>NC_133389.1:64836794-65461794 GCF_047511655.1 Castor canadensis
ATAAAGAGAAGCTAGACTCAGATCTGTTTCCATATTCAGAATATTGCAATATGACTGTCCTTTGGTATCTACAGATCACTGGTTCCAGAAGTCCCATGGACACCAAAATCCAGAGATGCTCAAGGTCTTATATTACTTGCCATAGGATTTGCAAGCAAACTATGCACACATTCTCTCATGTACTTTAAAGTATTTGTTTATAGTCTACAAACATCCTTTAATTTAGACAAACTTTAAATCATCCTTGGATTGTTAATGAAGCTAGCTGCAGTGTAAACATAATAGAAAGAGTTGCTACACTGTATTGTTTAGGGAATGGCAACCAGAAGGCAGTGTTTAGTACTTAGGTAGTTCTGTTGTTGTTTCTCCAGTGGTTTGTATCAGTCAGCTGGCTGAACCCCTGAATGTTAAGCCTATAGATACAGAGGTTGACTAGATTTTGTTTAGGATGAAATATACAAAGAAAATCCAGCTTCATGGAGACATACGATGTATTTGAAAAAACAGAAGATTATTTTAGTAATTTTACCAGATTATTGTAAGCATTCTTGTTTTTTAAGTTTTAGCAAGTATTTATTTTAGCATAACAGGATAAAAGGGAAAAACATTTCCTGCTCCCCACACGGGAAATGGGAGTAAAGATTCCAGGTTATTGTAGATATTTGTTATGACTGTACACCAAAACTTGACAAATGGTTATTCCTTAAAGTTTAACTGCAACAAGGAATCTGTGATCACGTCAGTGCATTTTTGCCGTTGTTTGGTGGAACATGAGTTGAACTCAAGGCCTTGTGCACACTGGGCAGGAACTCTATCACTTGAGCCACACCTCCTGCACTTTTTGTGTTGGCTTTTTTGATAGGGTCTCGTTTTATGCTTGGGTTGGCCTAAACTGTGATCCTCCTATTTATGCTTCCTGTTGTAGCTGGGGTGACAGACAAATGCCATTTTTTGAGATTGGGGTCTTTTGACCTTTTGGCAAGACTGGCCTCAAACCTTGATCCTCCTGATCTCCATTTTGCAAGTAGGTAGGATACAGCTGTGAGCCACAAAGCCTGGCAATTTTTTTTCAAATTTCAATAAAGTCCAACTTCTCAAGCCCAATGTCATGAAGCTTTCTTCTAGTTTTTTTTTTTTCAAAGCGTTTCATGAGTTTAGCACTTCTTTTCTGTTTTGTTTTGTTTTTGTGGTGGTACTGGCTTGACCACATCCACTTGATCACATCCCCAGCCTTTTATCTTGCCAGGCACTGGTGGCTCATGCCTGTAATCCTAATTACTTAGGAGGACTGAGAGTTGAGGCCAGCCCTCACAAATAGTCCACAAGATCCCATCTCCAAGACAGCCAGAACAAAAGGGACTGGAGGTATGGCTCAAGAGGTAGTGTGCAAGCACAAATCCTGAGATCAAATCCCAGTCCCAACAACAACAACAAAAAAAATCCCTTATCATTCACTTGTGACAAATTGTGTGTCTATGCACGATTACATCATGCTCTCATCATTTGTAAAGTATCAATTTAAAGATTTATGGTGCCTTTGTACATTTTGGTGCATTTTATTAGACAGTATTATAAATGCACAATTATTATTTCCACTACAAATCTTACATAAATTCCTTAAAACTGGGAAGTTGTCTGGTTCACAGTGGCTCTTATAGGTTTTCAAAACTTCTAATATTCTCTTGAAACTTTTAACTTTAACATTGGCAACAAATACCATCCACTGTGTTTTGCGTGTGTTGTGACAGATCACTTCATTGTTTAAGGAAATTATTATTATCATTATTTTGGCAGCACTGGGGTTTGAACTCAGGGCCTCACATTTGTTAGGCAGGCACTCTACCACTTGAGCCACTCCATCAGCCCTTTATTGTACTGGTTTTTTCGAGATAGGGTCTCGCAAAGTATTTGCCTAGGCTGGCTTCAAACCACGATCCTCCTGATCTCTGCCCCCTGAGTAGCTAGGATTACAAGCGTGTGCCACTGACTCCGGCTTGAGGAAATTGTTGGCCCAAGCTCAGATCTGAATCCCTTGTCCTTCAGGGACAATGGTACTGACTGCGGCTGTAGCTGTGGAGCATGTCCCTACACAGAGCACCTGTCTGTCCTGCAGAGGGTGGAGGCCCCAGCTATTCCTGTACACAGGATATCAAGGGCACCTTGACTGGGACTGAAACACAATACAGTGAATAACAAGCCATTCCCTCTGTGACATTCCTGCACCAACTGTGAGTGTGTGACAGCCATTGTCACAACCACTGGGACTCTGGGTATCGTCTCAAGGTTTATGTGAACATATTAGCATTTTTATCTCACCCTTTTCAACACAAATGTGAAGGTGGCAAAAATTTTTTTAAAAATAATAAAAATTATAAAAATGCCGTTTCAGTTCTCTGGTGAATGTCACTTTGACCTCAAGAATCCCTTGAAAACTTCATGGAAAGCCAAGTGCACCTGGGAGATCTCACTTTGAGAGTCTCTGACCCAGGAAGTTTAGTGACCACACTGCTTGACGTGCCCTGGGGCAGGACAGATGCTTCCCATCCTTCCTGCAGCTTCTGGGCAGCTACTGAGGACCGTGGAGCAATACAGGCCCCTGTTTTCCTTTGCAGCCAAGTCTCACCCCTGCCATCTTCCTCTTCAACTGTCACACCATTCTTCATTAGGCCAGAGGTGGAATCACTTTTTTTTCCCCAGAGTTACAGACTTTATTGCCAAAACCCAGTTAGACAGTTTTCAGGCTGAGTTTTCTTTCTTTTCATCCAGAAGCAAAAGAAATAAAAAGGTCTAAAAGAAAAGACATCCAGACCAACAGGTTTGATGTTGCTGCTCTAATTTTAACAGTTAGCTCTAGCACCCTCCAGAGTGCTAGAGCTAACTTGCAGTGACTCCTGGCAAGCCCCAGGCTCTTACCAAGTGTGTCACTCATTGGTCTTGTTGGATGGGAAAATACATAACTCCTTTGAAATGATTTTAAACTGTAGTTCTTGACAAGTAAGAAAACATATTTGCATGAATATTTAATTCATTTAATAATTTCATCTCAACCAATAAACCAGGCATGGTAGTTCACTTCTGTAATCCCAGCTAAGCATAATTAGGACTCTGTGAAATGTAATAAAGCAAAAAGATCTGTTGGCATAACTCAAGTGGTAGAGCACCTCCATAACAAGTTCAATGTCTTGAGTTCAAGACCACAGTACTGAAAAAAAAAAAAAGAAAGAAAAGGAATCTGGACTTAATACAATGGCATCTTTATACTGAGAGTATTTCAGGGTCTGTGATCATGTGTGATCATGGCCTCTGAACACCAAGATGGGGCCTTCCATAGCTGTGAGCCAGCCGTCTAGGAAGTGGAGCGAGCTTTCTCTTGCTCTTGGTTATTACTGAACCTAACTGGGGCTAACTGGGTGGCAACAAGAGATGCAGAAATGGCACAGGATAGACAGACAGACAGAAGGTTGGGGCCAGGTGTGGTGAGCACTCAGATGGAGATGCACAGCAGCCTCATTGCTTCTTTTTTTCTATCATTTCCTTCATTTACTCTGCTTCTTTTCTCCATCTTTATTCTTTAAGGCCTTACTACTTTATAGTTCTTTAAAACCTTGCTTCTAAAGTCTTGTTTCTCTCTATTCTTTTAAAACCTCACTTCTAAAGTCTTCTTTTCTGTTCTTTCCTTAGACTCGCTCTGTCCCATGTTTTCTCTTAGATTTTCTTTACCATAATCTCTCTTAAAGTCTTTGCCCTCAGACTCGCACTGTCCCATCAGACTCACACTGTCCCATGTTCTCTCTTTAGCTTTCTTTAAGTCTTGGCCCTCAGACTTGCAGACAATCAACAGTGACCATTCCCTTGCAAGCTGACAACCAATTCTATTAACCCCTCTTTAGCAATTCCCCTTTAGCAGTTCTTCTTCAGCAATCCATTTTCCCTTCAGCAATTCAATTTCCCCCTTCAGCAATCTCTTTCCAGCAATTTCCCTTTTGCCAAAAATCCCCCATCAAAAAGCCTCCTTTCATCCAAAAATTCTCCCACATCCAAAAGCCTTCCCCATCAAAAAGCCAAAATCCAAAAATACCTCACGTCCTCCTTCAGCAAGTCTTTTCTGTCCAGTGGTAAACAAGGAGGTGGAGCAACTGGTTCTCAGGGAGGGGTGTGACATTGTAACAAGAGAAACCTGCATTCTACCTCTCTGAAAACAATTTAGGAAAAGCAGTTCTGCATTTTCCTCTTTGCAGCTGGGGCTGTGCCAAACTCAGCCTGCAGAAACATCTTAGGAAAAGCAGCTGCTCTGCATCTTACCCTATCCTTATTCTGTGGCTGGGGCTGTGCCAAACTCAGCCTACAGAACATTGGGTACAGCTGTGCTTACATCCAGTTCTCACAGGCTTCTCATAATCCACTCCCCACAAAGAAGAGCTTCCAGTTTGGGTGACCAGATAAGAAAAGATTAATGAATAAGGAGTAAGGGATGCTGCTTGGGAAATCTGTGGTCTCATCTTCAAACAACTCACAAAACTTGTCTATTTAATGTGAGTCAGTGACAAACTTGGAGCTTCTTATGTGAACACCTGATTGGAGTCTACATAATTGAGAAATTGCAGAAATCATGTATTTTAACATCATGTATGTACATTTTAAAAACCTGCCTGTGCCCATTTACTGAGGTTGTAAAATAATTTTTAGAAACATCCCTTGTTCTTATAAAAGTTTTAAATTCTATAGGTCTCCTATAGACTCACTATGTTTTCCTATAGGGCACAAGAACAGACCCTGTCTAGGGTGCGGGAAGGGCCAGACACCTAAGGACAGCAGTGAGTTAAGGGCTGGCAGCAGTTAATAGTGTATGAGGGTTGGATGGGCAAAGGACAGCTGGGAGTCTGACATTCACAGATAAGAAGGAGGCGGGTGGATCATGTGCTTTGGCTGATGCACATGATTCCAACTACATGTGAGGCTTAGGTAGGAGGATCACAGTTCAAGGCCAGTCTGGGCAAAAGTGCAAGACCCTGTGTGAAAAATAACTTAAACAAAAATGGCTGGTGGAGTGGGTCAGGTGGTAAAGTACCTGCCTAGCAAGTGTGAGACCCTGAATTCAAATCCCAGTACCACCCCCCCAAAAAAGAAGGAAATTACTTTTGCTCATTTGGCTGTTTTGGTTTTTTATGAGGCTGCTAATCACTGCTGATGATAAATTTGAAGTGAATTAAAGGCAGAAATTTCTGGAATAGGATGCAGTGCTCCTTCTGTCCCTTGCCACACTAGGATTCTTTCATTGGCTCTGTTTTTCCCATAGAAAATGGATATGACAAAGTTCTCATGGTCCTTTCTGCATTCTGCAAATAAGAAAACACAAAAGATCTTCACTGTCAACAACAATTGGCTGAGTTGTCTTGCTCTGAGTTTTTCAGATCTCGCTCTGCCATGTCTGTGGGCTCCTCTGGCATTACGCTGACCCACCCGGACAGCTCAGCATTGTCCTCTTGTCCAAAGACAGTCTCTAGGAGGCTTTGCTGAATCTGCAAAGTCCCTCCACAGTCACAGGAGAAGAGTGTTTAATGGACTATGTGGGGGTGGGGATCCCAATGGTACCTCGTTACAATTGTGCCAACTATGAGTACCACCCTAACTTTTCAACTGGGTATCTCTTCAGGGATCCATTAAATTCAATGAGACTTGACTTTTTTTTTTAATGGCGTTAACTAAGATCTGTTTAACATAATTGTGATAAGGATAAAATGAGACCACCCGTGGAAATGTTTGGCATTCAGGAAGAAGGCTAACAAATCATGCCATTGTTAGGAAGACAAGCAGTGGTGGTAGTAAATCACTGTGCAAGCAACAGCAGAGGCACTCAAAATAAGTCTCAATAAATTTTAATCAAGAGACCCAAGTCACACAGAAATATTCAGTGGCCATCATGGAACTGAGTAAAAAAATCTCTAGGAAAAGCTCTAGAAAAGCTCCAAACTTGTTGCACAAAAGAACATTTTAAATAAGTCATAGGTCAAAGAAGGAGCCAAAAGAATAATCAGAAAATGTTTTGAACCAGATGAAGATGAAAATGCAAGATATCATTTGTGATATCTTGTGAGATGCTGAGAAAGCTCTATGAGGTGTGCAGGTGTGTGTGACCTTTGTTCTTTCCAAAGTAGGGCTGTAGCCCTCCACCCCCCTATACACAATTTCTACCATAAGAAACCGAAAAAATTAATGAAATCTAAACTAAGGAAACCTTTTTAAAAACAAACAGTAATGTGGTAGGCAGATTTTCTGCCTGTGGTATACACATGGTCTTCTTGAATGTGATAGGATCTGTGAATATGATAGAATTTATTCTACTTTATACAGCAGAAGGAATTTTGCATATGTGATTAGGTTCTGAGTTAATTGATGGTGGGTTAATCAAAAGAAGATTGTCCTAGATGGCCTAATCAGTGAGCCTTTAAACATCAGAGAGATGCCCTTGCTGGCCTAAAAGAACAGAGCAAATAGACACACTGAGAGATGCCTACGGAAGCAGGTGACATCTAGGAGTTGAGTGACCCATGGTCAACAGCTAACAAGAAAATGGGGACTAAAGATGCAGGAAACAGAACTCTGTCAACAACCTTATTGAGCTTGGATCTGAACTCAGATGAGAGCACAGCTCAGCTGACAATTGGATTCCAACCTAAAGAAAACCCAATCAGAGGGTTCCAACCCTTCCCCAGATTCCTGATCCATGAAGCTCTAGATGGTGAATTTGTGTTACCTCAAATTAATCACTTTAGAAAATGGGACAAAAGAGGATGGTAGCAAAAGCATAAGCTCATGTGATGAGAAGGTAAAATAGCTGATGGACTTCAACCCATTAATCACAAATGAAAAGAGGAGATACAAATTCCCAACATGGAGTTAGAGAAGGAGGTGACATCACTGCCAATTCTACAGATATCAAAAAAACAGGAATATCAACAAAATTAGAGAAAAGGGCAGATCAGGTTCTTCCTGGAAGTGAGGGGGATGGAGGAGAGAGGGAGGGGACAGGGGCAGGAAGAGAAATGGCCCAAACAGTGTATGCACATATGAATAAATGAATAATAAAAAAGAACAGGAATAGTACTATTGAAAGATCAGAATAGAAATATGAAAAAATCTGTGCCAGTACATTTGAAAAATGACATAAGATGGACAAATTCCTTGCAAAACACAATCCTCCCAAAACACACACAACAAGAAATGAATAACATGAATATCTGTCTGTCTAGCTGTCTATCAAGCATTTGGACTCAAAACATTCTCACAACAAAATATTGTAGGGACCAAAATGTTCTGTAGTAAATTCAAGCAACTGGTAAACTTTAATGATCAGAGTCTGTAGAAATAACTATTCTAGAAAATTGAAAAGGAAGGAATACATCCCAGCTTATTATAGGAAGCCAGCATTGCTTAGCTATCAAAGCCAAAAAAAAATACACTACCAATAAAGTTAAATAGAACCCAATATCTCTCAGGAACACAGATACAAACTTCTAAGCAAAACCCCAGCAAATCCAATCCATCCTATACAAAATTATAACACTAAATGGAACGAATGATGCAGCCCTGTTCAAGGCTGGAAGCACCCTGGGTCACTTTGGTGGCTCTGCACTGAAAGGCTGCAGAGGCTGGCACCTGATATCACGGGCAATGTTAGAGCCACATTAGTGACAATAGACACACACGCTCAGGAAGTGTACAACTCTCAGGTGCTGGCCGGTTTCTTCCTTTCTCCCGCCTTTGTCCATCTGGCCTCCCAGCCTATTGTATGCCTCCCCCATTCTGGGCAGGGCTTTCTCCCTCAGTTGCTGTCCCACGTGCTCACTGTGCCTGGAAACCCCTCACAGACACAGAGAGAAGTATGCTTCACTCATCTCCTAGACATCATCTCAATCAAACTGACAATGCTTCACTCATCTGCTAGACATCTCAATCAAACTGACAATGCTTCACTCATCTCCTAGACATCATCTCAATCAAACTGACAATGCTTCACTCATCTGCTAGACATCTCAATCAAACTGACAATGCTTCACTCATCTGCTAGACATCTCAATCAAACTGACAATAGCCATCATACCCCTAAGGATGTCTGCTCTCACCACTTTCAGTCAACATTGTAGAGGAACCATTGCAATTGGGCAAGAAAAATAAATAAAAGGCTCTCTGCCCCTCTGTCAATTGTAGCCTTGGCATTATCAGAAATCTGTCTTCATTCACGGTCATAAGATATCAGATTGGCACTTCAGGCCAATTTCCTTGTCAGGAACAGCCCCAAGTGGGGGATGAGATGGGACAAGGAATATAGTTTTTATCAGAAAGATCTTACCCAGAAGCCAACACCAACCAGCAGAACCGAATAATATCCCCTCATTTACAAGCAGTTGTTGGGTATTGAGGGAGTGGGAGGGAGAGGGAGGGGGCGGAGTGGGTGGTAAGGGAGGGGGTGGGGGCAGGGGGTAGAAATGACCCAAGCCTTGTATGCACATATGAATAATAAAATAAAAACAAAAAAAAATTCAGATACTTTGTAAAAGCTGATAAGAAAGTCAAATGATAGGGAATGTTACTAGTCCAAATAAAACAAAGAACCTAAAAACAAAACAAACAAACAAAAAAAACAAGCAGTTGTTGGTGAAAAGATCACCAGCAGGCTGTCCCTTGAACATCAAGGGGCCAAATTCCATCCCTGTGTCTCAGAGTGGGAATGGATGGACTACAGAAAAGCAGTCATGGTTCCTGTCCTCATGTGAGGAGCTGACATCTGCTTAGGGAATGACAGGTATGCTCGTGTAGGAAAGCCCATGGGATGGACCTTGTTGGATCAGAGTAATTTTGAATTATTGAGGCATAAGATCAATAATAAGTAGAAGGTAATAATAATAAGTGAAGGTATCATGAAGACTGACAATATAGACAGACTGCTTCATATGCAGTGGAGCAGTAGAAAACAAGGCTGGAGGATCGTCTCAGAGATGGGCAGTGAGCGTCAGGCATCCAGCCAACAAACATGAGCTTTGTGGTGCACGTGTAGGTCATGTGAAACCAATGACAGCTTTGGAGAAGGGCTGTGAAGTGATTAAAGCTGGACTTTTGGGAACCACCCTTGTGGTGAGTGTGAGGTAATAAATAATTAAGGGCCAGATCTTAAGACTGTAAGTTACAGTGATTGTAGTGGGAAGAGAGGAAGAGGCATAATAGACATTGTGAAAGGCTTACTGGGAGCCTGGATTTACAGCAGAAGGCAGAATACATAGGCCAGTAAAGCATGACCCAAGGGCTCAGGTCCAGATGCCCAGAAGAAAATGACACCTTCGTGGGTGAGTCGGGAGAACCGGCCTGAACAGGAGTGGGCTTTGAATTATGTACACTTTGATTGCACTCACCAGTAGAGTAGCCATAGGACAATAGTCAAAAGGCGGCTGGCAGCCACTGTCACTTCTGAAAGAGGCTCACACATGGGCCCTGAGTTGGAATCCTCAGGAGCAGGCAGCACGATGGACTGGTCTGCCAGGCTGAGTGCTGGTGACCACAGGCTGTGTCGTTCCCATTGAAGGACACTTCTGCAAGGGCGCTCCCATGTCACTGATTCCACTTGTAGTTGTTTGTGGACAATTTTCTTCTACCTATTTTATGTCAAAGTCCATTTGGTATATTCTACTACAACCACTTCCTCCACACAGTAAACACATGAGAGCAATTTAAAGGCTATTACATTTCTAAGACTTCAGAGCTCTCAGAAACCACACACTTGCATCTTATTTGTGGGTTGGAAATGTTGTCATGAACAATTTGAGCTCACATGCATTCTTTAAACTAGTCTAAACAGGATATATATCAAAATCACCACTCCGAGATTTTAGGGGAGTACAGAAGTATAAACGACCCACATTCCACACAGTCTTTTGTAAATGGTCCTGAATCAGCCAGTGACATTTCTGGAATTTTCCATAATCTATATGCCAGTAAAATGTACTGCCTTTCTACACATTCTTTTACTAAAGCAGCAGAGAGGTTTCAAAAAAGAAAATGTATCCTTACAAATACCTGCTTCCCAATTTTGTGAAGAGTTATTCTTGTGTCTGTCCAATGGGAAAAGAAAGTAGAAGACAAAAATGAAATTGTAGTAATTCTATTTTATGTCATGGACATAAAATGGTTTGTATTGTCATGGACAATGGACAATTGTCATGGACAATGGACAATTGTCATGACAATGTCATACAATCATAAAGATTGTATGAGGAGGCGTGAGGTGTATGAGGACACAAGCCGAGAAGTAAGGGCTAAGAAAAATATAGATAAACATAAACAAAGTAGCTTAGGTTGAACTCACCAGTCAACCAAGAAATGCTCACTGCAGGAAGAAGGGGATTCTGTTTATTCACCTATCAGACTGGAAAACAACTGTAATGCTTTGATGCAAGTAAGGAAGTAGAGAACCCAAAGCTTTGATATATTGTTGGGCGTGTCATTTGGCACAGAGACTGTCACTCTTTTCTGCAAACATCCATAACCTCTGACCCCTAGCTTGCTCTCCTGTAATCTGCAGAAATCCTCAGATATGTACACACACAGGATATGTTACAACAGTGTTGTAGAGTGTTGATTTAAAAAATTAATAGTCAAATCAAAGCAGAAATAAGATATGAGATAAACTGTGATGTACATGTAGTATACGTAGCTGTGGGGACAAGCACAAGGAAGTGCAGCTGTGTGACTTGCGGATAGGCTTGAATATGTATTTTATTCAATATCTATATGCACACACATTTTGATAAAAACACATGATTATCAAAGCTTTTCTGAGGTGCACATCTGTTTATAAAAGGATGAGAAAGGAGAGACAAGTATTCACAGTGACCTCTTGTGAGCTGGGAAGGACTGGGACGTAAGGCATCTGAGGGAAGTTGGGCCTCGTGCAATGCTGAAGCCTTGTATCAAGTAGTTGTACTGAGTTAAGTAAATTATTAATAGTTTGTGGAAGGTATTAGTCATAGGCGTTGTCTGTCACATGTACACATACTGAAAGGACAAACGATCGCATGATTCTGATATGTGGAATGCAGCTTTGTAGGACTCTCTTCTGTCTTGTACCTCTTGCATATTTTTTCTTATAATGTCTAAGCAACCAGATACCTTCAAATATATCAGCTCATTCATCTT
The DNA here is from genome assembly GCF_047511655.1 of Castor canadensis. Classification (NCBI taxonomy): domain Eukaryota; kingdom Metazoa; phylum Chordata; class Mammalia; order Rodentia; family Castoridae; genus Castor; species Castor canadensis. The sequence continues at coordinate 64,847,982 of NC_133389.1, forward strand.
TCCCAATCATGAGGCAGGGTAAGGAATGAGGGGCAGAGGGCTCATGGGACTTCACGAAGGATCCATGGCTCATAACCAGCACAAAGTAAATTAGAGCTGAGGTCCCCTGAGGTCAGGACACCATGTCACTTGTGCTTCTCATGTCTGTGACTGATGAAAGTAACATAATCCCCTTCAAATTGTCCATCTTGGATTAATCCTTTCTGGTTAAACACCAAAGTCAAACTCACCAAGGTCAGACACATATCATCCATCTCAGAGTTCCACAACACACAGCATGCTCGCCACCGTGAGCTGACCTTCCACCCCTCAACCTCAGCCTCTCTTGATACTGGCCAACACAGCCACACCCAAAAACGTTCCTGTGCAAGCAGGAACCGGGGTCAATACCCCAACAGCATGGTGGTCATGTTCTAGGTCCTGTGATCACCACACTGGGTTGTTCAGCCCACAGGAAAACATCCCATATTAAGTCATGAATGAACAAGAACTGTTTTTCTAAATCCATGGAGTAGGGACTTAGCTTCCAAACAAAAAGATGTCAATGGAAATTTCAGCAAAGTCCTTCACTCTTACATGGATTTTAGGATGTATTAACTCTATTTCCTTCCCTCTCATGAATTATATCTTCATATCATTGAGAAGAACAAAAAATAATAAGGGGCAAGGAATCATAATATACACATATACACATATATATAAAGTAAGTTCTCAGAAGGAAGCCAGAATCTCTTTGTCATCCTAGTGCTGTTTATAGCCTCTCAAAAGAATGGAGGACAGACATCTTGGACAGACTGGGCCTGTGGAGGCTTAGTTGGGTGCCTCTTCTCTCAACTGGATATGATGCTGGCAGAGGCTGAAAGACACTGTGGATGACAGTGACCCATAAAGGTCATGGCTATGAATATAAGCAGTTACATATATGCATATGCACATGGAGTCCCAGCTTTAGGGAGGAAATTGACTGTAGTTTATCTTCTGAGCTATTAAAGCAACTTTTTTTTTTTTTGTGGTACTGGGGTTTGAACTCAGGAACGCAAGCTTGCTAGGCAGGCATTCTACCACTGGAGTCACTCCACCAGCCCTATCTTCTGAACTAAAGGAAGAAGAGTTATATATGATTCATGTACAACAAAAGTAGGGATGAGGAGAAATAGTCAAAGAAAAGATAACATCATAAAATGAAAGATGTCAGGTGAAACACAGTCCTTAAAGCCTAGTCTTTGATAAAGATGTCATTGAAGTCCACACTGGCCACTGTGATGGCTTTTGCAGCCGGCCACAGGCCAGGCACGTGGCAGTCAGACTGGCACATTGGCATTTCTGGACTTCTTCCAAAGCTGTGCTGTACACCTGCCAGCTGCAGGCTGGCCAAATGCCACAGTACTACTACAGAGCACAAGGGCTCTCAGGTGCCAACATTCCCATCTGAGGGCCATTTGCAAGAATGCACACAGACCATTTGCAACCTTCCCAATAGGTGTCCACTTCTACTGCATGGTGACACAGAACTGTCAAGGAGCAAGGCACACTCACAAATGCAATCCTGTCCTTTATTCTAACATTGTTCACAGTGTCGCTCACTCTTCTGTCTTAGCTTTTGTCACTGTGAGAAAACACATGACACAAGCTACTTATGAAAAAAAGAGGGGTTTATTTCTGCTCACGGTTCTGGAAGTTCAAGCCCAAGACCAGGTGGCCTCTGGAGAGAGTGGAATGTCATGGCAGAAAGTCCTGCTGGATAGAGGAATTTAACACTTCCTCCTCCTCCTCCTCCCTCCCCTTTCCCTTCCCTCCCCCAACCTTTTGTGGAACTGGGGATGGAACCCAGGGCCTGGTGCTTGCTGGGTAAGTGCTCTACACTAAGCCACATCCCCAGCCCAAAGAATTTTGTTCCTTCTTGATCAATGTATGAATTCTTCATTAGTAATAAAATGTTGAAGTGTATTTTTCAAAAATGTCACATATCTCTCAGGCAAATACAAAACAGCATGCATCAAGGTTTTTATTCAACTCATTCGTCAAAGAAGGAGCTGGGGAGATGTCAGGAGCAGCTCAGAAAGTATTTTCAAAGCTGAGGCATTTCAAGAAGGACAGGAAAGCTGGCTGGGACACTAACCTAGTCAGTGCCCAACAGGACCTCACACAAGCAAGCATGATTTCAGGGAAATTCGAAGTCTCTCTCATCAAGCAGGTTATACAGAACAGGTAAAAAATAACCTTCTCTTGCCTCTTCTCAAGAATTCTAAGATAAATTTATTATCTCAATTGAGAGAAAGCTAAGTTTAGGTTTTAATATAACATTTGGCATTAAGAGTCACAAAATTTTTCCCTTATGAATAAATCTATCAAAATGAGCCAAATTTGGCAAAATTTGAATGCATTTTATTGCATCTTTCAGATTTGCTATTATAAATCAAAGAGAATGAAAACGTTCTTTCTCTGCAAACCTTCTACAGCTTTTTATATCCATTCAGGTTGGGTTTTCACTCTTCTCTCAGGTTCTGAAAGAGCCAGCTACCTTCCTCACAGCTGCCCTCTCTCCAGGTAACTTGATAAGCAAGAGCTTTTCAAACAAGAAGGCAGCCATCCTTTACCTGTGCATGTGTACTTCTCTGTCAGCCTCGCAAGTAGGAAAACCAAGCCTACCTGTTCTTATTATAACTTTTAAACAAACTAATTTTTATTCTGAGAAAAACCTGGGAGGTAGAAAATTAAGAACTGTGCATGGGGGCATTTCAGCAGAGAAGAAGAGCTACATACAATACAAGTAGCCTCCTAGCCACAGCCACACATCCCTCCATTCCCTTCCCAGCCACCATTATAACATCCTCATCAGCATGACCCACAGCACACGAAAAGCAGCAAAAGTGTATTTTAACCTATGCTTAGTAAGTCTCAGTCCTAAGTTTTACTCAGAAGTTATCTAGCCATCCAAAGGCCATTTATTAACCGAGTGTTTGAGTAATCTAAGAATCTTAGACTACTTAAAATAGCATATAAAACAGAATTTTCACTAACACGTTTAGCAGAACACTCATTTAATATATTTGAAAACAAATTTACCATTTTTATAATCATGGCCATGATAAAGCAGTAGTATTTGCTTTTTTTCTCTTTCTTTTTTGGCAGTAATGAAATTTGAACCGAGAGTCTTGAGTTTGCTGTAGTTTGAGCTGTATCCCAACCCTTTTTTGCTTTAGTTATTTTTCAGGTAAGATCTAATGCTTTTGCCCAAGGCAAGACTTTGACTGGAATCCTCCTACCTAAACCTCCACGTGGCTGGGATTATATGCTGGACCCACCATACCTGGCTTGTTTGTTGAGATAGGGTCTTGCTAACTTTTTGCCTGGGCTGGCCTTAAACATTGAACCTCCTAATCTCCACTTCCCGAGTAGCTGGGACTATAGATGTGTACCACCATGCCTAATTCTAGTATTTGCTTTAAATATAAAAAGTTAGGAGAATTTAAAGTAAAGCAAACTTAAATTTTACGAAAAATGTGCACTTATCTCATGTTTAGCATAAATCAGAGAAAAGATTTATGGCTACATTTCTCTTTCTTAAACAAAAATTAAGCCCATTTGCTTTTTCCAAATATTCATTTCCATTATATAAACTAGATTTTTAAAACATCTTTTAGTACTTCTGAAGTTTGAACTCAGGGCCTCATGCTTGCTAGGCAGGAGCACTATTGCTTGAGCCATACCCCCAGCTCAAAACATTTTTAAACTGGCAATTTTTGTAAGAAGTGAGTACATTCCTAAAAGTGTATCACAATAAAAGCATTGAAAGTTCTGTTTATTTTATGTGCTATTCAGGAATAACGTGTTTATGTAAGTGCTTATTCATATCTGTAACCCAATCAGAACACGACAAAAACGAAAGATTAAGTTTCAGGCTTCAAAAGAGTGAGAGGAAATAATACAAAATGGCCCTGCTTATCATTTCAGTGTTATTTCTCATTTGACAGCTTGAATTTATGTTCTTTTTGATTTTTAAATCAATTACAATATTCCTATAAAATTAAATAGGCCATCCCCAAGCTGGATTTACTGTTGAAATCCCATGTAAAGAATCAGGTGAACCTTCTAAGTCTTTATGCTCTCACTCCTGTCCCCACCTGGGACTATAGTGTGTGTGTCTGGGTGTTTCTTTCCCTAGGAAAGGCAAGCTCCTTGAGGCCAGGGTCACGTTCACACTTCTCTGTGGTCCCTGCAACACTGCTGGCAGCACTGGGATAAATAAGCCACAAGAACTCAGACAACTAAACAGTAATTAGGGGTGTGTGTCCTATGGGTCAGGTCATGGCACTCGTGTCCCTCTCACACCTCCGGCACATAATGTCACCCATTTAAAAGGAAGGCAGAGAAGCTGAAGCTCAAGTTCAGCCAGGTGGAACCAGGCACAGGCAACTTTGTCTGGTACATCTCGCCACTGCCCATGTCCATTGTCACCAGGGCACCCAAGGCCCCTGTTAGAGAGGACAAGCTTTAAACAGAGCTACTTTGGACAGAATGAGGCTTTTTTTTTTTTTTTTTGGTGGTACTGGGATTTGATCTCAGAGTCTACACCTTGAGCCATTCCACCAACCCTTTTTGTGATGGATTTTTTTGAGATCGGGTCTTGTGAACTATTTTCCTGGGTTGGCTTTGAACTGCAATCCTCCTGATCTTTGCCTCATGAGTAGCTGGGATTACAGGTGTGCGCCACAGGCACCCGGCCCCAGACTGAGGCTTTGGAGCTCTGAGAGCTGTTATGTCATTTGCCCACATCACTGTTCCTGGGGACACCATGTCCTCACCCTGCCTCATGCTTGGGGACTGGAGACTCCTGGGACAATGTGGAGCTCAGTGCCAGGTTCCTGGGGAGTCCAGGAGACCATGAGGATCTGCCAAGGTCCTGAGGCAGACAGATGGACTCACAGGGACTCAGCTGTCTTGTGACCCCACTCTGCCCTAGGCTCCCAGCATCCCTTGAGCTTGGCTTTCACAAGAATCTTCTAATGCTCATGCTCTCATAGGCTTTTCCCTGTTCTGCAATCCCATACACTGTGTTTTCCTAATGTGTGTTAGGTTTGGATTAATATTGCAAGTTATAAAATAGTAATTTATTACTTGTGGCTTTATAGACCAGATATTTTTAAAGTAAAAATAATTTTGGGACTCTGTTATCAAGTAGAATACTTTTAGTTTTGTTGCAGTGCTAGCAAATTCCATAATCTTATAATGGCAAAAATATAATAAATCAAATATCCTGAAATCTAAGGCACACTGGTGACTCTAAATTCCAGGGACTTGTGTGATTATTATTTAACAATATATTTAGCAAGATATTTACATCATATTTGTGATTACATTGTAATATTAGATACAATTAAAATCCATTAATGAGTTTCTAAAACAAAAGACCCCTCTTTCCCCCTCCCCCCCCCCAGTCTCAGCACCTAAAGGAGACAATTTGTTTCAATCCGTTCTCAAATGTTACTGAGGATGTCTTTTGGAGTGTCAAGACACAATGTGTGGGAGAAGACCAGAAGCTCCACGCTGTCTCTGGGGCAGAGGCAGCCCAGGGAGCAGAACCAGCAAAAGAGGAGGTGCCTGGGGTAAGAGCAGGGCCCAAGGTCAGGGCATGTACAGCAGCCTGGAGGCTCACCAGACCTCCCAATATCGGAAGAAAATTGCCATTTTCGTTCCTTCTGAGGTCCATTTGTTTGGATTTATAATGAAGAGGTATGGAACCCCTCGTATGTGTTGAGACAGACAGAACAAACCTAAGAGGAGCTGGGCAGGAGTAAGCGATTTCCTACCTCACTTAGGCCCCAACTATCTTGAATGTGTGTTAGTTTTGCAGTTGTCAATTCAGTGTTCCTCTGAAGTGTTAAGGAAAAAAAATACTTAAAAATATGAGACTCTGAGGCTCCTCTAAAGCCTGTAATTTTACTCCCAGATATTTTCCAATTGAAACACATGAAACAGGATTTTACAAAACTGTGAATAATTTTTTTGTGTAATAAATACCACTTAATAGAAAAGACGTGTTTCTCAAGATAAAAATTCAGCCTGAGCACAAGTAAGAAGGGACATTTTCAAACAAAACTAAGGCACAAAAAGTACTGACGTGGTTAGTGACAGGCAGTAACGTTTTATTTCCCTGTTCAGCCCTTAGGAGAATAGTTAGCTGAATAAGATCACTGCTTTCGTCATGACTGTTGCATCCTCGGTGTTGGATCTATCAGTGTTCTAAGGGAGCATTGTTCACAGGAAGTTCCTGAAACACTAACCTGCAAACTGCTCCGCTTTGAAGACTGTCCCATGAACGGGCTTAGGAAACACCACTAACGCTAACCCTCCACTACTGCTAACCTTGGCCTTGCATTGCTTCCTGATCACAAGTGCTGCCTTGACATCTCTGAGCTCCACAGGGCTCCGCATGTCTAATCGAAGTTCTTACCAAACATAAATTTGCCTATCAGCTGAATGAGCTACCGCACCCCGCACCCAATCCTTAGTCTAATGGGTTTCAGTGTTCCTCCCCAGTCACAAACTCACATGCGCCAATCACATCCTCCCACGGGAACCAGTGCCCCTTCCTCTAGAGTATCTGCAAAGCCCTGAGCCCCCTGGGCTCGGTCTTCTCGGTGCAGCTCTCCTGTGGTCCTCCATGGCACACAGTGTCCTCCCGCCTGGCTGTGAGCACTTCCGTGACTAGGGAACTGATTTGTCCTCACCTGCGTAGCACTAGGTGCTGTCTTTTGGCCTTCCTGTGCTATGTGCGGTGGGGAACCCCACTTCACCAATGGGCAAACAGGTGGTAATCAAAACACATGACTTCCCAATGCCTTTAGAAAACAGAACTCTTATTTTTTTCCCACTGGAATTAGTCTCTCATATACCCATACACAAATCTGGAGAAATGCTATCTTGTGTAATTAAGACTCTGTGGTTAAAGAATTATCTTGGTATGGTTTTCTGGAAAATACTGAGCAAATCAACAATGAAAAAAAGCAAAGCTTTTCCCTGAGAGCCACTGTGTCCAGCAGACTGTAAGAGCACTGGCAAGTGTCACGTATGATTGTGGCCCTCAGGCATCTATAGGCTAATGTGATCACATTTGGTTTGGAAATTTCATTTTGGTTTAACATATTAAAATTTTTATTGATGAGCTGTCATGAGTGGTCAAAGGGACGAGAAGGGAAGAAAAATATTAACTCATCTTTGGAAGAAAACTAGGATTTAGGGCAGAAGAGAAGGGCAGCCAAGTGTCAGTGTGTGTAGCAGCCACGGTCAAGGAAAACAGGCCCAGCCGCCAGACCTTCAGCTATTGTGTTTGGAGAGCCAGAATGGGAGGGGAACATTTCACTCTGAGCAGAGGATTTTGTAGGAAAGACTATGAAATAAATTGGAAGATGTAGAAGAATTTGGAAGGAATGAAATAACCATAAAGACATTAAACTTTTTGCAGAAGGCAAACAGAAAGGCCAGGGGAAGCTAAGTTCAGAAATGAGTCCAAAAAGAAGGAAAGGTTCTAATTTTCAAGTGACTGACTAGCTGATATTAACAAGGAGACAGCATAACTGCTGGAATCTTCAGCAAGGATGAGTACACAGTTCCACATGTTGCTGTGGAGAGCTTTAGCAATTATTTTGAAATTATATGAACTCTAACATAACAATAACTGGTGATTTCCAAACACTTGGAAGTTAGCAACATCCATTAAAAAAAAAAAAATCATGGTTCAAAGAGGAGGTCTCCAGGGAAATTCAAAAATATTTGAAGTAAATAAAATAAAAATTTATTAACACTTGTGGGATATTGCTAAAGCAATGCTTAGAGGGAAATTTGTAGCCTTCACTGCTTTTATTGGAAATCAGAATGATTTCAAACCAATAGTTGAGGCTTCTACAGAAAGGGGAGAGGAAAATAAACCCAAAACATGCAGAAACAGAATATTCTAAGTGTTTTAGCAATATAATTAAGATCATAAATAAGGGAAATCAAAAGCAGAAAACCAATGATTCTCTTTTTTTTTATTATTATTATTTTTATTCCAGAGATTAACGACACTAGCTCTTTAACCTTGCAGGGCAGGCAAGGAACCATTTTCTTGTTGGACATGCAGTCACTTTCCTGATTACTCTTCACGTCCCCGGGAGTGGAGACTCCGGTGAGGGTCAGGGTGGTCTTCAGGCCACAGGTGGTGCCCAGGAGGCTGTCTGTGTGCAAGCAGGCCCCGGCCATGACAGTGCGCTCCTGGTTGATGCCATACTCCTGGGACAAGCAGTTGAAGATGAACCTGCCGGGCGTCGCGATGATGTCGGCCTGGCGCTGGGCGGCCATCTCCACGGCTCCACCAGGCAGCCGGTACCCGCGATGAAGTGGCTGTCCATGCTGCAAGTAGCGCAGGGCCTTGGTGGGCTTCATGCAGCTGCATGTGGATCGAAGCCCCCCACCACCGCGCGCGCACCGGGCTCGAGCCGGGCTGCCGGCCATTGGCCGGGGGCCCTGTTCTTGCAGCGGCTCGGGAGCCACGCGCATGCCGGCGACACCCACGGCCTTGGGCGGGTGCGGGCGCAGGGAGGGCGCAGGCACAGCTGCTGTGGTTGGTGGTGAAGCCCAGGCGCTGGCCGCGGGCGCACCGGGCACGGTGTCTCGCCACGCCACAGCATCCCGTCGCAGTCCAACAGCAGTGTCCACTCGGCGTTCAGCCGACTCCGACTCCGCTGTGGCCGTCCGCTGCCCTCTGCAGCCGCCCCCACTGATTCTCGAAAGAGTACAAAAAGTGATCACTCTCTAGCCAGACTTACAAATAAAAAAGAGAGATGACACAAATTACTACTGTCAACAACTTAAAAGAGCTGGTGGAAGCGCCTCCCCATCAAAGGTGAGGCACTGGAACCCCAACACCGCAAAAAAAAAAAAAAAAAAGAAGAAGAAGAAGAATGAAAGAAAACGTATCTATCAATTCGCAGATATTATAAGAATAAGGAAATATGACTAGGAAGTATCTACACATGAATTTAACAACTTAGGAAAAATGAGATTTCCTTGAAAGTAGGAAAAGTAGCAAATTAAGTAAGTAAAATTCATCTAAGATGAAATAGATAATCTTCATAGTCTTGTATTTGTTTTTTTTTTTTTCTTTTATTATTCATATGTGCATACAAGGCTTGGTTTATTTCTCCCCCCTGCCCCCACCCCCTCCCTTACCACCCACTCCACCCCCTCCCGCTCCCCCCCTCAATACCCAGCAGAAACTATTTTGCCCTTATCTCTAATTTTGTTGTAGAGAGAGTATAAGCAATAATAGGAAGGAACAAGGGGTTTTGCTGGTTGAGATAAGGATAGCTATACAGGGCATTGACTCACATTGATTTCCTGTGCGTGGGTGTTACCTTCTAGGTTAATTCTTTTTAATCTAACCTTTTCTCTAGTTCCTGGTCCCCTTTTCCTATTGGCCTCAGTTGCTTTAAGGTATCTGCTTTACTTTCTCTGCATTAAGGGCAACAAATGCTAGCTAGTTTTTTAGGTGTCTTACCTATCCTCACCCCTCCCTTGTGTGCTCTCGCTTTTATCATGTGCTCATAGTCCAATCCCCTTGTTGTGTTTGCCCTTGATCTAATGTCCACATATGAGGGAGAACATACGATTTTTGGTCTTTTGAGCCAGGCTAACCTCACTCAGAATGATGTTCTCCAATTCCATCCATTTACCAGCGAATGATAACATTTCGTTCTTCTTCATGGCTGCATAAAATTCCATTGTGTATAGATACCACATTTTCTTAATCCATTCGTCAGTGCTGGGGCATCTTGGCTGTTTCCATAACTTGGCTATTGTGAATAGTGCCGCAATAAACATGGATGTGCAGGTGCCTCTGGAGTAACAGTCTTTTGGGTATATCCCCAAGAGTGGTATTACTGGATCAAATGGTAGATCGATGTCCAGCTTTTTAAGTAGCCTCCAAATTTTTTTCCAGAGTGGTTGTACTAGTCTACATTCCCACCAACAGTGTAAGAGGGTTCCTTTTTCCCCGCATCCTCGCCAACACCTGTTGTTGGTGGTGTTGCTGATGATGGCTATTCTAACAGGGGTGAGGTGGAATCTTAGTGTGGTTTTAATTTGCATTTCCTTTATTGCTAGAGATGGTGAGCATTTTTTCATGTGTTTTCTGGCCATTTGAATTTCTTCTTTTGAGAAAGTTGTTTAGTTCACCTGCCCATTTCTTTATTGGTTCATTAGTTTTGGGAGAATTTAGTTTTTTAAGTTCCCTGTATATTCTGGTTATCAGTCCTTTGTCTGATGTATAGTTGGCAAATATTTTCTCCCACTCTGTGGGTGTTCTCTTCAATTTAGAGACCATTTCTTTTGATGAACAGAAGCTTTTTAGTTTTATGAGGTCCCATTTATCTATGCTATCTCTTAGTTGCTGTGCTGCTGGGGTTTCATTGAGAAAGTTCTTACCTATACCTACTAACTCCAGAGTATTTCCTACTCTTTCTTGTATCAACTTAAGAGTTTGGGGTCTGATATTAAGATCCTTGATCCATTTTGAGTTAATCTTGGTATAGGGTGATATACATGGATCTAGTTTCAGTTTTTTGCAGACTGCTAACCAGTTTTCCCAGCAGTTTTTGTTGAAGAGGCTGCTATTTCTCCATCTTATATTTTTAGCTCCTTTGTCAAAGATAAGTTGCTTATAGTTGTGTGGCTTCATATCTGGATCCTCTATTCTGTTCCACTGGTCTTCATGTCTGTTTTTGTGCCAGTACCATGCTGTTTTTATTATTATTGCTTTGTAATATAGTTTGAAGTCAGGTATTGTGATACCTCCTGCATTGTTCTTTTGACTGAGTATTGCCTTGGCTATTCGTGGCCTCTTGTGTTTCCATATAAATTTAACAGTAGATTTTTCAATCTCTTTGATGAATGTCATTGGAATTTTGATGGGAATTGCATTAAACATGTAGATTACTTTTGGGAGTATAGACATTTTTACTATGTTGATTCTACCAATCCATGAGCATGGGAGATCTCTCCACTTTCTATAGTCTTCCTCAATCTCTTTCTTCAGAAGTGTATAGTTTTCCTTGTAGAGGTCTTTCACATCTTTTGTTAGGTTTACACCTAGGTATTTGATTTTTTTTGAGGCTATTGTAAATGGAATTGTTTTCATACATTCTTTTTCCATTTGCTCATTGTTAGTGTATAGAAATGCTAATGATTTTTCTATGTTGATTTTATATCCTGCTACCTTGCTATAGCTATTGATGATGTCTAGAAGCTTCTGAGTAGAGTTTTTTGGGTCTTTAAGGTATAGGATCATGTCGTCTGCAAATAGGGATATTTTGACAGTTTCTTTACCTATTTGTATTCCTTTTATTCCTTCTTCTTGCCTAATTGCTCTGGCTAGGAATTCCAGTACTATGTTGAATAGGAGTGGAGATAGTGGGCATCCTTGTCTGGTTCCTGATTTTAGAGGGAATGGTTTTAATTTTTCTCCGTTAAGTATAATGCTGGCTGTAGGTTTGTCATATATAGCTTTTATAATGTTGAGGAACTTTCCTTCTATTCCTAGTTTTCTTAGAGCTTTTATCATGAAATGATGTTGGATCTTATCAAAGGCTTTTTCTGCATCTATTGAGATGATCAAGTGGTTTTTGTCTTTGCTTCTGTTAATGTGGTTTATTACGTTTATTGATTTTCGTATGTTGAACCACCCCTGCATCCCTGGGATGAAGCCTACCTGGTCGTGGTGAATAATCTTTTTGATGTGTTGCTGAATTTGATTTGCCATTATTTTGTTGAGGATTTTTGCATCAATGTTCATTAAGGAGATTGGCCTATAGTTCTCCTTTTTGGAGGTGTCTTTGCCTGGTTTTGGGATAAGTGTAATAGTGGCTTCATAAAATGTGTTTGGCAGTTTTCCTTCCCTTTCTATTTCATGGAACAGTTTAAGGAGGGTTGGTATCAGTTCTTCTTTAAAGGTCTGATAGAATTCAGCAGAGAATCCATCAGGTCCTGGACTTTTCTTTTTGGGGAGACTCTTGATTGCTGCTTCAATTTCATTTTGTGTTATAGGTCTATTCAGGTGATTAATTTCCTCTTGGTTCAGTTTTGGATGATCATATGTATCTAGAAATCTGTCCATTTCTTTTAGATTTTCAAATTTATTTGAATATAGGTTCTCAAAGTAGTCTCTGATGATTTCCTGGACTTCGATGGTGTTTGTTGTTATCTCCCCTTTTGCATTCCTGATTCTACTAATTTGGGTTTTTTCTCTCCTCATTTTAGTCAGGTTTGCCAGGGGTCTATCGATCGTGTTTATTTTTTCAAAGAACCAACTTTTTGTTTCATTAATTCTTTGTATGGTTTTTTTGGTTTCTATTTCGTTTATTTCAGCTCTTATTTTTATTATTTCTCTCCTTCTATTTGTTTTGGGATTTGCTTGTTCTTGTTTTTCTAGGAGTTTGAGATGTATCATTAGGTCATTGATTTGGGATCTTTCAATCTTTTTAATATATGCACTCATGGCTATAAACTTTCCTCTCAAGACTGCCTTAGCTGTGTCCCATAGGTTCTGGTAGGTTGTGTTTTCATTTTCATTGACTTCTAGGAACTTTTTAATTTCCTCTTTTATTGCATCGATGATCCATTCTTCATTAAGTAATGAGTTATTTAGTTTCCAGCTGTTTGCATGTTTTTTGTCTTTACTTTTGTTGTTGAGTTCTACTTTTACTGCATTGTGGTCAGATAGTATGCACGGTATTATTTCTATTTTCTTATATTTGCTGAGGCTTGCTTTGTGCCCTAGGATATGATCTATTTTGGAGAAGGTTCCATGGGCTGCTGAGAAGAATGTATATTGTGTAGAGGTTGGATGAAATGTTCTGTAGACATCTACTAGGTCCACTTGATCTATTGCATATTTTAGATCTTGGATTTCTTTATTGAGTTTTTGTTTGGATGACCTATCTATTGATGATAATGGAGTGTTAAAGTCTCCCACAACCACTGTGTTGGCGTTTATATATGCTTTTAGGTCTTTCAGGGTATGTTTGATGAAATTGGGTGCGTTGACATTGGGTGCGTACAGATTGATGATTATTATTTCCTTTTGGTCTATTTCCCCTTTTATTAGTATGGAATGTCCTTCTTTATCTCGTTTGATCAATGTAGGTTTGAAGTCTACTTTGTCAGAGATAAGTATTGCTACTCCTGCTTGTTTTCGGGGGCCATTGGCTTGGTAAATCTTCTTCCAGCCTTTCATCCTAAGCATATGCTTATTTCTGTCGGTGAGATGAGTCTCCTGTAAGCAACAAATTGTTGGATCTTCTTTTTTAATCCATTTTGTCAAACGGTGTCTTTTGATGGGTGAATTAAGTCCATTAACATTAAGTGTTAGTACTGATAGGTATGTGGTGATTCCTGCCATTTAGTTATCTTAGTTGTTTGAAGGTTTGATTGTGTGTACCTAACTTGATGTTACTCTCTACTGTCTTGCTTTTTCTTATCCTGTGGTTTGGTGCTGCCTGCCTTTTCATGGTTAAGTTGGGTGTCACTTTCTGTGTGCAGGATCCCTTGCAGAATCTTTTGTAATGGTGGCTTTGTGGTCACATATTGTTTTAGTTTCTGCTTATCATGGAAGACTTTTATTGCTCCATCTATTTTGAATGATAGCTTTGCTGGGTAGAGTATCCTGGGGTTGAAGTTATTTTCATTCAGTGCCCGGAAGATCTCACCCCACGCTCTTCTTGCTTTTAATGTTTCTGTTGAGAAGTCTGCTGTGATTTTGATGGGTTTACCTTTGTATGTTACTTGTTTTTTCTCTCTTGCAGCCTTCAATATTCTTTCCTTAGTTTCTGAACTTGTTGTTTTAATGATGATATGTCGTGGAGTAGTTCTATTTTGATCTGGTCTGTTTGGTGTCCTGGAGGCCTCTTGCATTTGTATGGGAATATCTTTCTCTAGATTTTGGAAATTTTCCGTTATTATTTTGTTGAATATATTACGCATTCCCTTCGCTTGCACCTCTTCTCCTTCTTCGATGCCCATGATTCTCAAGTTTGGTCTTTTGATGGAGTCAGTGAGTTCTTGCATTTTCTTTTCACAGGTCTTGAGTTGTTTAATTAGTAGTTCTTCAGTTTTTCCTTTAATTACCATTTCATCTTCAAGTTCTGAGATTCTGTCTTCTGTTTGTTCTATTCTGCTGGATTGGCCTTCCGTTTTGTTTTGCAGTTCTGTTTCGTTCTTTTTTCTGAGGTTTTCCATATCCTGGCTGTTTTCTTCTTTATTGTTGTCTCTTTTTGTCCTGAGTTCATTTATCCATTTATTCATCGTGTTCTCTCTTTCACTTTGGTGTTTATACAGTTCTTCTATGGTTTCCTTTATTTCTTCTTTTGCTTTTTCAAATTCTCTATTTTTGTTATCTTTGAATTTCTTGAGTGTCTCCTGTACATTTTGGTTGACCCTATCCAGTATCATCTCTATAAAATTCTCATTGAGTACTTGTAGTATGTCTTCTTTTAAATTATTCTTGTAGGCTTCATTGGGTCCTTTGGCATAGTTTATCTTCATTTTGTTGGAGTCTGGCTCTGAGTTTCTGTTCTCTTCATTCCCCTCTGGTTCCTGTACTAGTTTTTTGCTGTGGGGAAACTGGTTTCCTTGTTTTTTCTGTCTTCCTGTCATTGTCCTTGGTGTTGTTACTGTCCCTGTACTGTGTGTAATTAAGTATTTTCTAGCTTGTAATAATAACAATGGTAATATTGAGAATGGAAGAGTGAGCTGAGATGGAAAGCAAGAAGTTAAAGAAAAGGGGAAAACAAATATACAGACAAGAGGGAGAAAGCAGAACAAGGTATCAGACAAGAGAGTTTCAAAGGTATAAACAGGGAGTGTTAGTGTACTAATCGACAGTAAGCTGAACAGACAATAGAGTGACAGAGAGAGGATTGAAAATCAAAGATAAAAAAAATAAAAAATAAGTATATGAAAGTAATATCTATTTATAAAAATGAATTAAAATAAAATGGAAAATAGAAAATTAAAAAAAACAAAAAAAACCAAAAAACCAAAAAACTTCCAAGTTTATATGCAATGCAATTTCAGTCTTAATAATTTGGATGTCCGTCTCAATCTCCAGTCCTGGAGTTGGTGCCTCAGATGTTGTTCTGTAGTTGTCTCATCAAAGGGGATGCATAAAGTAGAACAAAACTACACTCACACACACACAGAAGAAAAAAAAAAAAAAAAAGCCCCACCAAGTGTCCCCAGTTCAAATGCAATACAGTTTCAGTAAGTTTTTCGGCTTGCAGGTGTAATTCGGTTGTTCTCTCATCAAAGGTAGGGAGAAAAAGAAAAAAAAGCGTCTGGAGGCAGTTCCGAGAGTGGTATCTGCAACTGTGGCTTGCCTGCCTGCTGCTCTCCGCCTGTAGCTGGCGGCGTTATTTATGCAGATCTCTGGGGTGAGCTTAGCACTCACCTGGTCCCACAGGCTTTGTTTGCTCAGAGTTCTCCTGTGCGGGGGAGGGGGGCCTCTGCTACAGGCTTTTCCCTTTCCAAGCACTGGGAAAGGTGACACTGCCCCGCGTTGTCAGGCCTGCGTGTTTATTTACAGTTCACGTGGGAAGTGGGTCTTCCCTCCTCTCACAAGCGTCCCTGCTCCTGGTTGCTGGGCGCGCCCCGCTCCCGCCAGAGCCTCTCCAGCCCGCCCGGCTCGTTTATTTACAGTCCCGGGAAGGATTCCCTTCCCCCAATCTTCAGCGCTCAGGGCGCCCCACCCTCTTTCCAGCGTGTCTTAACTGTTCTTATTGCTTAGTACTCAGTTTCTTTTTTTTTTTTTTTTTCCGGGTGGAGGTCAGTCTGTCCAGGGGGCTATGCTGCTCTGGCCCAGGCTTGTCTGTGGGGGAACCGCGGTACCGCGAAGCTCACCTGGTCCGCGTCTTCCCAAGCCGTATGGGCGCCGGCCACTGGCGGCCCGGGGGCCTCCTCGGTTCTCCGTTTAACGTGAAGTGGAGATTCTCTGCGCCGGCTGGAGATGTGGAGGAGTCAAAGTTTTGCCTTTTCTCGGTGATTATGCCTGCAAAGTGTGTCTCCAGCGTCTCTCCAAGATTTCACTATAGGAGGGTCGCTTTCTGCTTCCTACCTCTAGCCGCCATCTTGGAATGCCCCTTGTATCTGTTTTAAGAACGCGAATTTGTAGTGACAAATTTACTGAAAAGAATATTATTCTATGTAGAGATCGTTTCAGGAACCAAACGTGAAGAAGTTGTAAAACCAATTCTATTCCACAAAAGGGCAAGAGAGGAAGAACATTTTATCCAGTTTAATGTTTTCTATTTTCCCTTGACACTTCCCCTTTGACACAAACGTTTTTGAAAGGATGTTGTTTGATTCCAAGTATTTGGGGGCCTATCTAGTTAAGTTCTTAGGTTAAAGTTCATATTATTTTAACATAATTACTGAAATTCTGAACAAAGATGCTATGAGAACCCACATTTACTTCAATATTGTGTGTTTATATATATATTTTAAATATTGCACGTATATACTATATAAAAAAAAAATATATATATATATATATATATATATATATATATATAGATCTGTAATGAGCCCTGAGGGCCATTGTGTAAACCTGATTTTCTCCCTGACATATGGTAAAGCACTGAGAGTTGTGAGCCCAGGGGAGATCAGGTCTGAGCTAGGATGTACAGAAACACTCTGGATGAAGGCTGGGCACTGATGCACAGGAGTGCAGGAGAGGCAGGGCAGTCAGTTAGGAAGTGGGCACAATGCCTGCTGAGAGATGCTGGGACTTAGCAGTCATGAGAATGGGTTACACTGGTTGTGTTTCAAAGTGATATGCAGGAGAACTGCTGAGAGGTGGGGTGTAGTGTGTGCTGTGGCGTATGCTGTGGTGTGTGCACATGACAGAGCATGTGCAGATTCAAGGTTTGGAGCTTGAGCAACTAGTTTGCCAGAGAGCTTGTGAGGTAAAAAATTATTTTACAGAGATGGGTTTGGAAGGGATCACAAGTTCACTTTTGGTCTGGTTAAGTATAAGTATAAGCTGATGCCCACTAGGAAACTGGAGTTATGAGTCTGGAGTTCAAGATAGAAATCAGGGTCTGAGATAAAAATTAGTAACTGGATCATTCATTTCAAATGGAAACACAAGAGAAATAAGTAGTGTGTTAGAAGAGTTAACTTGATAGTCAAGAAGCTAGACTGAGAAGTTCAAAGCCAGAAAGTCCAATATCAAGATGCCAGCGGATTTTGTACCAAGTGAGGGTAGGTTGCTCACTGATGTCATCTTCCTGCCATGTCCTGGAGTGGCAGAAGACAGGGAAGGTCCAGAGAGCCTTCCAGAGCCTCTTTCCTAAGAGCTCAATTCATTCATGAGGCTGAAGCCTTCATGAATTGTCACTTCCCTGAAGGCCCCATCTCCTAGCAGAGGAGTCACATTGAGCAGTCAATTTCAATATGAATTGGGAAGGATGAATTCCAACCACAGCAGAGTTGTGCATATGCACACACATGCATTTTTTCCAGAGGTATGCGATAATTTCTCCAAAAGCTGTGAGATACTTCATACAACAAAGATGTATAGCAAAAAACTAATGTCTGCATTCTCAAGGGGCACTTAATGCTTTCCTTAAATATTTCCATAAACATAGCCTGGAAATCCTAGATAAATCCAGATAAATGGAGGAGAAAATAGTACCGTGGGATGAGAACCTTGTTATCCAATCTAAAAAAGTGATGCAAGAAAAGAATTTAAGAGTATTTTTAGTAATCATTGCAAAGAGCACACTTTTATTTGTTTGGCTAGTAACATCCTTGTTATCATTTGTTTGGATGACTTTAATAGCCCTGTGCCCTCTGTGTAGAAGGGGAGACAAATTTACACCTGGGAAGATGGAGTAAAGATCTGAATATGTTCCACTGACATTCATACAACTCATTGAAAATGAAAGCCACTTTTCTATTTCTGGTACAAATTCAAGTTCAGCTCTTAATGTTGAATTTAGATATTAATATTGAATACTAATATTTAGTGGGCCACACCTCCCCGGCTCTGCTGTGGCACTTACAAGTGGAAATTCCAGGTCCTGTGTGATAAACATGCACCTCTTCTTCCCAGGTGGGGTCTGACCGTACTGTTTCAATCTGGTCCTTGAAGATGGTTCTGGCAAGTCCAATTGCCTGGAATTCCAATAAATAAATAAATCTTGCAAAGTTCACGGAAATACCATCCACAGCATCTCATCTCGAAGGCTGGGCTGCAAGGCATTTTTTTATTTGCAATTAATTATCTCCAGCTGTTGGATAACAAAGAACTCTCCAACTTCAAGATCAGATGAGCGTTCTTCATGCCCTTGGGGTGCCAAGTTTGTTTTGCTTTTGTGAACTCCGCAGAACTGCAAAGGAAATGAAACTGTACTTAACCCAATACTCACAGCTTCACAGGAGAAAAGTAAAGCCCACAGACAAAAAGCCACATGCCCAAGCTCAATTTTTAATTAGTGGCTGGTCTGGAGCGTACTGAGTCTAGACGTTTTCGTTATATGTTTCTCTACTTCCTTAACCAGGGATCCTACAGCACTGCAAGCAACCCTCAGTTGTACACTGCAAGGGAGTCTGTGTGTGGACCTGTGTGCGTGTGTGTGCATTTTTGTGTGTTTTCAGGAAGGGGGAGGTGGGTGTGGGCAAGGGTACAGATGAAAGAGGAGAACCACAGGAGAACATGGCTAAAGGTGAATCCTAAAGTGTACTTTGGCCAATGGGTGCACATGCTATTCAGTCATTCCAGAGAGCCTTCAGAGAAAAGGACAACGTGTCCTTTTGGAGTTAGGTTTTTTTGCCCCCTTGTACCACAAGCTCTTATGGAAATGAAGTAATGGAACAATCTGCACAAAGGGTGAGCAGTCAGGGGGAAGGCAAGGCAGAGCAAGTGAATACACAAAGCACAGCCCCTCAGTCATGGAGCACTGGCTGCAAGATGACATCCTTCATTTTTAGCCAGCAGGGCAAGTCAGGATCATGCTCCTAAGACACTGGGTAGCAACTAACCTTGTTTGACACACAATAGGGTCCTGATGCAACTGCTCATTAGGAACCAAATTCTTGAATCCACAGGGCACGTCCAGGCCTTACCCTTCCCATGGCTCAGTGAAGAGCACGGTGTCTGCCTTCCACCCCACATCTTCCTGCTGACTTGGCAGCACGCTGAGAGATGAGAACACATAGAAAGATAAAAGCCCCGTCTGCAGTCCTCCCTCCCACACAGAACCACTGGGAAATTATGTCAGCCCCTCTCCAGGGCTTCCAAGTTCCCATCTGTGAGATGTTAGCAGTAATCTGTGAAATGCAAATCATTTACTTTCCTGTGTCCGTGGTGAGAACTCATGAGATCCTGGCTACCACAGTCACGGTTACTGTGGTGCCACTGGCGGGGACCACCATCCAGGCCTGTTGTCACTGCTGATGGAGGAAGCCTTACATCCTACTGACCAGGGAAGGAATGACTTGGACACCTCTGTTTCACATGTACACAAACACAAACACCACACATACACTTATGCGAACTTGCACACATGTCACACCACACACAATACACACACTACACTATGCACAGTCACATACCACACACACCTCACACCAACACGCACACAACACACACACACATGCACACGTATGCCTGCATGATACCTGTGTTGTGCAATGTACTGCAGCCAATGTGGGCCATACCTGCCTCTCCTCTGTGCCTTTACGAATGTGGGGCTCTTGCTTATGGTACTACCTCCTCATACAGCCCCTGGCTGACACCTCATCGTCCTGGAGTCCCTTCAGTTGGCACCCACGCCCAACCTTAAGCTGTGTCTGTTCCCTCCAAGGCTCCCAGGAGCTTGTCCAGGGCCTTCCATAGAACACTCGAGTGTCTGCCAGGCCCCTTCCTGGCTGTCTTGGAACTGTGTCCATCTGCCTGGTTTCTTCATTATACTGTCTTCATCTAAGAAAATAGCACAGAGTTGGTGCTCAATAAATTAAATAATACATCAAGAGTGACTGGGTGGATGAGTGAGTAGATTTTACACACAGAGAATTCTTGAGAGCCATTATTAAAAGCTAAGATATTCTGACTTTTAATCAGAAAACTCTCAGAAGTGATGGTTTGAGCAATTTATCCAGCATTCAGTGAAAACAGAAAGCTTCAGGGAGCTGCGAACCTGTATTCTATCACCATGAAGCCACGCACATGCACGCATGTATGAATGGGAACCTTCCTGGTCACACACAAGCAGCCCTTGCTTCTGTACCATGGCCTGCAGATGCACTCAGCTAGCAAAATAACCTGGCTCACTCTGCTCACGCACCCTGGAGGCCATCACTTTTGAGCTGAAATCTGTGGCGCTGTCTTATTACACTGTTGACAATTTCCTTCTGTCCCATATCTCTTGCCACGGTTCCTTGCAGAAAATACAGAAAATATGCTTTTTCGTTGGGGTTTCTCACTTCTGTCTGAAATGAGAGTTTTAAAACAATCCTTTCTTGGCAAATATGCTCATTTTGCAAAATCCCTACTTATCAGGTCCAAGAAACCCTTTAGCCAAGAATCATAAATTATCAGTATTCTTGGGCTTAGACTTTGTGCTAAGGTGTCAGAACACTCACTTCCCTCATCCATTTAACTCTTTCCTCCCTAATCAAGCTCTGTACAGGAGGCCTGTCTCTTAAACCTGCTCTACTTTCTCCTGGAAATTTCCATTTTATAAATTTTCTGGAATATGGTGGTAAGGGAGTGGGTGAGGGCAAGGGGGAGAAATGACCCAAGCCTTGTATGCACATATGAATAATAAAACAATAAAAATAAATAAATAAATAAATAAAATACTTCTATTTCTCTTTTGGTGTGAGAGTTTAATACAAATTGCAGATCGATCAGAAACGAACACATCTGCAACAGAAACAAGTGGTCACCTGCATTCCTCCACCTGCCACACAAGTACGCACCCAGCACAGCTGCCCTGGGCCTGCCTGGAACAAGACACAGTGAAATACTCTGAAAACTATTGAATAATACAGGGTAGGGGGAAAGGGTAAGGAAGAGTAATAGAGGGGTTTGCCTGAATAAAGCAATATATTTACAGGTAAAATACCAAGGCAAAACTCCACTGGACAATGAACAGACACTTAGACAGTGAAGGACAGGAGTGTAGAACAGTCAAGTTAAGGGGAAGGTGATGTGGTGGGGGAGAGTGATGAGGGGAGGGGAGGGTAAAGAAGGGTGAATATGGTTGATGTGTTTTCTCCAAATGTATGACATGTATGAATATGGCACATTGAAAACTGTTGAAGCCATTTTAAGAGGGGGAGGGGGAAGAAGGAGAATAATGGAAGGGACAAACCAAACAGGGATACATTATATGCACATGAGGAAGTGTCACAGCAACCCCCCCTGTACAACTATTAATAAGAAGAAGAACACTTTTAAAAGATCACAATTTTATTTGCTAAAGTATATGCTATTTAGGATTGGATTTTCAAATACAGTCAGGTACCACGTAACAATGATTTGGTCAACAACAGACTACATACGCAATGGTAGCCCAATGAGATGATGCAGTCGGTGACATTGTGGCTGTCTTAGCTTGAGAAGTAGACTCCATGGTGCTCACATGTGGGAAAGTCACAAAAGAACTGGGACCTTGCAGAGCAGGCGCAGGGTTATGACTGCGCCCCAGACTCGACTCGGACCCAAGGCAACTGCGTCAGGATTTTGTGTCTCCACTCTGCTTTCAGCTGCATCTGGATTCCTCCTCTCCACAGTCCACTCCCTCTGCTTCTCTGCATGCTCCACCGTTCTCCACTGTTTCTGACCTTCACATCACAAGCAGAAAACATCTAGAAGAGACTGGCTCTCATGCTCATTTCCTCTGAGACTCCCAAAGGGAAATGGTTATTAACCCATGTGGGGTCTCATACCCACCCCTGGACAAATAAGCAGTGGTTGGTTGGTGGGGCTGCCTTACTAAAATGGTAGCTCCCATCTCAGAGATGCAGGAGGGAATTCAGATGGTGGATGTAAATTTCAATCTTCCATCTTAGTAACTGTGATGTATGTACAAAAGTACAGTCTTCTGCTGTGTTTTGCAGATATAACCAAGGAATATTGTTAGTTGTGTTTTATCTTCCTCCCTACACATAATTTATACTTGATCCCCTACTTCCCATCACAGAAACAGGTATGCACACACACTTGCCTGATATCCAGAATCCACTCCCATATGCAGGTTAGGGAGGGTGCCCTAGACATTATTGACTTTTATCACTAGAGAATTAATCATTGCTAACAAATAAAAAATGTTTTAAAATGCTATTCAAATGAAGTTTGTTGGGAAATGCTAACCTTTAATCTGTAGGCAAACTAGACATTTTGTCTAAAACTTCATTAAATTCTTCTTATCTTACCCCCAAAGCTAACTTCATGATTTCTTTTGCAAAGCCTTCCTAAAAGCCAGCAGAGATAACAGTGTTTGTAGTTTCTGGAATACTTGTTTCATTCCTCTTATTCTTCAGTTGCTGAAACTGTTTGCATCAAATCACTGTACACGTTTACCCACCCAAAGTTAGAGGTAGTTGAGGTGGAATGTTTGTCACTGTGGCAGAAGCATGGGTGACTAATTCTGTATGTTAAGTGTGGGGTTAATGTAGTGATATTCCATTAATCTCAGATAGAATCTCTTTGGAAAATAGGAAAATGCTTTCTTTTACTGAGGGACATCTCACCAGATCGGTAGTTCACAGGAAAGAGCACAGAGGATGCCCAAGGACTGGAGGGACAGGAATGATATCCTTTCAACAGGAAGGGGTAGAGATGCAGGTCTAAAAAGAGATTTAAACTTATTTTCCCACTGTCTTAGTTTTGGCGAAGGTCCCAAAGTCTGAGATCATTACATTAAAAGCCAAGTCTGATCACATGATAAGCGAAGCCACAGACCACCTACAAGTCTCTTGCTAAAAGATTACACAATGGGTTCTTACAGCACTAGCCCATCAGCCACCTCCGACAGGGTAAAAGACAGTAAATCATTCACAATGCGTCTGAAGAGAACACTGAAGGTGGCACAGTGAGGGAAGGTGGGAACACAATGGCAGAGCTAAGCAAGGAAGACTGGGCAGCTGTGGCCAGCTGCAAAGTCTACCATGGAGAGCCAGGCTAAGTCTTGTCCAGAAGGACAGCTTGGAGGGCCAGTTGAGTTCAAGAAGGGAGAAAGCACAAGCAACCAGTCTGAGAAGCAATCAGAATAGCCAGCAGAGCAAGAAGAACACACTCAACGCAAGAGAACTCTTGTGGCAGAGTTGGCCTTCATAAAGAATCCAGAAGAGCCCTGGGAAAGGAGGAATCAGCTCCTGGAGTCCACAGGCCCAGACTGCAATCTGACCAGCTGAGGAACACAACATCCTTGCCCCTCTGCCAAGCCATCGTCTGCAATCAGAGACTATTCCCACCAACTCATGAGTGGGAGAGGAAGCGGGGCCACCAGTAAAAGGAAAAAAAATCTCCTGTGACCCTCCCCTTGCAGGCTTTTCTTCCTAAATTGAGCCTAATGTGTGAATGAAATCAAAATCTGAGTGCTGACATTACGTTAAACTGGAGTTCAGTAACTTGGAAAACAAAAGCTGTTTTGTTTTTATCTGATGACTGGGACTGGGAAGTAAAACAAGTCTAAAATTGTGGTGTGAAAAGGAGTGAAGCAAGGAGATGGGAAGAGCGGATGAAAGAGCTTGTTCTACAGTTCTAGCAGGGCAGAGACCCACACTTCTCTTCCATACATGTGTCTTTTGAGCCAAATATCCCCATTCTGTACTTAAAAGTCACTCATTACATTTGGGGGACACAAATGCTCATCTTTGTATTTTGTGCTCTTAAATATCATTTTTCCTGCTTATAGCATAACATTTTCTGTTACTTTTTATATGCGTGTTTAGTCATCCTTAATGCCACAGAAGAGAAGAAGCATTTGTCTCGGTCTTTCTTCTGGCCACCTCAAAGACACAGAGCACATGGTGCATCCGTGAGCAAGTGGGTGAACCCTTAGGCCCAAGTAGCTGGTTAGTGGCTCAGAAGTCCTAGTTCTGAAACTGGTAAGCTGTGTGACCGTGGAGAAGGACTTAATCTCTCTGGATTTGTCTCCCTCATCTGAAAAGCAGAAAGAATGGTGTCGACCCCCCAGTGGGCCTAAGGTAAGCAGGCGCTCAGTGGTGTCAGGTACAGTCAAGGTGGGTTCCCACCATGGAACCCTTTCTCCATCACAGGCCAGGCACCAGTCTTAGAATCCAGTCACATCTATAGAATCTGCCATTTAGATGTGGTCTCATAGAGGAAAGGATTTTGAATATTTTCTCAATAAAAAATGGAAACTGTTAGAGGAGATAAATGTGTTTACCCTGATTTATACATTTGCTTGATGTATGCATACATGGCACCCCACAAATATGAGAGATTTTTATCTTTTATTTATTGGTTGAAAAAGGGAGAGAAGAAACCACTAGAGCAAACCATTGCTCTGAAGTGAGGATAATACAACAATAAACTTTTTTAAACCATGGGCTTGTACATTCAGACCAGTGAGGGGCTTCATTTTTTCAGTGATTTCTGTTTTCTGTGCACCGAATGCTAACTGAACTTGGCAGAGGGCTCCGGGCTCAACCCACCTGACAGGTGGGGCCCCTGTGGCTCAGGATGTCCATAGGCTCATGCCCTGGTAGTAGCATGCCATAGAGGATTCTGGACTTGGCCTCCTTGCCTTCCTTACGGTGCTCATAAGAGAGAGCATTAGGTGTCTACCATGAGACACTTGCACCTGTTCCTGCTTCTGAGTCTTGGTGATTCGAAGAGTTCTATTTGTTTCTTTTAAAATTCAAGAAATAGCAAAATAAAGAAGGAAGGAAAGACGGGAAGAAGAGAGAGCAGAAAGAAAAAGAGAGCAATTTGGTCTGCCCTCAACTACCAACGCAAAGCTGAGGAGTCCCCACTAGACTTCCTGGAATCCCAGGGCTAGTCCACAGGAAGGTTAGTCAGAACTTTGTAGCTCCTGGCCAGTCTCTCATCCAGCTTGGCCTCACACCCCTTAAGGAGCTGACCTCTCCCTGGCTCTCTGCCCTTCCTCAGACAGCCCCTGCACCTTAGTTTCCTAGGTAAGGCCTGGGGGCAAGTGAGGCTTGAATTGCCCAAAGAGCCAGTCATGCTGGAATAAATCAGGACAACCACTTTGCTTTTTGAGGTTACACTGGTAGAGAGGTTGCATTATATTTAATGAAAATAGGTTCCTCCCTAAACCAAGAGTGAACTCATGAGAACATGTACTGTTGTAACTAGAGTCAGCTAGTCAAGGCTTTGAACTGGGTCATGGTGCAGCTCCTGTGCATAAATAACAACAGAACCTGCTTCAGTCACACCCTCCAGGTAATATTACATAGGTTATTAGCACGCAGTAAGTGTTCAGTAGATGTTACTACTCATACGACTCATTTACTGATATTATGACTTTTCTTGGAATGTTTTTCCTTTGTCTGCTATGTCTCCGTGTGGGCTGCTGAATTTTCCTCTTCTTTCTTGTTTAGTTCCAGAACCCTGAGAAATAAGACCTGGGGGGGAAGAGAGATGGGGATCCAGAAAACTCTCCATACTGAGCAAGGCTAAGCTGGAAAATGCAGCTGGATGTGAGAGACTTGACCAGCTCACTTCAGGCGGTGGGTGCCTCTTAAGACGATGCTAAGAGTTGCCTAAACTGGGGGGAGAAAAGATGACTGATTCATTCTTTTATGGGGGTTATAAAACAGGAAAACAAATAATAATACTATGACTTAAAAATTAAACTAGCTATCTTGAAATATACAGCATTTTCTAGTTATATGTGATATACACTGGTTGCAATTATACTTAATATACACAGTCACCCTACTGTGCAAGAGAACACAGAACTTATGTTTCCTAGCTAATTGGAACATCATACCTGTTGATCAAGCTCTCCCCATTCCCCCCGATTTGATCATTGCATGAGACATACAGGTGCTGGAATTCCCACTGTATCCCACACATTTGTACAATTAACATGACTCAACTTTTTCTTAAAAAATGAGCTATAAACAGAAGGCAAGGGTTTTGACACTATGGCACGCTAGAAAGCCTATGATAACATCTCTGTGTGCACAGTCTCCATCCAATGGCTATAAGAGATGGGCCCCCAGCCCATCCGAAAATGTTTTATAGGGATTATATAATTACAATTTTATTTTTAAAGCCAATATGGTATTCATCTTCTTATTACCATATTATTGTTGTACTGGGGGTGCATTGTGACATTTACAAAAGTTCTTACTATAATTATAATTTTAAAAGATAATTAGTACCTAAGGACATAATTGTATTTTCATAATTTGTCTTAGATTCCTAGGCCACCCAGAACAAAAAATAATTATATTGATAAAGATGCTCAAAGAATATTACTTTCCTTTTGGAAAAAAATAAAGAATACCCTCAATCCCAAACTGAGGGTATGAATTTCATGTATGAATTGAAGCTGTTGGAAAACTGTCATAATGTGAGCATTGGGATGAACAAATGCTCATGTCCTGCTGAGCAAAGACGAAAATACGCATTTTCCAAAAGTGAACTTTGGACAAGGCAGAGATCAGGAGGATCATGGTTCTAAACCAGCCTGGGCAAACAGTTCAAGAGACCTTATCTTGAAAAATACCCAACTGAAAAAGGGCTGGTGGGGTGGCTCCAGTGGTAGAGCACCTGCCTAGCAAGCGTAAGGCCTTGAGTTCAAACCCCAGTACCACAAAAAGAAAAAAGCACACTTTGGTGAAATGTGCTGTCCTATTGTCGTGGGAGTCGTCAGCACAGTAAAATGAAGGTTTCATACAGAACAATACAGTTTTAGTACATGTTTGAACCTTTTAAAAATTGGTACTTTAATTATACTTCCTTGTCTTTTAAATGCAGAGTGAAAGTGAATTCTGTGGACTTCGTGGCACACACAAGACAGTATTCTTCCTTGAATCATTTGCTAATAATTACTATTGCAGTCTCAAACCCGAACCTTGATTTCCAGGTTCCATAGTTTCTTGTCTCAAAACAGAATACAAAACTCTAACTTGGCACCATGCCCAGAAGGGCAACATGGTTACAATTGCACCTGTAGAGGTTGTTGATTAGATATCTTCAGAGTTAGTGGTTTGGGGAAATAGAGTTTAGCTTTAAACAATTCTGATTCTAAGTCTAAAGGAGATAGGTAATCACACGGTCAAAATATAATCACATTGTATGATGGAAGGTTATTCCAACTGAGACGAGGATGGAGAGGTAATTCAATGAGCTCTAAGATAAAGTCACAAAGCAAGGCAAGTGAGAAGGGGCCTGGAGGAGACCCTAAAGTTGCCTTCCATTCTTTAGCAATCATTGACTGGTGGCAGGGGTGGGCAAAAGCCGATCCCTTGACCATTCCTATAAAGGACTAGTCCTCATCTGAACTGCAAAACCGTTGTGAAGAAGCCAGGATGCAGGTAGAGCCACGTGCGGGAGGTACATCAGAGATGAAAGGAACCCCAGCAAAAGCAGTTTGCACATACTCGTGGCTAAGACGCAGACATTAGAGAGGAATTTCTATTCATATGGCCAACGGTACGCCTTCAATGAATAGTAGTTTGTGTGTGTTTTTTCCTTTACCATAAAAAGACCTTTTGAGTTCAGCAACACTTCTGCTAAAATTGGAATGACCCAGGGAAGATTAGCATGGCCCCTAAGCAAATTTGTGAATCATTCCATATTTTTTTAAAAAAGAATCTTGGAAATATTGAGGGTTCAATAAGTTTTTTATAACCTAAAATTAAGAACTAGAAGATATTTTGAAATGTTGAGACAGCATTGGCACCTTGGAAGAAGTTGTTCTTGAGCATATGTGCAGCTTATCATGGATATCTCTCCAGGCACAGGGGACTCAGGGATGCTGGTGTGACCAGCACCTGCATAGCTTGGCTCCCAGGACCTTGAAGTAGAACCACAGTGAGAAATACTTGTCCACTTTCAAGCACTCTTCCTCAGCCATAGAGCTGACCAGAGGCAAACTACAATCAGAAAGTGTGTTTAGCATTTTACCATCTCTTCCCGCAGAGTCCCTCTCCTCGCTGCTCCTTGAACCCACTTCTCTTTGCTCTATCTATGTCTTAGTTCATTTGCTATTGCTGAAACACAATGGCTGAGTCTGGATGACTCCTAAGTGAAGGAAGTTTATTTGGCTCAGGAGGCTGGGAAGACCAAGAGCATGGCACCAGCAAGGGCTGGTGCTGCTTCAACTTGTGGTGAAAGAAAATGTGCATACAAAAGAGGGAGAAGCCAGGGGCAGCCTCACTTCCTAACAGCCTAACCCACAGAACCAGTCTAGGCCTGCAAGAGTGAGGACCCTGTACGGTAAGAATTGACCAGATGTGTGAGAAAGGCATCAGTGCTTTCATGGCGACTCTGTCCCATGACCCAACACCCCTCTGAGTCCCACCTTCCAATGTAACTGCACTGATTGAGGAATTGTGGTTCTAGCATCCAGCCTTTTGGGGGACACAATCAAACCACAGCATCCTGTCTCTCTGTTACAGTTGACCAAGGCCTTTCCTTCCCAAGCCTCAGCCAAATAATCTGTTCCCAACTGTTCAGCAGAGACCTGTAAGAAGGTCTGCCTCCCTCTCTACATGGGGAGAGATGGTCTTGCCCATCCCTAGACTTCCCAATGGTATATGGCACAGACTTCTGAGAGACTCAGCAAGAGAGGCCAGGTATAGTCCCGGCGATTGTTTTGGCAAGACCAAGAGACCATCATGATGCCACCTCATTCAACCAGCAGCCAACAGTGAGCACAGACTTCTTAGGGCTGCTTTCAATGCTGCACCCTAAATTGCTCTTCTCCCATCATGCCTTTTTCTGCTCTTGGTTGATGCTTTTGGTCTCTCACATCCACTGGTTGGCATATTGACTCTTTTGACTGCAATAGCATCCCTAGGCAACATACAAATATGTAATTCTAAATTCGACTTCCCTTAAAACCTTCAGAAATGAAATATAAGCAATTGTAAGCCTCTGAAATAATGGAAAGAAATTTGTGCTATCTACTGGAACTTAATATTAGCATATCCTAAAATGACACAAATGAGTAATTGAAGATAGAATCTGATGAGTAAGAAAAGAACCCAAATCTGTAGGGACATAAAGGGCAGTGAGGAGATGGGCATTTGATTTCCACAAAGCAGAAAGAAAATAAGCAACAAAGCAGGGTACCGGGGGAGAGATGGAATCTCCCAGAGAGGAAGTCCAGTGGATGGTACATTTCCATGTAGAATTAGCTGCTTCTGCCTTGAGACAACTGAGCACTAATTAAAAGCCAGAGCGCACTGGAAGATTTTTCCGTTTGCTCTTTCAGTATAAGACACACTGAAAATCCAGTTTCCAAATGACTGTTCTGTTCATATTTCCTCCCTGAGGTGAGTCTCTTCCAAGTTTCTCTTGCCACCTTTCCAGACACCACATTCGTTTTAATATTTCATCATTCTCTTAAAAAAGGGAGGAGCAGTATCTGCCTGTGCATGTCCTTTTTAATCGATTTGTCATGGCAGCTATTATTTTATTTTATTTTATTAATTTTTGCTCCAGATGCTAAGGAGACGGTTGCTTCCAGGAAGGAGTGCTTTGGAAGAATGTGTAACACAGCTGTCTCCTACGTGGCACTCAAGAGCATTACTGAGCCATTCCCCTGTGCACCCAAAGCCAAGGCTTACTGCCGTGGGGCTCCATTTCAAGACAAGGCAGCCCTCATTTTAGCAGATTGGTCATCAGGCTGTTCGCTGGTGTTTGAACAGTAACCTAGAAAAGAGAGTGTCAAGTTGAACACTTCTTCATGTATTTACTGGCCATTTTTACTTCTTCCTTTGAGAATTCCCTGTTTAATTCGTGTGCCCATTTCTTTATTGGGGTGTTGATTCTTTGGAGGCTGAGTTTTTTGAGTTCCCTGTAGGTTGTGGATAGTAATCCCTTATTGGATGAGTAGCTGGCAAAGATTTTTCTCCCATTCTGTGGGCAGTCTTTTGAGTCTAGTGATTGTTTCCTTTGTTGTACAGAAGCTCCTTAGTTTGATGCAGTTCCATTTGTTCATTGGTTCTCTTAGATGCTAAGCCTTTTGAGTTCTGTTTAAGAAGTTGTTCCCTATACCTATATGTTCCAGAATATTTCCTAAACTTCCTGGAGTTGTTTAAAAGTTTCAGGCCTTATATTAAGGTCTTTGATCCACTTTGAGTTGATTTTGGTACAAGGTGAGAGACAGGGATCTGCAAATCAAAACAACACTTAGATTTCATTCAACCCAGTTAGAATGGCCATATTCAAGGAAAATAACAACAACAAACGCTGGTGAGGATGTGATGAAGCAGGAACCCTTATACACTGTTGGTGAGAATGCAAATTGGTACAGCCACTGTGGAAAGCAGTATAGAGATTCCTCAAAAAGCTAAAGATAGAACTGCCATATGATCCGGTGATACCACTCCTGGGTATCTACCCAAAGGAACACAAGTCAGTATACAATGGAGACAACCATACACCAATGTTCACTGCAGCACTATTCACAATAGGCAACCTTTGGAAATAACCCAGGTGCCCTACAACTGATGAATGGATCAAGAAAATGTGGTAAATATACACATGGCTGAGTTTTATTCAGCCATAAGGAATAATGACACGTGGTTTGAAGGTAAATGGTT
Organism: Castor canadensis; assembly: GCF_047511655.1. Lineage (NCBI taxonomy): Eukaryota > Metazoa > Chordata > Mammalia > Rodentia > Castoridae > Castor > Castor canadensis. The sequence continues at coordinate 64,878,795 of NC_133389.1, forward strand.
GCAACTGAAGGACATGATGTTAAATGAAGTAAGCCAGGCTCAGAAAGACAAAAGCTGCATGTTTTCTCTCATACATGGAGGATAGATCTGAAGATAAACATATACACAAAAACAAGCATGATCATATACAAACTCAGATGTAGAACATGTTAGTAACAATGGAACTACTCTGCGGAACTAGAGAAAAGAAAGAAAGGAAAAGAGAATGATAGAGCATCAACAATATCCTTAAACATAACATCTGTGAAGGTAGAGGACATAAGGATGTGTATTGAAAGCTGTTGAAAAATGAGGGGATGGGAGGTAAAGGAGTAAGAGAGAGTAATGGAAGGGGTTGAATTGACCAAAGTAAAGTATACTCACAGTGGGTGTACATTGAGAAACCCCCTTGAGCATCAACTTAAATATTAATAATGAAAATCAGGACTATAAAATAAGTACAGTGGGTAGGTACTAGTGGGAGGGGGAGGGGGAATGAAGGCGATTAAGGCTAGGGTATATGGTTAATGGACTTCATATACCTATATGAAACAGAAAAAAGAAACCACTTGCAATTGTTTCAAATGGGCTGGGGAAGGGGAATGGGGGAGGGGGAGAGACAATGGGGGCGATGCAACTAATGTACATTATAAGTCTAATTGGAATTGTCTCTTTGAATCCCGTCATAAAAAATACATCCTAATAAAAAAGAAAAGAGATCATCAAGCCTCTGTTCCCCCAGGAGAAGGTCCTGGTGCCAGCCAGGTTTCCAGGAGCGTGGGCCTATCACTTCCTACCAGCCTCAACCCAAGCAAGCTCTCCAACTCTACTTGGGGATGCCAAGGAGCCCTTCACCACTGTGCATTTATTGTTTTTTCAAAAGCAATGCTTACAGATTTGAAAATGCTTGTTGCAGGTAATACCCATTGATGCTGCATTGTCACATTCTGGAAATTCCTAAGTTTAATGTGGAAATAATATGCCAAACAGAACCCTGTTGATGAAACAAAAAATGTTGAGTAACTTTAGAACAGATTGAACAACCAAGCAAACATTCCTTTCCTCTGTCTGTTTTCCTTATTTGTTCTGTGTTCCATGAGTCAACATCATTCATTCACAAACATTTATTAAGCACCTATTAGGTGCTGTGCTCTGTTTGGGTCTCAGGGACAAATCAGGAGGTAAAGGTGACTGACAGAAAGGGAGCAGGCTTTGCCCACATCTGGGAGGAGAATTCCAAGTAGAGGAAGCAGCAAATGCAAAGGTGTCAGAAATGAGTTTGTGGGATGAAGGGAATAAGGTCACAGAGATGGCTGGAAGATCCTGGATTTTCAGTTCACATGAGACAGGAGCCATCCAACAGGTGCTAGGAAGAGTGACACCCTATTGCTTGTGTTTTAACAGTCACTAAGGCTACAGTGTGAGGACCGGGCAAGAGAAATACCATCTCTGTCACATTTTGTAACCATCATGATTTTTAAAACTTTTAATACATTCCCTATGTTGAATTTCATGCTGATACTCTGTTAACATCTGAAATGATGTGAAATGAGCCAATCCAAAGGAACCAGTGGTAGAAACTGGTACTGTCTGTTTGATTTTGTTTTGTTTTGCAAAGTACTTGAGCAGCCTTGCAGGAGGTTAATAATTTTCTGATGATCCAGAAAATTATTACAGTGTCCCTCTTGTAATAAGCAAATTATATACAATATAATTATGCTTACTTGATTAAAAGTCCTTGCTAGATAGGCCACTAGAACAAGGGCCTACATTTGTAAACCTGTGTCTTGAAGTTTCTAAGCTTCTCTCAAGGACCTGAGAGTCACTGCAGGGAATGTCACCATCAAAAGACTAAGACCATTGTCTCCAGGACTCCATGGGAGGGCAAATTCCTAACTGTGGTAATTGCCAGCTCACGGGCTGCAGCATGGCATGGCAGGCATGACAACTTTCATTTGTACTAACAACTCTGTGTCTTTTCTATTGTTCATACTGCAGTTCACCTCCTCCTGCTAAGTTGCTCCCTTCTAGTTGACCTTACAGTCACTGATTCTGGAGGTCCCTCAGCTGAGTGATGCATTCTGAGTCTCCTGCTAGCTCTTCCATAGATGACATCTCTGACCTGTGGGTCATGGTGACAGCAATTGCCTAGGTTACTTTCTAGCTTGTTGAGGGCAGATTTTCTCGAAACCACTAATCTTTTCATTTGACCTTGTGACATCAGGAGGTGGAGAACTCCACCCTCAGATTATGGTAACGGTGATGCCACCATTGTTTGAACATACGCCTTCTGATGGGCCATGGAGTCTGCATACTAGACCACCTATTGCTTCACCTCCAGTCACCCCTCCCCATCCTGAAACCACTCTGCTTCTCATCCAATAAATATCCTCCAACCCTGTCCTGGGGGAGGTGAATTTGATCCCTGGGTCCCTCAGCCATGCTCAGCTGGCTTGTGTATAAATTGCTTTTTGCAAAACTCACTGTGTCAGTGATTGGCACGCTGTGCGGTGGGCAAACAAGCCTGTTTGGTAATAGAATCTTCATGCTTAAGCCATTGCTGGAAACACCTGAAGTCAGAAATGATGCTTGAGCTGATATTATGAAGGTAGGCTTGGGACAGGAGGAACAATCCAGAAAGAAAGGAGCCTGGAGGGAGGGCAGGGGGGCACACAAACACACTTGATGTGTTTTCTACAGCAAAATTAACTTCTGTAGCTGGGCTGCTTAATTGGGGTTCTGGGGTCTCTGTCTAAATGAGAGGAGACGCTATCATAGGAAGTCTCCAGATCGCAGTTCTCAGTCATCATCCCAGGGAGAGGCTGCTGTTCTGTTTCTGAATTGGCTCAGGCTTGTCCCATTTCACCCATGTTGACTCATACCATTTATCTGTTTTAATCCCCGTTTCCTAGGCTCTCACTAAATAAACTTGTTCTCATTGAGAGGTTGTAGAGCAGAGCCAAGACATCCTGCAAACACGACTGGTCTTCCCCAGAATGCCTGCGATTTTAATAATTTAACTCTCATCAGAGAGTGCTGTCTGACATTGAAAGCATTCTAAGTGTTTTTGGGGTTTTTGTCCCCCAAGTGGTTGAGTTGCTTCTTTGTTCTCTGCAATGAGCCAGCAGGGAAGGCTGGTGAGCCCTGGATTGATACCTGGAAATGACATTCCTAAACTTGGGAGCAGTGACATCAGTCCCCTAGTGCCCCAGCTAGCTCACACCCCAGCCTTGCAGAGGCCAGAGGTGCAGGTAGTCAAGATGCATGGAAATGAACACAAACGTTGCAGGGACAAGCAAGAAGTGCTTTACACAGTGCTCACACCTCAAGCTTACACCTCAAGTGTCTGCTTAAGAGTCTAGGCAGCGGGGCTGGATGTGTGCACACTGAGACAGGCCTGGATGGGAGGCAGAAATCTCCCGCCATTATTCATGGCTTCCTACCATTACAAATGGCGACTTTTACAGGATGAGCTGAGGGATGGCCTCTTCTCAGCCACCCAACACACAGTCTGCAAGACATAAGCCTCTGTCCCTCCATGGCACCCACTTGACCAGAATACTGAGAAGTGAGTACTTATTCAAGCTGATCTTTTACAATCTTTCTCACTTTAGGGTTCTGGAATGTTTACCAAGAAAGAAACAAACAAACCAAAAAAATAATTGGAGACTCTTTCCCTTTCTGGAGACCAACAGGAGATGCTTTATTGATTGTCTTATTCCCTGACCAACAGAACCATCTCACAATCAGCAGGGTTGTCCTGGGATATTTCAGCTGCTCTATCAACGTCTTCATTTATTTCCTCCTGAATGCCCATTCTTCAGTTTCTCAGCCATGTAAACTATTATTTTAGAGCCTAAAAGCAGGGCAAGAAAATTAATGCTAAGAGCAGAATATACAGTGAGTGGAGTCAGATATTAGTAACTACTGACTGAGGCCTGCCTTTCAACAGCACAGAAAGGAATAACGGCTGTGTCATGGGGTGTCTGGAAGCTACAGTCAAACTGGAGGCCGTAGTTGTGAAGCAGCACTACTACTATTCTGTCCCTCCACCTCACAGCACATTGTCAGCATAAAGCAGGTGACAATTTTGACCATTTTAATTCTTTGCCATACTCTCAACCTTGCCCCTTTAGCAGAGGCAGAGCTCGGTGAGTATCTGGGGAGTGACCAGCAATGGCAGGCCCAGCAGGGGAGGGGGGTCCCCAAATGGTGACATTAGCAAACCTGTTGGTCTCTGAGAACCACGTGAAGCCTCATGCTTTGGTTTAAGAGCTCTGGATTCCCAAGACTGGATTATGACCCAAAACAAGGTACCTAGTATCTTTAGAGACACCTGGGTGTCGTCATCTTTCAATTTACTCTATAGAATTTAGAGCATCATTTTTTTAAATTAAGAAAAACTTTCAAGATATAAACTCATAGTTGTGAAAATACTCTGAAAAGCTAAGTCCTCACCCCAGCATGTGGGGTACTTCCTGTTATCATTCTAAGATGAGCTCTTATCTCAGCATCATCACCAATGCCCATCTTCATCAGGTCCCCTTTGCTGATCGCCACCTGCCCTCTTAAATCACTTCATGCTTCTCTTCATTGTTATATGTAGTGTGTGGTTTGTGCCACAGGCTGTTCATTTTCTTCCTCCACATGTGCTTCTGAGTACCTGTTCAGGGATAAGAAGGTGGAAGGGCACCTAATTCTAAAAATAAAGAAAACATAATCAAAACCGGCTGTGGGATACCTTGACATCCGTCCTCATTTCTTTCTGTATCACGTGACTCTTCTGCCCTGAAGAGTATCATCTTTGCTTCCAAAAGTTAAAGAGGTTTTTTTTTTACTTTTTATCAAGCCTTGCTAAAGCATAAAATCTTTAAACTTGAAAACCCCATATCGTTAATTAAATCATAGATACAGAGCAATTATAACTTGTGACTATCATTAAATACCTTCTTCGTGGCAAGGGTTGACCAAGCATGTTTTGTTGTACTTTATTTAATAACAGAAAGGCAGAAAAATGTGGTGGTGAGTCACACAAGCTCTAAGAACAAATGACAAATCTGCCACTTACTAGCTGCGTGACATATCCTTGTGCCTCTCTGTCCTCATTTGGAAATTGGAGAGTCCAATAAAATGCCAACCTTTAAAGGCTCTCTTGAGGATTCAATTAATCAACATATATGTCGAGCAAGTAAATATATGAGTGACATCAAGATTCCAGGAAAAGGGCTGGGGTTGGAGGTCCGTGGTAGAGCATGTGCCTAGCTTGAGTGAGGCACAGGTTCAGACTGCAGCACGGCCACCACCAAAATCCTGGAAAAGACTGAGGATTATGGAAGGTTTGCTGTCATCACAAATACCTGCATACCAAACATGTCGCATTAGCAGATTTTGTAGCTAAAGAGGCTGAAGCCAGACTTGTTACATCTTACAGTAAGCAAGTACACAGGCCAGGTATGGTGGCTCACATCTGTAATTCCAGCTATTTTTGAGGTGGCGATCAGGAGGATCTTGGTTCCAGTCCAGCCCAGGTCAGAAAAACAAAACAACAACAACAAAAACAAAACGTGAGACTCTATCTGAAAACTAACTAAAGTACAAAAGGCTGGAGACATGGTCAAGTGGTATGGAGCCTGCTTAGCAAGCGCCAGGGACCCTAAGTTCAAACCCCAGTACTGAAAAAAAAAAAAAAAAAAAAAAAGACTGATTCAAAGCAAAACCCAGATTCAATTAATTATTATTACCCACATACTCAGAAATAATAAATTATGTCCATCCTGTTAAAGTCAGTTCAATAGACACTTATCTAAGATTTGCAACAAAAACATTTTGTCTGGCTGCAAAGCCACATGACCCAAACTTATTTTGTTGGTACTAGATAGAGATAGGAAGACAAGTGAAGGTCAGGAGGAGGTGAAAGGAAGACCCTGGGTCGCAAAGAGTTAAAAGAGGGGAGAGAGTGTTATGTTATATTTATGGTAGACTCGGAGTTGAATTTATTGCATTTAAGAAGTTGATGAAGCAAGGACTCCAATCCAGTGCCAGCGTGACAAGTAGAATAAAGAAGCAATACGGTGCCACTGGACACCGTAGAGAATATGCCAGCATTCCCCTTGGATGTGGGTGCCAGGACAGTTGGGGACGGTCAGAGGATATGGAGAGGGTGAGGTATACATGGCTTATGATAATAGGCTTCAAGACCCCACATGTGAGATAAGGAGCATGTATCACCGGAGAAAATGGCCTGGGTAAAGACTGACGGTCTGAAGAGCAATGCTATGAGCAGAGAAGTGAGGGTCCACAGAAGCGACAGGTTGTAGAAACGAGGCACAAAAGCCAGTCAGCATAGATTTAAGACAAGGCTTGGCTACAAGGTTGAGTGTACATTTATTCTTTATGGCTTTAAGGGTTGACCAGACATACGTGATACATTTGGAGTTATGCTGGGACAAACGCTCCCATGCCTCCAGGAAGCCAGGCTGGGTGTGGTGAGTGGCAGGGAGCATGAGCCCATTTGGGAAGTCACCGTGAGGAGCTGAACTGAGTTTCTTTGCAAATAAATATCCTTGGGAAGATTCGAATTGTTTAGAATGCTATTTAATTTGAGTACTATTATATATAACACATTTGCAGTTATAAATCGAATAAGCCAGTCCATCCCTATTTCTCTACCTACCTCTCTCCTTCTATAAAGTAGATTAATTTATACACTAGATATCTTTTTTTTTTCTTTTGTTATTCATATGTGCATACAAGGCTTGGTTCATTTCTCCCCCCTGCCCCCACCCCCTCCCTTACCACCCACTCCGCCCCCTCCCTCTCCCCCCTCAATACCCAGCAGAAACTATTTTGCCCTTATTTCTAATTTTGTTGTAGAGAGAGTGTAAGCAATAATAGGAAGGAACAAGGGGTTTTGCTGGTTGAGATAAGGATAGCTATACAGGGCATTGACTCACATTGATTTCCTGTGCGTGGGTGTTACCTTCTAGGTTAATTCTTTTTGATCTAACCTTTTCTCTAGTACCTGTTCCCCTTTTCCTATTGGCCTCAATTGCTTTAAGGTATCTGCTTTAGTTTCTCTGCGTTAAGGGCAACAAATGCTAGCTAGTTTTTTAGGTGTCTTACCTATCCTCACCCCTCCCTTGTGTGCTCTCGCTTTTATCATGTGCTCATAGTCCAATCCCATTGTTGTGTTTGCCCTTGATCTAATGTCCACATATGAGGGAGAACATACGATTTTTGGTCTTTTGGGCCAGGCTAACCTCACTCAGAATGATGTTCTCCAATTCCATCCATTTACCAGCGAATGATAACATTTCGTTCTTCTTCATGGCTGCATAAAATTCCATTGTGTATAGATACCACATTTTCTTAATTCATTCATCAGTGGTGGGGCATCTTGGCTGTTTCTATAACTTGGCTATTGTGAATAGTGCCGCAATAAACATGGGTGTGCAGGTGCCTCTGGAGTAACCTGTGTCACAGTCTTTTGGGTATATCCCCAAGAGTGGTATTGCTGGATCAAATGGTAGATCGATGTCCAGCTTTTTAAGTAGCCTCCAAATTTTTTTCCAGAGTGGTTGTACTAGTCTACATTCCCACCAACAGTGTAAGAGGGTTCCTTTTTCCCCCGCATCCTCGCCAACACCTGTTGTTGGTGGTGTTGCTGATGATGGCTATTCTAACAGGGGTGAGGTGGAATCTTAGCATGGTTTTAATTTGCATTTCCTTTATTGCTAGAGATGGTGAGCATTTTTTCATGTGTTTTCTGGCCATTTGAATTTCTTCTTTTGAGAAAGTTCTGTTTAGTTCATGTGCCCATTTCTTTATTGGTTCATTAGTTTTGGGAGAATTTAGTTTTTTAAGTTCCCTGTATATTCTGGTTGTCAGTCCTTTGTCTGATGTATAGTTGGCAAATATTTTCTCCCACTCTGTGGGTGTTCTCTTCAGTTTAGAGACCATTTCTTTTGATGAACAGAAGCTTTTTAGTTTTATGAGGTCCCATTTATCTATGCTATCTCTTAGTTGCTGATATACACTAGATATCTATTCTTACTTGAATAAGTTTTATTTTTTAAACAATTTCTTGGTACTCATTATTAAAACAGAATTATTATTCTTTAGGAACTGGTTGCTTATCCCTTTGAATTTTGAATAAATTAAAATGTTGACAATTTGTCTGAAATAAGCATATGCTTTTAAAAAACACCACTAGGTGTGGTGGCTCATGCCTGTAATCCCAGCTACTGGGGAGGTGTAGATCACAGTTTGAGGCCAGCCCACACAAAAAGTTAGTGAGACACCATCTCAACCAATGAATCAGGTGTGGTGGGGCACTCCTGTCATCCTATTTTTGCAGGAGGCATAAATAGGAGGATGGCCCAGGGAAAAATGTGAGTTTGGGTCTGAAAAATAACTAGGCAAAAAGGAGTTGGAGGGGTGGCTCAAGTGGTAGAGCACCTGCTTAGCAAGCACAAAGCCTGAGTTCAAGCCCTAGTACCATCAAGAACAGAAAAAACAGAGAGAAAGAAAAAAAGAGAGAGGGAGGGAGGGAGGGAGAAAGACAGAGGGGAGGAGAGAGAGGAAGGAAGGAAGGAAGAAGGAAGGAAGGAAGGAAGGAAGGAAGGAAGGAAGGAAGGAAGGAAGGAAAGAAGGAAGGAAGGAAGGAAGGAAGGAAGGAAGGAAGGAAGGAAGGAAGGAAGAAAGGAATAGGATCCCCAGAGAGCGTTTTAATACTATCAGGCATTTCAAAAGAAAAACATGAAAAACTCAGCAGCACCATGGAGCAGAGTCTACACACTGGCACTAAACTCTGCGGGGGAGCAGGCCAGGTCCACTAGGATGCTGAGTCTTGCTTCCTAAGCAAGTGCCAATGTCCTGAGAGAACACTGCTGATAGCTGAGTGCTCTCAGCAGAGAGTCTGCTCTTAACTATTTTCCCAGTGGCAAGGAGTGCTCGTTTACTGCAGCGTATAGTTGCACCTCCATGATGAACTTGGATTGCTGCATCTTAGGTTTTCATCCAGACAAGCTCTCAGTTGGGGAGAAGCCAGTTGCAGAGGTAGCTTTCTGCCTGTGTGTTGGAAACTCCCAGTTAATTGAAGTTCAGGAGGTTAGAAAGACACACTACAGAGCAGGACAGGCATGTCTGTTTGGTGGCTTAGGACATTCACAGGACACCCTGACCCCAACCCCAGCAGACTCAGGTCAACACACAAAGACACGATTTTCTGTTTCAATATCTGGTCCCACTTCCTTTCTCACAAAAAACCCTCCATAAATATATGTTAATTTGGGGTTCTCTGTGCTTCATCTATTTGAGACAGTGTCTTGTATGCAACTCAAGCTGGTCCCGAGCTTGCGTTTCTCCTGCCTCAGACACCAAGTGGTGGGCATGTAGCTATGCACCACCACACCTGGCTTAATTTGGTTTTGGCGTCTGAAAATATTTCATGTTACAGTTCCAGCAATCCATTTTTAAAATCAAATAGTTCTAAATACCACTTTGACTTTGTCAAAATATTTTCATAGTTTTACATCTGATTCTTGTTGCATTGTAGAAACAGCTCCACGAGGCAGGCCAAGTTCATCAACCTCAATCAGGAACCAGAACCACAGAGCATTTTAGAACCAGGACAGGGCTGCCATGCAAACTCAGGTCACCCTGTGGCTGCAGTGGAATCTTGCCAACTCCCAAGAATGCACTCGACACACATCACCTCTCATGGAGTATCTGCACAGATTAGAGTTCAGAGTTTAACACAGAAAGAAACTTGGAAATAAACTGTAGTATCTGTAAGCCTAGAAACAGTGACAAAATACGTAATATAAACTCTACAGGATGAAAGTGAAGAACTTTAAAACTAAAGTTATAAATGTGTGTTAGTTTTACGTTGCTGTAACAAAGACCTGAGGCAATCAATTTATAAAAAGAAAAGGTTTATGGCTCAACTTTGGAGGCTCCAGTCCATGTTTCTTAGCTCTGTTGCTTTGGGCCCATGACAAGGCAGCACATCATGGCAGGAGCACATGGTAAACAAGACCATGCACCTCATGGTTGGGAAGAGGCTGGGAAGGGCTGGGGCCTCACTATCCCCTTTCAGGGCTCTCTCCCAGCGACCTAAAGACCTATCGTGAACCTCCGCCTCTTAAAGGACCCACCACCTTCCCATAGTGCCAAGTGGGGACCCTGGCTTTAACACATGGGTCTTTGGGGAACCTTCCAGATCCAAGTGATAGCAGATAGTGAGAGAACTTTCCCACATATCAAGATGGTAAGCGTTTCAGCCTTTGCAGGTCATGAGATGGCAGAGGTTTATTCTGCTGTCAGACTGGGAAAACCTCTGATGTGAACCATGAGCCCAACTGTGTTTAGTGGGGTTTCATTCACCAAACTGAATGCCAGGCCTGGCTGCCACACCTCCATGTAGGCTGTCTGTTGTCACTTATTCTTGCTTTCATTTGAGACATCAATATCTTCTCCATCTTCAAGGAAGACTTCAGTTGATCTTGGAGGACCTGTAGACGTATCCAGCATCATTGGGCCCAACGCTGTACTAGGTCCTCGCCAGGAGACCAAGCACATTGCAATTTTACAATTTTCTACTGAAATGTCAGAGATGTTTCAACAAAACAGTTTGTTTGGGAGCTAGACATGATGGTATGTGTCTATAATCCCAGCAACTCAGCGGAGATAGGAGGATCTTGTTTCGAGGCCAGTTTGGGCAAAAATTAGCATGAAACCTTACCTGAAAAACAAACTAAAACCAAAAGGACTAGGGATGTGACTCAAGTGCTAGAGTACTTGCTTAGCAAACACAAGGCCCTGAGTTCAATCTGCAGTATGGTAAAAACAAAAACAAATGTCTCATCAGGAAAAGAAATTCAATTTTAATTAAGACCAAAGAATTGAAAACAACCTTACAAGTGTCTTGGTTTTCAGACATATTCCCATATTCTACATCTAATTACTTATTTTACAAAAAGCAACCAAGTTACCTTATATATATCCCAAATACATATTACTTATTCTCCTATGATATAATAAAGAACTGAGTTTATTTACAGTGAATTTGTAGGCTCCTTCAAACTTCTCCTATAATCAGAAAGAGAATTGATAAACTCTACAGAGTGAAACTTGGGCTCAAAGTAGGAACTTGGCCCTTGGTTATTTTGTAATTTTGTTAACCTTCAGTTCTTCAGCTATGTTTCAAATTATTGCATAGATATATTCCTGATTTTTCAATCTTACATTGAACACAATTGAAACATCTGTTGCCCGAAAGTGAGAATTCAAAGTCAAGAAAAGTCTTGAAATGAAAATGTCGACATTCTTACCTGGAGAATGTCTCACTTTTCTTTGGACACCATGTGCACCACAGGAAAGGCTGCAAAGCATGGAACGGAGTTCTCAGCGTTTTGGAAACGGCCCAGACCATCAAGTGCAGTGCTGGTTTCCAGGAGAAATTAAACTGACCCAGAGAAACTCTCTCCACTTACTTAGTTCCTATTTGAGAAGTTCCTATTTACTTAAGTTTTATGACTCTACTAGAACTGGCCTCTGGTTTATATCAAATGTTACTTTGGAATGTTTTGCAAGGAAGACACATTTTTAAAAATAACAATCAGTGTTAAACACATAGCATCACTAAACCAGGCATTTTATCTCCAGCAGGTAGCAGACTCAAGTACAAGCATGCTAAGGAAGGGCATTGGCCTTTATTTACACCTTTTTTAAAAAAAAGAAAGAAAGAAGTTTGTGAAAATGTGTCAGTTTTTATGAAAGTTATGTCACACCTTGCAATTTGATCTTTGTTATAACGTTAATTTTTAAGGTTTTGAAATCTTAGAACATGTTTCCACAGGGTTCAGTGCTACATAATTTGAGGAGGTAATGGTAAAGGGGTTTGTCTGCCTCAAGTACCTAAAACAAGCCAAGGGTAAAATATGTTTTTGTGGGTGAAATCCCACTACAGAGGGACAGACAAAGTTACCTTGCAGAGTGGATTAGGTCCTTCTTATCAGAGCAGCTTCTTTTTTTCAGGTGCAAAAGTTGTCAGACTTAAAATAGAGCATCGGTATCAGGCTCTGACAAACGGAACTGAGGAAGGCCACAAAAAGACAGCTGGATACTTATCCAGGAATGCTTGCCTGGCACACTGTTCCTAAGCCCAAGCCAACAAACATCCTTCAGTGACTTTAGGAGAGTGTACCCTGTCACAGAGGCCCCTGTAGGATCAGAGCACCCTGTCCACAGCACATAGGAGTTCTGAGCTGGCTCTCTAAACTCCCTCCAGTGCAGCTTTCTTCCCAGTAAAGTACCACACTTGTTCCAGGACATCCCAGAGGTGGCCCTTTCTGCACGTGTGTCCTGGACTGCAGCCCTATTTTTTTATTTACCCCAAATAAAAGTTCTGTTTTTGGAGATTGGTCCCTACGTTAGCCAAATTTCTGTTGCTGTAACAAAATATCTCAGATAATCAACCCAAAGCTTTATTTTGCCTCAAGGTTTCAGAGGTTTCAGTCCATGGTCCCTTGACTGTGTTCTCTTTGGGCCTGTTTTGGCTCAGTGTATCATGGCGGGCAGGTATAGTGGAGGAGGCCTGTTCACTATATGGCATCCAAAAGCAGAGAGAGAGAGGAAGAGGCCAGGGACCCAATATCGCCTTTGAGGACAAGCTCCCAGTGACCTAACTTCCTCCCACGTGGCCCCACTTCCTGAAGGTCCAACTATATCCAACAGTATCAGCAGCTGAGAGCCAAGTCTTCAATACATGAAGAGGCATTTCAGGTCCTAACTTTATCAGTCTTCATGTTTTTGCTTAACTTTAGCACATGGATTTTTTTTTTTTTTTTGCAATCATGGTAGCAGAAAAAAACAATATGTCCCAAACAAGTTTGACACAGTAGCTTTCCATTGAGACAGAGCCACTTAAAGGGTAGGAGGGGAGGACCTGAGTTCTGAGGCCCTTTCTGCAGCCTCCTCCTACTTATGGCAACTTGGGTAAGTTCTCCTGCCTTTGCATCTTGGTCTGTTTTTCTTTAAGATAAGGATAAAAATACCTACCTTGAAAAATGAGAGCTGCGTTCACTCAAAAAGATACTAACATTTTCTTAGGCTCCACCATGTCCTGGCTGTGCCATCTTAAGGAAATGACTGAACTTCTCTGTGTTTCAGTTTCCTCATCAGTAAGGATAACACCATGTCTGCTTCTCCTGGTGGAGAGGATTAGTGAGAGATGCATGCAGTGTTTAGAACAGCACTTGGCTTATGGGGTGTGTGGTGCAATGTTGTAGTGACGATCACTATTTTTAAAGGAGGTTTGATGATGACTTACAGAGTGTCAGGGCAAAGACACAGTGACGGTGCTGCCGGGTGAGTACCAGAGGAGAGCCAGCATGATGGCAGCAAACAGGAAAGGGGAGCACCGATCTGAGAGGGACGATGGCGTTCAGGGAAAAGGTGGGGTGGGGTAGGCACGATACAAAGTGTCTGTGAGCATGGGGTGTTCCAGAAACTGAATGGGGTCCATTCCGTGGTGTGGTTGACATATGAAGTACCAGGTCTCGCTGTGGTAAAAATGACTTTGCAGGAGTAGGCAGAGAGCAGCTTGAAGGAGGCCTGTGAATCTCATTAGCAGTTGTGGGTCTTACCCTTCCAGTAGTAGAAAGCCAACAAAGAAGTGTAAAAAGGAAACTTGAGGGCTTCTTGTAAGAAGCACCTTTCTGACTGGAAAGATTCCATTCAACCATGGATTGAATATAAGCATGGGATTATAAGGCTCACCCTTATAATCCCAGCTAAACAGGAGGCATACGTAGGAGGATTGCCATCTGAGGCTGACCCAGACAAAAACACAAGACCTTATCTGAAAAACAACTACAGCATAAAAGGCTACAGTCACGGTGCAAGTGATACAGCACCTACCTAGTATGAGGCCCTGAGTACGGGGCCAGTACGGCCCCCAGTACAGCCAAAAGAAGAAAAAGAAAGACCCATAGAAAGGGTGAGGCTGGAGGCAGGGAGGCCAGACAGAAGGTCACCAGGACAGTTAGGAGGTGCTGCTGCCCAGGATGCAGGTGTTGCTACTGAGGAAGGGGAAGGGGAGACGGTTTGTGAGATACGTTGGAGGCGCCATCAGGTAATGGTTACGTTCATTAGTGTTTGGAAATGCTCCTTTATTCAGCCCACTTGGACAGTAATGAGATGGGCAGGTAGGTGAGGTGTGGTCCACACTCTGCTGTGTGACCGCTAATGGTGGCCCATGGGATGTGCGCAAGGCCCCAGGCACATCCCCTCAGAGATGCCTTTGCTGAGACTGCTTCACGGGGATGCTCACTGAGCATGGGCAAAGAGCTGGGGTCTGGGTTCAGAGCCTGAGAGGTCAAAGGGCCCAGGACTGGGGACACGGCCAAGAAATGGAGGCCTTGGAGCCCCACATCTGTGATGTGGCAAGAGGGGCCAGGCATAGAGAGCACAGGGGAGCTGCCGAAAGTTGTGTTGGGCCAGGAACAAGGTCACGGGGACCAGGAAAGGCTGAGGGGCTGGCACTAGAAGCCAGCTCCACCTTGTCACAACGTCATTGGCTGCCGTCACAAGGCGCTGGTTATAGCCCAGGCCGCAGGGGAATGGCACTGTGCACTGTTTCCATCACCCAATTTGATTGGTACTTCCCAACATCATGGTTCCTTCTTCTTTTTACACAAACCTCAACCCAGCCTAAAACTGGGATTCTCATCTTCCTAAAAATTGCGCTTATTAGATACAAAGATATTTTAGTTTCAGAAATAAGATCTCTGTGGCATGGCACCAGACTCCTTCATTTTTATTATCTTATCTGCCCTTTCATGCTTATCCTAGATTTAACTCAAAATAAAGCTGCCATCCTTTAAAATGATCTTTTGGGAGTCATGAAGCCACCAAGCTGCCCTACACTTCCCACGAGGAATGCCTGCTTTGTGTGGGTGAGTCTGGGTGTTGCAGAAATGCTGCTAACAAGGACAAGGAAAGCTGGCTACATCTGGATCCAGCCTTACTGCTGCCTTGGGACTTCCATTTTCTTGTGATGGCAAGTCTGTCAGCTGTGGCCATTTTAAAGCAGTTTTATTGAAGTATAATTGATATACAAAAAGAACATATTTCATGTACACAATTTGATGAATTTGGACATCTGTATACGCTGTGAAATAATCACTACAGTCAAGGTACTAGACGTATATGTCACCTCCCAAAGCTTCCTCATGGCCCTCGGAGTTCTTTCCTTTTTTGGGGGGTGGGTATTTGTGCCAAGAAAAGTTTTCAAATTTTTAAGGACATAATACAGTATTGCTGCTATGGATGCTGCACGGTACACCAGACCTGGGGAGCTGGTTCATGTCACCTAAGTCTAACTTTATCATTCCCCAGCTCCCCTTCCTCCCCAGGTAGGGGATTTGAGCACACAAAACGGAAGATCTGCTTCCAATTGATTTTAAAAAGAAAGTGTTGTTAATTCA
The DNA here is from genome assembly GCF_047511655.1 of Castor canadensis. Lineage (NCBI taxonomy): Eukaryota > Metazoa > Chordata > Mammalia > Rodentia > Castoridae > Castor > Castor canadensis. Next base: position 64,894,265 of record NC_133389.1, read on the forward strand.
CATAACAAAACCCAAGAAGGCAGCTGTCTTTGTTTAAGGAACCTGTACTGCCTCCTGGGAACCTGGGCTCCTTCTTTAGCTTTCATTCTCAAGAGCTCCCCACTTGGAAAACAGAGGGAGGAGAGGCTAGCTGGTGGAGGTACTTGACTCATGGCCACCCACAGTGAAGGTTCCCTTAGGAGAAAAGGGCTCCGGAGTCTTGGTGATGGAGTGCCAAACAGGCCAGGTAGAAGAGACAGCCCTCAGGAGCAGCAGAGGGAAGCAGCTCCACATCCTGGGGCGGGGGGGCGGGGAATAGGAAACAAAGGGGTAGGGAAGGTCCCTCACATAACTCCTTCCAGGCCCCAGCTGGCATGGACAGGCTTGGTACCAATGTGCCATGCTAGAGCAGGGTCAATTGAATCCAACTCTTCAGCCGGCTGGTGCCTCTGCACCATGCGTTGGTCTCCATGATCTCGATTCTGCAATCTGGCAGCTAACTTACCTGGGCCAGGTGTGTGTCAGGACTGGGCATATGGTAGGGGTCTCTGAGCTTGGGGTGCCTGCAGTGAGGGACCTCTCAATCTGAGAAGGCCAGGTGTCAGACTGTAGAGGAAGGAAGCTGGGGCAATGGGCAGAGAAAGAAAAGTTGGGGACTTTAGCAGCTCCAGCTGTCCTGTCCTTGCATGGTGCAGTCAAGCAGTGAAGACAGATGGCCTCTAGCTTGATCTCTTTGCAGGGTAGGCAAAGCAATCCCAGCACAACCCATACTACATCTTAGGTCACCTTAAAGGTGCTTCCTCACCTTTGGTGGGCCACCAAGCCCCAGCAGAGCTGTGGAGACCTGCCATCCTTTCTCCAGGAACAGTGTTTGTGAATACAGCTTCCTGGAGTCTCCTTCACAGACTAACTCAAGTTCATGTGCAGATTTTTTCATGAGGATGCTTCAGGCTTCGCCACATGCAGTCACTTACAGAGAGTCAAAGATGCTGCCTGAGAAAAAAATTTAGTTTTACCCACATTCCAGCAGGATCTGGATCCATTGAGTCACAGCTCTACCCAGACCTCTAGACAGCAGAGGAAACTTGTTTCCTCCAAGAGCTGGCACAGTAACTTTTGTCACCACCAACCCTCCCCAGCCCCACCCACACCATCCAGGAGCAACACAGGCACCTCTCCAGCCTCTCCTGCAGATGTGGCATCTGGGTGGAAGAACTTCCTTTGGAGCAACCTTCCTTGGGGGTTCTAACTTCTGGGGCCCATCAAGTTGTTTACAGAAGCTATAGTGACATTTCTTAGTAAATAGCAGATTCCTACAGGCGAGTCTGGGTTTTAACAAGGCCCATCAATGGAGGACCAGTTGATGATGGCTCTGTATCGTCTGTACAGTGATCGCTTGGGTTTTCTGAAGGTTTTCCTGCATTTCTGCACATATTACAAATAGAATCACAGACTCCTTTTTTATCTGCATTACCTTCTCAGGAATGTTTTTAGAGTGGGAGTCTTGAAAGGTAGAGATAGTGTTTCCTTCTGGAGCAATGGTCAGTATTGTTTACAGTCCAGCACACCGGTAAGGCTCCCTCCTGTCATCTAGTCCCATTTGCAGAGCTGTGGCCCTTTGTGTCACGCTGGGATCGGGGCTCAGGGAACCAGTACAAAGAATCCTGACTCTCTGGATATTGTTGATGCAGTCTTGTGTCTTCTTCCAACATGACTGAAAGGAAATCTCTTAACAGACAGTGTTCCTCATTTAAAGAGCTGCCTGTGATCAGAGAATTTCCTGCTTGTAAAAACTTGTTCTTTCCTGACAAAATGGCCTGCTTCTTCACTGATGAGACTTATGTAACAATTATGTTTTTTTTTTTTTGCCTTGGCTATGAGGAAACACAATAGTAAATTAATGTTCAGTTGAAACAATCATGTGAGCATACACCTAGTTATAATTCTCTCTCTCTCTCTCTCTCCCTCTCTCTCTCTCCTCTCTCTCTCTCTCTCTCTCTCTCTCTCTCTCTCTCTCTCTCTCTCTCTCTCTCGGCAGCACTAGGGTCTCTAGGCAGGCGCTTTACTACTTGAGCCACTCCACCTGTCCTCTTTTTGCGTTGGGATTGTTTGAGATAGTGTCTCGTGAACACTAGGCTGGCTTTGAACCTCAATCCTCCTGACCTCTGCCTCGTGAGTAGCAAGGATTACAGGTGTGAGCCTGTAATTATCACTTAGCTGTTGTACACCATCTTCATGTTGGTCATTTTCTTTTGGTAGACTAGTAAGTGTGGGTGATAGAAGTTCATTTTCTTCTGATTAAGTACTGATGAATAAATACCCCAGGATGTCCTAACCTGGACTGTTATATAGTCTATTTATTACATAGACTATAGGTGTATTTATACACTATAGGTGTATTTATTGAAAAATACACCTCCAATGTCTCAAGCACTCTATGTTGGAGGCTGGAGCTCATGCTGCCAGACTCTGGGGTCTGGAAGAGCCGCCCAACCACGGGGGCTGCAGGGTATTCCTGAAGCAGAGGGGCCACTAGGGTGTCAGGAATGTGGTCCCCTGTGACTCCTCCCCTGGAGGGAGGGTGGGGTTTAAGGATCAAGAGGTGGGAAGGACAAGGGCTCTTTTCTTTGAAGGAGAAGAGTTTCGAAGGCAGATGGGAACATGGGAGGGAGCACTAGCTTGCTGAGCCTTGCTCAGGATGTCCTGCTCAGGAACTAGGGGGAGAGATGCAGGATGGAACAGAGGAGAAGCCAGCAAGGATGTGGCCCTGAGGAATCTGTCTTGGCCTAGGCCTTTGGCGAGGGGTGGCCTCTGATGATGCAAGTGCTGTAGCTTGGGGGAGGGCACGCAGGACTCATAGCTCCCCAATGGGGCAGTGTCATCCCGGCTGAGGGACAGGCCTCCAACAGTGTTAGGAACCAGCAGTTACATGGCAGGGGATAGGGTGCCATCTCAGGAAGGAAGTGGGGTCTACGGGATTGACTCCAGTGGTGCTGGTGTGTGGGAGGCAGCCTGTGGGGACCAGTAGGACTCTGCAGACAGGCAATGGTGCCATCTTGGAGGAGCTGTGATGATGCTCTCCTGGCTGTGGGGAATGCAAGTCATCACTAACCCCACTGGACTATTTGTGGGTTCCACAGACACTATTTCAGGGTGAAAGTTGATGGTTACCTCAGTCCATTCTGCTATGCTGGTTATAGTCTGCAATCTGACTTATGTGGAATTATGGTTTTGATGTCTCTCCATTCCCTTTAAAAGCAGCAAAAGTCATCTGGTGTCTACAGTCAGGGAGAACACTCATGAGGCAGAGTGATGTGGTTCATGATGAACAAGACTGAACATGACCCATCAGTGTTTTCCTACTGACTGAAAAGACAGGTTAAGAAATGAACTCACAGGGCTGGGCATCATTATGCACACCTATAATCCCAGCTACTTGGAAGTTGGCGATCAGGAGGATCTCGATTTGAGGCCATCCCAAGCAAAATGTTATGGAGTCCCCATCTTAATCAATAAACCAAGAATTATGGTACATGCCCATGGTCCCAGATATAGGGGGACATAGGCAGAAGAATCATGGTGCAAGGCTGGCCCTGGGCAAAAAGGCGAGACTCTATCCAAAAAATAACTAAAGTAAAAAGGGCTCAAGAGGTGGAGCGCCTGCCTAGCAAGGATGAGGCTCTGAGTTTAAACCCTAGTACTACCAAAAAAAAAAAATAATAATAATAATTAACTTGTTATCAATTCAATAAAAATGAAGCAATATCAGGCCCAGCTGCCTGGTCACCAAGTCTATCTTTATAAAGTTTTTTTTTTGACATATATAGAAGTTTTATTTAAATTGCATATCCATCAAAAAGTAAAATAATACAGTATCTTGCTCTAGACAAAAGGAAGACAGAATACACAAATACACATAAAGAATCTGTAACATGAGACAACTCGGAAAATAACATCAATCAACAAACATTTCACCAGGCACAGGTGGCTCACGCCTGTAATCCTAACTACTGGAGGAGCAGAGATCAGGAGGATCGCACTTTGAAGCCAGTCTGGGCAAATAGTTTATGAGACCTGATCTCAAAAAATACCCAACATGAAAAGGGCTGATGGAGTGGCTTGAGGCATAGAGAGTGCCAGCTTTGCAAGAGTGAATCTTTAAAGTGTTATGCGTGATGAAGCCACCACCGTGTCTCGGGAGACCATGCCTCCTCAGTCGCCAAGTTGCTGATTCTCAAGTGAAAGTTAGTCCTCAGTTTATGCACTGAGACCTTCGGGAGCTTAAGGAAAATATCATTTTGCATGTCCTGGGTCAATAGTTCTATGTGAACAGGGGTTGAGATCAAGCAGCAAACCACACAAGTTTGAAAGCTGGCTTCCTCACATGCAGACGGTTTGAAACAAGGCTTCCCAAAGAATCCCAGAGGACTGAGATCTCCACTGGAAGAACTCATTCCCAGTGCCTTACAGAAAGTCCCTAACCTACTAGTGACATGCATGCATTAGTTGTCACTGACATTTTACAGCTGAATGAACAACACAGTATGAGAGCAGAAAGGCCAGCACCACTCCCCACTCAGCACCACCTGGGCCGTTGAAGGTTAGACCTGAGTAAATCCCATCTGCCGTGGATTATTTCACAACAGATGCAGAGTCTCCTGGTGGCCATCAGGAGTGTCACTGGGCTGGAAAGTCAGGGAGGAGACCCCACCCTTCTAGAGAAAAGTGAGGTTCTGCTGACCCTGAAAGGTCTGGGGTTTCTGGTTTCAGGCACTCACACATGCCATTCTCACCTTACTGTGTTGCTCTCCTCCCGAAAGAAGATAGAGTGAGGAGCATCTTCATCACTGAGTGTAAAAGACTAGTTGGGCCTCCTTGGCCTGTCAAGTACTTTGCAAAGTCCATCTTTCTTCCCACATTCCTTTCCTTTCCTTTCTCTAAGGTGGTAAACATTAACCACATTATCACAAAATATAAAACGGAAGGGGAGACACAGGCTACAAAGAAAAGTGTAGGTTTCTGGGAGCCCCCAAATTCAGTGCTTGAGAGCAAGGGTGTCAAGTGCAGTCAAAGAATAGGAAAGCGTCTATAAGGAATGCTGCCAAACCGAGTTCAGAAAGATGAGTAAAAGTTAACGACACACATGGTGGTTTCAGCAAAGTCCCTGAGGTAAACCAAGGAAATGCAAGCAAGCTGCTGGGTAGAAAGAAAGAGAATCGTCACCAAAAGCAGGAAATGCAGCAGCCACCTAAATCTTTCTAGGATTTTATCTGAAACAATGGAAAGAAAATAGAGTTTTAAGGGAGAGGATTATATAATCAAATTTGTGTTGTCAGCTTTCCATCACTGTAACAAAATGCCTCAGGTAATCAACTTAGGAGGAAAGGTTTGTTTTTTTTCTCGTAGTTTCAGAAACTTCAGCCATGGCTGCTGGCTTCATTGCCTTTGGTCCTGTGGTGAATCAGCACACCATGTTGGGAGCAGTAGCAGAGGAAGTGCTGACCTCATGGCAGCCAGGAAGCCGAGAGAAGGAAAAGGCTGAGTCCTGAAGGCCTTGTCCCCATGAGCTCACTTCCTCTCCCGGAGCCCTACCTCCTAATGTTCTATCACCTCTCAGTAGTGCCATGGACTGGGGACCAAGCTTTCAACACTTGGGCCTTCACGGGGCACTTTTTGCCATTTGGAGACTACACCATTGAGGGAGGACAGAGAGCAAATGCAAAAACTGGTGAGGGCGTTATGGCAGCAACAGAAGAAACAATCATGCTTGGTGTAAGGTGGAGGCAAATTCCTGTGCTGCACTGAATTAGAGGGGCTCTGGAGACACTGTCCCTCTCATCTGCATAAAATGTTTCTGTTAGCTCCAGTCACTCTGTGAGGTGCTTATTGTTTAGTCTTTTCTCGACACCAGTCTACAGCTGCCAGGGTCAGGAGCGGCCATGGATTAGCAAGGGTAGCTCCAAGGGGCCAAGCTAAGAGTGGAATGGCAGAGGCAGAAAGATTCCAAGATGGGGAAAGCTCCAAACAAAAGTGTATTGGTCCATTTTCACCTGCTGACCCCACACTGTCTCACAGATTTGGTGCTCATCAGTTTCCCATAGCTGCAACATGTGCCTGAGGCCATTGACTTAAAAAGCAAAAATGTTCACTTAGCTCAAGTGTTTGGATAGTCCAGCCCATGGTCAAGTGGCCCCATTGCTTGGTTTTCTGGTGGAAAGGACCGGGACAATGGAGTTTGGAGTAGAGCAAATGTGCTTGTAAAACATGGACAAAGAGTTCCACAGTCCCCTTTGGGGGCCCAGCCCAGTGATCCAAGACTTCCCACAAGGCCCCACCTCTCAGAGATTCCACCATCTCCCAAAAACCCCGCTGGTGAACCAGCCTGTAACACATGAGGGGTGGGGGACAGAGTTAAGATCCAAGCCCAAGCACTCGGTATGTTTTAAAGAAAGAGGCTCGGAGTTCTGAAAGGTTACAGTCTCAGGGGAGCACATCTGCTGATGGCCTTCCTGCTGGCAGAGTCTTGAGGCCATGCAAGGCTTTTTCAAATAACAGAAGACAGAAATACTGCTTACAAAGCCACTGAGATTCAATCCTGGGAGCTCCACCCACATGTCCTTGTGTAATCCTCCTCCCTCCCAAAGGTCCCCCTCTAAGAACTGCTACTGACTGCTTTCCCCTCTTCACAACACAAGGAAGTCAAACTCCAATGTTGGTTTTGGAGAACAAACCATATCCAAACCACAGCAGAGGTGACAGCTTTTTCTTAATAATTCTGGATGAGACTCTGCTTGCTGCCCTAATGATTCTGATCATTAGTAGTGGGCACCCTTAGCTAGCTCTCTCTTCCACTACCCACCCAGAGCAACCTGTGTCCTAACTCTTAAGTAGAAATTTCATGTTAATGATGAAACACAGGTTTTAGGCTCACTCTGTCCTCTCCCTCCGGCCTGCTGGACCCCCTAGGCCACATAGACGCCCTCTGTTCTCTTCTGATATGTCCACTCATCTGGTCTTTTGCTTTCTCTCTCTCTCTGCTCACATGGAACACTTCGGGTTAACAGCAACACAGATGACAGAGGGCAGACCTCACTCCTGCCATGTTGCTCTGGTCCCCTGTCACCAGCACAAGTGGCAGGTCCCAGGCCTACCACACTTACCTTCCCAGGCAGTGCACGCTTGCCTCTTATCTTCTCCAGAACTGGGGCATCATGTCTTCTCCTGGCGTTTCCTGTAGCCCAAACAATATTAGAAGGGAAGGAGGAAGAAGTGGCCATCTAAATTCTTTTTTAGCAGTGCTATGAGAACCACTCTACGCTAATTGGATATAGTGGCTCAAACAGCCATCGTACACTTGGACCAAGAGGGGTGCCCGTGTCCCAGGTGTGTGTGACATGAGGAACTGGATGACAATACCCAACCTCTCCCCATACCTGTGTTTATCTTTTTTTAGACGCAACAAAGGGTTAACACCTCACATCAGTGTATATGTCTCTCCCTGCCACATAGCTAGCAGACCACAGGGCACATCCTCACTTTAACAGGCTACATACCTGTGCCCACAATTTACCGATTATATGTCTCCATTAGCTCCTCCTCACAGTAGAAACCACAGATGGGAGAAAACTCTCATGATATGAGCTCAAGAGAGCAGGAAATCAGAGGCACTAACCCTCCTAATGAAAGTCACATGTGCAGGAAGAAATCGCTATTCCTTGGCTCATTTTTGTCCTAACCTTTATAGATTTCTATCCCATTAAAATGTGTGGTGTCCAAATATACCTATACAATAGACTTCTCACAAGCTTATACATAAATACATAACTCACAGAATGCTTAAATATTTTATCGATCATGGTTCTGTCACTATCACTATGGCTACACTATTAGCTGGGCAGCTAGGAGACATGAGCAGGAACAAGGAAATGCCCTGGGCTGAAAGATTCCAGGCTAACACCCCAACAACGATTGAGAAAATGGCCCAATGTCCTCCTTATGGAGCACATACCTCATATCAAGGTCACATGTGCTTTGAGGGTGTAATCACTAAATGACTTTCCACTGGCAGCACTAAACCAGAAGGGCAAACAGGCGCAAACGCCCAGGTGCCTGCTCCAACCTGCTCAAAAGCACAGGTGTGTGACTCCCACACCCAGGCAGCCACTGCACAGTCTTAAACCATTTGGGAAGGGGTCATAAGGACAGGGACTTAGCCTCAGTTTCCCTCCACCTTCTAACCCCACCCCTCTATTGGGATTTAGCTTTGAAATGGTCAGCTTTTAGCACACTAACCACCTAAAGACACATTTTTACCTTGCTAGTAAGTCACATGTGCTATCTTTCTACTCTTCGTGATTCTTTTGCCACACCTGGGGCAGTGCTATAGGTTTAAGCATTGCACCCAGATTACTGAGGGACAGCTAGAACATCCATGCACTGGAAAGGAGACCACTGACAGAGGGTGCAAAACCCCAGCCAGGACAGCGGCCCACCTATCAGGTAAGTAGGTGGCTCTTTTCACCCTAGGCTAGTGGGCTGCAACTGACATCACACCAGACATGCTGGCATGTGTTTTACAACCATGGCCAGAGCAGCAATGCAATAAGAAAAGAAAACAACATCTTAAGTAAGTTGTACAAGTCCAGCGGAACTCTTCCTGTCCTCTGGCTGAAACCCCACACAGACACAACCAGCCCAAGGTCCCCAAAAACGCCTACTCTGCTCAGGTTCTACAGGGATGGCCTGCCAAGCTCCACGATGCTTTAGCTGCTGGTGGTTTGCAGTGTGACACCTTACATTGTTCTGCACAGAAATGGCATAAAATTATCACTTTCTGTACTGTTTCTGTCCTACACTGTGAACTCATTGGCCCCCGCACAACTCAAATTTCAGCTCTGAGTTCCTCCATCTTTGGCCCACATTTCTAAACCTCTCAGAGCCTTCCATCAAACCTGGCTTGATTCTAAAGTCCCTCACCCACATTTACCTAGCCCTGTTTTTAAACCAGCCTGCCTCCTATCCACTGCTCAAGATTCAGGCCCTCCATCCAACTGACTTCTGTACTGATTCTTAAGAAAAACAAAGATGACTTGGAGGTTCAAAGAGAGCATGCTGACAAGGGCTATAATGATTTGCCTATCATTTTCAAGGATGTGATAAGTAACCATTGTCAATCTAGCTATATAGTCTGACAAACACCTGGTGACTATTAACAGAAGCCTTCCCACAAACTTTTTTCTCTCTTTCTTTTTTAATTATTGTGCTGAGTGAGGTACATTGTGGCATTTACAAAAGGTCTTAAAATATATCAAATATATCATATCTGAATTTACCCTCTCCACCATTCTCCTTTATCCTCCCCCACCCCCATTCTTAGAACAATTTCAACAGGTCTCATTTTTCCATTTACATACATGGGTACACAGTATTTGCACCATATTCACCCTCCCACGCCCTTTTCCCAATTCCTCCCCCCCTCCCACTGGTACCAACCCCCCAGGCAGGACCTGTTCTGCCCTCCTGTTCTCTGATTTTGTAAAAGAAAAAAAATGACATTTTTCTTTGTTTAAGATGGCTACACAGGGAGTCTCCTTATAAGAGACATATATATGACATTTCCATATATATGTATTATAACCTGAATCGGCTCATCTCCTCTATTTTTCTCCTCTCTACCTTAGTCCCTTTCTTATGGTGATTTCAATAGGTTTAAAAATCCTGTATTCATTCTTGTATAGAGAGAACATCAACCATATTCACCTTCTTAACTTCCTGCTTTTACCTTCCCCCTCCCATATGTGACCTCCCCTTAGCGTGACCTGCTTTTCATAATATTGCTATATTAATAGCAGGTCCATATATCACATATGAGGGAGAACATGTGGCCTTTAGCTTTGTGAACCTGGCTAACCTCACTTAAGATGATGTTCTCCAGTTCCATCCATTTACCCGCAAATGACAAAATCTCATTCTTCTTTGCCACAAACATTTTTTTTAAGAGTTTAGTGCTGCAATTTGCTAAATGTTCTTCCCACTTTCTGTAGAAAAGATGATGGTCCCTTTTAAAATAAATACTCTAGTGCTTTCTATGTATGGCATTTATGAGAACATTTGTCCATCTGTGCAAAATTCTACATGCATGCTGTGTTGGTATGACACATGTGACCAAGTTTTCAGCTGTATATTGCAGAGTTCTCACCACCTGTAGAAAATGCTGCCCGTGTCCTGAGTGCTTACACTATACACAGTCTAGAAATCTGCCCTGTGTGTTACATCCTATAAATGCAACCCAGAAATGAACACAAAAGCATTTGCAAAGTTTATGTATCTTTATCACAGAGTCACAAGACTTCTCCATCCCCCAGGGCGAGTTCAAGGATGTTGAAATCCACACTCAACTCCCATTTGTCCTGGGAGGGTGGAAGCTGATACAACCTCCCCCCCAAAACGTGCAGAGAAAAAGGCTTCATTTGTTTTCCTTCCCCAATAAGCAAGAGATGCTGGTGGTCAGACCTGTGGTCAAATTCAGAGACTGGGCCATAGGAAAGCATGTATTGAGGCTGTCTCCCACCACACTGGATAGACAGGAGTGGGAGGCATTGCACTCACTCAGGCTTCCTGCGCATGTGCGGGTTTCCTGTTACCGCCCACTGCATGGACATTTTCATGTGTGCAGATGGGATAAAGGAAGAACGTGGTAGTAGTTCTAGGTATGGGTGGCCTCCAGGGCCAAAGACAGTAAGTCCTAAGCCATGTAGAAGATAAATAAAGAGAGCCAGGTGCCTGAGGCTCACACCTGTAATGCTAGCTTCTCAGGAGGCAGAGATCGGAGGATTGCAGTTCGAAGCCAGCCAGGACAAATAGTTCGCAAGACCCTACCTCAAAATACCCATTGCAATAAGGGGCTAGTGGAGTGGTTCAAGGTGTAGGCCCTGAGTTTAAACCCCAGTACCACAAAAAAAAAAAAAAAGAAAGAAAAGAAAAGAAAAATAAAGATACTACAGGCTAACTACTCTGGAATGGGGGAGGGTGTCCTACCACAGCACAATTCAAGGGCTTAATGTACCCATGTTGTTTCCATAAATGGCATCTTTTTCACTGAAAATTCTAGTCTTCCATCTCACTGTGTGGTGTGAACAATTGACAGATTTGTCTGCTCCTCTGTGTAAAGCTCTCATAAGAACTATGTCTTTTTTGAGCTTGAGTTTCTTATCCACAAATCAGGCAGCAAATTGAAACACTGATTCCTAAATTTAACGAGAAATCATTGCAGTGGTTCATCTTCCAGAAGGAAAATGGGACTGTTTCCTGGTGAGTTTGTGGCCTTACCTCACAGTCTACATTCACGTACAGCTACAGCCATTCATCAAATGTAAGACACCACTGATTGCCTGGCCAGCCTTATTTTATGTACCTCTAAGAAAAACAGCACACTGCCAATAATAACTGTAAAAGCCACCAATTGAAAGCTGCAGCCTTAATTCACAGGGAGTCCAATGTAAATGGTGTATTTACTTGCTGTGCACCCACTGGGTGCCAGGTCCTGTAGAAATTTTTATCCTTCGTTCATTGAATTTGCTGCCCCATCAGACGTGTGGCAAACTGTGTCTAACACCCTTAGTTCTTCCAGTAGACTGCAAAGAAGTCAGACTTTCAGCCACCAGTGCTCTCTGCAGAAAGACAAGTCAGCTCTTCATATTCACCACGTTTAAAACCAAGATAGCAAGAAAGTAAGCAAATCTTTAAACTATCAAACATTGGGGTTGTGCAGGGAGGGATACCTTAGAGAATCTGACTTAACAAATCCCACTGATTCCTGTTCTGTTTGCAGACTGGTTTCCTGGATTTATTCCTTGTGAATAAATAGCAATGGCCTAGTTCACTTCTAGAAAAATAAACGTGTGCCAAATCTTCGATGGCAGTGCCGTCTCCATCAAAGATGGAGAAGGAAAGAGGCGTGTTGAGCAGAACGCGGAAGGGATTACACACTTTGAAGTAAGATTGTAGAAACAGACTGTGACTCTCTCCTCTTGCTCAGAGAGCTTAAACCCATCCTGCTTTGCGGCTAGTGCCTGGAGGAATGTTTTGCTCAGGCTGCACTTTGTTATCTTTTTTTTTTTTTTTGCCCCAAAACTCACTTCCTAAAGTAATCAGGACAGCTATTTAAAACAGAAGGAACTCTGGCAAGACACCCGGCCAGGCTGGCTGGCTCTCAGGAATTGATTCCAGCCCAGGCCTCCCTGAGGCCCAGCCCTGCACCCTTGACTTTCATCCCTGTTGCTTCTCCCCAGGCTGCAAAACCCAAACTGTCACCAGCCACGCAATGAAAAGGAATCCATTTCTTTATCCCACTTGTGGCTGTCAGGATTACCTTTCTTATACATACAGACTTTAGCCTGATTTAATTCTTTGAAAGTAATTTTCTTTATCAACTGCCTCACAAAAGCCAAAGCTAGGTATGTTCCTTTGAAGATCCTGCTGATTGCTGCTTTCAAGATTTTGAGTAGTGAAACAGTCTGTAGGCTTACGCTATAATATAAACTCAAAATGCCACGTCAACCCCCTTACCACAGTCAAAGCACTGTTTATAGCCCTATCTTACTTCAGAGTTCTTATCTGTACTACTTTCATTTAGATTATTTTGTTAGTATTTAAAATATATATTTAAGGGGCTGGGTATGGTGGTTGGTGCCTGTAATCCCAGCTACTCCAATGAATAAGAGGATCATGGTCCAAGTCCAGCCCCTGGAAAAAGTTTGAGATCCTACTTAAAGAACAAACAAAAACGAAAGGACTAGGCCATGGTTCAAGAGGTACAGCACTTGCCTAGTGAGCAGGAGGCCCTGAGTTCAATCCCCAGTGCCACCAAACACAAATAAGCAAACAAAAACCATATTAAGGACTTTAGCACTTCAGAGAGGGGAGTTTGGAGGGTCTCCCTTGACAGCTAAGAAGCTAGTCCAAGTCCTGCTGCCCTTATTTCTCAGTGTCAAGACCAGCTGCTTTATTTTAGTCTTTCTCTTTCTCCTAGCGACATACACAACTGATAACCCTTATACTCTTGCTGTGATTTGAAGTCACTTTCTCTCATACCTTATTTATTTGATAGTCACAAAAATCTTAGCTAACCACCAAATACTCTCAGGCATGAATTTTTTAATTTTATAATCATCCTCAGGGAAGGGGTGGGAAAATGGGCTCATTTGTTGTTCTTCCAAGTTACTTTCAATTTTAACACTAAAAACACAGACTTAAATCCCAGACCTTATATACCATTCCTGTCGCAATATCTTAGAGAGTGAATTATTTCTCCCCCAACTAGGTACATAAACAGAAATGACTACATCCCACTCAACTGTCTGAAAGCAAAACACCAAAACACAAAGTGGTCCTTAGTGCCACAGCATGGTAGCAAGGGATAACAGTCACATCTTCTTGATCAGAGACCACTTTGCCACCATAAAATAAAAAGCAAAAATGAAAACTTCATTTTCAGTTTTTTTTTGAGGCACTGGGATTTGAACTCAGGGACTCACTTACTAGGCAGGCCCTCTACCACTTGAGCCACTGCCGGCCCAACAAACTTCATTTTCTTTCTTTCTTTTTTTTTTTTTTTGCTGTACTAGGGTTTGAACTCAGGGCTTACACTTTGAGCCACTCCACAAGCCCTTTTGTGGGATGGGTGCTTTCAAGGTAGGGTCTCATGAACTATTTGCCATGGTTGGCTTTGAACTGCAATCCTTCTGATCTCTGCCTCCTGAGTAGCTAGCTAGGATTACAGGTGTAAGCTACCAGTGCCTGGCCTTTTTGTTTGTTTGTTTGTTTGTTGGATTTAATTAAAGCTAGTTTATCTTCAGTGTAAAAACTTGGAGGTATAAACAAACTCAAGATATTACATTCAGTAGAAACTCAAAGGCACCTGAAATGTCACACCACCACATAGACAGCACTATCCATGGGGCAGCAGGATGCAAGCCTCAGGAGAACAGCACTGCAAAGAGAGGGAGCCTTGGCAGCTGGGCAAAATATCAGATCACTCATAGGCTTTCCACAAGTACTAATGCCTACAGAATTCTACAGGAACAGAGGCTTATCCAAGGAAACTTCTATCAGACAAAAGTTTTAAATCCTCAAGAACTCAGGTAGTCCTGTTCTCATGGGCACTCAGAGGAATACTGGAGAATCTCAGACTTGTCAGAAAGACGGGGCATCAAGAGAGGGCGAGAGGTATGGCTAAAGGCCATGTTTGCAGTCTTGGCTATTTAACTGATGCACTAAGACTGAACCAAATCCAACAGTTACATTTGCAAGACAGAACACACGTGCTGTATACCACACAGAGAAATATGGAGACACACTGAGGCTGACAAGTAGGGAATTTCAACCATACCTGTGAGGACCAGACAACTGTAAGACAGAACTTGGAAAAGAAAAATAAATCCCAAATCATTTCAATGATGGAACGTCAGATGGAGCCTGAACCTGACAAAAAATGACAATACATGCACCCACATTTCCCATTGTGTGCTAATTATAGATTAAATATTAACAAACGGAATCCAGCATTACACTGAAAATTAACATGCTGTCACCAAGTGGAGTGGACTTCAGGAATGACAGGAGCCTTCAAAACCAGGAAACCTTGTCATCTACTTCACCATTTTAAAAGACTTCAGGTGAAAAATCCTGCAAGTCATTGATTCAGAAAACATTTAGGATGACTGGATTTATCTACTATCAGAAATAGAAGGATATTTCTTACATGCTAAAATATTCAATCTTGCCTCAAACATTAGCTTCATTCTTTGTGAGAGAAAAAAAATCCTATAAAATTTATCAACACCATGGCTTATACCACCAATCCAATTCGATTCTGACACTGTCCACCTGGGGGTAACATGAGATCCCACAGGTTGAGGGGTTGGTCCCCAAGCCAGCCATCAAAAGCTTGGCTATTTGACCGGTTCCTCTGGTCAACCAGCTATAAATCAGGGTTCCCACAGCCTCCTTGGGTTGAATTCATTTTCTGGAGCAGCTCATAGGGCTCAGGAAATCAATTACTGCTTTCAGAGTTCATTACAATGGCCATTGTGAAGGGTACAGAGGAATGAACTCTGGCACTTTGTAGTACCATGGAACCATGAATTCATCAATGGATTAATCCACCAATGAGGTTAGCGCCTTTATGATCCAATCACCTTCCAAGAGCTGGCAACCAAAGCTTTAAGACTTGAGTCAACTCAGAGTCCCAGCATAGCAGTATAGACACTTGTAGTCATAGGAGGGGGTGGAACTAGGAGGGGTGCCAAGCTGGAGGCATGCTCTAGAATGGTGTACCTTGTCTCAGCCCCTTTTCTCTTGTTTTCTGCTTCCTGGTTACCATGAAGTGAGCAGCTGCCCCATCATGCTCGCTCCACGGTCATGTTCTGCCTCCCTCAGGTCCAAAGCAAAGGAGCCAGATGACCATGGACTGAAACCATGAGCCAAAGTAAACTTTTCCTTCTTTACGTCTCTTTTCTCAGGTATTTTGTCACCGTGATGAAAACCTGACTAACATACATGCCTTCTCTACTGACCACTGTCCAGGAACCTCCATGGGTTCAGCTCTCCAGAAGCCTCCAATCTTGATCTTTTGATTTCTATGGAAGCTTCACTGCCCAGAATGGTTGCCGATAGGCTGGTGGGGAGACCCAGCAAGGCCCATCCACTCAGGTTCCCCTTGACCCCTCTGTGCAGCCTTCCTCCATGCAGGGCATGGGTCAGGACCCCTCTGGAAGGAGGAGGGTCTTATGATCTGATCAGATGAGGTAGGTCAAGAATTTCTTTGTAGCTAGCAAAGGCAGGGGAAGATTAGAGTCTCTGTGATCTGCCTTGGGGAGGGAGTTACAAGCCAGGAAACACAAATGAAAACCAAAGTAAATATGTAATTTCATTGCAATCTTTATTGTTTAAACCTCTGAGATAGTGGATGACTTGTTATTGCAGCATAACCTGGCCTCTCCTGACTAGCACATTATCAGGCAGTCTTAGCTCATGTATTTTATATTATGTTCCAACTCCTAGTACAGCTAGTACATGTATTGTTCTCCGTTTTTTCTGGAAATTTTGGCTAATATCAGTATGGTCCAGTTTCCCCAACATGCCCTTCCTATGTACAATTGCTAGTTTCATGGCTATTGTATTAAATTTATTCACTTACAGGGAAAATGACATTTACTGGCATTGAGTTTTCCTGTCTTCAATTGTATTATCCTGACATGAAAGCTGCACCCAGAACTCAGCTTTCTAATGATTACCAAAAAATAAGTACCGGTACCAGGCCTGTGGTGCCTGCCTGTAATCTTAGCACTCAAGAGCCAGAAGCTGTAGGATAGAGTTTGAGGCCAGCCTGGGTACATAATAAGACCCAAATCCATGAGATGTAAATCCCCTCTTTTCTTCTCCCACATTGGAATGAATTTTGGATTTGAACTACATGTCTGTGTGTCAGAGTCAGTCAGTCTAAAATCATTCCCACTGAGCCACCAACGGCATGCACATCACTAGGTAATAGTCTACAGCTCCTCAGAGCCACAGCGACAGTGAGCACATCTGCCTCCGTCCTCTCCTTGGTCCCGTTGGCTGGACTTCCTAAACTTTAACATGTGGCTGGGCTCACGTATCTGCTCCTCACATATCTGGAGGTCACCAATGGAGAGATGACATTTGTCAGTATGGGAAGGAGATGGCCTCTGGAGAGACTGAAAAGAAGAGGGAAATGGAAAGAGATGGGGTAAACTTTAATAACAGGAGCTGTTGCTAGGCTAGACAGACAAACTCTTCCTGAAGACTTGGGGATCTTGCCTTCTCCCCTTCCTCTCCTGGTTTCTTCTTCTCACACCACTGATACCAGAGCTAATGTCTTCACTCATTATCTCTTTGCCTCTCTTTGATTATCTTTCTCTTTTCTCCCAGCTTGATGGCTCTCTACCCAGTCTCTCCTGAGCTCATCAGAGGCCATTTGACCTGGTAACAAACACCACCCCAGCTCTTCAGAAGATTTCATGGCAGGCCACCTTGAGGGCCCAGACAACTTCAGGCTTCGCCAGCCTTGGGTTCCATCAGTGGAAGCTCTCAGTGCTCAGTTGGGAGCCCTGATCTTCAGTGGGGACCTAAGGGAAGGGACGGTGGGCACTGCTAGGTAGCTTGGCTGGCGATCTTTTTTAGTAGTGAGTCCTTACGATGGTCTGAATATTTGATTACGTTGTCCTGTGGTGTGAAAAGATTAACAATCTATCCATTTACCTGGTTTTTTTTTTAAAGATAAGGTCTTACTTTTTGCCTCCCACAGAACTGGGATCCCAGGCGTGTACCACCAAGAGCAGATTATTGGTTGAAATGGGGTCACTCTCCTGACTGGGTTCGAACCTCAGTCTGTCCAATCTCTGCCTCCTGCTGGGATTACAGATGTGAGCCACTGCACCCATCCTAAATTTTTTACTAACTCAAAGTCTCTAAGGATTTGTTGACCATAATTTAAGACAGATATTCCACCCAATTTCAGGTTTAGTGATAATATTATCACAATATTATATAATTTATGATTATATTTATGATAAATTTATATTTATCATAAATTATATATCATTTTAATTATCGTAGAACACCACAGAATTATCATGAAATTCACACATGTGTTCCCACCTTTGTGATGACACCTGCAAAAACAAGGCCCTCTTCAAAGGCTAGACATTAGGGGCCTGCCAATCTTAAACTTTCAACCTCCAATGAAACTAACTGTTTTCATAAAAAAAGAAATAAAGAGACTTCTGACTATTGCAAACCTTAAAAAAACTATAATCCAATAATTAAAAGAATTAACCAGAGTTATTATGTACCCACAAGTTACCTTCCTCTTTGGTCTGGACATGTACCAAGAATTATAGGAAAGTCATGCAGATGTTTAAGTAAAGTTCAGTCTTGCTCCACTACTTATGTATAGAAATTCTTGAGTTCAGCACTGTAAAGCTAATAGTATCATCTCAGGTATAACATAATAAAGTTAAAAGAATAACAAAATCACAAAGAAACATCAAAATAAATCATTTCAAAAGCTCATGTAGAGTTGTTTTGCTTGAAACCTTTAGTGAAACCCAAAGGGAATCTATTTGGTACAGCTGTGTGTTAATACAGAACCAAAATTCTCACTTGCTTAGAGTATAGCAAATTTTGCAAAATAACAATGCTGTCCTGTAAGCATTTCTTGGTGAAATCTATTTCTGTCTGTATCTAGGAAGGTTGGTGCCTGTGTGCAGGATGCTTGGTGCTGAGCAACTGGGTCAGGCTCCAAACCTGGCTCGCTCACTGGTAGACTACGAGTGGTCCAGGGAAAGTCACTTCAACTCTCCATTTTCCCAATATGAATTAGAAGTATGATTCATAATTAATGAACCTCAGTTATAAGAACTGACAAACCTTCACAGAGATTCGTTTTTATTTTCAGACATATGATATCTTACAAGAATGGCATTTCATCTGCATGTTCGTTTTTGTAAAACATAACTGTGACAAGCTCCGTTAGGTAGTCCATTGTATCATCAATAATAATCACAAAAAACTCAAGCGATCTGTGGCATACGTGAGAATAAACCACAATGCCTCTGAGCTACTCTGGTAAGTGCTGCTTCTCCAAGTTTAGCAGGTAGGCTCCACCTGCCACTTTTTCCACATGCAGATTTCAATTCAGCATGTCGGCTAGAACTTAGCAAACTCCCTCCTGACACAGATGCTCCCGGGCTTCGGACCACAATTGGAATAGCAAAGCTCTGATAAACTAGCTGAGAGCTGAATTATAACATTATTGCAGCATGTATCAAATTGAAGCTGTAAAGACAATTCAAGAAAAAGCATATGGACAAAATGGGTTATGTGCAATGTTAGGTTAGCAGAAGGGATCTGCAAATATCTTCTAAAGCAAAGGCTTTGTTTACAAATCAGAGTAGATTAGAGGCCTTCTCTCTGACCTGCATTCTCAGTTCATAGGATCCATGCTTCTTGAACCCTGAAGACATGGTTATGAATGAGAACCAAAATTAGAATATTTGAAATAAGGACTGTTCTGGAAAGTTAGAGCCACATGACTGCAGGTATCAATGACTGAAATATGTGCATGGCCTACAGTGGGACATTTGTGATTTCCAAATCAATGACAATGCATTACACTGCATTTCTTGGAAGTGATATTTGCCTTTTCTTTCCAGGATCTTACAATTCTGGAGGGAAATGCATGTCCCTTATTTCCTCAGGAACAGTCTGTGTTATCTACATTAAAATGCAGCCACCCCACACTCCTAGGAGACTCCATCACTGCCTGTCTCTAGAGTCAGCCTGACCCCTCTATCCCTGCCTTAGGGCCTGCACCAAGGGCTGAGCCATAGGGAAATGGTAGCTTACAGATGGTCACCACCATCATCAAAGCAGGTAAATGGCTGCTTGAAGAGGGCATGCAGGGTGACTGAAAGCCAACCTCAGAAATGGTGACATTTTTGCAGTTGAAATAAAGCCATATGAAAATGGGATTTTTTTTCCCCAAAGGCCATTATTAATTAAAAAAGAAAGGGGCAAAAACTTTAAGCAGCTAAAGAAGCAGAATCTTCTAGTGGTTCCAGATGGAGTCAAAATCTGCCCAAAGTTACTGCAGCAGCCATGACCACGGTGCTGCCTGGACATTGGCGTCTTGCCTTGTGCTCCAACTCCATCTCTCACAATTCCGGTGTGATGGTCACTTTTACTCCTATGGAAATTAATAGGTGACATGAAGAACTGGTAGTTGGGCTAATATTTGCTGTTATGAGTTTTTTCTGAACTTATTCTGACCCAGTAATGTTTTTTTGCATATTTCATGGTCAAATGCTACAGCCACATGACAGAGATGTTTAGTCACAAAGCATTAACAGGAAGGGATTTCCAAGTGAGTTCAACTGTACTAATGCCATTCCTGTTTTCTTCTCAAGGGTTGCTGTCATCAGCTGGCAAAACCCAAAGGAGAGGTGGCATGAGCGGTCATCTCTCAGGAACAACATGAGAAGTGTGTAGTCCCATCTTAAGCCAGACTGGATTCTCAATTATCTGCCCTCTTCATGTTGTAGGACCTGACACCAGTAACTTTTGACGAGCTCTGTGACTGGAGATGTGATGTATCTATTAACATATGAGCAATACGTTTACCTCTTTGACGACTATGGCCTGGTAGCAAAGGAACCTGTTTCAGAGACCTAGTGGCTCAAAAGGTGGGGATGGGGTAGGAAGATGGAAGGGCAGAGTTGAGCCAATATCATTGCCAGAGGTCAACGCAAACCATGGTCTAAGGTCAAGTGTGGGTGTGAAATAAAGCTTTTCATTTAAGTGCCAGAAATCAGGCTTAGCAAGTCACTTTAAATCAATCCTGCCTTGTTATACCGGCCTTTATAAAATTGAGGAAAGGGGGGTGTAGGTGGCTTACATAGATACATATGAAAAGGAGGTGTGGAAATCACAGGAAAGGAGGCAGTGAAGAGGGATCGAGTGATGAATGCAGCAGTAAGATGAAGCTCGAACCCAGCTGGGCATGGTGGTGCATGCCTGTATTCTCAGCACTCAGAGCCTAAGACAGGAGAATCACAAGTTTGACAGTAGCCTGGGCTGCATAATAAGACGCTGGTTCCATGAACAAAATAAGATGATGCTCAGATCCATGTTTTAAGATCTTTATTTTCATGAAAAGCAAAAATAGTGGTTGTGAGTGTCTTGGCCACTGATTACAAGACAGCAATAGCAACTCACTGAATCACTTGAAATCTCTGAATTATAACCTTCAGTAGTTGGCCAAGGGATCACCTGCTGGCAGAGGAAGCAAAGAGAAGACCCTGAAAGACTGAAGACAATTCCTGGGCTGTTGTCACCCAGGAAGGACAAGCAGCTAGCTGCAAGAAGTGTCCCCATGAGTAATCTCCTAGCAGATGTCACCACAAAGCAGAATGTGGGACAGGGATGTCACAATGCACAGGGCATGAAAGCTTCTGTCCAGAGTTCTGTCAGTCAACATCATCCCAAAAGAGACTCAGTAGTGTCAAGGACGACTCACACTGGGAGTGAGGAAGGAGAGAGAGAAATCTTATCACAATGGAGACCTAGTAAGCCAAATCACAAGGGAAAGCTCAGGCCAGGACTTAGGGGCACAGTTGGCAAGCCCAGGAGGCAGCAAACACCAAAACCACTCACTAGAGTCCTTGTGTTCAGCTCTCCAAGAGGAAAATCCATCTGGAAGAGAGAAGACGATTTTTAAAATACAGTGTCTTCAGAGAAATACGAACATCTATGAGAGCTGTAAAAGAACAACAGGCCAGCAAAGAATTTTTTGTGTGTGTGGCAGAACTGGGGTTTGAACTCAGGGCCTTAGACTTGCTAGGTAGGCACTCTGTCCCCTGAGCCACTCTGCCATTCCAGAAAATATATTTTTAATAATTAAATAGGTATAATTATGAAGGTCTGGCTAAGTGTTTGGTGTTACAAAGCACTCCAGTGTTCAAGGAGCTGGAGTGCAGCTCAGTGGTACAGCATGGGTGTAGCATGCACAGGCCCTGGGCTCAATTCCTGAGGTGGGGGTAGGAGGAAAGATATGGTGCATCCCTCCTTTGCCATGTAGAAAGAAAAACTGGATATACTATTTGCCCTTGGGTTTAAATGTTTTTTAGAAGTGTCTTTGAACAGAGCTGTGGTTCTGTGTAAGAGAAGTCACACAGGGCAGCAAGTCACTAGGTGGAAGGAAGAAACACAGTGGCAAGAGGAGAGCTTCAGATGTGCTATAGAAGGTTGTGAGCAGGCAGCACAGCTGCTTGCCTTGGTGTACAGTCACAGCAGAAGTCATTCCTCTGGTGAAGAGCCCAGGTCAGTCATTGTTCCACAGATTTGACAAATACCCCAGAGAATCAACGTATAACTTCAGTCCATGGTCGCTGGGCCCCATTGCTTTGGGCCTGTGGCAACACAGTACACCATGTATACTGGCAGAAGTGTGGGGTTGAAGAGGCTGCTCACCTCATGGTGGCCAGGAAGCAAAGAGGGAGAGAGGAGGGGACCAGAGTCCAGATACTCTCAAGAGTATCCCCAGTCACCCAACTTCCTTCCACTGGACCCTACCTCCTGAAAGTTCCATACCTCCCAGCAGCACCACAGGCTGGTGGCTACACCTTTAACCAACTTCAGATCCACACCTGAAGCTTGCTCTCCCTCTTGAGGACATGGCCTGTGAGAACAGGGCCATCTGTGGCTACAGAGGAAACACAGCCCACCACCTATCCCAAAACTCATGTCCTCATGAAGAAATGCACAAATTTTAAAAATCAAAAGATGTTTGAATGAAACTCAGAGCAGCTAGAAAAAAAAAGTCATCCATTAACAATGAGAATGTAAGGTCGGAAAGAAAACTCCAGAGATGAAGGAAAGGAAGGGAACTTGTAACAATTCAAATGAGCATTGCAAGAGAGATTGAAGCCATTAAGGTAAGTATGCTGTTTCAAACAACAGCTTGCTATGAAGTAAAAGAAAACAAGGGCAGAGATTTTAGAAACCAAAAATTGACACAGAGACATGGGGAAAAGAGAGGTCAATAAAAAACTGAATAATTTAATGTTATGTGGCTACAGCTCCAATTATTCACTTGGAGAAATCGTCCATGACATCCGGTAAAGGAAAGAAGCAAGAAAGAAAGTGAAACAAAAATGCAAAAATAAGGAGCATTGTTCCAGGAAGTCAATAACCACCCAGTAAGACTCTACCAACAAAGAAATAACTTTTAAGAAAGAAAGATAATTTCCTGAGATGAAAGATTTTAATCTTCCATTTTAAAACATCTACTGAATGCCCAAAAGGACACTTGAAAAGACACAGCTCTAAGATTTCTGAATTTTAACAAGACAAAATTCTCACTCTGAAAAAAACACCGATAGCAGACTTTTATCTGTATCTTGGGATTCAGAATCTAGGCAAAATGATCATCTATGTATTAAGGCAAAGAGGTGTTTCCAGACACATGAAGACTCAGAAAGCTCAGCATTAGTGGATCCTTCCTGAAAACAAAATTACTTAATGATAAATTCAAATAAGATTATAGGATAAGTGAATCAATCAAAGAGAGAGCCCTATGCTACCTGAGTCTGTGATAAAGTAGACAACAGCACAGATTTAATTTCTACAGTGAAAAATGTGAATAGCTTACTTTCATTAACAAAATGAGAGTGATTCAGATTCGTATTATAAAATAAAACAATTTTGTGAAACCTAATGAAAATATACTTAGCAGAATGAAGATGAAAGTTGAAAATAAAAAATGGACAAAAACATATAAAGCAGCAATTATTTTTTAAAGGTAGACGAGTAAGTTACTAAATAAAGGATGCCTTTGCTAGCTCATGTCACAAGTTTATTAACTATAAAATGCAATCATAGACAAAATTATAATATATATGTGTTATATACAAATATCATTATTATCATAAAATTTAAACAATTTTAAAGTGTTTGTATGCTTGTGCATAGAAATTCAGCTAAAATAGCCAAGATGTATTTTATATAGAAATAGAATGAAGGTAATGCTACAAATCAAATTTTATTAGATAATTACAGAAATGATTAAAGTCCAGAATTGAAACAAGAATTTAAAAAAAGTTTTAAAACAAACTGAAGACCAGAAACATCTCCAAATACATGAAAGCATAATTTGTAATGCCAGAATTTCTCTGAATCATTGTGGAATATTACAAATTAATTGTTTTTAGTTTGGGAAAAAGACATTTTGATTCCTGCCTCACATCAGACTCAAAAAAAAATTATTCATGAATTAAATACCTATATATGAAAAATGAAACTATAAGAACATTACCATGAAATGGTAGAGAATTTTAACAAGAGATTGTTTGTATAATCATGAAATGGAGAAGTCTTTCCTAGAAAAACTATTAGATCTGGAAACCTTAAAGATGAGATCTGTTTATGTTAAGATTTAAAGATAACATAATGAAAATTAAATGACAAACAAGATAGTGGGAACTGAACATTTAACAAAGAAAAGGTTAATCCTATAAAAGGAGCCCCTGAAGATAAATAAAGCCAGGCATGTTGGTGCATGCCTGTAATCCCAGCACTCGGGAGATGGAGGCAGAAGGATGAGAGTTTGAGGTCAACCTGGGCTACAGGACATGGTCCTGCCTCAAAAAACAAAAAAACTAATGATAAATAAATACATGACAAATCTGACATAAAAATGAGAAAAAGCCAAAAATATAATTTTTGCCATGTAACATTAGCAAAAAATTTACAAAATTTGATAATAAGTAGTGTTTTGAGAGTGCATAGACAGGAACTCTCATGTTATATAAAAATATCTGAAATCTGAACCAGGTACAGTGGTTCACTCCTGTAAACTCAGTTTCATGGGAGGTAAAGCTTGGGACAAGACCAGGTTGTTCAAAAAAAGTTGAGAGCCCCATCTCCACAAGCAAAGCTGGGATGGTGGCACTCACCTGTTGTCCTAAGCCTATGGGAAGCATAAGTAGGAGGGTCACAGTCCTGACCTGCCCAGGCAAAAATGCAAGACCCTAACTCAAACCCTATCTCAAAAATAACCAACACGAAAAGTGTTGGAGGCTTGGCCCAAGTGGTAGAGCACCTGTCTAGCAGGCACAAGAACCTGAGTCCAACATGCCAGGTGTGCTTTTGTGTAACTTAATTTAACCTACCCTGTGAACAGAAAAACTGTTTATGTCAACACATACACCACTCACAATGTTTTAACTATTGAATTAATTGCATGCAAATAGTTAATTAGTGAAGGTACAAATCTCAGAATCCCAGGAAAGTCAGTAAGAATCTGTGAGATTGGAAGTATCTTAAAACTAAGGATTGCAATCAATAAAACAATGGAGAGCCTTAGCCCAGATGGCCTTAGGACAGAGAGGAGGTCTCTGCAAAAACCTGAAAGAGCACTTCTGCTCATGCCTAAAGGCTGTCCACTTTTACCTGACGCTTACCACATAACTGCTGTCCTACTGCCCCAGTCCACCTGTTACCTGCCCTGCCCTCTATGCTTCCCTGGAAAACTTCCCCCATATTTTCTGCCTCCTCCTGATCACCCTGTGAAAGGAGCTAATAGACAACCTGTTATGGCTTTGCGATTGGCAACAGTGCCATGGCTTCTTCCCACCATTTGTGTTCCAACCAACGACAGGAGCCTTAGGACAAGAGCACCCTTACCGTGGTGCTTCTGATACTATCAAACAGGAAGAGGATCTGTTTTTCCAGAAGAGCAAGCCTCCTGGACAGTTGTCCACCTGGTGACCAGCTGCTCTTGTCTTCATTTCAGACTGACTCTATCCAAGGTCCCTGTGTCATTGCCTGTGGTATAAACTCCCTTCCTGCCATGAGCCCAGGAAGCAGCTGTATCTGTCCTTTCTGGCATTTGAAGACTGGCACAGTCTGAAAGAATCAACGCCCTCTAGGCACAACACCAAAATGTCTAAAAGCAAATTCCAGCAGCCCCAAGAAATCCATCATAACCGTTTCTGCCAATTTACTGATAGACATAATACTGATGAAATAATTGCAGAGCCAACCAGCATAAATGAAGACCACTTTCTTTGGTGGTATCTATTGCATTACTCAAATCTCATCTAAAATAATTCATCTACACCTCCAAGTACAAGAAAGGGATTCATATTCAGTAGCGATTCAGAATCAGAGAATAAACACAAGCATGTGTCTTTGGCACAAACAGAAAGCCTTGGAGACAGGATGTAGATGCCAAAGGACTACTTCCCCTTCGAGCTGCTGGTTTCATGATGTTGTAGTAAGAAAAGATTAAGAGACCACTTTCATCTGAAAGCCTACAGGAAAGAATTTATGATCTAAACTGCGACCAAAAGTACTCAAAATTGAGGATACACAAGCTTGTTGGTTGTTTTTAACACAGCGAAACCATGCTAACAGACAACACACAATATTAGAAAGAAAGTGAATAACTAATGTCCTGTTAACACTGTCATGCAAGGCTATGGCTCTTTGTTTTACCACAGCAGAAAATAATGAAGAAAAAAACAGTCATTTCCCAGAGACTTTAAGTTTCAGGACAATAAATAAAGAGGGCTACGAAATAAAAATACCCTAAGGAAAAAATACCGAGGCTTATAGTTTGATAAAGAGTGGTGCAAATCAGTGAAATCTAAAAGGAGGCGAGGGGAGAGAAGAGCAGTGTGAAGGAGAAAGGGTTTCTGTTGGACATGGTCTGCCTAAAGCTGCCTAGAAGAAATTCAGAAAGAGAGGTCAAGCACACAGTTGTTCATACCAATTTGGAACTCTTTAGAAATTTGGGCAAGAGATATAAATGTGTGAGTAATCAGTATATAAACAGTATTAAAATTGTAGGAGAAAATGTAGATGAGGACAGAAGGCAAAGAGCTGGAGCTCACTGCAGTGTGCACACACGCACACACGCAAGCACGTATACACCCATACACAGGCCTCCCTTGGTATTGAACCAATGTTCAGAACCCCTCCAAAGATAAGTCCCATCTGGAAACAGGGAAGTATTTGTGTAACTTTAAGTCATCTATGTATTGTTTGTACTACTTAGAACAATGTCGATGCTATGTAAAGGGTGGTTATACTTTATTGCTTAGAGAATAATGACAAGAAAAAGTCTGTACATGGTCAACACAAATGCAGTTCTTCCCAACATTTTCCAATATATTCAATCGTAGTTGGTCCAATCAGTGCATATAGAAGCTGTGGCCTGGTGACCCAGGTGTATACATAGAGAACAAAGTGAAAGAAAGAGGAACGAAACTTGCTTGCTTGTAAGGAATCAGCCATCTTCAGATCATTGGATTCAGGCTGAGTTGGCATCTCTGGTGTCTCAATTGGATGGTTGGGAAGACTTCAGTGAAAGAGTCGTTTGTCAGTGCATGATCTGTGTTAACAACAGCAACATCACCACCAAGGGATGGTGACACACCAGACCATGAAAATACCACCTGCCCAAGCTGAAGGGGCAGCACAGAAGGATGCAGTTTTCAGAACCCAGGGAGATCTGCCACTGAGGGAAGGACATCTCACAAGGCCTGCGGACCTCAGGCCAGCATGCTTCTGCCTCCGTCCTCCCATGCCTGCTGCAGACCAAACCTAGCAGAAGTCAGGGCACAGGCACTGCTGAGATGGTCTTAGAAATCAGCCCCTAGGGCACAGGGCAGGGAGAGGAGACTGGAAGGGACACTGAAACTATTCAGCACATACTGCAAATATCAGTGTTCAGTTTACAAGTGATGCATACAGGGGGTTCCAGTCTACTCTCAGACACTATTAAACCAGCATTCAATGTCATTCGCACATTGCCCTGTATCTTCTTTTTCATTTTTATTAACATGTATTAATTGTACATATTAATGGGGTTCAGTGTAATATTTTAATACATGCATAGAATATGTTTATCAAATCCAACCTCCCTTTATCCACACACCTACAGCCTTTTAGCCTCTACCAATCACTATTCTACATTCAAATCAAGTATTTTAGTCTCTATATACAAAAGAGAGTATGCAATATTTATTTTTTCAGTTTATGTCATTTCACATAACAATATCCTCCAGCTCCATTCACTTTGCTGCAAATAAGAAGAATTTCATTTTTCTTTACAGCTGAATAATATTCCATCATAGATAGGTAGATAGAGAGATAGATAGACAGATAGATAGATAGAGGTATGTAGAGAGCATATTTTCTATATCATTTATTTGTGGGTGACCACCTTGGCTGATTCCAAATCTTACCTACTGTAATTAGTGCCACGATAAATACTGGCATGAAGGTGTCTCTTCGTTATGTTGGTTTCATTTCTTTTGACGAGATACACATAAGAGGGATTGCAGGATTATATGATAGCTCTGTTTTCTGAGGGACCTCCATACTGCTCTCCATAGTGTCTAGAGAAGAGTTCTTATTTCTCGACATCCTCACCAGCATTTATTTATTTTTCTAATAGTCATTCTAACTGGGTTGAGATGGTCTCACACTGTGGTTTTGATTTGTATTTCTCCAATGGTTAATGACTTTCAGCGTTTTTTCTTATAGTTGTTAGCCATTTTTATTTCTTCTCAGAAGCACATGTTCAGATCATTTTTAAAATTGGAGTACTTTTTTGTTGTTGTCATTACATTTTTTGAGTTCCTTATATATTCTGTTTTTTGTTTGTTTGACAGCCCTGGGGTTGAACTCAGAGTCTCAAGTTGGTTAGGCAGTCACTTTTACCACTTGAAACACTCTATCAGCAAGTTCCTTATGTATTCTGGATCTCAGGCTGCTGTCAGATGAATAGCTGACGGATATTTTTCCCATTCTGCAAGCTGTGTCTTCACTCTGGTGATTATTTTCTTTGTTGTGCAGAAGCTTTCTAGTTTGTTGCAATCCCATTTGTCAATTTTTTTGCTTTTGTTTCCATGCTTTTAGACTCTGATCCAGAAAACCATTGCCTGTAGAAATGTCTTAAATTGCTTCTGTTCAGTTATGTTATTTTTCTAATTTCAAAGTTTCAGATTTTACATTCAGGTCTTTGATCCATTTTGAGTTTTTTTTTTTTTAGCATGTATTACTTGTACAAAATAATGGGTTTCATTATGACATTGTCATACGTGCATATAACACGCTTTCATCCGATTCGTCCCCATTACCCTCAGTTATCCATCTCCCACCCTCCCACGTCCCCTTCATTTTCCCTAGCAGTCCCTCTTCTACATTTTAAGATGTTTCTTTTCTAGATTTCACTCTGAGAGAAAGCATGCAGTACTCACTTATTAAAGGTTCAGAGATGACTGGATATCCATTCTTCCAGCACCACTTACTGAAAAGGATAGTCTCTGTCCAATGGATATTTTGACACGTTCGTTGGTTGAAACTCAGCAGGCTGTAGATGTATAGGGTTACTTCTGGGCCTCACTCCTGTTCCAGTGGTCTATGTGTTTGTTTTCACACCAGTGCCACGCTGCTCTGGTTACTGTGATTCAGTGTATCATGGCAGTCGAGCCCAATTTTGCCTATAATTATCTTGATCTATAAAGCAGTATTTGTGCCATTCTTTTAGTATTGCATTGCGTTTTCCCTTCTTATTTTTTAAAATGATTGAGAAAATGGAAATGTAAAAACACTATGCACATGAGGCATATACCTTAGATTTTACACTGTTGAAACAAAATAGAAAATGAGATAAATTAATTAGAGGATAATTTTAGGTTTCAAACAGAGAAAATAATAAAATTAAAGAAATTTGTATCAAATGCAAGAAAATTGTCCCAATAATATATGTCTAAAAAGAAGGCATAATTCAGGATTTTGGAGTAAATTTGTATTTAACAAATATATTTCCTTAACTATGTCATCTGACCTTTACAAATATTTTCTAAAAGATACTCTATGCAAAATTCAGTAGGAAGTTTGATGATTACTGATTTGTTCAAGTTCATCCTAAGAGATCCTTACCAGCGTAGGAATGAAAATCTAGCCCAACAGAGCCTTGGGCACAGGTGGAAATGGGTCTCTGTCCTGGCCTCTATGGCAGCCATGAACCACAGGTACCTATTGAGTACTTAAAATGTGACTGGTGCAACGGGGACACTGAATTTTTCATATTATTTCATTTTTACTAATTTTCATTTTTGAAGATAGCTACCACATTAAAGAATGGGAGAATTTATACATTTTGTAAAATTCCATATTCTCCTTTATACACAAGTACAGCACACACACATTGAGACAGATGAGACAAAAAAAAAGACCAAGGTCCCAGTTAGTGACCCATGTGGGCACCCCTCACCTGTACTATTACAGTCACTCAACAAATAACTATTGTGCTGCAGCAACCTGGCCAGAGCTGGGATGAACAGATGTCTTTGTGAACACTTCTTGATACATTGTCACACCCCCATCTACCAACCTGATTAAATGTGACAGGGCATTGCTAAGCAGCTCCACGTAATATGCAAAGGTGATGACAGGGATAACAGAATGTCATGGAAGCCACTGGCAAGCTGCCCAGCCTCAAACAGGATGGCAGGAGTCTTTGGTTGTGGCTCAGAGTGACCACAGGTGTTTGTTTTCCAGGATGGTACTGATTGATGTCTCTAGAGAAGCTCTCACTCCTGTCCCCACCTGGGACTATAGTGTGTGTGTCTGGGTGTTTCTTTCCCTAGGAAAGGCAAGCTCCTTGAGGCCAGGGTCACGTTCACACTTCTCTGTGGTCCCTGCAACACTGCTGGCAGCACTGGGATAAATAAGCCACAAGAACTCAGACAACTAAACAGTAATTAGGGGTGTGTGTCCTATGGGTCAGGTCATGGCACTCGTGTCCCTCTCACACCTCTGGCACATAATGTCACCCATTTAAAAGGAAGGCAGAGAAGCTGAAGCTCAAGTTCAGCCAGGTGGAACCAGGCTCAGGCAATCTTGACTGGCACATGTTGCCACTGCCCATGTCCATTGTCACCAGGGCGCCCAAAGCCCTTGTTAGAGGGGACAAGCTTTAGACAGAGCAACTTTGGAAAGGGCGAGGCCTTAAGGTTCTGAGTGCTGTTGTGTCATCTGCTCACATAAATGACATTTCCACCCTGCTCCTGGGGACATGTTTGCTCACCCCATCTCATGCTTGGGGACTGGAGACTCCCTGGGGCACTACAGAGCTCAGTGCCAGGTTCCTGGGAAAGTCCAGGAGACCATGAGGATCTGCCAAGGTCCTAGACAGATGGAGCGACTCTCAAGACCCCACCTCTTTCCCAGGCTCCTCAGCATCAAGGAGCCTTCTCCCTCCTGACCTTGGCCTTCACCAGACTCTTCTGTTTGTGCTCTTTCTGGTGTTCACAGTCCTCCCATGATTTGCAGCATTTCATTTTTCCACATTGGTTTTTAACTTTAAATCTAGCTTTACTAGCCATATGTGGTTAGTGGCCACAATATTCAGTGAGGAGAGTTCAGGCAGTCCTGTTTGCTGTGATGGCAAAACCTGTCCTATTAAAATCTCACCTTTTTAATGGAAAGAGGCTAATAATTAATAAGTTAATCCTCCTCATGTGCTCTGCTGAAGGTTGTCTATAAAATTCACCCCAGCTTTGTGACTGATGAAGTGAGGCTTGTTGAAAACACTTGACTTGTTGGTGATGGTAGCTGGATTTGATCTCGACCATTTGGCCAGTCTTAGGGACAGAGTGACCTTTGAGTATGGAAGTGAGAAGTCATTGGAGCTCTAGCAGTCTCCAGGGTCTACTTGGAATTCCATGGTCACAGAGCCCTAGGATTGATCTCAGTTCTCAAGTTCTGCTCCCGTGGAATAGCCCTGGAAGGGAGTAAATGAAACCAGACCTGGAAGATTAACCTTTTCGTCCCTCTGTCCTGAGACCCAAGGATCAAGCAGGCAATAAAAAGCATACTCAGCCCTGTGTTTCTGTTCTGCCAACTCTCTGACATTACTGCTATTTTACATTGCTTCCATTATTTTTTTCCAAAGGAGTGCACCACTGTCAGCCAAGCACATGTCCCTGACAGGGTAGATTAATCTTGTCAGCCATCATATTAAATTCCAGGGAGTTGCTAACTGCTCTTCAGAAAGCCAAGAACGTTTTTCACGTAAGAGCTTTCTAAACTCAAGCCAGATTGTTCACAGTCCATGTGTCAGGTGGTTACAGGCAGAGGGACAAAGGGCATAAACCTCCAGTGACTCACACAGCTGTCACACACAGCTTGTGACTTTGATGTGGATGTGGACAGTGAATGTTGGTAGAAAGGCAAGGGACCTTGCATGGTAAAGGGGCGGCGCAGGTGTGATTAATTTAAGGACTGGAGACGGGAGACTCTCCTGGATTACCTGGGTGGGTTGGTACAGTAGGATCCCTAGAAGAGGGAGGTGAGGGTCAAGGTAAGACTGGTGTAATGATGGAAGTTTAAATCATACATAGAGAATGAGAGAGAGAGAGAGAACCATTGCTGGCTTTGAAGACTGAGCAAGGAAGGGACCATAAGCCAAGGAATACAGGTGGCCTCTAGGAGATGGAAAATGCAAAGAAATAGTCTTCTCTAGAACTTTCACGAGGATTCTGCTGTCACTTTGATTTTAGGACTCCTGGTATTGCAAACTAAAACATAATAAATCTGTGATGTTGTAAGCCACTAAATTCATGCTAACTTGTGCTATGTCAGCACAAGGAAATTAATTCAGATGTAGTTAAGAAGTTATAGAAGCTTTGATTTTCCTTCCTGCATGGCTTGTTCTCAAAGAGAACCTGAAAACGTCGCTGGCATCCACATTAACCGCTACAGGGGGAGTGGATTCACCTAGAATGGGCGGTGTGGCTCTGAAGCAGGGTCTGGCAACAGACAACATCAGGCTGGTGTCCAGAAGGAAAACACTCTCTGGGCCATTCCATCTTTTTTCCAGCGTCAACTACCTTCAAGGCATTCCTTCTGCGAGAATAATAATAGTTTAGACTATTGTCAGATCAAAGGAGGATGATATAAATCCCGGTAATGCCACAGCACCATTGCTTCTAGTTTGGCAGCCTTACAACACTAATTTTATCTTGAATAAGTCGGTCTGTACTCTCACCTCAAGATTTACTACTATATATTAGTTGGTGCCTTTTTCTCAGCTCTGACTCCCATCTGAATTGTAATAGCTGCCAATGATTCAGCCACAAGGCAGTTCTCCAATCAGGCTGGGAGCCCACCCTAACCACTATGATTGTAAGTAGCATTGGACCTTCCTCTGAAAATGCTTGTCTCAAACCCAGCTTGACTGGCACTGTTGCTCAGATACCATTGACTAATAGATTGGTAACAGCTGAGTGGCCATTTATGTTAGTAGGTCTCTACCAAACTCTGTTTGCATAGCACTTGGGAGTAATTGCTTAATGAACCAAAGGTTATTATTACCCATTTAGGACATTTTTAGATCCAGAAGTAAGTACTAAATCTGTTGAAGTTCTACTAATTTTAGTGATTCCTTGAAATTTTATTCTTTTCCACTTTCACTTGGTTTAAAGAATGACTACAGTTCTTTAACATTACTCTTCACAGGAATAGTCTTGTTTGCTGTTGTGTTACAGGTGTTTGCCTTACTTTGGATTTCTGACAGAATTTGTCACTTCTGGTAGCAAAGAAAGGTCTGCTGGTATCAATTGGTCTGTTTGGGTCAGCTTTATGAGCCAAGTGTAATCATTTTCATTGATTTATTAGAGATTGAGATAAAAATGTTAGACTTATAAATCCTACTAACTCTCTCAGATGCTCAAGGAGAAAAACTTATGGCTCCTTTCCAAAAAATTTTTAAAGTAGTAATTTGTCTTTTGCCAGGAAATATTTGGTTGGCCTAGATTCAACTAAATGGTTTTCATTTTTTTTAAACACAAGAAATTTTCTGTTGAACTGGGATACAGAGTACTTGTGCTGCCTTTCATTATATAAATGACAGCTTGACATTGACAGATACAAACTCAATCTCTGGAGTTAATTAAATAGGAAAGGACAGAGGATGTTTGCAATGAATAATTTTATCATAACTAGCAAAAATGTACTTTCTTACTGCTTAACTTGTAATGCAATGTCAGGAGAAGTAAAGTTCTAGCTATCCTTTTATTGTCTCAGAGATGTGTTGTAGTACAAAGAATGCTTAAAGTTAAAAGACCCAACCAAGCTTGACAATGCTTACCTCCATGCCCACTGAGAATGCAGTCAACAATCACTCCTTCTCCTACCAATGGGTGGGTTTTGCTAACCTAAAAAAATGTTCCTGTGATAAACTGTTTTACCTCCATCTGATGATTACAATGAAGGAATTCTTGGTTTTATTTTTCCCTCTCTCAATACATACTTCAGAATCATTTTCAATGTCCACAAAATAATCTATTGTGGATTTGTTTGGGTGTGCATAGAGTTTATAGATCAAGTTGGAAAGAACTGACATCTTGACAATATTAAGACTTCCTATCCATGAACATGGACCATCACTCCATTTATTTAGTTTTCCTTCAATTTCTTTCATCAAGAGTTTGCAGTTTTCCTCATGTATATCTTGTAAATATGTTGTTGTATTTATTTCTGAGTATTTCATTTGAGAGGTGCTATCATAAATGGTACTGTGCTTTAAATTTCAAATCCAGTTGTTCATTGTTGCTACATAAGAAGATTATTGTCTTGAACAATTGCATAAAGGGATACATTAAAAGGGTAGCATTCTGCAAAGGGCATTTGATTTTAACTTCTACTGTACTGTATAGTGCAGCCAGATCCTCATTTTAAAGCATCCATGGCCCAACTGCTAAGACCACTCATAACTGCATTCATCCAAGGAATTATTCTTGGTAAGAACTACCCTGCCCAAGGATATGACTCCACCAGGGCACCAATGGCTGGCTTGTGGAAGATTGCAAAGGTCTGTCACTATCTGATTTGAGACAATCCTGAAAAGCCATTCCAGCCCCAGAGCTCTGCACAGAGCTTCTATGAGCCAGCTTGCCACCTGTCCTCCCTTCTTCACCAATGCATGTCCTGAGAGCACCCAGAAGAGCTTCTATGTAACGCTCTGTTTTGGAATGTATGTTCAGGAAACCCAATCTGAAAGCATTGATACGTACAGTGAACCTAGAAAACAGAGTCTGCCATGGGATTTGAGGGCAGACCACTCACCGAAACACTGGTATTGAGGACATTATTGCTTCTGGTGGAGTTTACATATCACCTGCCACACCCTAGTGATCTGATTCTTAATTTTCTCACTTACATTGAAATGGAATAACATACCAAAGAAAGGGACCACACTGACTAAGGTACTATGTCTTGCACTTGAGAGGTGCCATGTAAAGTCCTCTGGATTTGCACAGATGTGGAGAGTGCCACTGAGTGTGGAAGAGAGAGAGTCACTTGTGAAAGCTAGAGTACCCCTGGATGGTATTTAATAAAACCCTGATGTGGAATGGCAGACAGAATGAAGAACTGAGCCCAACGCTTCATTGTGAGATGGCAGAGTTTCATAAAGGTCAGACTCTCAGCCCAGTAAATCCCCTAGCTCAAGGTCAGAACCTCAGTAATGGAAAGAAACGATGGAAGTCAAGATGGGAACCGCTAGACACATGGAGAAGTTTGAAGTACTAGGCCTGCAGAAGTGGCCCATTTCCCCTGTCAGAGGATTATTGCTCCTCTTGTTTGAGGATCACAAGGAGACCTCATGGGAGTCAGCTTCCTAAGAGACAATGCTCTCCTGTCAATCAGGCCAATAACAAAGATTGATTCCCCAACTATAAATGGGCATGCAGTGGGCCTGCTAAGGAAAGGACAGAATGCCAATGGGTCTGTGCACTCTGTCTAACTCAAACCTCAGGACCTAAGAGAGTGTGAGGGGGACTGGCTTTGGTGGGGGCTGCATTGAGGGGAATGGATCTTCAAGACAGATAAGGGAAATGTCATTCCTCAGATCTCGTGAGAATGCTGGACATGGTGTCTGAGTTGCCACTGACACACAAAGACCTAAAGCACACTGTGGCCTCACTTGCAGAGTAGAAATATGTGGTATAACAATCAGAGGGTCAGCCCCAACTCTCGGTGGGGCCAGCGAATCCACAAGCATCCAGTGGTGATTTCCCACACTTGGTGATGGATTTGTCTAGACTGGGACCAAAACACATTTGGGTTGAGGCTGCCTTTCCTATCTACAACGCTTCAACCAGAGCCACTCTGAGAATTTATAGTGTACCAAGATGATCTAAGGATTCCAGTTGTAGAAAATACTGCCCTTCTTATTTCCACATGTGCTGCTGTAAGCTGCTTATGCGAACCTACTTGCTATTTTCATGCTAAGAATGGAAAGCATATTACATGTCATATCTAACCCACCTATCCCTCAAGAAAAGAACAGTCATGAGTTCTGGGAAAAATTATGACAGATAGGAACATAGGAGAAATTTCTTTGCTGTTGCTGCTTTGGTAGTCAGTGACCCAAATTTTATTGTAAGGGGTTTTTGGAATACTTTGAAATGAGCTTCACAAAATAAAAATGAAACATATTTTCTTTTACTTTAAAATGTGTCTCACAATTGTTAAAGGATGCATTTTTAATCTCTTTGCAAAAAAAAATTAAGCAATCATTTGATTCATTTAGAACCAGAAGCTAATATGCAGAAGCAGATACTCAAATCAAATGTGTCTGTGCATATTTGAAGTTCTTCAAAATATTTCCAAACTGTGAAACACGCTGATGAACACACTGATGATGACAGGTCCTAGATCACCTGGATTGTGTCTAACATCAAGAATTATTTGAGCCATTTAACATGGAAGAGCTTAATGTAATAAATTAAAGTAAAAATCTGAAGTTTCAATTAAAATGCAAACATTAATTTCACAGCACTACTTCTGGTCAATAAAAATAGCATGTGTGGCAGGCATACATTATCTCTAATACTAAATTTTTCCTAATGAAGTGTTAGGGTAACAAACTTATTTCCCATTTTGTCATGTCACTCATTCTGCCATTCCTAAAGAGTCATTCTAGGTGTATGTATAAATTTTTCTTACTTGATATCTTAAAAAAAATTCATTGTATAAATATTAAAAATAATTTCTGGGCTGGGAGTGTTGCTCATTGGTACAGCGTGTGCTTAGAATGCCTGAGGCCCTGGGCTCCATCCCTAACACTAAATAGCAAAAGATAATGATAATAATAATTCCCAAAACTAGCAAATGTTGAATGCTGTAAAATTAAAAACAAATTATCAGCCACAATGAATCTTTTATATAAAAGACTCTCACCATTTTTTATTCTCACCAATAAAAGATTCTCACTATAAAAATTCTCACCAATTTTTTAATGTTGATAGAGAACTATAATATTAAAAAATACCTTTCTTTAATCATTTTTTAATGTGCTGAGGGTATATTGTGGCATTTACAAAAGTTATATATCAAATATATCACAGTTTAATTCACCTCCCTCACCATTCTCCTTTATCCCCCCCTCCCCCCATTCCTGGAACAGTTTCAACAGGTCTCATTTTTCCATTTACATACATGTGTACACAGTATTTGCACCATATTCACCCTCCTACACCCTTTCCCTTCCTCCTTCTTCCTCCCCCCCACCTGTTAAACAAACAAAATGTCATTTTGTTTTTCTTTTACAAAATTACAGAATAGGAGGGTAGGACAGGTCCTGCCTTTCTTTAATGTTAAGAAGAGTTTCATTTTCCTTTGCTAAAATGCTGTAATTCATATTCAATAAAGTAATGCCTTTTCTTTCTTTTTCTGAGCTTCTCAGGTAGAATGAATGATAGCTGCCCCATTAGGGCAGTGGGGGATTATGCACGAAACTCAGACCTTTCTGCCTCTTTCTCTAGACTTTAATGCACACAAATTTCCTTAACCTCTTTCCTCACAGGACTTCTACCTTCATTCAAGGGCTAGGTTCATTCTCCCTCCTGAAACAAAATACATGAAAAATGACTTTACACTCTATGATCCCTGAGAGAAGTGAAGTGAAAGGGAGCCTTACCTTTTTTTCTAGCTTGGTATTGAGAAACCTCAAGAGAATACACAGGCAGTAAACACCCTTCCACCCAAGAGCCTGGCAATTTCCTGGATTTGAAGAGAGGGAGGCAAGGACTTGATAACCAGAGTTCACAAGGCCAAAGACTGGAGAGGAGAGAGATGTGTAGAGAGTCTTCATTGCAGACCTCTCTGATGAGTGTGAGGAAACCATCTGCAGGCAGAGGCAGAAGACCCCAAAAGAGCAGGGAACACCCCCTGAACCCCTGGGGAGAGTTCACAGTTCAAGGGCACAGGGAAAATCTTCACAGGGATACTTCACTCATGAAGCTTTAAAGTGAGCCTTGAAAGGATCAAATTGTCTCTAGGACAAAGCTAAGACTGCCTATAGGAACATAAAAGTATTCAGCACCCAAGAAGGTGAAGTTCAGAGTTTCTAGGATCTAGGTCAAATATTACCAGGCATGCAAAGATGCACAAAGTGTGACCCATAACCACTAGAACAACCAAGTAGTAGGGACAGACCAAGAAGCGACATAAATGACAGAATTAATAAATATTAAGAAGTTCTATCAGAATGGCAGTAGACTGGTGGCTGCCAGGGGCTAGAGGGACAGGCACAGGGGAGCTATTGTCCAATGGGCACAAGTGTCAGCTTTGGAAGATGAGAAGGTTTGTGGAGGTGGAGGTGATGATTGGCCATGCTTTGTGAGTGAGTTTAAGGTTAACAGGTTAGGTGGCAGGGTTTATATGCATACTTCAATTCAATAAAAGTAGAAAAGATAAAGGATAATGGCTATGTCCACATGTTTAAGAAGCCAGAAGAAATATTGATAATGCTAAGTAGAGACACAGAAAATGTATAATACTCCCAACTGACGTTCTAGCTTAATAAAGGAAAGGCAGAAAAGAAAACGCTGTGGAGAAAAGCACACTGAGCAAGCTAGCGAGAACATGGGCACTGCAAAAGAAAAGGCTGGGGAAGTTAGTCACAGCAGTAAAAGCTGTCCTAAATGATGGTGCACGAAGGAAATAAGGAGATAAAAACAAACGAGCAGCATGACCTTAGCTGTGTCCTTATACACATGTGGAAGAGGAATCAGAAAAACTATTTGAAAAAAATAATGACTTCAAGTTTTCTGGATGTCATAAAGGTATAAACCTATAGATCCAAGAAGTTTAATGAAATCCAAATACAAGAAGCATGGTGAGCCAGGCTCGGTGGCTCACAACTATAATCCCAGCTACTCAGGAAGATTGTGGCTCAAGGCAAGCAAGGGAAAAAGTTATTGAGACCCCATTTCAACCAACAAGTTCTGTGTGGTTGTGCATGTCAGTAATCCCAATTACAAAGGAAGGCATAGGTAAGAGGATCAAACTGCAGGCTGGCCCTGGCCAAAACACAGGAAAGAAAAACATAAGTAAAAACAAAAATCTGGGGTATGGCTCAAGTGGTAGAGTGTCTGTCTAGCAAATGTGAGGCCTGAGTGCTGCAGAAAGAGAAAGAAGAAAAAAAAGACAAGAAGAAAGGAAGGAAGAAAGGAAAGAAAGAAAGAAGGAAGGAAGGAGGGAGGGAGGAAGAGAGGAAAGAAGGAAGGAAGGACAGAGATAAATTAGGACAGCACATAAATTTCTTATGACATGCATTTTGTGTAGATAAAGTAAGTACTACTTCATAAATTTGCAGGTCAGAGAGGTTGAATGTAAATATGAGCTAGATTACATTTTTTTTTAACAATGTGTTAATTTTGACCACTTTCCTTTTATGGAAACCCTGTGACTTTGAAGTCCACATCTCACATCAGTCTGGGTCCGAAGCCCATCAGTTGTTTCCTGGGGACTTTTTGTGGGTTGGGATTTTCTTTTTGCATATTGTTGCAGAAAAACAACAACAGCAAAAGAACAACGTAGTTGTTTACTTTTCAAAAGAAGAATAAAAACAAACAGAAGTTGAGGGCAATCAGTGAATTTAGAGAAAAAAATCTAAGTAGCAAAAATTGAAGAAATAAAAAGAATTTGCAAGGGAACTGTTGAGCTGAGGTCTGTCAGGAACCGGGGGTGTTTCAGGTGATACTGATTTGCTCAGATTCTGGGGAAGTCTTTCTGACATGTAGTTAAATAAGAAAAGGAATCAGATATGAATCAGGCATCTGATATGAAACCAGCATGCATGTGGCAGTTCCTTTTTTTGCAGAAGTAAAGTCTGAGGTGTTGAGAAATTACTGTATATGCCAAGATTTAAAGCTATACAGAATAGAAAGACACACAAGAGGCCCCAACTGTCTGGGTCAGCTCACTTCCGTACTCTGGTCTCCTCACAGTCTCCTCCACAATCCTCTCACCCACAGGACTCTTCCATCATTGTTCTCTGTACCTGTACTTGTCTATTGTCTCAAAGAGCTTAGGCCCCATGAAAAAAGACAATGCTTCATTTGTCATTCACCGCTGTCTATAACCAACACAAGCAAGAGCAATAATGTTCTAACACTGTATCTAGTGTAAGTCCTCTGAGCTCACACAGTGCAGAGGAGGCATAGAGTATAATGTAGAAGACTCTCCATTTTTGTCACTTTGATGAAAACAATAAAAGAAGAAAGCCACAATGTACTTATTGTGATAAGAAAAGCAAGACATTTTTAGATGAACCCAATTTGGATTATCACTCAAGACTTTTATTTACTAGGTTTTTCGATTAGACATGCATCCTTCAGTAGAAAAACCTCCTTTCCCTGGAAGTCACCACTTCCAATCCCCAAAGCTCTGTTTGTAGTTCGAGGAACTCTTATTGGCTAAACAATGTTCATGATTGACGTAGAAGAGAATAAACGTCCACTTTATATTTTCTAAGAAGTCTGAGTCGTGTTTTGAGTGTCTGTGACTTGGGATACATGATACTTCAAGGTCAACAGTATCCCCAGCCATATTTTCCTAGTTTTCCCGTTCAAACATTCAGCTTGTTGCCAATTGGTTTTATGGTTTCCTTTAATGAGGTGCAGGGCTCTGCAAGTATTTAACATAAAACACATGACAAAGCACACACCCAGAAGCAATTAGATCAATGGGAAATTCAGAATGTGTTCCAGTCCCTATACCTCAGGGTTCCAAAAATGTAAACCAGTCACACCCATGTAAGACAATTTTGGATTCAGTGCTTGAACTGGGACATTTTCAGGAAGAATTCCTTAAAGTAACAGATCTGTGAAGAAAACTGAGCAAAAGTATAAATTACTTCTCTCCAATTTCCAAAAATGAGGAGTATCGACTCTAGTTTTACAAAAAGACACAGTCTGTACATCTTTGCTAAAATTCCACCCATGGCTGTTATTGCTTCATATGTCCTTTAAGTGAGAGACTAAAAGAATTTTGGTTTTTGACATCGAACTTACTCTAGATAAAATATAATGTGAGAGAAATATTGTTTTCATCCCCCAGTCCTAGTTTTATCTCCCAGTACTAGTTGCTGTCTTGCAAACTTAATTTATATTTAATTTTTAAATAGGGATTAAATCAAATAAATGACCTCCAGGAATGTGTAGGATCTCATCAAGACCCACTGGGACTACCTCGTTGCCCCTATCATTCTGTAGAATTTCTGACCAGCATACTTTTGGTGGCCTTCCCTACTCGATTCCTCAGCACAGACTGAGAATCTCATCACCACTTACTTTGTGGCACAGACAACTGCTTTGCTGTGGCTATCCTTGTTCCCACTCAATCAAAGCTCCCAGTTCTGCTGCCCCCTGCCCTGCTCTGGAAGAATCACCAGGAATAGTGTATGTAGGGGAGGAGAGGAAGGGCAGGCAGAAACTCCTGCTGTTCTTACTAAAGTGTCCAATACTTTTTCTTCAATAAAGCTTCTCAATTTGTTATATGCTACCCCAGGAGCTTACAATGGTTGCTTTAGACTATTTTCTCTAGGTTTTGCTTCGTTTTGGTGTGCTGCTGGGGACTGAACCCAGGGACTCATGCATGCTTGGCAAGCATTCTCCTACTATCCATACACCCCAGCTCACTGTCCAGATTTATCATTACTTTCTAGGGAGAAAATCTGTCACACTCTTTATTCCCCCATCCTATTAAGTACAGCATCAAGCAATT
The DNA here is from genome assembly GCF_047511655.1 of Castor canadensis. Taxonomy (NCBI): domain Eukaryota; kingdom Metazoa; phylum Chordata; class Mammalia; order Rodentia; family Castoridae; genus Castor; species Castor canadensis. The sequence goes on from NC_133389.1 coordinate 64,935,917, forward strand.
ATAGTTTTAAACCATTGAGATTTGGAGATTATTTATTACCTAGCCTGCCCTGACTGATATAGCAGATATCTATCTATCTATATAGAAAATCTAAGAAATAATCTAAAGAAAATGCTAGATGCCAGGAGCCCCACGGCAGAAATGAAGACGTCCTTTGATGAGCTCATCAGTACCTGGACACAAGAATGGAAGGAACCAGTGGCTCTAAAAATATGGCAATAGAAATATCCAAGCTAACATACAAAGAGATTTTCTAAAAGAATGAAAAGGAGAGGACCAAAATGTCTAAGAACCGTGGAACAATCGCAACAGATGCAGCATATGAAATGGAATACCAGAAAGAGAAAGGAGCAGAAGAAATGTTTATAAAAAATAATACTAGACATCTTATCTCCAACCCAGAGAGCTCAGACAACACTGAGAAGAGTAAACACCAAGAAATGTGCACTGAGGCATGTCATATTAAATCTGTGGAAAATCAAAGAGAGAGAATTTGAAAAAGGCTGGAGTGGGAAGAGGTCATGTTACCTATAGAGGAGCCAAGATGAGGTTTTTCAGAAACCATGCCAACAGAATGAGTTTGGAGTGGCTTAGCTAAAGTGCTGAAAGAAAATACCACCAACCTTGAATTCTGTTTCCAGCAAAATCACTGTACAAAAATGAGGGAAAAGGCTTTATTAGACAAAACAAACAAAACCCAAGCAGTTTTTATTGCCAGTAAATCTTCTTGGGCAGAAGTATCAGAAACAATATGTCTGAAACCCATAACTATACAAAAGTGGCAGAATATCAGAGAGTCAATAAATAAAGGTAAAAGAAAATATTTTATTTCTCTTATTCGTAATTGTTTTAATAGATCAATGGCTATTATTTAAAGCAATAAGAGTGCCCATATACAGGATTATTCTAGCATATGGACAACTGAGATAAGTAATAGTAATGTCACGAGTCATGACAAGGGAAGTAAGTGTACTGTGGTGTGAGGACAGGGGAAGTAAGTGCACTCTGGTGTGAGATGCCTGCATGGCAAACTCTTCTTTCCTGATCACTAACCTCCTCAATTGTGTGTAAATCACTGTTGTATCTAGAAGAAAAGAAGACAATAGCATCAAAAGCAGCTATAGTCAGCCAAGCGTGTGGTCCACATTTGTCATCCCAGCACTTGGGAGCTAAGGCAGGAGGATCTCGAGTTCGATGCTGTCAGGGATACATAGTGAGTTCAAGACCATCATGTAGCAGGACTCTGGCTCAAAAACAAAACAAACAACAAACAAAAACAGTTATAGTCATTATTATTTGCTAATGGACTTATAATGTATGAAAGAACAAAATGTGAAGGGGCAAAAGTTAAAGCAGAGATTTTATATGCAGTTAACATTAAGTTGTTATAAATGTAAGTCACATAGTTAAACTATAAGGTATTACACAAATTTCATGATAATCAAAAAAAACTTATAGTAAATACACAAATATAAAGGACTCTAAATTACTACTACAAAAAAAAAACATATCACAGGAAAAGACAATGAGACAAGAAGAAAACTTAAAACAGAAGAGAATTAACAAAATGGCAGTAGTAAGTCCTAACCTGTTATTGACACAGAGATTTGTACAGGACCAAAAGCCTCCACTCAACCTTGCTGGCTTAGGGGTTTAGTCAGAGAGAGGGTTGCTGTTCTGGGTTCTTGTCTCACAAAGCCAAAGACTGAACTTCAGGACAGAAGGGACAGCATAGAGGGAGTAATGTTTATTATGCAAAAGGTTGAACACTCACGGGGGAGGGGGCAGTCCTGAGTGGGTTGCCAATGACTCTGGTGTCTAGGGGTTTTTATTCAACAGAATAAGGCTTACCCCATTTCATAGGCTAACTAGGTATTGAACTAGTGCCAGTTTATTGGGTCCTTTTATGACCATGTCCTGAGTGGAAAATGGGGTTTGGATGGGGTGCTGGTTATCAAGCTCTGGGAATAGTTCTCAAACTGCCTTTCCTCAGGCCCCTTCTGCACAGGTCAGCCTTAGGGCCTCCTGTTTTGCTGCCTGGTTCTGAAACACTTACTTTATGGTGAAACAAGAGTGAAAAACATTCTGTGACTACCTTTCTTCCTTTGCTTCACTGTGTGACTCTCAATTACTTGTTGGACCTTTTCCCTCCCTGCCTGAATTGTTCTGACTCCTAATCTTTTATCATTACTTTAAGCATAAATGAATTGAAACATCAATCAAAATGTTATCGGAAAGGTTAGCGCAGCTATCTACCTTTGTTCACACATACAGCAAGAGAAGAATGCAGGTAAGATGAAAAAATGTACTGCAAGTGGTAGCAAAGTTTATTAGAAAAAGAATTTAGTGGGGAAATGAGGAGAGGGCAAGGAAAAAACATTACCTGCTCCTCAGGCAAGAAATGGGAGTAAAGACTCAGCATGGCGGGCCTTATTTGTAGTCTTAAACTTTCTGAACTGAGGGAATGCACGTTTGTGTACCCGAGCAACCTCTAATCAGTAAGAGAGTGGATCTGGGTGTCTAAGAGTTGGGTTAAACATGGAGAAGTCATCCAGGCCCGCCCAAAACACAGGGACAATGGGTGAGTTTTGGAACTTCCCTTTACCAGCCAGGCCTTTCATTCTTTCTGTTCCTCTACCTATTCAAAGAGCCTTGCAACTTGTTAACATCTCAGAGGAAGTCAGATGGAGATAGCCCTTTCATGTCTCCCTATTTTTGTAATTTAGCATCTAAGAGAAGATTAGAGGGGGTTAGCTGCTCTGGCTTTTTAGTATTTTACTTCCTCTTTCCAATGTATGATTCAGGCCCTTTTACTGTTCATTAAAATAGTGTAACTTCCCTGTCTCCTCGTCTATCTATCTTGCTACAAAAGACAGATTGAGGAATGTTCAAACATAAGGGGGAAATTGTAAGAGGCCCTCAAACTGCTTTCACTGATTGGGCACATGAATTAACTAAAAACAGGAGAAATATGGCATCTCCCCTCCATTTTGTATCTGTCTTTGCACTCTTTACAGTCACTTTGCAATCACCTTGGATTCCAGAAAAGACAGAACTAATAACATCTTTATGACAAGGGACTGAAACTTCCTGCAAGGAACAGTGGAGACTTGCAGGACAGACCAGGCCTCTAAATGACCTACAGTGATGAGGCTGCACCCTGGAGCAGAAGTAATCATGTCTTGGGAACCATATTGCTCCCCTCAAGTGATGACAGTGATAACATCTTCTCTGGAATCCCTCTGGGACCCTTGCACTGAGATATGGTCAACAGAACACACCTGTGACTGGGACTATTTAACTCTGCATAGCCTTGTCCCTGCCCCAGTTCTTTTGTCTACTTAAACCTATAGCTTGTGTCTGTACCCTGAACACCGCTAGAGATGAGCTGAGTACTTACTCTGCCTCTTCCCAAGGCATGTTCTGAATCATGTAATAAATCTCCCTTCTCTGCCTTAGCCATGCCTCTTTATTTGGTGTTTAGGGGTGGGTGGCCGGACCTGGCATATGGAGTCTCAGGAATTTGGGCCTGGGGTTCAAAATTCCGGTTTCACTGTAATGGTGGAAACATGACATTATGCCTTTTCAAAAAACATAGAAGTATACAATACAAAGAGTGGAGCTTTGTGTAAAAGATGGCCTTCAATTAATCGTAATGTTTACTGATTGCAACAAATGCCCCACACTAACACTTCAAGTTAATAAGAGGTTAAATTTTGATGGAGTGGGATGTATGGGAACTCTTTATACTCTCTACTCAGTTTTTTTGTAAATCTAAAATTGTTCTAAAGATAAAAGCTCTTAATTTAAAAGAAAACTCAATTCCCCCTGTGTCCCATACATACAGCTCACATTCAACAGAGACAAGATCTAATAGACTTGCAGCAGATGTAGACAAGAAGAGGACAGAAGACAGAGAAGCAGCCAGAGTAATATTTCAGCATCCATCCAGCCTTCACACACATAGCAGCAGAGTAGTCACTCTCCTGTCGTGAGAAAGGAAGGTCCTCCTTACCCATTGGAAGGCTAGCAAATGTCTCCAGACGTTTGATAAAATGTGTTTCACCCCTTGAAATGCAAGAATCTGGGAAGAGAACTCTGTACCTTAAGGATGAGCCCAGGCTGATCCCATCTGTCCTTCCACTTTCTCAGATCCCTTCCCAGGAAGAGAGCCTTTGCCCCAGTTTTGGGAAATTAAAAGAACTTCTGTTATCTTTTGGACAGGAGTAAATTAGCTCAAACTCTCAGGAGACAAATAATTGCAGTTATAACAATCAGGTCATATGAAAATAAAGTATTTGGAGGGTGAAGTGAAATATTCTCCAGCTTCAAAGTATCTCTGTGAGTGGCTCGGGAGGCCAGAACTTTGCAGAAATAAGAGAACCACAGGGAAGATTTGTGCTCCCAAGCTTGCATTTTAAGGCTTTAAATTTCCCTCAGTTGGCTGATTTAAGGGTATTTCACAAATGTTGCCTTGGAATTTATATTCTCCTCTAAATATTTTCAAATTTTTCTTATTATTTCTTGTCTTCTCTTCAGTATTTTTAAGTGTGTTTCTTAGTTTCCAAACGTTTTGAGGGGAGATATGGATTTTTTGTATCCGTCTTGTGGTTCATTTGGAATTGTAGTGTATGTGGACAAATAATGCGGGAGCAGCTGTCAGTGCTGTGGTGGAGTATGCTGAGCCTACTTTAGCATGTAGTGTTCTGCTCCACGTGTGCCAACTGCAAATATGTCACCTTGGCATTTGAGAAAACAGCATGAGCTGAAGGTTATCCTTACCTCCACTGTACTTTCTTCCCCAGAAACATAGGAAGGTCCCTGACCTTCACCTGACATTCTGCCCTAAGCCTGTCTTAAGACCTTCATTTGGGAGATGCCCTCTACCTGGAGGAAAGGAGTATTCCCACACTAATGGGCCTCATTATGTTCCTTCAATATGCTCCCATGGGCTCAGACCCACCCTTGTCCATTCGGATTGAAACTGGAGTTTTGGACCCAAGGCCCAAACTCCTGAGATTCCATATGCCAGGTCCGGCCACCCACCTCTAAACACCAAATAATGAGGCATGGCTAAGGCAGAGAAAGGAGGTTTTTTACATGGCTTGGGACATGCCAGGAGGAAGAGGCACTCTGAGTAAGCACTCAGCTCATCCTCAGCCATCTTTGGGGTACAGACATGAGCTATAGGTTTACATAGACAAAAGAACTGGGGGCAGGGGACAAAGGTATGCATAGTTACACAGTTCCATCAAAGGTGTGGTCTGGTTGGTCTCGTGACTGGTGGGGCCTGCAATCTTGGTCAGGCAGGTGGTCAGGTGGTCTGGTCCAGTTCAGGAAAGTTATCACCTGAAGGAAGTTATCTGGTTCCTGCTTGAGAGGATTCCTCTGGCTCAGAATGGGAATTGTTCTCACTGGGAGAGTGGCAGCTCCAGGTGGCTCTGGTTTCTTATCATAAAGATGTTTTCAGTTCTGTCCTTTCTGGAATCCAACATGATTGCAAAGTGACTGTAGAGAGAACGGCTTAGTGCAAAGACAGATACAAAATGGAGGCAGAGGTGTCAAATTTCTCCTGTTTTCAGTTAATTCCTGGGCCCAACTAAGGAGTCAGTGCTTTTCAGCAAAAGCAGTTTGAGGGCCTCTTACAATTTCCCCCTTATGTTTGAACATTCCTCAATCTTAAGGGAATTAGAGATTCTTGGCCAGAGAAATTAATACAGCTGTATCAGCTGACAGCTAAGTCAAAAGTACTTGTTTAAGTATAAAAGTAGAAACTCCATTACAAAGTACTCATTTTTGTTTCTACTTAAACAGAAGGCCTTGGCCAGAAGTATGAGTTTCTCTTTTGTCAAAGGTGCCTGTAAGGGCTTGGATGTCTAGTACCCATGTGTAAGATTACTTCTTTGAAACCTCTTGGCTTTGGTAAAGCGTGCAAGGTCTGGCACAGGTGAACCCATTTGGATTCTGACAGCTGTGCCCCCTTGTCTATCACTGAACAGTCTCATCTGAAGATCTCTCCCATTAACCATGACTGTCCCCATGGCCAGGAATGGCTTTCCCATGCCAGAGGCGAAGCAGCAAGCAGTTTAGGTGGAAGTCAGTGCCAGTAAGACTTGTTTGGCTGAATTATAAGCAACCAAGAGGTTTGGAAAAAGAGATCCTTAGACAAGAATCCATTTTTAATTTTTTCTGTCCTATAGATGATGTCTTGACATCTTAAAAATGCTGTAGAATGTAAACAGACCACAGTTAGAAGTTTCACAAGAGAAAATACAAAAAACTAACAAAAGCAAATATTTAAAAGACTGACAAATAAGTACTTGTTAGCTGTGAAATACATGATGAGTGAGAAAGTAAAAGTTTTACCCCTACAGTAGTGTGTGTGTATACATATATCATAAGATCAACTATTTCAGCCATCTTTAGGTGTACGATTCAGTGATATGAATAAGGTCTTAGTCTTTAATTTTTGGGAGAGCAGTACTGGGGTTTGAACTCAGGGCCTTGTGCTTGCTAGGCAGGTGCTCTACCTCTTGAACCACAGCCTCAGCCTTTTTTTTTTTTTTTTTATGCTTTAGGCAGGGTCTCACAATTTTTGCCCAAGGCCAGCCTTAGACTGCAATTCTCCTACCTATGGCCTCCCAGGTTGGGCATGCCTAAACACCCGCTCCCACACCCTCCCCCCATCCCGGGCTGGCCTCAAACTGCAATCTTTCCAATCTCCACCAACCTCGCAGCTGGGATTTTGGGCTTGGGCCTTCATAGCATCTAATTTTTTACTGTATCCTAAGTTAATATTACTGTGTCACTCAAATCCTCTATAGCCTCATTAACTTTTTCTGCTACTTTTCCTATTATTGGTAAAAGAGGTATCAATTCTATCATCATAGTTTCATGATTTCTTTTTCTGGAAATTTTATACTTTTTTGCACTTTACATTGTACAAGCCACAATTATTATATCTTCCCAGGAAATTATTCATCTTATCAGTAAAGAATTCTCTCTCGTACTTTGTGTGTGTGTGTGTGTGTGTGTGTGTGTGTGTGTGTGTGTGTGTGTGTGTGTGTGTGTGTGGTACTCAGGGCCTTCACCTTGAGCCACTCCACCACCCCTTTTTGTGTTAGGTATTTTTGACATAGGGTTTTATGAACTATTTGCCTGGGCTAGCTTTGAACTGCAATCCTCCTGATCTCTGCTTCCTGAGTAGCTAGGATTACAGGCCTGAGCTGCCAGAGCCCAGCATCTCATACATTTTTGGATTAATGTTTGCCTTATCTTCTATGACCTTGTCACCAGACTCACGTTGCATGAGAAAAGTGGCACCAGCAGCAGATGCCACATGAATGGGTTTCCTGTCCTTCCCATGAACGGCCATGTGAAAGCAACTCTGAACAACAGGGCAAGAGGGAATTCTGTAGAATGAAAAACAAAGGTGAATTCTTATAGGATTCAGTCTCAGAGGGCTGGTTCTGCTTTCTCCTCCCTGTGGTCAACTTTCCCCCAAGATCCATAGCACACCGCCACTCCATGTAGCCAAGAGTCAACTTTCAAAGGAGTTGGGCATCTGGCACCTTATGCTAACAGGTAATTTTCTTTCTCTTCCTCACATCTATGCTATTTTCAGCCATTTGAAAAAAATTTATACAACTCGTTCCCTCTGTCATTATTTCCCCAAGATGGCTATATTCCTTGTAGCCATCCCACTGCCTCCCCCAGAGGTCAAGAGTGGAAACCACAGTCCTTTTGATGGTACTTTCTATATTTACAGCAGTCACAGTGATTCACCCACAGGATACTCCCAGCAGACATGGAAAACCCTGCTTTTCATATTTATTTTGGTTGAATAAGAACAAAACTGGAGGGTGAGTCAATGGGCCTTGGGGAGAGAGGGCAATGGTGAGAAGAAATGCAAATTTCTATGAAGTACTAGACACCACATCTTCATTTTCACTTGCAAAGAATAAAGCAGACGGCGTGGAAGGGGCCTGTAGTCCCAGCTTCTCAGGAACATGAGACACGAGGGTCACTTGAGCAATATAGCAAGAAGGAAGAGAGGAGGAAGGAAGGATGGACCAGAGCTGCCAAGCACCTTTCACCTATTCCTCACAGCAAAGGAAAACGGCTCTTTATTTCAGTCTAATATAATGTTAGGTGTTACTTCCCCAGTCTTCACTCTGACAACAAAAGATATCTACGGCTCCTCAGCTGTGGCCACAAATGACTCTATTTCCTGAAGCCCCGAAGTTCTATTCCCTTCTTGAAGACATTTCAGCATATCATTTTTTTAAGTTTATTTATGTTCCTGGAAGCTGTTCAATTCTATACTACATCCCCTTCTTACCAATACCAAGGCTACCACTACCACCTGGCTTCTTTGCATCTCATCAGATCAACACCAACTTCTGCCTCACCATCTGTGTCCCGGATGTTGAGGCTTTTGTGAGATATTTCCCAAGTTAGAATATGAGAGGCTGGGATGCAGCTCAGTGGTACAGCACTGCCCAGCGTGCGTGAGGGCCTGAGTTCCATCCTCACCACTGAAAAAAAAAAAAAAAAAAAGATAATTTTCCACAAAGCCTTCTTCCCGTGGGGAACTGACCAAATTAGAACATGGTATCCTGTTTTCCCATGTTTACAGTCCCTCTGATTAACCTCCCAAGCTGGTAAGTCTTCCTACTAAAGTTACTAGGCACAGGGGAGGTTCTTTTGGATCAATTCTTTGTTTTTTTCCTGTGGTAAAACGCACGTGACATAAGATGCACAGCTTAACCATTACTACGAGTTGCAGACAACCAGAGTATGGCACCTAAAATACACTTCGTTGGCATGAGAGTTATTCAGAGCTGATTCTTGTAGAAGTAGCTCTGAAATAGAGATGCTACTCTTTCTACCCTTTCATAAGAGAAATTTACATTTCCGAAAGCGATCTCCTTGGAAAACTGTCTCCCAGTCATTACCAGGAAGAGGATGGCCCTGAATCACTAAATTTTCCCATGGAGAAAGTACCTCGGCTTCTGTTTCTCATACAAAACTGCCTTGTTTTTACTGAAGACATCTTTAAGCCCAAATCCTAAGCCACCTTTCTGGGGTACTCATTCCTAGGTTTCCACTATATTGTAATGAGACAAACATGATAATCACTTTCCACTTGTTTTTCTTGTGTTCACCTGTCTTTTCACAGGTGGCCCATCCAGTTGAGAACCTAGAAAGGTGGAAAGAAGCAATTTCCTGCCCTGCAGAGTGTGACCGTCAACCCCTCCCTCTCCTGAATTTTCTTTGCTTGTAAAACTGAAACCCCACTCTAACTTCCACTTGTGAGCCCCCAAGCCTGGAAACCTCCACTCTGCTTTCTGTCCCCATGAGTATGGCTACTGCAGGTACCTGATACAAAAGGAATCATACCGTATTTTCCTTTTTGTGACTGGGTTGATTCACTTAGTATACGCATGGGGTTCAAGGCACACTGCCCTAAAAGATGTCACCGTGGCATACTGAATCTTTTAAGCTGAAGGAATCTGAGAAACAGCATTGCAGGAGGGAGTGTCTTACACTGCCCTGAAGCAGGTCATAGACGGACCCTCATCTGAGAGCTGCAATCCTATCCTGTCCTCAGCTTTCAGGACACCAGGGAGATACCAAAGGAGCAGGTTGGCTGCTTCTCCACCATGCTACTCTCAGCTCACATCCTCATCTCATCACCATCCACCAAGGTCTCTCCTCATCAGTCCAGCATTAAACACAGAAGTTTAACCTCTGCTTTGGGTGTTCATTTCCTTAAATTAAATACATATCTATGCTTTCTCATGCTATTCTGTTTTGTTTTGTTTTTTGTAACAGGAGCCCCTGCCAAGAACTCAGAAGGGTAGGAGGAAAAAATACTTACCACCCTGCAGTGATGTCCCCAGAGTTCATCCACGTGGTAGCATGCAAGAGTGTCCTTCCAGTTTAAGACTGAGTGATACCCACTATGTGGATGCATCCTAGTGTGCTTTTCCACTCATCATTTAGTGGGCACAGCTTTTTTTCCACCTTTCAGCTGTTGGAATAGTTGATTTCTGAAAGAAAACATAGCTTAAAGCAATATATAGAAGTAAAAATTCTTTGCAACACTGTGGTAACCATTTTTATCATTTGTGTGAATGACTTTCCAGTCCTTTCTATATACAGATATAAAGAGACACGGACAGAGATACAGAGATAGAGAGACAGAAGGGACCCTGGCACAACCAATCAGAATGTTGCAGGCGCAGCCAATCAGAATGCTGCTTTCTGCACACCTAATTATCATAGAGATTGAGCAACACCATGTCACTTCTCTGGCCACCCACTCAGGACCCTTCTCTTTCAAGGGAGCTTTCATTATTTCCCTAAATAAACTTCCCTACCTCTATGCTCACCCTTCATGGCTCGCAAAGTTCATTCTTCAGCGGTGAGATAAAAGAACCTGACAGCCAACCCTGCTTCTGGCTACAGCCCTAAGGCGGTGAGGTGGAGTGGAGGCTCTCCGCCCTGCACAAGTCTCCCTATCGACAGAAGCTTTATTCACCTAAATAATCCTGCACTGTATGTGCTGACCTGTAATTTAACTTTTTAACTGTACCGTAGTCACAATCATGATTCCATGATTACTTGTCTACATTGTCCCTTTAATGATGGGATTTTAGGTCACTAAATGTAAGTGCAGCAATTGACTTACCTTACTCCCTGTAAAAGGAAGTACTATTTCGTGTAGTCTAACAAGGTGTTGATGACAGTATTAAGGCAAATCCATTAAGGTGGGATTCCAGCTCAAAGGAAAAGCATTCAGGGTAAAGATAAGAAGGCTGGGTGGGGTTTTTTAATCCTGAAAATGAAACAAAATGTAAAGGAAGTGAAGTTTTCTCTTTATTCTAGTGAATATGAATTAATAACCTCTTCATTCTTATTGGTCATTTTAAATTCTTTTATGACTTCCTGTGAACATCTTTTGCACATTTTTCTTCTTACAAAAAAAAATCACCCTTACTTTTTACAATATTCACATGCCAATTTAGTTTCAAATAATTTTTTCTTTTCGGGGGATTTTCTTTCAGCTTCTGTTCCTTTGACAAAGAGAAGTTTACTAAATTTGTTATCTTGTTTTTAAGCATCAGATTTTTCTGACATTCTCAGACTTCCATCATCACAACCATCCCCCCATTACTAGCACACACACACACACACATGAACATAACAATAGTAATGACTTTCTGCAGTGCTGGCACCCTGGGCCTGTGTGTGCTCAGCAAGTGCTCTACCACTGAGCCTTATCCTAGCCCTATAAAAATTTGTTAGCTATATTTCCTAGTAAAATTTTATTTTTTAAATATTAAATATAAAATGTTTGCACATTTGGAATTCATTTTTCTTTTAGAGTGAGCTAGTATTTTCAGCAATAAACATTCAGGTTTCCTAATGCCAAATACTAAATAATTTATTTTCCTATTGATTTAAATTACTACCATTCACATATGCAGTAGTTTTGTTTTTAGATTCTCTGTCCTATCAAGTTCAACCCCTAACACTTTTACAGATTACACACTGTGCTAATTACAGCACTCTCAAAATACACACAATGCTGTCATGTACATGCTTTTGTGTTTTTCTTTTCTTCCACAGCTTTCAGATTTTCTTTCTTTTTTTATGTAAACTTATAGTAACTCTCACAAAGTTCAAGAAAATATTCTTGGTTTTGGCCTGGTATATACTAATTTCAGGAAAAATGCTTTTTTTTTATAAGATTAGCTCTTTACCTAACAACCAGGTACATCACTCAATGCAATTTTTCCTTTATGTCCTTCAGTAAGATTTGATCACCTTTTTCATTTTTATCATTTCCTTGAAGGACTGCAAAGAAATAAATTTACATTTTCATCAAAGATCTTAATTGGCTTTATTTTCAGTTCTACGATGGGGCACACCCACAGTTCTGGCTTCCTGTCTTCTCCTGTCATCTCTCCCTCTTGTGTGCTCTTCTCCTGATGCCACATGCCAGAGGCCAAACCAAAGGGGCTACTAACTTTAACTTTCAGCCCCTAAAACTGTAAACACATGAGCTTCTTTTCTTTATAAAGTACCTGCCATCAGGTATTTTGTTAAAGCAATAGAAAACGGCCTAATATACTTGATTATGTGAACTTCGATGCCATAATGTCTGGAAGGTTAAATTACCATTTTCTCCTTTATAGTAATAAGTAACCTGTAGGGCTGGGGGTGTAGTTCAGGGGTAGAGTGCAAGGCCCTGGATTCAACTCACACCAGCAGAAGAAAACAAAAGCAACCTTAGAGATGGACTGATATGGAGACTATAGGATAGCTTTTTCTCATCTAAATTTTACCCAAGAGTATTAGAGTACCTTGAGATTTTTGTCTAAAGGAAATATTATTATGCTGCCAGTAACATGGCATTTCAAACACTGTCATTTCTTTTTATATTAATCAGCTGACATCTTACTGTGGGAAGAGTGTTTATTTCTTCCCAGCCACCCTTCTTTCCTTCCTTCCTGGTGTCCTATGAACCATGGATTCTCATCCCCCCCGTGGCTGTGGTCGTTACACTGTATGACGCATTCTTCCATCGTACTGCCAGACTCCACTTCCTAATATTTTATGTATTTATCATTAATATTTATAAGTGATAGGAATCTGTCATTTTTATCTTGTATGCTACCTTTATCAGGTTTTATTGCATTTTATATGGATGTAAGAGCAATCAGAAAATTCTAGAGTGCTTGAAATAACAGAGAAATTCACCCTTTCTTCTAAGTTTAAAGGTTTTGACATTGGAGCTATCATTTGGTCCTTTCTCTCACTGATTTTGTGGTTACACTTACACTTTATTTTACATTTAGTCTTGTTTAGAATAGATACCTATAAAGTGCCTCTGCACATTGTTTTCTATGACTCTGGTTATTTCTAGTTTGATGTTTCTACATTTTCTCCTTATCTGTTCTTTGGCTTTGCTGTCTATGTTTGTGTCAGAATTATTGTTTTTTTTCTCTTGAAGGCATAGCCTTTGCTACTCACATCAATTCTGTTACTTTTTCCTTTTTTTGACTGATCTTTACAACTGTATTAGTTTCTCCCTTTTGCTTTTCTTAGGCATATTTTGTATTACATTTTTACAACTGAGTTTTATTATAAATTCTATTTTCCACTGAGTACAGGCTTGGCAATAAGTCATAGATTTTTTTATTTGGAATGTACCAGTTATTGTTATTCCATAGATATTCTTCAATTTTAGGCTTGAGCTCCTCCTTGATCCTAAGGTTATTTCCAAGATTTTTTCAGAATTGTTGGTGTTTCATTATTTTGTTTCCACAGTTGGTACTTAATTATAATATTATTGCATAATAAATTACACATAAAATGTGTAATTTTTAGCCTTAGTAAATCTAATTTATAATTTTCTATTTGTCATCTAACATATGGCTAGTTTTTACAAATGTCCCAATGAATATTTGAATGGAAAACCTAATGTCTTTATAAGGTATACATTTCGATATACATTAGGTCTATTTTGTGACCCTTATTATTTCACTCAAATAGAAGGTAATAATACCCCTAACTTTTGCTCTCTCTCTCTCTCTCTCTCTCTTTCTCTCCCCCCGTATCAATCTAAAAAAAATCTTTATGGCTCCAATTCAACTTTACATTACATTCTTACTTATATTTTATTTAAGCTTGCCTGTTGATCTTCTGTCCAGTTTACTTGGAGTAGATCAAATTCAACAAATGGAAGGAAGCCAGGTCTAGACTGAACAGTGAGTGAGCAGGGACCAGGCTCTATCTGCCCTTCCCTCCCATCCAGCAAAGTGCCCGCTGTCTGTCCATTCCCCAGGGCTTCCCTCTATTGCTGGGAAGTGGCCCTGGACAGGAGCTGATGGACTGAAAGAAGCCTTACTCACCTAAGAGGTATTTATTTCATGCCTATCGTGATAAATCTCAATAATTCATGTCCACAAATTGGCCCTCCAGACTCTGGGATCACCCTGCTCCTAACGCTCACGAGCCTGCCTTGCCTTTTCCCCGTTCCTGTGGCCCCTGCACCGTGTCCCTGGTGATAGGATTTCAACTGCGGGAGAAAATGGCTCTTCAGTGCACTGTGAGATTGTCAGCCATCCTTCACCAAGGCTCTGACACACCAAACACTGTTCCAGACTGCCACACCTCATCTGTGGTAACAGTGTCTGGCCTTTTCTCCATCCTAGGGATGTGCCAGGCACTGAGATAACTGTTTGCACAATTTCTCACACCAACCCTTCCAGGCAATATCAGGAAACTTTCTAAAGATCACAATCTGAAACCCGCTCTGCCTCCCTTCCACACTGCATGCTTCAGGTGCTGGGTGCCCAGGTGCTCACATGGAATGCACAGTCCAACAGTCAATACCCCACATTCTGACTAAGATTTTACCAGGCAGCTCAGGTAGGGTGGTGCGGACGCCAGGAGCTGTGCTAGCTGTGCTGGTTCACAATGGGGGAGTCTCAGCCCCCTGACGTACTGATAAGGACCATCTCAAAAGTAGACTTTGCTGTCTTGTACGACTGTCTTGTAAAAATAACCACTTCCTCTGTGCCCTCCAATGTCATTGCACAAACACGTTGGATCCTGTTAATTCCAAGTCAGTACAGCTTTAAATTATACTTAGAAAGTTGATACACAACCAATATAGGTTATAATTACTCATATTTACAAAGCTTTTTTAAATTATTCACATCACCCCAACAGAGCTTTCCCCTTTATACTTACAATGTTAAATATAATCTAAAGTATTAGAGAGAAACTTTTTCTTCTGGCAGAAAGTAAATATAATTGTATTGAGGCTGCCCTCCCCTAATTGACCTTTTTCTTGAGGATATTTTTGCTGAACACAGCAAGTCTTTATTCTCTTCTAAGTTGTAACAGGAGGAATAACTTGGATGACTCTTTGACCCTTACCAGTGGATAATTTTATTTGCTGGAAAAATCTGAACTGAATATTTAAAGGCACATAGCACCAAGTAACTAGTCAATTATAGTCTTCAAAGTAAAGACCACAAAATATGACTCTGTGGTTTGCTCAGAAACTGGCTTCACTCAGTTTCCTCAAAGGCTCACTCTTCATGACCATGGCAGAAAAGAGTTCAAGAGCACAAGAGTTTCAATTGAGAAAATCTGAGGTCACTGTCTCAAACGTAGATGTCTAATTTTAGGCAAGTTGTCAAATCCTCTGAGCCTTTACTTATCCACTGTAATAGTCAGTTTTCCATTACTGTAACAAGTACCTGAACTAATCAACTTAGAAAAAGAAAAGGTTTATTTTGGCTCATGGTTTCGGAGGTTCCAGTCTGTGGTTAGTTGGCCCTGTTGCTTCTAGACTGGAGGCAAGATGGCACTTCACGGTAGGAGCATTGGTGGAACAAAGCCATTCACTTCATGGCCAGGGAACAGACATGGAAGAGGAACCCACTCTCCTTAGTAGACCCACTACCCTCCTGGAGGGCATGCCCCAGTGACCTACAGACCTCCCACTAGGCCTCACCTCCTAATAAATAAAGTCTTACCTTCCAATAAATAAATTCAGGGGAACAGACCTTTAACACATGGGCCTTTGGGGGACATCTCAGATCACAGCTACAGTAGTCATGTAGAAAGGAAATCGTGCCATTAACTCAAGAGATCGTTACTAACACTAACATGAGATGATACGTGACTGTTCTCCCACCAACCCCTGCAATTCACTTCTGGCCTGCGTGTGACCTAACAGCAATAGCATTGTTATTTCAAGGTTGTTACCGTGCTTAAAATGCAGCTTTGTAGATTTACGTGGATGTAGGCATTTATTACTTACCCCAAGCTTCACTCAGCAGTCCCTCACTCTCATGAAAGACATGCTGCATGTTATTAAATACTGGCTTGCCCACTAAGCTGGTTGTATATATTTTGCAGGTAACTTCAACAGAAGGTGAGTACATCTAGCAGTTTGGGATGCAGGAGTCATAAAACGCACAGGCTCTGGTCCAGCGACCTGCAGAGCTTTCCGATGGAGTGGGGAGCAGAAAGCAGAACAGAGGAGTGGGATGGGGTGGGGTGGGGCAATATCACAGAGTCCTGGTTCCAAATTCTGTTAAAATCAAAGTAAATCCAAACATGCCAGTTGTATATATTCAGCTTCCCTAGCATTTTTTCAAAATTAATTAATTAATTGACAAATAAAAATCATGCAAGCATTCTTTGGAGAAAACGTTTTTCACTACACATTTTGCCATGCGATCTTTTCATGGTAAAAAAGTCACGCAGTTCACACAAGTATCTGGGCTCAAATGAAGAACCTGTGTTTCCGAGGCCCCAGCCAATGTTCTTTCAACTCCAGCATTTGGGAACACATGGATGTAAGGATAAGTCAGGGTCACTCTAGGGCAAGTCAGTACAGTACTCACAACTCGTGTTACATGAAAGATAGGCTTGAACTTTGTTCTCATCTTATCCTAGCGATTGGGAACCATAAAGCAGTATTTTTTTTTAAGAAATGAAAAAATATAATTGTTATTTTAAATTGATCCTACGACTCAAGTTACATTTACTTGGAATGTTTTTTATGTGAAACCAAGCATTTGTTTAAGAAGATTAAGGAGCTGGTTTTTCAGTAATTCCGTGGAAGATTTAACTTCCTAAACTGCAGGCATACCTGAGCCTTTTCAACGCTCTTGAATGAACCTAAGGAATGCATTCCAAAAATCACAATGCTTATGTTAACTTGACTTCCTGTGTGACAGGTAAGATATTCTTGTTTAGTTGTGGGGCTCACTGGGAGGGTTTGGTGGGAAGTGGAGCAGGAAGTTAGTAGCATTCAAGCATCACCTTCTCATAAAAAAAAAAAACATATTGAAATAATAGTCTTGAACTCTAATGTGTTTGATTCATGATCAAATTTTGGGTTAAGCCATTAATCTTGGTTCAATGGGAGAAAAACACAGCTGTGTTGTGTTAGCTGATGCCCACTGTATTCATCCACATAAGTGCCATCCCAAGGCACTGAGCTAAAAAGATGGGAGTTCATCCTTCTCACCATGAGGACCATTATCACTTCTTGCCATTCATGTCACTTCATTTGCTCTGACACAGTTGAGGTAGAAAGAACACGACTAGAAAAAGGGGGAAGGAAGGATGGGTTTAATCCTTTTCTTCCAGAGATTTCTTTCATCTTCTTAAAAGAAGTTGCAGTGTGTTACAAAACAGGAGCAAAATAGCTAGCATTCGGAGAGAAGCAGAGCAGACGATATCTACAGGTGCCCGAGGTAATTAGGGGCTTCCTTGTGAACTGAAGGCAGCCTAAAGCACATTGGGTTCACATGGTTCTATTTTTCTGAACAAAGTGAATGAATTCCACCAATGAATACATCTGCAGAATACATTTTTGCTTAGAAGTTAGCTAAACCGGAAATGTCTCACTTGGTGTTGTATACAGAAGACAATGGTCATTTTTGTAGCTCAGTACCTTGGAAAACTGATGTTGATTGATGTGATGCCTGAGATGTTTAATTATAGCTTCCCAAAAGATGACTGAGAGTTTTCAAGTGCACAGTTTTTTTTTTTTCGGTACTGGGGCTTGAACTCAGGGCCTATCCCTTGAGCCACTCCACCAGCCCTATTTTTGTGATGGGTTTTTTTTTCGAGATAGGATCTTGCAAACTATTTGCCCAGGTTGGCTTTGAGCCACGATCCTCCTGATCTCTGCCTCCTGAGTAGCTTGGATTACAAGCATTGAGCCATCAGCGCCTGGCTCAAGTGCACAGTTTTAACAGGGCACAGGACCCGAGGGCATGGCCTAGGTGAATGCTAGCATTGGGAAGGAACCTCTACACCGAATCCCCACAGCAAGCACAGGGCACACACAGCAAGTGGAGAAGGATCTAGGAGAGTCTATTTCCAAAGGGGTGGGAAGAGAGTAGGGGATCCTGATGACAGAGGCCTGGACGGGGCAGGCAGAAGGCAGTCAGAGGCCTGGAACCTGATGGCCTGGCCTGGCAGAGCAGGCAGCACTCACCAGGTTGCTTCTCCTCCTTTCTCCCTTGCACTGACCAAGGACTATGTGATGAGGGAGCCTGGATGCCTGGCAGGCACTCCTTCAGCAGAGGGGAGTGGCGGAGTGGGAGTACATTCATGGACCAGGTAAAGCCTGAGCATCCAGAGAAGCAGGTGAAAGGGACCTGGACAGATCTGAGCCTCAACCCAACCCCACACTGCTGGCTGGCATGTCTCTGGCCAATGGTTTCACTTCAAGGAGTCCACTGTGCTCATTTGTAACCCAGCCCTATCCCAGAGAGTGGTAAGGAAGAAAAATCTACAGTGTGAACTTGACAGCCACTCCTCCAACCTGTGCTGGCTTCACCTGCTCCCTGCTGCTCTACATGAGTGGGAAAGAGAGACTTGGGTCCTCTGGGTATGGTGTCTCCATCAGAAAGGGGCAACCAGAATCCTGTTGGAGTCACAATGGCACTGCCCACAGGGAGACATCCCATGGGCAGGTGGACCACAGTCCCCAGGCTACCTCTAGAAGGGGTGATGGGCTTCTGTCTGAATAGCATGGGAATAGACAGGCAAGTGACCAAAGCCTTACCATCGGCATTGTTCAGGCTGTTTGCAGAAACCACAGCCTGCTCACCACACAACCTGTCCTCAAATAAAGAAAAGACATGGAAATGCTACATGCCAGCATCACAAGCAAAACCCACGGCTGCTTGATTCCAGCTACTAGCAATCTGCAGGCTCCTTCTTGGCCTGAACCTGGGTTAAGGTGTAGGTTCCAAATGTGGGGCAGAGCTGCAGGGAGCCTCAATCAAAGACAACAAAAGACAAGCTTCTGGGCAAGTTCTAGAATGAAAGAAAAAATACTTTCTTCTCCTTCGGAAACCCCCTTCAGCATGAATAAATGTACTATTTATTGACTTAGAAGCTATTTGTAGACGTGCCCTGTTTTCAGAGGAATAAACATTTCTCCAAAAATGTGTGACCAGGAGAAAAGCAGCACCTCCCACCCTGAGTCTGTGGTACTAACCTAGGAGACCACTGGAGGGTGCTGAACCTGCTTTGCCATGGCAAGTTTGAAAGTCAAAAGCAATGTTTACCATGTATTCCAAAACAACTAGAAGATCCAGAGGTTCTCAGCGTGTAGAAATGATGCTTGTTTGAGGACGTGGAAATGCTAATTACTCTGATTTGATCATTAATTACATATATATATATATATATATATATATATATATATATATATATATATACATGTATGCTCACCACACAACCTGTCCTCAAAGAAAAGACATGGAAATGCTACATGCCAGCATCACAAGCAAAACCCACGGCTGCTTGGTTCCAGCTGCTAGCAATCTGCAGGCTCCTTCTCTTGTACTGAGCTATCAAACTGTACCCTGTAAACATGCACAAATATGTGTCAATTAAAAACAAAAGGTGGCTAGGCACCAGTGATTCATACCTGTAATCCTAGCTATTCAGGTGGCAGAGGTCAGGAGAATCTCAGTTCAAATTCAGTCAGGGCAAATATCTAGAAAACACTTAACATGAAAAGGGCTGGCAGAGTGGTTCAAGAGCTCAGCATACAGCCCTGAGTTCAAATCCCAGTGCAGCAAAAAAGTAAAAAAATTAAGGTATGCATGACACCTAAGTGAGAATAGAAAGATGTGGTCTACTTGAGGGGTCACCCCTCCGGGAACAAGTTAACAAGGTGGGGCAGGTGACTGGGAGAAGTTTAGGAAGATGCAATGATTCCACAATCTGGTTTAAGTAAGTTTCACTACCAACACTCTGAATTCAAAACCAAAGATTCCAGCTATTCAAGGCAACAAACAAAACATCCTCCAAAAATACCCTCTTCTGAGGAGACCGTTTGAACAGCACTGATTTCTCTTTGGTAAACTCTGGCTCCTGATAGATTTTCTAACATCTGGCATCACTCCGGGGAGGCTCATTCCTAAGTCATTCATTTGTTTTGTTTTGTTTTGTTTTTTTCCTTTTGTACAGCTAATTGAAATAAAGGATTGCTGCGATGAGGCAATTCTTCTCATAACAAGGAAATTAAGATTTCATTTAATTGCTATTACTATTATTATGGTTAATTACAGCTTATTAGTGACATTGGAAAACTAAAAGGCATCTAAGATTCTGTAATCTAGAAGACTTTGCAGTTTTCGTGTATGAAATAAGAAGCACCAAAAGTGCTA
The DNA here is from genome assembly GCF_047511655.1 of Castor canadensis. Classification (NCBI taxonomy): domain Eukaryota; kingdom Metazoa; phylum Chordata; class Mammalia; order Rodentia; family Castoridae; genus Castor; species Castor canadensis. Next base: position 64,956,154 of record NC_133389.1, read on the forward strand.
CAGCCAAAACAGAAAGAAAAAGAGAGAAATAAGCACTGGGTGGGAGGGTGGGGGCTCTTCTTCCTGAACAACTATGGAAGAAGGATTGCGTCTGTGTGCTACCACGGGACTGGAGCTGGAGGATGGGAGAGATGTGGAACTGTGTGACAGTGGCTTGAGCACCCAGGGAGTCGCTGCAGTGCACAGTAATAGGGAAGGGGAATCCAGCAAAGGGTTCCACGGGAGAGACCCTGTCTACTCTGAGATCCTGGTTTCACAAGACCAAATAAGTTTTACGTTGAGAGGTCTGCAAGGCTATGCAGGTGTCCCCACTGTGCCAGGTAGGGCCATGGCAAGAAGTAGAGGCACAATCCAATTTGGTAGCATGGAGGAAGTGTGACAAAGGGATGATTTACTAAGGTACAGGCAGCCAAGAGGGACAATAATGAAGCCTGGGTGAAAGCCTTGGACACCCCACAGTGAACAGAGGGCTGGGGGAGTCGAGACTGCAAGCATACTAGGGTAGTCGGGTATACAGGTAGACAGGTAGAACCCACCCCAGGAACATGGTCCCCAAACAGATCTGCAAATGGCAGCACAATGCAGAGCACACAGGAGCAGGTGGTGTTCTGATATCCAAGCAAGTGTCACCTTCCAGGAGGACAGCCTTGCTGTCAGGATCACAGGCAGTGGGACAACTCAAAAGAAGACTTCTGAACCTGAATGGGGTCAGGCCAGCGGTTCAGAGATTCTAAGTACCAGAAGAGATGAAAGCTGGGTGGAGGCTAAGCTGTGAATCCATCCTGCATGTTCTGGCAACAGGCTGTTTATCAGACCTTGTTAAACCCTGTTTCAAACAGCTGCTGCCATGATAAGAAGAAACCTGAGCCTCGTCCAGAAGGAGGCTCTATTCCATTACTAACTATGATACTTCCTGAGCACCATCTCTGTGCTTGGCCACCACCCTATGTGCAGGGATACAGGGACAGGACTGTGTGCCATGGAGCTTGTCTGGTGAAGGATCTAAAACTAAAAACACTTACTTGGAGGCTGAGAATTAGCTCAGTGCTACAGTGCTAGCCTAGCATGCACATGGCGCTGGGTTCCAGCCCCAGTACTGAGAAACGAAAAGCTTATTTTTATGCACAACTGGAATGCTAATTCTTTAAGAAGAGAGCTGCTGCGTGTCTCATTCTTAGCAGGATCTCAGAACCTGAAATACTGGTTGGCTGACCCCACAGTAGACATATTCGTTAAGAACTTGCCTAGCTGACAACATTGGTGCCTTCTGAGTTGTTTAAATACACACCAAACAACCAAAACTGGGGCTGTATACAAAACTGGTGGCATCTTGTGACTAAATGATTGTGATTATTACCCCTAGCTTAAGGAGATAAGTGTATTGATTTTGGGGAGTTTTTTGGCAGTACTGGCGTTTGAACTCAGGGCCTTGAGTTTGCTAGGTAGGTGTTCTACCACTGGAGTCACTCCATCAGCCCCAAATGTATTGATTTATATTATGGTAAATATGTCACATTTGATCAGACCACAAAAGAAAAATAAAATAAGAGGACATTTTTATGTCATGTCCCTTCCACATCAGGTTGCGGAGGGAGCTAAACATGGTGTCACTATTTTGCTGATTTGAACACTCCAATTTCCACGTGCCAAGTCTGTCCTCAAAGTCAGCACTTGATGGGAGGAAAACATTTCCAAATCAATCACATGTGACAAGGCTTTTAGCTGATATTCTTGGTGCCAACATTTTTCCCCACTAATTTATTTTCCAGAATCACATTTAAAACTTGGCACTAACAACTGCCCAATATCTAAGACATATTTTCTTTCAAGCAAACATTTAATGATAGTTGTTAATCTTCCATTCTTGATCCTTGTTTTCACACATGGACAAGAGTAACTGCTCCATACGATAGAGCATTTTTCTAGAACTGGGTACATTCACAGAAAATGGGGACTGATTCTTGGTGGTTATTTTGAAAAATCCTCATAGAATCAAAATTAATAACTCTTGAGTCACCCAGTGAAGGAAAAGGGAAATCAGTAAAATGTTTCTCACAAGGAACAAACTTTTGAACTTGGATACTTATTTTTGTTTCAGAAATATCAGCAGTTTTTTTTTTTTTACTTTGTTACAAAAAGATCAGAAAGGCTTCATTTTTTTTTTAATGGAAAAAAAAAAAAACCCTTCTTTTCAAGAACTATGATTTTGTGTGTCCCCAGGGAACTTGGAGTTGCAAGCCAAAAATGAAGGAAATCTCCCAACTCAAGAAAAACTCTGGCAGTTGGCCCTTCTCAGAATGAGAATCGGTTCCTTTGCAAATCTGTGCTAAGAAAAGCAGGAACGTGGGAGCCACCATGACCATAATTCCGGGGAGAAGTTGGACTTTTTCAGCTCTCTGTTACCCCTAGAGAGGAAGCAGAGGAGCGGTTAGACGGCTGCAGTGCTGGGAAAAGATGATCCAAGGAAAACAAACGACAAGCCAAACAACAAAACTAGAGCAGGAGAACTGGAAGTTCCACTAATAATTCACACTGTGAGGGTATTTGGAGATTCCGTGGGCTCACTGTAGCTTATTTTGAGAGAAGGGATTATGCATTCTGAAAACAAACCAAATAATTTGGTTGCTTTTTATCCTTAGAAAATGCTAAGGGGTGAGAATGAGGAAGATGAGAGTGTTTTATCTGCTAAAGAGGATAAACTAAATATTCAGGGTGGGGAGAATTGTTGACTTGCACCAGCTGGATTGGAACCACCCTCACAATATGGGCAAAGGATGAGAACTTAGAAGGGTATTGCTTCATCATGAGACCAAATTCGTCTTCTGCTGAAGGCTGCAGTGGTATCACCTGAAAAAGCTTGAAAGCAAGCTTTAAAAGAATCAGACTTTTCCAAAGGAACATAACTGTGTTCAACAAAAGTCACGCATAAACACTTATAGGAAAATCAAAAATTCCTAGAATCAGCAACATAAAACCACAATATTGAGCATTTGATAAAAAAAATTACCAGAAGCAGAAAAACAACCCATTGGTAAAGAAAATTATCAATAGACACAGACTAAGCAATGATAAGGTAATAAAATTAGTAAAGAACACTTGGTCACTTGGACTATATTCCAGATGTTTAGGAAGATATTGGAAAGCATGTGTGAGAAGGCGATGTTCTAAGCATGTGCAGGAGATGTGCTAAGAAGATAATCAACCCAGGCTGATAATTTTCAAATGAAAGATACAACATCTCAATTGGAAAATACACTTAATGGGATTAACATAAAATAGACACTATAGAACAAAAAGAAAATATATTAGAAAACACAGCAATACAAACTATCAAAAATGAGAGAAAGACACACAGAGAAGGGAGAAAGACAGAGAGAGTGAAGAGAAGACAGAGAAAGAGTTTCAAAAGGAATGACATGTCCGTAATTGGAGTCCCCCTAACAAGGGAGCACAAAAACACTTCGAAAGATAATGGCTGAAACATTTCCAAATTTAATGAATATAATAAAGTGCCAGAACCAAGAAGGTCAGTGAACTCCAAGTGAATTAGCCACGAGGAAAAGGCATGACTTATGAGAGAAATCAGCCGACAGAACAAATTTCATGTAAACTTAAAAACTTTTTCTTCAAAGGATGCTATTAAGAAAATTAAATGACCACCCACAGAGTGGGAGAAAATATATATGGAATATATATTTGACCAAGGACTTTATGTAAAATATATAGAAAAATACATAACTGACTAATCAGAAGCAACACAATAAGAAATTGGTAAAAGATCTGAGCACGTGCTTCACCAAGGAAGAGATAAGGTGGCACTAACCCATCCCAAAATGCTTGAAGTCATTCATTATCATACAACTGCATAGCAAACCCGTAATGAGTTACTACCACACAAGTTAGAAAGCTTAAAACTCTAGAACAGTTCATGTCACCAGACACAGGTAAAATAAGGACCAAATGGAACACTCACGCAACGAATGGAAATGTGAATGAAATGACTATTCAGCAAACAGTTTCCAGTGTCTTAAAAGATCAACATAAACTGCCATTTGGTGTTGCAATTTTACTCTTAGGTATTTTCCTAAAAGGAATGACAAACGTCACCTGATACTTTTCCATCCTCAGAACCACCCAGTATTGGGAGGGTCGTATCATAGCAAGAGGAAGGAAGAAACCTGTAAATCATGACTATGAAAAATGTCACTTCTTTCTTTGGGCTGTCTACCATTTTAACTAGTTGCTTATAACCATCGCAAAGGTACAATTTTCAAAGCAACCTAGTCTTCCTCAAAAGACTAGAAACTGAAAACAGTCTTAGTGTATTTTTTCTGCACACTTTTGATACAGATTTACTTTCACGGTGACTTTTTTCCCCTGAATTGTCTCAAGTTGAGCTCCCTAGTACCAATCTTGTATCAAATCAGTACCCAGTGCAGTGTTACTCAGTAGGGATCAGGAGTCACCCACAGCACCACTATTGTCCCCAAACCATAGTTTTTGCTGACACTTTATTATTCACATTATTTACTCTGCGTCTGATCATCTAAGACCCAAAATGCAATGTTCGTTTATTCATAAAATCCAGCATTTTGGGTTGGATTTCAGATGGGACTGCCTTCATAAGAGGCCCCATAAGAATGGAACACAGCCCAGCAGGTTTGATAAGGTGAAGAGAAAAGAGGAGAGTCACAGACAGCAGGCGGTGTTTCTCAGGACAGGGGACAGATAGTGACAGCCAAGGGCAGAGAGCAGCAATTGGTCCCTGAAATGGCATAGAGTCACAGTGGGCATCCAAATGGAACAGAATACTGCTGGCACACCAGCTACCTCACAGTTTGGTCTGAAGATACCAGACACTGTTTTTATATACTGTGTTTAGAATTGTGACATTTCCACCACCAACAGAGGTCACTATGGGAAGGTGACCTGGAAGTAGTGAAGAAGTCAGGTACAGATGAACCAGTGTGGATTGCAATACACATGTGCATGGAAGCAATGCTAGGAATTTCTCTGTAGAGCTATCTTTATTTCAAACTAGCAAAAGTGGTATGTCTTTCTTATTATTACTTATGTCTTCTCTCTACAAAATTGGAGAAGAAGGCAGAACAGGTTCTGCCTGGAAGCAAGGTAAGTGGGGGAAGAGATGGCCCAAACAATGTATGCACATATGAATAAATGAATAAAGAAACCAAAAAAGAAAAAACCTCACAGCTAATCATTGCCACTCCCAGGCAGAGCCCCAGTGCTCTGTTCCAGGTCTGGTGTTCTTACAGCACCCTGTCTGGCTTGGAAGCATTAGGACACCCTTTGATTAAAATAGAAACTTTGTTAGTTATCATTGGCCATGACTTTCCTCTTACTAACAATTCTACCAGGCACAGCCGTAAATCATGTAGATACTTGTTCAGCACTGGCAGTGACAGTAGTAAGTCACCTGAAGACTGAGGTGCTACAACCACAGTGAAATAAGAAGCCAGCAGGTGAGCGAAAGGGGACGGCCTCTCTACTGCACACAGCAGGCCTGGCTTCCCCATGCCAGCCAACATTCCCACATCTATGTGGCTACTTCTTGCTCTCCAACACCAAGAATAACCTGAGAATGGAAGCAAGCGAAGCGGGTCTTCCATGGCAAGAGATGGTCTCTATCATGTTGAAGTTTAAGGTTGCAGGCCTGCCCCATGGCCTCCTCGTTTCTCACTCTCTCACAGGCAATACCCACACTCCCAGGCACGTCCGTGCTGAGGACCTCACAGTCAGGGAGCTGCTAACAGAGAGAAGAGTGGAGAGTAGGCAGCAGACTCTCTCAGTCTCACTGGCCTTCATTTCTCACAGACTTGGCAGTGCATTAACTAATGTGGTTACCATCAACCACTTGTCCCAGTCTGGCTAATGGGGACCTGGAGGGATGGCGGATGTGGAAATGGGCAGCACTGTCAGGAGCAAGGCAGTCCCATCTGGTTCACTACTGTTCCAGTGAACTCTGGTCAGAGGGCGCTGCAGGCCCTGAACTTGGAGGCCTGGGAAGGAAATGTTTTCATTGGCGGAGACTAAATTGGTGTTTGATACTAAATACTTCTCTATTAAATGAGAGATAAAAATGTAAGGAAACCATCAATGCAAAGATAAAGGACCCAAAATGCAGATCTGAGCGCATGCACCCCTGGCGGCTATGTGCTTACTGCATTAGCCACAGCCGTCAACAGAAGGACTTGATGCTGAAACCCAACTACATTAACTGGCTTCTGAGGACCACTTTGCTGAGCATGGATAATGGTTTCCGTTAACGACATAACAACTGGCTTGTCCATTAGTGGAAGCGTTTCCAAGCTGGAGAGGACAGGAGCCTTCCGCAGGTCCAATAAAACCATGAATAATTAAGGTGACTTAGGTGGCCCCTTCCTTGAACATTTCCTCTCCAACAAGCCCATAAATCACTTCAATAAAAGGACCTTACTTTTATAAACCCGGGCCTGTGTTTAGATCTGCCTTTGTGCATTGGATGCAGCAGGAATCACATTGATGGCCCATTTATGATGTCACAGACATGTGATCATTACTCAGTACTTCTGGTGAAGGGAAGTCCCCAAACAGATTTCCCAGGAAATCAAATGCAGTTTTCTCTCTTTCAGAAATTTCATTCTCCACACTCTGACCCAGATTATTGGTCAGAATTAATTCTCGTTAATGAGTTCCTTCTCGAGGAGACAGGGTGGGAGTGATCACAGCAACCACCATAGCCAACCAAAGCCTGGTACCTAAGATTCTTTGTTTTATGAAATACTGAAGTATGATCCTGCATGGTTTACTCTATTTCCTTCACTTTGTGGAGGTAAAACAGACTGAAAATGATAAATGCCTTATCTTTTCATACATGACTGGGAGAGCCTGGATTTGGAGCATGTTCTCATTGATTGACTGAGAGAGCTTATCAATTAAAAAGAATGTGACTGGCTCAGTTAATAATCATGCTTTTCACTGTTATCGTCCACATTTTACTTTTGCATGTATTAAAGTCCCATACTACTTTACAACTTTTATTGAAAAATTATCTTGTTTATTTCTACTTGTCAGTAACAACTGGGGTGATAGTAAGTTTTATTAATTTGCTTTTGTCAGGTTGTGGTTATGATGTCAATCATTTTTGTATAAGTTCTCATGTTTCTAGATATATATTGACTACCTCTTACCTAAAATGCTTAGGACTAGAAGTGTTTTGGATTTAAGATTTTTTTCCCCAGATTTTGGAACATTTGCATATACATAATAAGATATCTTGAGATAGCACCCAAGTCTAAACATAAGATTGATTTATGTTTCATATATAACTTATACACATAGCTTGAAGATGATTTTATGCAATATTTTAGTGCACCTGCATATTAACTGTAATCTATCATGTGAGTTAAGGTGTGAAAATTGTCACTTGTGGCTTATGTTGGTGTTCAAAAAGCTTAGGATTTGGAAGGCATTTTGATTTTCAGGTTAGGAATGCTTAACATATACAGTGTTTTACCTGAAGGCTGTACATATTTTGCATTGTGTAACTTTTCACAGGAATTATAATATCTGAATTCCATTTATCCATCTGAAGTTGTCAACAGTTATTTAAAATTTATTCGTGCTAAATGGATTTATCATTTATCACCAGCTATTTATACCTTTTATTATACTCATTGTCTGGCCAATTTTGAATTATTTTTTATGGGTGTTGTGAGGCAATGGTTGAGGTTTTATTCTCCCAAATTGATATCCAATCGTTACAGCCACAATTCTTTGAAATGACTTCTCTTTCCCACTAAATTTCCTTGGACTCTTTACTGAAAGCCATTTGACTGTGTTTGCATCTGTTTTTGGATACTCTAAAGTCCATTCCATTGATATTTGCATTTTTCTGTGCCAGTGACACATTCTTTTGATTGTTAGTTTTACTATAATTCTTCAGATGAATAGTATAAATCTTCCAAATCTTTCTTTCTTTTTTTTATTTTTTTGCAGTATAGGGGTTTGAACTCAGTGCCTACACCTTGAGCCACTCAAGCCCTTTTTTGTGATGGGTTTTTCAAGATAGAGTCTCATGAACTGTTTGCCTTGTCTGGCTTCAAACCACGATCCTCCTGATCTCTTCTTCCTGAGTAGTTAGGATTACAAGTGTGAGCTACTGGTGCCCAGCAACTCCATCTTTCTATTATAGAATCCAAATATATCCATCTACTTTGTTCCCAGTTCTTATCTTTGTCCCTCCATATTTAGGGATAGTCATAATTTTCAAATTTTCCTCAACCTGCTTCAGGCTGCACTATAGCCATATTACAATCACACAGTACTTTTTGAAAAGCTTTGTGGAAATAACGCTGAACAACCTAGATCAATTAGAAAAGTCCCTTGAGAGACACATACCACCAAAGTCCACTCAAGAACAAGAGTAACCTGCTTTCTATTACATACATTGAAATGTGCTTATAAAGCTTTTATGTTAATGAAAAATAAGGCTAAGAAAGCTATAGAACACAAGACCAATAATATGAAAATTCTGTTGTATTCCCGTATACAATCGGAAATTGAAAAATCAACACTATATACAATAACATTAAGATATAAAATACCTTAGGACAAATTAACAACAGCCATGTGATAAATGTACACTGCATATTGTACACACAGCTGAGAGAAATAAGGGAGACATGGATCCTGTGTGTGCATGACTGTGGTTATGACACATTTCTCCCGCAAATCATGTGTAGATTCCAAGCAAGCCCAGTCAAAATAAATATAAGAAGCCTTTTTTGGGTAGAAACTATCAAGCTGATACTAAAATTTGTGGAAAAAGCAAAAGATATAGAATAGCCAAAACAATCTTGTGAAATAACAGAGTTGGAGGACTTAGACCCTCCAGTTTCAAGACTTATTAAAGAAAAGCAATAATCAGTTTGGTGCTGGAATTCTGTTAGAAAGGAGATCAATGAAACTGAATAGAAGTTCAGAAACAACTCTACAAATAAGCCAATTGCTTGCTGGCAAAAGTACTAGGCAAATTGATGGAGCGTGAATAGGTTTTTTGCTTTGTTTTGTTTTCCCCAAAAAATTCTGCTAGAATAATTGAATAACCAGTTGTAGAAAAGAAAGAACTTCAATGTATACTTCATATACAAAAAAAGAATTCACAATAAATCATAGGGTTAAATGTAAAACCTAAAACTGTAGAACTTCTAGGAGAAAAATCATGGTATCTTATATTAGGTAAGGATTTCTTAAATACAATACGAAAAGCATAATTCATAAAAATCAAGATTGGTAAATTGGACTCCATCAAAATTAAGAACTTCTGATCGATGGGTGTGTACCTATAATCCTAGCTATGCGGGAGTCATAGATAGGAAGGAGAATCACAGACTGAGGCCAACCCTATGCAAAAAAGTGCAAGACCCTATCTGAAAAATAACTAAAGAATTTTAAAAGGCTAGGGGCATGACTCAAGTGGTACAGTACAAACCCCAGTGCTGTCATAAAGCAAGCAAACAAATATACAGACACAAAAAAAACTCTACTTAGAAATATTTACAAATTCCACATCGGATAAAGAATTTTGTGTGTTGTCTATTGCTGCACAAAAGCTATTCCAGAAACTCCCAGCTTAAAACATGTTTTTTTCTCCTAACGTTCTGTGGGTCAGCAATCCTAACCTAGCTGAGCTGAGTATTCTACTTACAGGGTTCTCAGAAAGTGACAGCCAGGGATGCAGTCTCATTTGAAGGCTTGGCTGGGGAAGAATGTGCTTCCAAGTCCTCTCACATGATTGTTGGAGGGATCTGAATTCCCAAGGCTGGTAGAATCAGTTCCTCATCAGTGGCTGCTGGAAGCCACCTGGCCTTGCTTGCCATGTCGGGATCTCCATCTTGCATCATCGAGTGGACAGAGGCTGCAAGACAAGCAGAGAGAGCACCAGTAAAGGAGAAAGCGCTAGTAAATTAGGAGTCACAATAAAAGTCATCTTAGAAGTCTGCCAGTTGTAGACATTTGGGGGGGATAAACGAACCAGTTTTTTTAAAATTTTAAGTGGGTAAGCAATTTGAACAGATAACATCATCTAAGGAATTATACCAGTGGCACATAAACAAATGAAAAATGTTCAATTCGTTGTGCATTATAGAAGTGCAAATTTAAATTGCAGTAAGATATTACACACCCATTGGAATGTCTAAAATTATAAGATTGAATACACCAAGTGTTGAGAGGAAAGGGGCAACTGGAACTCTCATGTATTCGTAGTGATGCTAAAAATGTTACAATCCCTTTCAGAAAACTTTTGGTAGTTTTGAAAATGTTAATCATACAATTAGCATATAATCCAGCCATTCCACACCTACATGAAGTAAGGTATAGATTGAAGTAATTGTTCTCTCTTTTTCTCTGTCTCAGAATTCAATTATTATATATATATTATTCAAACTATTGAAGACAATTAAATTTTCTCAAATATGGGTCCAAATACTATTCAGCAGTAAAAAGAATGATCTATTAATGAACTGACGAAATGAAAATTTTACTATTGGTAAATTTTATGATTGTGTTCTAGGAATGCCAAATGATTTCTGTAAAAAAATTGAAAATTAGTAGAAGCAATAAGAAAAATTAGTGAAATTGATCATCACAAAATAAAAATCTAAAAATCGGACTTCTTGGATGGCAATAAATAGCAAATAATAGTATCCATAGAGCTTTCATTTTAGGTACCAACTCAAAAAATATATATAGTATACAGAAGCACACATACATAATATCAAAGATTTTATATGGAAAAAACTAGAAATATGGACTGAAAAGCATAAAGACTAAAGTAAATTAACAAACAGAACTTATGTTTGGATAGAACTGAAACAATTTAAAATATGCCCCAAATTAACATCTAAATGCAGTGAAATCTTTTTCTGGGGGATGAGATGGGCTCTGTCACTCTGATTTTAAAATGTGTTTGAAAGATAAAGTTTGGCAACGGATTCTTTAAAAAGTAGGATAAAGCACTGGCATTTATGCCATCAGATATCAAAATATATTTAATAATTTTAGCTTAAATAATTAAATAGTTTATACACAGGACAGAAAAATGGGTGGGAAAATAGGAATTGAAGGAATACATGAAAGTATTAACTTGTGTTTACTATGTGATGTTCACAGATGTCAAATATGTAATGAAATATGGATTATTCCATAATTATGTTGGGACAAACAGCTTGTCAGAGGACACAATGAAAGTTGGCCTTAGAAAATAATGTACTTAAATGGATTAATTTATGTATGACAAATCACTGTGTAAAAATACTGTAATAAGAAGGTGTGGTTCCACATATTTATATCTAAGGTTAAGTCTTTTCTAAGCATGATATTAAATGCATTAACTGCAGAAGAATCAAGACTGTGACTATGTAAAAATGCAAGTTCCCTGTCCTTCAAAGTTTTGTGGTGTATTGAGACAAGGTTTTGGCTGTGGAGCATCTTTGTTTTTGGTGGTGCCCACAGCTTCGTCTGTTAGTGCTACCTACACCTCTGTAGCAGATGTCTGCAAAGTGCTACAGCCATCAGTTCTTCTTGGGAACTGGAAAAATGAAATCCATGGACAGTGAAGGGTGAGCTTAAGTAGGAAGTTTATTGAAGGAGGAAGAGAAACAAAGCTCTCCTGGGGCATATGGATCTCTAGAGAGGGTTGCCTGTTAAGTCACCAAGGGGTTTTTATCTGACAACTCCTGGGTGTTGCCCAATCATTATGATAATTAGGTGTGCAGAAGGCAACATGTCCATTGGTTGTACTTGTAACATTCTGATTATAAGTACCCTTTTAGCCATTTGAAATTTCTCCAATCCAGACCATGGTCCTAGTAGCTCTCACCCAGGTCCATCCAGCTTTCCCTTTCCCAACCTTCAGGGTCACAGGGAAGTTGTGTCAATTTCTGAGTATTGTCAGCAGCTCAGGTCACAGTGGAATTTTCCAGGGGCCGCTTCGTCCTAGCTATACTGCCTGTTACCAGCTATCTGGCTAACCTTCCTGTGCTTCATATGTAGCCAGGCTGGGCCTGGAACTTGCTATGGCCTCCAACTCAAGATCCCCCTGCCTCGGCCTCTTGAGTGTGGAATTACAGACATGTACCAACATGCTCAACAAACATTTTTTATAAAAAATAAATGGCAAACTACAAAAATATTTCCATTATATAAGCCTTTAAAAGATCTACAGCATTTAACATATACATAGTACTTAGTGATCAATAAATAAGATGGAATATCCAAAAGAAAATTAGAAACAGACATGATAAGCAATTTGCCCATGGCCAAAAAAAATGTAAGATGATCAATTATATAGTAAAGAAGAAATACAAATAACCCTCAGGTTTTCACCGTGTAATTAGCAATTGCTTCAATATCCACAGGGGATATAGATCTTTTGTAGACCATTTGGACACTGTCTCAGAGCTACTGGTATAACGTGAATCTACTCCTGAGCATGCTAACATGTCCGTGAGACAGTGTGGGGGGACATCCACTTGGAGAGAGACTGTCCAAAACGCTCAGAATGATCTGGTTTTAAATGTCACGTGCAGCAGTTGTGCTCTTACCCGCACCATGGCAGCGCTGACTCTCGGTGTGGTAACCAGACCGTGGCTGCCATGTGCAGGGGTGATATGCATGCAGCAGGGCTCTGATCATCATATTGGCTGCTTCATGTTCACACCGAGGGCAGCCTTTCCAGACCAGCCCTAGCTCTCTCAGGGGCTTGCAAAGTGTAGGAGAAGCCCCTGGGGCCGTCTCAGCAGCCTCCACGATTACTGTTCATGCACTAAGCTCAGCCCAAAGGACATCCCATGACACATGGCATGCCTGGCGCCAGCGAGAAGCAGATCACAAACTGATGATAAATGGCCAGGTGTGTTGTGCAGGGGATCAGAGCTTTTGGTACATAACTTCAACAACTTCAACAACTGTACTAGCTACAGCAGCTCATTGTAGTCAGAATATTTCTTCTATAATACATCAGAATGTCTCAAGAAATGGAAGATTTTCTAACACCCAGAAAAGGACCAGTTGAATCCTGAATCCTGAGTCAAATGGTCTAAGTGACTCCTCTCTCTCTCTCTTTCTCTCTCTCTCTCTCTCTCTCTCTTTTTCACTCTCTCTGACACAAAGTTTCACTATGTTGCCTGGACCCTGTTGCTTGCCATTCTCCAGCCTCAGTTTCCAGACCTCTCCCTTCTCCCATCTCACTTATTTTCTTCTCTGCTTCATCCTCCCTTCCAGGGCTTACCTCCAATTCACCTCAGCCTCCACCTTCCTCCTTCTCTTTCCTCTCATATCATCCTGGCTACTTTCTGTCAGCTAGACTCCCATCTCCTCACCCATCGCTTCCTTCCTGGTCCCTTTCCAGTCTTCCCTTTCCAGCCTTCCCCTCTCCTCCTTCTTCATCTGACTTATCCTCCCTTCTCTACCTCCCATGTTCTCTCTCATTAGCAACTTTGTTTGTCTCATAAGATTTATCCCAAATTTCTCAGTGATTAGTAATAAATGACATGAGAAACCTACCAGCAAAAATTAAAATTGACACTAAAACCTCATATAGTAAAATCTGCTGCTGCTTCAAACCCGGCAGAACAATCACAATTTCTTGATAGCAATTTTGAAAATTCAAAATTTGACCTGCAAAAATTTGTTCTCAAAAGGATGATTACTCATGAAAATTCATAACATAAGTAATCATCTGTAACATTTGATAGGAGAAAATTTTATTAAAAATAAAATCTGTGTATAAGACATAAAAGTTAAGTAAATAATTTTAATGAAAATACATATCAAAGCTGTTTGATCTATAGAACATCGGTCCCTGGCTGAGTTTGACATAAGGGATCTGTTTCAGAAGCTACAGTCTTGAGGACTATGCCAGTGTTGGCATTGTCAAAACGTGTGACAATCAGAGAGATTCTCCAAATGTGGGGGATGTTTGTGGGAACAGAAGAGCATCACAGTAGGAATGCGCACATCACTGTGGATTATGAGCCTACTCAAGGTTGGGGCAAAGGGAAGCTTTTAAAGTCAAAAGAGGAGAAATTTGCATATGCTACTTGGTACAGATTCCATGGGTCCTGGAGATCCAAGACAGGAGTCGGCACCAGCTCATTGATGGACGTGGGTTGCTGGGCAGGTACAGCTGAGAGCATCTGGTCTGAACTGTTGTAGTCTTATTAAGGAACGTTAAAGATGCCATTGTTACAGAATTTGGGCAAACATGCCAAGCCTGCAAAGCTCAGGGTGCACGAAGGAAAAGTGGGTTTTGAGAAAGACCTTGAGAACACACTCAGACTAGCAGGCTCCAACTCCATCTGGATTTGCCAAGAAGGACTTTTTTTCTTGGTGTCACCAACTTTCAGAGCACAATTTTGATTTCTTTAAGTTTGCATTTTATAATCCCCCAAATCAAAATGTCAGAAGTCACAATGGCTGGAGACCACAAATCTGCCCATTATTGTGTCACTCAGTGACAGCTGAGCTAACCGTGGATGTCCTTAGGAGAAAGAGGAAGTCAGCATCTCTAGGTACTGTTCCTTCAGGGCTGCAGCAGGAATGGCTTCATAAAGGCCAAAGAAAACGTGCGTGGAGTTGGACCTGAAGAACTCCTTCAAGCAATGCTGTCTCTTCCCACAATGTATTTTAGCAAATGATGTTGCCATGCGAACCGCAGAGCTGTGGCGTGTGTGCAGACATCTGGGATCCAGAGCCCTGCTGCTCTTTATCTAACAGTCCTGGGCTCTCCCCAGGACTTAGCACCGGGCCACGGAGGGAGAATGATGTCTGAAGTCATCCAAGAAGCCCAAACTGTAACTGCATGACTTATTAAGTTAAACCATTTCCTGTTCAAAATGGCCTGCAGGGAGTCCTGGAGGGCTGTGATCAAGCCACTGGATCTGCCCCCCAGGCAAATAATCTAGCAGCTGCTGCTTCTGCCCAGACCGATGATTGGTAATGAATTGCAAAAAAATACAACAGTGTGCACGCTGGAATGCATGACTCTTTAATCACTGTCCTTTTATCAGCACGCAAGAATTCAGCGAAATGTTTCCACTGACACTGCTGCATACATTGCATCAATTTCCTCCTTATGTGCAATTGCTGGCTAGGTAATTATGCCAGAATGCAATGTGTTGCTGTCTGCTCTTTCTATTTCATCCTTCTCTCTCTTTGGCAAAATATTGACTCATTTACACCCCTCTCTTTTCAAAGAAGCCTGACTAAAATGAAATAATTATATGTTCAGCGGTCTCAAAGCAAAATAATCAAAGTGCTCCCTCTATTCCTCATCTCCTCTCTCTTTGAGAAACTCAGTCAACAACAGACAGCTCTCCACTTACTATGATTCAACTTGGGATAGCAGGGAACTTAGAGTAGATTAGGGAGGGGAGGACACAAACAGTGTTTATAAAGGCAAACTTATTCCAAGGATGGACACCTTCCTGAAGGGAGCATCTGACAGAACCCATCCTTTGTCTAAAGGGATGTTCAAGCTCCATGTCATAGGGAGTCATTTAGTGACTCAAACTTGAATCTTTGAGCCTAATTGATAAAACAGTGTAACCTCAAAAAATAACTAAATATACTAAGTGTCAGAACAAAGGTGAGCACTTTTCCTAAGGTAAATTTGGAAATTTACCAACCTACTTTTTCACCCTTGCACCTGTTATCAGATGTGTCTGCACCCATGTTTGGGTCATGTACTATGTTTCTTTCTCTCCTTTGCTTTACTAATAAATTTTCTTGGTCTCTACCTTGATGTGTCCAAAAATTCTTTTTGGCTACAATTTCACAAACTTGGCACCCAAGGTCCAAGCAGAGACCTCCTCCCTTTTAGAGACCTCCTCCCTGGAACATTGATGGTTCTGGTAACAGTTCCCGAGTCCAGAAGAAAGGGGAATTTGCCTTATCCTAAGGCAAATTTAAGCCAAATCCTGAAGCCATTTTTTCACCTTAAATGATGAAAAAGTTAGACCACTCATTATACTTCTTATCAGATGGATGCACATCTGAGTGTATACTATTCTTTGCTTTATTAGTACAATGAAAAAGAAGTTTTAAATGTTTTATTATTTTATCATTTTTAAATATATACATTATCTCTTCTAAGAAAAATTTTGTCACTGAATTGAGTTACCAAATTAGTTTATTTCTAGCTTTTCATTTCTCTCACATTTACCATTTATAGATAGATAGATAGACAGACAGATAGATAGGCCAACCATTGGGGCATTGCCTTCATTGGGGTCCAGGGTGCTATCCATATTTCCCTCAGAGAGTTTTAATCAACACGCTTAATGCAAGAATGCAGGAGGTCCAGGGAGCCACACTGTGACTGAGAGTCGGCCACTGTGCACCTCTGCACAGTCCATGTGGAGTGTTGGGTCAGTGGGGTGAGTCACACAGGTTGCATCCAGCTGTCCCATAGGAAGATGGTCACCAGAAGAAAGTGGCACAAGGCAAATGTTTAGATGTCCATGCTGAGGAGCAGGGTGGAGGAGGGCAATGGAAGGTGTGTCTAGGGAAACTGAGCCTTTTGGGGCATAGAGTTGAACTTTAAATGGATATTGAGGTCACAGAAAAGCAGAGTTTACTAAACATGATTTTTATGTCTTTGATTTATTTCCACATTTAAAGAAAAAAATCTTAAATTTATCCTTCACGTTTATTGATACTACCTCCCGTAGAATCAATTTTGGTTTTTACTTGAATAAATACGGATTTTAATTACGAAAATTTTAGAAATTCTTCCTCATCTCATTCATCTTCTTTTTCATTTCTTTCTGTTGCTATTTATCTCCAACATATTATATTCCTTTTTATAAAGACTATATTTTCTTTACTGGTGATTACGAAAAGTTTTGGGTGTTTGTTTGTTTGTTTTGACAATACTGGGGTTTGAACTCAGGGACTTGAACTTGCTAGACAGAAAGCTTTACCACTTGAGCTACACTCCCAGTCCTTTTTTCGATTTAGTCAGCTTTTCAGACAGGGTCTCATCCTTTTGCTTGGGGCCAGACTTGGCCTATGATCCTCCCATCTCCACCTCCCAGGTAGCTGGAATTACAGGCATGGACTACCACTCCCAGACTGAGTTTTAAAAACTATATCCTTTAGATCATACATGCCCCTATGGTTCACTTAAAGCATCTTCTTTGCTTTGTTTTAAGGTACTTTTTCTCAGGTGCTCACAATTTTTTATCCACTTGCTCATCCTTAATGATGAGCAAATGCTTATCAATGGTCTAGGTTTATGGATTTCTTTTTCTTAATCTCTGCCGACTCAAGTTGCAATCTCCAATCACCACAGGCAAATGAGGAGAGGCACTTGGGCCTGCAGATTTCCTTTAGATCCACTCATGGATTCTGCACTCTGTTGTCTGCTGGCTCAAGGCTATAATTAGAAGGAAAAGTCCTCAAATGGCATCAGGTATTATCTTATGTCAGATCAGTTTTATTAAAGTGGCATCTTTCTTGGTTCTCTTTCACAACTTCTGTCTTAAACCATAATGAAATCCATTACAACTAAGTGCATTGTAAACTGCAGTCCTCCACATGGACTAACACTAAGGTTTTCTATCAGTGACCTGACCCACGAACAATACTCATTACACGATCTCTCCACGAATATGTTTAAACACGAATCGTTAGGAGTTTATCTTCCTCATGTAGAAAAACGGTGAGCAGTAGGATGGAGGAGAAAGGGGGCCGGAAAGTCAACTGTGACCAATGTGGTATGCCAGGTGATCCATCCTGCTTCAAACTCATGCCTTGTTATATATTAAGATTGGAAAAGCTGGAAATGATCTTGGCTGCTCAAGCACATGTACCCATGTAAGAATTGTAAGGTTTGCACCTTACAGTGCTGGAAGCCTCAAAAGGAGCCTGAGTCTTCTAGCAAACAGAGGCAAGGGTACTTGGTAGTTCTGTCTCAACTGTAATCGAAGTTCTGTTTCCCAAAGCCTTTTGCTTTGGATGGCAAGCCCCACCTTTGGGATTCTGCTAGTGCAGACTAGACATTTCTTCTGGATTTTTTAATCTTCTCTATATAACATCCCAGCTTAATTCTCTGATACTCTGCTACAGATTTTTTCTGAAAACACAGGAAGGTACAGTGATTGGTGTATGGAAGAACATGGAAACTTACAATTGGTTATTTGTTAAGGTGGGGTGATACAGTGTCACAAAAGTTACTATTGCTTTCTACAGTCTGCTGGAATGACTTCAAAGACTGGAAGGCAAGTCTTTGGCAATGGCTACTGTGATAAACCACTGTACTGAGTAGCAGGAACACAAAAACCCAGCTGATCTGACTGCTTCTAACTGCTAAAGAGGTCAAAATGTTAAGTGCTTGGTTCAAGGCACAGAGCTTCTACAACTGCTTAAAAGAATTCCTTGCCTCTTAGAGCTGTTTGCCTGTTACAAATAGTACTGTTTAATTACCACATGACCTTAATTTATAACCTCACCCATACTGTGCCATCACAGTTAGGATGTTGAATGAGAAAGTGAGATACCAAGAACTGGAAAGAGATGTTTTGTAGTAGTCTCGTGATTATGAATAGATCCAAACATTAGTTGTCATTGAAATTGCCTTGCCAACAGAAGCGGCCTTCCCTGGCATGGTTGACAATGCTGGTTTTGACTTGTTTGAAAGTCAAATGATGCTATCAATGTTAGTAACCTTGTAAGAGAATGTACCTCTTATGATACGTGTCCAGACGGCCATATGTCAGAAAAGCTCCAGAGACGAGAGCATGATTTTCATCTTAGTCCATGTATATCTGCCACTGAAATAAACTAGTTACACCATGCCACAGATTTAATGGCGACTTCTGAACATACTGTTTCTACTTGGAAACCAACAAAAATTGCACGCCATAATATTAGTGCTATTATAACCACTGAATTTTCAGTCCACTGGTCCAGGCAGGTAGCCAGAATAAGAACAGAATGAGTCTGAGGCATGTCCAATTACTTCCCATTTCTCAATGGGCCTATTTCCACCAAAGACAAAAGAGGCACTGGGTGTGGACGGGAGGTAGGGGAGCATTAACACAGTCTGTAGCTTTCCACAGCTGTTGCTCAGGGCTGTCCATTCAGCAGCTTTATCTGCCTGTTACTTCTCTAGCTTTTAAGGGAGTTATTTTTGTGGTGACCTTTACAATGGATGACAGTGACCTCCTGAGGAATCATCACTGCTTTTTAAAAGGAGCAGTATTAACTCTCTGTGCTTTATGGTGAGGCTGGCTTTAGTAACTTTCCTTCCAAGTGGATGCACGGGCACCAAAACCCATACGGAGAATCCGCATAACCGTTTAGCCTTTTACCCCAGCCCAGCTGTAAGGCTTCAACGAGACCACTAAGCTCTGCTTTCCTCTGGACTGACGTATGTGACAGAAAGAGGCTTAGCCATCCTGTAGCTCGCAGGGACAAGGAGAAGAGCTACCCCTTAACAGTCTCTTTCCCTATCCCCTCTTCCAAGAGGGTGCTTCTTTAGCCCTTTGCCCCATTCCATTTCTCTCTCAACTGTCTTGTTGCCTTGCTTCAAAAGGCTTTAAGAAATCCCTTTAGCCACTCTTTTTACTGTCTATTCTTTTCCCTAACCCCAGATCACCTGATTTTTCTTTCAATACCATCAGCCAACTTCAGTCAGGGATTCTGTAGCCCTTGATACTTCATCACTAAATTCCATACTGAGAATTTCTTCCTTTAGGGTCTTAAAAAATGCCAACATCCCAGTATCTGTGCCTTTTTAACCATGTCTGTTATCTGTTGATCATATGTTCTCCTTCTCAACCCTTTGACTTGTATCCCTATAGAACATACAGTCTTTCTCTATCCCACACACCCAAACCTAAAACTGCTACTTTCATTCATTGGTTACTTATTCCCTTCATCTCAACCCACACATAATCAACCACAAAGCCTTGCAGATTTTCCTCTCATTTACCTTCACTTACAAGATAGTTTAGGGCCTAGATTTCTTTGGCTTTTTCATGTATCTCCTCATTTTAAATTCCTACAATTTCCCAATACCTGCTTATAATTTAATCCAGAGGCTGTTGCTTAGCTGGGCCTTAGACTCACCTGTGATGTTTCAGAGACAAAGGCCAAGGCCATTGGCCTGAGGAGTGGTGTTCTTCTGTTGTCACTGGCATCTTTTTGCTTAGGTGATTCTTACACACAGTACAGGTTAGACTGAGAACCACTGCTAGCCAGACTGGAGCTGGTTCTTCCAGTTTTTAATCAAATTTCTTCAGCTACTCTTTTGTTTGGCATTTATTTCTCTACGATGGGTTACCATTTGTCCATATGTTTGCTCAATTTTATTGCCTTCAAATTTTTTTTTTTATTTTTCATATGTGCATACAAGGCTTGGTTCATTTCTCCCCCCTGCCCCCACCCCCTCCCTTACCACCCACTCCGCCCCCCCTCCCCCCTCAATACCCAGCAGAAACTATTTTGCCCTTATTTCTAATTTTGTTGTAGAGAGAGTATAAGCAATAATAGGAAGGAACAAGGGGTTTTGCTGGTTGAGATAAGGATAGCTATACAGGGCATTGACTCACATTGATTTCCTGTGCGTGGGTGTTACCTTCTAGGTTAATTCTTTTTGATCTAACCTTTTCTCTAGTTCCTGGTCCCCTTTTCCTATTGGCCTCAGTTGCTTTTAAGGTATCTGCTTTAGTTTCTCTGCGTTAAGGGCAACAAATGCTAGCTAGTTTTTTAGGTGTCTTACCTATCCTCACCCCTTCCTTGTGTGCTCTCGCTTTTATCATGTGCTCATAGTCCAATCTCCTTGTTGTGTTTGCCCTTGATCTAATGTCCACATATGAGGGAGAACATACGATTTTTGGTCTTTTGGGCCAGGCTAACCTCACTCAGAATGATGTTCTCCAATTCCATCCATTTACCTGCGAATGATAACATTTCGTTCTTCTTCATGGCTGCAAAGAATTCCATTGTGTATAGATACCACATTTTCTTAATCCATTTGTCAGTGCTGGGGCATCTTGGCTGTTTCCATAACTTGGCTATTGTGAATAGTGCCGCAATAAACATGGATGTGCAGGTGCCTCTGGAGTAACAGTCTTTTGGGTATATCCCCAAGAGTGGTATTGCTGGATCAAATGGTAGATCGATGTCTAGCTTTTTAAGTAGCCTCCAAATTTTTTTCCAGAGTGGTTGTACTAGTCTACATTCCCACCAACAGTGTAAGAGGGTTCCTTTTTCCCCGCATCCTCGCCAACACCTGTTGTTGGTGGTGTTGCTGATGATGGCTATTCTAACAGGGGTGAGGTGGAATCTTAGTGTGGTTTTAATTTGCATTTCCTTTATTGCTAGAGATGGTGAGCATTTTTTCATGTGCTTTCTGGCCATTTGAATTTCTTCTTTTGAGAAAGTTCTGTTTAGTTCATTTGCCCATTTCTTTATTGGTTCATTAGTTTTGGGAGAATTTAGTTTTTTAAGTTCCCTGTATATTTATTGCCTTCAAATTAACCTGAGACTTTTGCCCAGCCTCCATGCTTCCCAGTCAATCTCTCTTTTCTCTCTTCTTCTCTGTAGGAGAAGGCTGGATTAGAGCCCACTATGTTCCTTTCTACCCAGAAATTGCTCTTAAGACTATCAATGATTCCTACTCAGAAACAGTCCTGAGACCACCATCTTTTAATTGCCTAGTTATGGGACTTTCTTAACTTTTCTTCTGTCCCCATAGTAACATTTTTGCCTCTGATTCTACTTTCCTACCAGTGTTCAAGACTGAGTGCATCAAAATCAGCCTTTCCCTTCCCACTGTTAAGGTCAGTCAAGGCTCCTTATGGTACTATTAGGAACTTGTGAGAAGCATTTCAGCTCTTTGCCTCTAAGGTGCTCCTGATTCTTTAAACCGGGAACTCAAATGACTCCCCAGAGATGCAGAGTCCTTCTCTTTTGGAAGAATACCATCATCCCTAGGGTTCTGGCTTACCTGAGAGTATGAGGACCAAAACGTCTAACATCATCTCAGCTCCCTTTATCCTCCCTGATTTTGGCCACCAAGAGTTAGTTGTTGAACCCAGGAGATCAGTTCCACCAGTCTGCAGGTCACCATTGAACTTGATTCCATGTGTCCTATTGGTAAAGGCTGGTATTTAGTTCTTTACCAATTACCAAGTTTTAGGAGTAACCCAATTTATCTACAGAGCAGTTTAGTTTTATCAGAAGCTATACCTAAGAGCACTTGATGAGCCTGAATGTAAATGTACCCAGGAAAACCAAAATGGTGGAAGACCAAAGACTTGGAACTGTCATGCTTGAAATGTGGCAATTTAGCTTTTTCTACCATACATACATTTTGGGATAAAAATTATTCTGGAGCCATTATACTTTCTACTGTGTTAAAACCTGTAAATAATTTTCCCTGTCAACTCAAGTACATATACTATTTTCCTTCTACAAAATTTAACCTTCATAAACTTTCTGCAACTTTGCTTAAACCTTCTGGGTTTTGTCCGTCCTTCTTTTTAGCCATTCATCAAGGGATTGAAAATACTACTTTCTCAAATCTTTCGTACCCATAAACATTCTCTCTTCCTTTTGACCTTCTAATCAAAATATGCCCCATTACTCAAATCTCCTCTATGACCCTCTTTCTCACACTTACCAGTCCATTTCTACCTCATTTCCCTTCCTTTAAAGTTTGAAATAGTGTTTACCAAACTATTTCTCTTCTCAATGAAATACTTCATGCTTCCAATTTATCAAACCACAGCTTAAGTTTCATTTGTACCCTTTTTCATTTAGGATTGCAAACACCAATCAGAGTTTTAATCCCTTTGGCCAAACCAAATACACTGTATTCTAAAAGCCTGGAGTATTTAGTTAGTTTAAATCTCTGTGGGAAACAGACGTAATTCTGATTGAACAGCACCAGAGGCAAAGAGTATACTAACAATTCTGGAGCTCACTCGATTTTATTTTACTGACAAATTCTTTTGTAAAAAAGGTTACTTAAGTCACCTGAACTATGAGACATCTGGACTGACAGTCATAATTTGAAGTCGTGTGCACTTATCTGTAGCCAATTGGAATAAAATTCCCTGGGGATTTTAGGACCCTGTGAGGCCCATCAGCATTACAAGGAACAATTGAACCCTGGGGAAACTAGAAGTCTCACCGATAATGGAAAAAAATGAACAAAATGTTTCAGGCAACTGCTTTTTCAGACATGGAAAGAGCCTTATCAGGAAGTCTCATGGGCACAAGGGGCCCCCCACTTAAGTAGGGACTCTACACATATCTGCTAATATTAACAAGTCCTATCTACCTACAATTTTTCCAGCTTCTTTGATAAGTGAGCACTCACTTTTTATTTTAGTCAATCTGATGCCTTGTAAACAATAAACAGACATTGCATATAGACATACTATATATATATATATATATATATATATATATATATATATATATATATATATATACATATACCCATAAAACTCAACTACCTTAATCTTATTGGGTCTGGGAACCTAAAGGACAAATGAGTGAGCAGCCCATTCCCCCGTGGAGAGCACTATGAGCCCTGCATGCTGAGAAGGAGTTAGAAATCTGAATTCCTACACCCTGGGAGAAGATACAGGGTCTCATAAATCTGCCATGGGGCAAGCAGACCAACTCATCTAAGAGAGCCCACATGCAAATACATGGCCAATAGAAAAAACCCACCTAACAAATACCCTAACCCAGAGTTAAAGCATCCACAAGAAGTCCCAGCCTTCACCTTAGCAGGGAGCCACTGGGTTTCTGGGCTCCGCTGCACTGCTCCAGCTGTAGCCTTTCCTTTCTCTCTAATAAATCCTACTTTGTGTACCAGCCTCGTCTCACGAGTCAATCAGCTGCCTTATGAGCCAGTTCTCTGGCCTGTGCAGGCAAGAACCCTCGACACCAGCCCACAACATTTTACACCAGCACCTAACACTCTGATCACTCCCTTTCTCTTACCTGGAGCATTACTTTTGCTCCTACAATACTGCTGGAAGGTCCTTTCTCGAGATTCAATTTTCTCAGCATGAAATATAAGGCTGTCACTGTAACAAATACTTACAATAATCAATTTATGAAGAGAAAGTGTTTACTGTGTCTCACAGTTCCTGAGATTTGAATCCGTTTTAGGTAAACCCACTGCTTTCAAGCCTCTAGTTAGAGGTAGGAGGGCACACATCATGGTGGGAACGTGTGGTACAGCAAAGAACAAAATGCAAAAAAGAGAAGAAAATGAAGGTTTATGGTTCCACTATCCTCTTCACAGGCACATCCCCAATGACCAGATGATCTCCCACAAAGCCCCATCTCTTACACTTCCACCGCCTCCCAATAGTGTAGGGCTGGGGATCAAGCCTTTAACAAATGGGCCTTTGGGAGACAATTAGCATCCAAATGATAGCAGCCCCTTACCACCCCTATCTCTGGGCTTGCTTTCTTACCAGTTCTTCCTACAATTCCAAACTATAATGCCTACAAAGACCTGTATACCTCTGTTCCTTGCTTACACCTTTCTCTCTTTATGGACTATCCCTCTCAACTATATTTGTAAATTTCCTATGCATACTTCAATACTCAGTTTGGAAACTGGGCATGGTGGTACACACCTGTAATCTCAGCTACTTGGGAGGCAGAGGGAGGAGAATCACAAATTTGAGGCCATCCTGGGCAAAGTTAGTGAGAACTTTTCTCAAAAACAAAATTTAAAAAAGCAAAAAGGGTCTCAAGTGGTAGAGCACTTGCTTAGCAAGTTCAAGGACCTGGGTTCAATACTCAGTACTGAAAAAAAAAAGACCTAGATTAGGAATAGTCTTTTCTGACCTTCTCAGACAGAGATCAATGCCCCAAATCTCTTTTTCCACTGCTCTTTTTGATCATTTGCTATGTATTTTTTAAAGTTCTTTTCCAGTTTGGATTTCTCATCAAAGAAAGTTCATATGCTATATTCACATATCCCTAGCACAAGCTCTCAGGTAAACACTAGATAAAGGTTAAACTTATTAAAATCTCCCTAATTTTTAGATAGGTAGAATGGAACTATTATGTGTTAAACTTCCCCCAATATTCTCTGGCAAACTAGAGATGTCATTTAATTCTAAGCAATCCAGAAAGCTAGGACTCATAGAAACCTAGGGCACTGAATAGCAATCATCCTTAGTGTTGTTAATCTTAACAACTGCAATAATAAACACATATGACATTAGCCAACGACTGTGATCTCCTGTTTCACAGCTGGGAGCCACTTACACACTAAGTGAGCAGTTAACCAGGGCAAGCAGGGTATGATGTCTTAGTTTAGTGTGATTTCCTGTCTTCTTCCAGCAATGAGTCAAGCTATACTATTCCCTATTTATCTACACAAGGTTTTGAACTTCTCAAGTGAATCTTCTAAATGTGGAAAATGTGATATTTCTATTTCTAAAATGTATTGTGAGACTCCAAGTTGCTTTTACATTTTGACACTCACCTTATACAGAATTCAGAGGCAACAAATGTCTGTGAATGTTTTTAACTCATGGATAATTGTTTAAGTTCCTCTGGTTACTAAGGTGGTTTTCTGGTCACTACAAATAGTCTAATATTACTGTAATCATCAAATTAAGGTAAATTAAATATGCAGAGGAAAAAATGTTGACATTTCTGATTAGAGAAACATTTTCAACATGGATAGATTTTTCAGCCTCACAGTACAACTCATCTGATGATTACAGAACTCCAAAAAAATTTGGTTACTAAGATAACTCTAGTCTCCTGAACAGGGCTTGCGTGTGACTAACCAGTGTCCTCAGGTCTGCTCCTACTGAACTTTCACATCCCAGAGTTAGCCAAAACAGACCTCCATGGCAATGATAGCCAAGAACCACTGGGCCTCTGATCTATGGATACTGGTGTCTGAATGTGTGGGTACAGTCCTCTCTCACCAAGCACCCTTGGAGCCTTAAAGTAGAAACTTCAATCAGACTTCAGATGCTTTACTTAAATTTAACACATAACAAAGGTGTGAATTCTTCAGCTGCTGAATTAATTAAAAATATAAGTGGGTCTTTAACCAGCTTGTGGGTTACCCTCACAAAGGTCACAAATGAGGGAAAGAAGTAATTCAACAAACAACAAGACTCTCCAGTTCACAGTTGAATCCCCCATGTGCAGCATGTTATTTTTTAATGCAATCTGTTTGCCTCACTGGTCTAACTTCTCAGGCACTTGCTCCATGGAGTATTTATTTTTTTCAACATTTCTCATCATAAACAGGAAGACAGGGATTTGCAGAGCTTTTTCTTATGCTTTATTTTCTTCATGAGTAATTGATTAGTAGCTTTAGAGATTACCAGAAGGATTTTAAAAAGATTATGAGATTTTTTTTTTGTTAGTATTTAGGCTTTAGGATTTGATCATCTAGCAGAAAAATTGGGGAATGGGCACCTAGCCTGGTTATCTATGACAGTCACATGAAGAAGTTGACTAATGAGAGAACAAGTCATAGACAAACAAGCAGCGAAACTTGAAAAACATTAGATGCTGACCTCAAAAAAAAGGAAGGAAAGCCAGAGAAGAAGATGGAGGTAGCAAGAGAGTTTATGCATATGCTATCCATCACTGGGCTGGGCCAAATTCCCAACAGGGATTTAAAAATTAAACTTCCAATTAACTATGGCCCAGTTTTGAGAAAGATGGCCTTTTCAAGTAAAACAGTATTCAGAGTCCCCACTCTTCTTGGTCCCTTGAGAATGAAATGGCCTTTCAGCAACCAAAGGGCTTTCCTCTAATCCAAACGTCAGAAAAAATAGCAGAGAAAGGACAACATTGACACTGCTGTTATTGCTCCTACTTTTCTCTACTTGTTTGGTAGCCATATAAAATTGTTCATACTTCAGGAATACTACCCTATCCTCTGGTGATAAGCCTTCTTTTCCCAAAAAATAAAGCAGAGTCAAAATGTTAAAACGAAAATGTACATATCTCTTTCAAAGAATTGAGGAAGACTTTGCAGTAGTGCAATTTTCTGACTCTGTACCATGCCGTAGACACAGTCAATGGACCATCATTTAGAAGTATCACAAAACTCAAATGCCAAACTCCATCACATGTTCTGAACCTAAGTCTGACCTTGGGCCTAGAAGGAGACATGTTATTATCAGTCATTACCCATTCTATAAGGACAGTTGAATGTTAGGCCCCAATCATGCCACCCCAGCTTCTGCTGCCATAGAAGGACCAGACCTCAGGCGAGGGCTTTGTGACCAGAGTCACGAAAAGGGTTAGAGGGTTTTCATTTCTTATGCAGGTAACATGTTTCCATAACTGAAAGGCTTAGAACAATAGAAATTTATTATCTCTCAGTTTTAGAGCCCCAATGCCTGACATTAAGTGTTACCTAAGCCATGCTCCCTCCCATTCCTTGTCTCTTCTGGCTCTTGGTGACCAGAAGCATTCCATGATTTGGAGTCACATCACTCCAGTCTCTGCTTCTACGTGTGAACCCTCATTCTGCCTCTTTCTTAGAAGGGCACTTGTCGTGCGAGCTAGGCCCACCTTGATAATGACGGATAACCTCTCCACATCATAACCTCTCCACGTGGACATCTTTATCTTGAGCCCTTTGCCTTACAGGGTGGCATTGACAAGTTCCAGAGATTATTCAGCCTACTGTAGTGAGCAATAAAGTATCCTTTATTTAATTCAGTCCACTCTTTCTCCACCTGACTTAGTCAGCCCAGGTTGCTATAACAAAATACCACAGTCAAGGCAGCTGAAACAGACATTGATTGTGTCACACTGAGACACTGCAACTCTGAGAGCATGGTGCAACATGGTTGGGTTCCTGAGAGGGCCTCTTTCTGGCTTGTAGAGTCACCTCCTTGCTGCCTTGCTGTGACTATTTGCATTTGAGGAGAAAGAAAGCGTGAGCTCTCTGGAATCTCTACTGGTAAAGGCACTAACTCCATTTTGGGGCTCCACCCTCATAATCAGGTGGATTCTAATTATTAGTCCTTCTAATCACCTCCCAAAGCCTCATCTTCAAATAGCATGAGAGGTTAGAGCTCCAGTAGATGAGTTTTGAGGACACACAAACATCCTATCCATAACACCTAACTATGGGCTCAAATTTGTGCTGAAAGTGCATAGCTACAAATCTCAAGAAGGAAAACCACCCAGCTCCACACTCAGTGGAACTACCTGTGTGAGCAGCAGCAATTCAGAGTGCTGCACAGAGCTGTCCTCCTTCCAGAGTGAACCTGGCTAGCCTGGCTTCCTGGCTGTTGGGTAGGGGCAGGATCAACACTTCACAGAACAAAAGCTTAGATCCCTAAATGTGCTTGCTCTAAATCTACCAGCATCCCATTCTCTTTCAGCTAAGTAACATAGGTGTAATGAAGAAGTAAGTGGGCTTGTTTTATTACACCTGGGTAATAACAGTTGAGGCACAGATGTTTCATCATTTCATAAGAATTCCACACCATATGTTATACATTTCTATCTGCAGTTTTGCATTCTGGATATACATCTGAGTCTACTCCAAAAACATCATAGAATCATTCCACAGTGCAGTAAATTCTACGACAAACTGAAGAATGCTAAACCATAATCTTACATTAAAATGTGTATTTTTTACTTCTAAATGGTTAGCCACTTCAGAGATTAGTAACACAACCACTGTATCCAGTTTTTTTCAAGTTCTCTGAACAAAGAAATGCATGCATATCAATCCTTATACTTTTCTATGGTCTGTGAAAAAAAAAGGAAATAACAAATGTTTGTACTGGGCAGTGATAAGCTATTATTATGGCATGGCATGTACAAGAACATTCTAAGTGAGAATGTTAGAAAAAGAGACAGAAACAGAAGGAAGAGAATATTAGAAAGACTTGGAACAAACCAGAAAGTCTCTGGAGCCCGCTGGCCCTGCCATGGCATCTCTAAACTATTTGCAAAATGCATTTTATTTATGGAGCAATTTCTACAAAGATATTGCCCAATTCTTTCTGTGATCATTTAGACCAACTTCTGATTTTAGGAAAGAAAAGCAAAGCATAAATAAATAACAATTCACAGAGCCAAATCTCTAGTGCTCTTTGCTGTCTCTGAAAAGTATATCTATACGTTAAATGGGCCACATTTTGCTTGAGATAAAAATGCCATCAACATTTTATGAAAAGGGTTTTTTTTCCTTTGTCAGTTATTTATTTACTGCCAAGTGTGACAAAGATTGTAGTTTTGGGTACCTGTGTGTATGTTTCCATTCTCTAAAGATCACAGAAGATGATGAAAAGGATGAGGGAAGTTATTTATTAATACGTTATCCATAATACATTCTGTGCCTCTTACAGAAGTAATGGAAAAGTGAGATTCCATGGACAAAAATGGCTATGCTCTTTTGAGAAGAACCATAGGGGAACTGCTGCTTTCAGTACCTTGAACTTAAGTATTCTTTTAAGAGCTTCCTGGAGGAAATACTGATATTGCATATTTATAAGTAAACTTGGAGGTAATTGGCTTGATGTAGGAATGCACTTGCATTAAGGGGAGCTCCCAGCCTCTCCCTTTACCTTTCTGATGATTTGCAATCAAGAACTGTCTCCGCACATAGCCACATAGTGCGTAGATTGCCTGAGCTGAAGTGATCATGATCCAATAAAATGGGGTGGGTTAGCAGTGAGAGGGTAGCCAGAAAGGCCTAAGTGCACTCACCTGTGGCTCACAAATCAAAGATTTATCAGCTGAGGCCTGCCTGTCCACACTGCCTCACCGACATCCATATTCTTCAGTCGCTGAAAGCCCTGAAGATTTCAGAC
Source organism: Castor canadensis (assembly GCF_047511655.1). Classification (NCBI taxonomy): domain Eukaryota; kingdom Metazoa; phylum Chordata; class Mammalia; order Rodentia; family Castoridae; genus Castor; species Castor canadensis. Next base: position 64,986,021 of record NC_133389.1, read on the forward strand.
CATCAAGTTCTCTCAGAACAACAAAATTACCTTAAAAATTGTCTGAATAAGACCAGTGTATTTCTACTATGGAAATACTGGAAATTCATGGTTTTGATGTATTATATTTTCAATCACATTACTTAAAAATAAAAAGCAGTCACATCCTTAAAATAGTAACCATTAAATAAGTTCATAAACCAAATTATATCTGAAGAACAAATTGCCTTTCTAGATCATGGCAATTCAGAGATCCTTATGCAGACAAAGCTTTCTAGGGTGACAAGAGTATTTTAGAATATCTACTGAGGCTAGAAACTTCTTAAAGGCAAATATTCACCATCAAATTAGCTGCATATTGGCCACATGCAGGCCTCTCTTGTCAGCCTGCCTGTGCTGCAGTTCTTTGATTGCCATTCCCTGTATCATCAATCTGTATTTACTCTAGTCCCCTCCTAAGTGGAAGCCCAGTTTACTGCACAAACCACAAAAGTCCCTGCTCTTCTTCTCAGTCCGGCATTAATAATTCATCCATGCACTATCCATGAGTGCAATTTACAATGCACTTACAAACTGTGCGTTAACCATCCAGGCCTCAAGGCCGCTGGGGAGCCTGGTGCCTTACCCGCCTTGGGGGCATTCTGGGCCTCCACCCAGCACCTGCCTGCCACCCCACAAAGGCCCCTGGCTGTGGCCACTGTCCACATCCCCCGCAGAGACTCATGCTCTGGTCTAATCAGTTTACCTTCTTTGAGAAACGAGACATTTTTAATTATTATTTTCAAAATGTGATTGATTATATTGTAACCATAAAAAACCAAGGCCAGCAAGTAAAATACCAGAGGTCTTTACTGAAAGTTAAACTAGTCATGGCAAATAAAATCAAATCAAGCTTTTCCCATGAGCATCCATTTAACTATTTCAAGGCAATTGTAATCTTTTTCCACTCCTGTTTCCCACAGTAACGATCTGAAATACCATTTTTTTGTTTAGACTCAGCCTAGGTGATTTTAAGAAAAGGGAAAAAGCTTCCTCCAGGGACCTACATTATGCTCTGTGAATCTAGAACATCCACAAGGCCCCCATCCCTTTGCACCTTCTGTGTTCACACCCTCCTGTCTGTCCTTCCAGGTCTTGGGACCCTTTTATTATTATTATTATTATTATTATTATTATATTATTGTTGTAGTATTTAATATTATCTTTATTATATCATCTTTATTATTATTATTATCTTGCACGCTGTCCTGCCTTTCTCTCCCTCTTCCTTTCCACGTCTTTCTTCCCTCCCTCCCTTTCTTCCTTCTTTCTTTCTTCCCTTTTACCCGCCCTTCTTTTCTTCTTTCTTCCTTTCCTTTCTTCTTTTCTTTCATGTTTTTCTTTCTTTCTCCTGTTGGAGTCAAGGGCTTTGGAGGCAGGCAGGTCTGGGTTGTATCAGCGCTGTCATGTGCAAGTTGTGTGTTCTGCAACAAGCTTATCCTGACCTTCAACAAACTCAGCAGTAGATCTGGGAAGCCACCTGCTTACAGGATTTTGGTGATGGTCAGATGAAATCATGTATGACAGCACCCACCACAACCGGGAACATGACTTCCACCTTCTACTAACCTCCCCCTCTCCCTCTGTGCCTCCTCCTATGTTCCATCCTGTACTTGATGTCATCTAAGTTTAACACCTGTTCTAATTCAGATTTAATAATATAATGAATTCCTGTCATCTTTCATAGCCTCAGCATCCATTTCAGGCCTGAAACAAGCTATCTGAAACCCAGTTGTCCCTATCACCTAAGGCTCTATTAAAACTTCTCCTCCTCTTGAGGTGGTTTGTGAGGTAGTTTGAGCATTTATCATCCCAGTGCCCCAAAACCCAGCCCATCCCACAGCTGCTAGCCACTATGAAATTTAACAGTCCTGTGAATCCTGTGAATACAGTCTGCCTTTGTGCACGTTTGCTTTATGCCTGCCCGTCCTCAACCCCATGAGAAAATGGGGGTGACGCCCATGGGCACCAGTAAAGCACAGTCCTGCAGGCCCCTCCTCCCTGAGAGCTGTCAGTGAAACAAAGCTTCTGTATCTTTCTGTTAGCTTACATGTTTTGCTGCACCCTTCCTCTGCATTTCACCTGACAGACACACCTGAGCTAGACCCTCCTCCTGTTCAGGGAGGGGCATCTTGGCCCATAAGTGCTCGGCAGATGCTGACTTTAAGAGGTCAGACAGCAAACAACATGACCTCTAATAATTTTCTGGTTCATATGAGAACTGCCCTCTCGTACATGAATCCAGATGCCAACGTGGAGAAAAGCAACAGAGAAAAAAATTCACAGTTCATATCTGTACCATTCATGTCAAGCACATCCTGCCATCGCCAGTGCTCAGACTAGCTTTATTTAACTTAATATATCTCTTAAAAATCCAGGTGAGTGAGAAATTCTTGGGCTCATGCACGTTTACATAAAGGTATTCATAAATTACAGTACGATAGACCATTCAGTTAACTGTGAAATTACACCAAATTCCATGGGGTTCAAATAGTTAAACTCTACCCTGGCAATGACACAGGATTTTTAGTAGAATCAGATAGATGTGTTTATCATGTGGGAATGCTTTTTATGACTTCTAAGATAACATAAGCAAAATGGGATGTGTTCTTAATAACAAAGGAAGAAACTTCTCTTTCAGTGGTCTTGCTCAGCCATCAATAAGCATGTGCTTCCCCTACTAACTAATTTATGGGTTCTTAACATTGGGAAGAAACCTCTAGATCACTTCCCCATATACCAATTAAAAATGGAAAGTCACTTTGGACCCTTCCCAACATGCTAGAGGGGAAATCTCTAAAGGAAGATGGTGTCTCGTGCTGTTTTGTTTCTCTAAATAATGAATTCCTAAATGATGAAGAGTAAGCCCAAGATGGCCAAGTAAGTTTCATCATGAGCAACTTAAGTTTTAGGAGGAACATAATTGGGATGTTACATAAAAAACGTTTATTTAACTTCTTTTTTACTTACAGCAAATTTTAAACAATGCGAGAGAAATGACACTAACCCTGCATGAGTGGTTCTTCAAGGAAATTATAACCTCCTACAGGCTATTTATAGAAAATTTTCCCAAAAATATTTGCAAGCTAAAACATATGTGCCATCAGAAAGGTATGGATATAGTGTCTGGCATATTTCAGGCAGAGAAAATAGACTTCTTACTTAGTGGAAGGGTCTAAATTATTAATAAAATTTTTAAAGCATTAGAGCTCTGCCCCTTCTCCAAATACTTCCCTAAACATGTAGACCACTGGAGTCTATTACAGACCTAATAAGAAAAACAATAGAAATAAAAAAGAACACATTATATTGAGTGTGAAATTTTAGCTGAAATATAGCATGACCCTGGGATCCTGAAAAAAAGCAATGTAAATAATCACAGAGAAGGTCCAATTTTCATATGGCAGTATGTTAAAAATGAACAAGATTTCAGAGCTTTTCCTATGGTGTTCTTACTCTTAAGCTCACCTTTAATTCATATAGAAGGATAAAGATCTCAAGTTCATATCACTGAAACTTCTTAAATGTTGATGAAGAATATTAGGAAAGAGTGAATATACATTAGCTATCAAATTGGATTAAAGAAAGTCATTTTTAGTTTATTAACGACCATACTGTGACCACCATAGGTTATAAACATTGACCTCGTCAAGTTTCTGAACAGAACTGAAGTTTTGCTCGGTCTACTCTGTCAGCACTCAGCCCATGTCCAGATTTTCACTAAAAGTTATTTGATTTGCATGATGTTTTAGTTTGGGTTCTCTTAGGAGTGAACCTTGAAACAAGGATTAATGTAGACACGGTTCATAAAGGAAGGAAAGAAACATCACTGAGAGAGTAGAGACATGAGGCACAGTGGGAAGGTGGCCAGAAAATGATGCATTACCAACCCAGTCATCAGCAAGGGCCCTGGGGAACTGGAGCCAGGGGAGAGCATACAGCTAGAGGTAGCTCACCAAGAAGAAGTAGCTAGCTGTTACATACCAGCATAGCTAAGGGCGATTCTCAAGGGGTGTTGACATCTCCTCAAGTAATTTCTTTGTGCTCTGCTACATGAGCCAGCAAAATGGGTTTAGTTGGCCTGTGAAGGTCCTTAGGTAAAGAAATGCAGGAGCAGATGTTCTTAGGTTTGGGCTTGAAAGTGGTAAGAGTGAGGGAGACACATGTTGGCTATGTGCATGGCAGCACACACTGCTCATGGGTGCCAGTCATGGCCAAGGTAAACATGAAAAGTTGTCACACTTCAGGTCTGAGAAGCAATGAAGACACCACCTTCAAGACACCCCTTGGGCTCTACCATCTTTGTTACAAAGGACTGGTAGTGAGACTCTTCCACTCTTCTAGTCTCCTCTTCTTCTGGTCACTCTGGAAAAAGAGAACACACACAGCATCACAGATGTGAGCTCTGATGTGCAACAGGTGATCCTGGTACCTTCCCAAAACACTGCAGAGAGAGGAACAGACGCTGTGCTTGCCATACTCTGCCACCACAATATAGGAAAACATCCTCATTTGATTCATGCAACATCAGAAAAATTATAAAAGGTTTATGCCTACAGAGCTAAAGACATTGCTCAGAGTAGTTCTAAAGTAAATGAGTGTATTTGAAACCTGAAACAGCTTTCTGGTGATGGCTAGAGATTTAAAGAGAAACTTCCCCCTAATGTGAAGCAGCTGTCAACCGCGTCTGCCTCAGCAGAATGCACACGGCCTGCTTCCCAGAGCATCAAGGGCCTGACAAATGCCCCTGTCAAACTAATGGCCACAGTCAGCAGAATGTGACCCCCGTCCAGCCCTACAACTATGGTAACAGTTACCATTGTGCAAATGCACTTCTCTGTACTCATCCAGAACAATGAGCCTGCCTCACTTAACCTAGGAAGTAATGGCTCCCACCTAGATGTGTGATTTCTGAAGAAAAAAATTCATTTTCAGCACTACTGTATATTTTGAAATATTCAAGAAAATACATTCTCTGTACTCTACCTATGTCTTTATCAGGTACGCCTCCGTAAGACTAAATGTCGGGGGTTGAGGACACTGTTTCCTCTTAGACTCACACAGTCTCTTAATAAAGATGTCATAAATGCATAAAACCAGTTTATTCTTTTGTTGGTTTAGGCACATTTTTTTTTTCTGCCGGTGCTACTGCTGGCTCCAACAGTACTGGGCTATGAATTCAAGGCCTTGTGCTTGCTAGGCAGTTGCTCCACCATTTGAGCCAGCCTAGCCCTTTTTATTTTCGCTGTTTTTCAAGTAGGTCTCACCTCAAGATTATACCCAGGCTGGCCTGGACTACAGTTCTCCTGTTTACGCCTCCCATGTTGCTGGGATGACAGGCATGCACTTCCACATCCAGCCAGGCACACGTCTTAATGTACGACTTTGATGGTGTATGCCTTAATTCCTTTAACTTTTTTTTTTTTTTTTTTGCAGTACTGGCAATTGAACTCAGGATCTCTGCTCTACCACTTCAGCCATGTCCCCAGTCCTTTTCCTTTTAGTTTGTTTTTCGGATAGAGATTCCTGATGACTTTGCCCAGGTTGGCCTTGGACCCTAATATTGGGAGTACAGTTAGGTGCCACCACACCTAGCTTGTTTTTGAGATAGGGTCTCAAGCTGACTTTTGCCTGGGCTGGCCTTCTTAGCTGCATTTCCCAAGTAGCTGAGATTATAAGTATGCACGACCACACTGGGGCTAACAAATATTTATTGACCAAATTATTTCAGGATGTCAACCCTGTGCTAAATGTTAGCTGTTGTTAAAAGAGAAAATTACAACAAATCTAATTGTGCATATCTTAATTGGCTTTATTTGTTATTCTGGAATTGGACAGAAGTCTGGCTCTAAAATGGTTCAGAATAGTCCACCCACCAGAGGGACATGTTATATTTATAACCAGAGAAAAGGATGTGACAAAGAAAGCAGAGGTATGGAAGAGATTATGTGACTAGTTATAGCTCACATCTGACTTATAACTATGGTAACAGCTGTGAGCTATTGGTTAGTTGGACATGGCCACTTGTGATTGGCTGAGACTCAGCTAGTTGTAACAAGAGTAGGATATTGTCTTTTGTACATCAAATGAGATTTTAGCACACTGTGCACTAACAAACTTTTGCACCAAATTGAAGTATGCAGGCACCAGTGTCTCATGCATGTAATCCTAGCTACTCAAGAGGCAGAAATCAGGAGGATCCTGGTTCCAAGCCAGCCAGGCAAATAGTTCACCAGATCCAATCTTCAAAAACGCTTCACAAAAATAGGGCTGGTGGAGTGGCCAAGACAAAGGCCCTGAGTACCGCAAAAAAAAAAAAAAAAAAAAAAGGATGGAGGTGGCTTTAGGCCAAACAGTGTGCAACAGTGAGCAAAGCAAACATAGCCTCTCCCATTTCATTACGTATTGCACAAATTGTATCAGAATTGCACTGACAAAAATCAAATAAAGAAAAGTGCTTAGTACCACCACCTCCATCTGTTTGATTTTATCACTGCATGCCCACTGTCCTTTTCTCCTCCACGTGGTTTGGGAACCTTGGACCGACTTCTTTTGGAATGGCTACTAACAGCTTTCTTTTGCCCAAAAAGCATATGATTGCCTAGAATACTGGTCTACAGTGCCAGTAGGAGCCGACCAGGAAGCATCTATACCCCCGGAGTCTACTCTGAAAGAGTCCAGCAGCCTTCCAATACAGTGCTTTTCAAACTATCTAGGTGAAGGGCTAGGTTTTGTTTTATTTTATTTTTGCTATTTAAATCTCAAACCAAGTGTGGGCTGGTAATTTTGTAAAATATCATAAAAATGAATTACTAGAAAATAAAATGGAAAAACAATAAAGGCATTCAAAACATAAACACAAGTTGAGTATTACATTTAATAGACATTATTAAATTGCAACAGAGTTTCTAAACATTTGTTGCTTTGAGTTATCCTTTCATATTTTTTTTCTTAAAATGAGTGTTCTTAAAAGCCAACAATAAGCTCATACCTGTAATCCTAGTTACTCAGGAGGCAAAGTTCAGGAGGATGGTGGTTCAAAGTCATCCTGGGCAAATAGTTCAAGAGACCCTACGTCAAAAATGCTCAACACAAAGCAGGGTTGGTGCGGTGGCTCAAGTGGTAGAGAGCCTGCCTAGAAGCATGAGGACCTGAGTTCAAACCCCAGTGCCACCAAAAAAAAAAAGCCAACAATAAGAAAAATAATCCAATTAAAAATTGGGTGAAGATCTGGGCAGATCTCATGAGCGGGGATACACAAGTGGCAAATAAGCATGTGAAAGAGGCCCAAAATCATGCATCACAGAGTAAATGCAAATTCGAGTAAAGCACACCACCATACCTCTATTAGAGTGGTAAAATCAAGCAACTGAGTCAAATGCTGGCGAGGGTGTGCCACGGAACTTTCTTTCATTGCTGATGAGAATGCAAAAGGCACAGCCACTTTGCAGGAATCTCCCTCAGACACTCCAGCAATCATAGTCCTTGGTATTTACCCACATCGAGCTGAAAACAGGTCTACACAAAATCCAGCATAAAATGTTAACAGCACATTTATTTATCATCATCAAATACTAGAAGCAACTAGGATAGCCATCAGTTAGGCAAATGGCTAAACAAGATGTCATATAGCTTTTCAATGAAATGCTGTTCAGCAATCTTTAAAAATATATACACAATGGATTTTTATTCAGCCATAAGAAGAATGAAGTTATGTTGTTTACAGGTAAATGAATGGAACTGGAGAGCATCACGTTAAGCAACATAAAACAGGCTCAAAAAGACAAAGATCACATGTTTTCCCTCATATGTGGAAGCTAGACCTGTAAGTTAAATGTATACATAAATACATATATGATATATACACACACATACATACATGTGTAATGAGAGAGAGAACAAAATTGTATTAATGAATCTGTCTGAGGGGGCTCTGGGAGGCGGGAGAGAGAGAAAATGTTAGAGAATGAAAAATATTCAAACAACCATCTTTGTAGGAATATAATATGATGTGCTATACTTTAAACTGTTGAATGTTAGGCGAGCCTGGTGATAAAGAAAGAGAAATGGGGTTAATTTGATAAAAGCACAATATATACAGGCCTGAAGCACCAAGATGAAACTCCCTTGGACTATCAATATACACCTTAAAAAAGTGAAGGGCGGGAGGGTAAAATAGGTCTTTTCCAGGGTGGGCACCAATGGGAAGAGGAGAGCATAAGGAAAGGGTGAATGAGGGTGAATATGGCAAATGTGTTTTGAATTCACATATGAAAATGAATGAAAGGATGAAGAATGAATCCTGTTGAAATTGTTCTAAGAAGGGGAAGGGGGGTTGAGAGAGACTGATGGAGGGGGTAAATCTAAGATATATTGCAAGCACATATGTAAATATCACAATGCACAAATATTATACAAGGTACAACTATTATATGCTAATAAAATTTTTAAATAAAAAATAAATAATAAAGTGTCAACTCGTTCAAATAGTTGAATCTTAAGTGCACAGAGCAAAATAAAAGAACCCAGTCCTGAAAAGCTACATAGTGTAGATTCAGTTGCTATGACCTTATGGAAAAAGAAAGGGGACAGAGAGATGAGTTGTGACAGGAAATTGGCGAGGTATGAGGGAGGCTAGAATGGATTTTTTTTTCCCTTTTTGCTTCTCATTATAGTCAACTCTTAGACTTAATACGCAGACTTTTATTTCTAGCCCCCACTGGTTTAAAGAACATAAAAGCTTCTTGAAATTTCTATTATTTAGATGTTGTCTTTCAGGAGTTTTCATCCCCACTTCCTTTACTTACTGAGAAGTTTAGGAAAGCGGGGGTTGAGACCTCTGGATTTGACTAGATAATGGGTAATGGACCACACCACGAAAAAAAAGGTCAAAAGCCTTCAACTTCAAGCCACTTCCAGGCAACATTTTTTTTTTTTTGAGATAGGTCTTGCTATGTAGCCAAGGCTGGCCTTGAACTCACAACCCTTCTGTCTCATCTCTTGAGTTCTGGGATTTCAAGCATGTGCCACCACACTCTTCAAACTTCCAGGCAATTCTTAAAGACCATGCAATATGCATTTGGCCCTAGAAAGAAATCATGAGAACATTACCAGTTGACAGGAAAAAGTGGTCACACCAATGGAAAAGTATTAGCGAGCATTCCGGGCATGTTCAGACAGGTGAGGCCATCTAGAAGATCATCTGTAAATCTCTTGTCAGTTTTCACTGGGTGCTTTACAGAACGCAACTGTAAATTTGTGACATATGCTGACTTGGGCAGCCTGCCCAGGAGGTATGGGCTGAAGCCATTAATCAGTCAGCTAAAAGCTGAATGCAGTGTCTACATTTAACATAGTGCTTTCCAAACAACTAGCTTCTTGAAATTTCTATTATTTAGATGTTGTCTTTCAGGAGTTTTCATCCCCACTTCCTTTACTTACTGAGAAGTTTAGGAAAGCGGGGGTTGAGACCTCTGGATTTGACTAGATAATGGGTAATGGACCACACCACTAGTCCATTTGGAAATAGTCTAGTATTTCCAAAATACTAGAGCTCAGAACGCTCTAGTATTTGCTTTTCACTCTCCAGGTCTTGTACCTTGGCTGGGGCCAGGCCCTCAGGGTCACATTCATGGCTTCCATAGTCCTCAGAGGCCTCCCAGAGACCCGATCATATCTCTGCTTCTTCAGTGCTGTGTCCAGAGTGTTGCAAGGCTGCATTTGATTAACTGATCAATTTGTTTCTCCATCGTCTGGTACCACTCCCTGAGACAAACCACACTGATGAAGTGGTGCCTGTGTGTGCCTGCACATGCCACATGTCACATTCCTCATGAAGATGCTATGGAATGCATTTAAGCTACTTCCTTGCCAATAAAGATCATATTTAGATAGAATTTTAAAGCTGGAAGGAATCTAAGAGATTAGCTAACTCAAAACCATCCTGATAAGGAAACTTAGGTCCTGAGGGGTGAAGTAACTTGGTCCAAGTCTGTAAGACCTAAGAGCTGCCCTGACTTCCATGCCATTTCTCTCCAATTTCCTCCCTCACTTTCCCTGCTTGTCCTCCTCATTGCCTTCTCAGCCTTCGCTGTGGCTCAGCTTCCATTTCCAGCCATGCTTCCCCAGTCCCACCCTTCAGCCTCAGCTCAAGCCACCTTCGTGCTAACGACTCCATCATCTTATCCACGTGGATAACTGTTTTCCTGCCATCTAAGGCCCTTTTTACACCATATCAAAAACATATTGACTATGTTCTAAGAGCAAAAGCAACCCATGCCACATTTTTTATCAAAATCACTTAGTTTCTCTGGTACCTTGATGAACACCACCCGAGTTCTGTCCACTGTGTGGATTAACCTGATCCATTTTCAGTCATCGTCAGCCCACCAACAGACCATAATGCAGCCACCTTTGAGATGAGTTTTGGTCTTCTGCTTATGAGCTACTTTCTATAAGCCATGCTACTGTTTGTCAATCCTCCCATATCAATCATATGAGAATACCCAGTCACATATGGAGTTCACAGCTCTTTAGGGAGGTTTCTGTAGCCATCAAAGCCCTCGTAGCCACCTGCTAATGTTTGCAATGGGCTCTTCACTGTGTGCTTGGACACACCTTTTTGTGAACACAGATCTTCCCAATGGAGTCTCTTTCTGACATAAGCCATTGTGTGTAGGATATTTCAGGCCTGAATATTTTGTGTCATTTAGTAATAAATACAGTTGCAATCAGTGATCAATAACAGAATCGTAGTCGTTTCTCAAAAAGAGTTTATCTGGCAGCCATCGGGGCAATTTCCTCATATAAAATATTTAGTGACCATCACTCACTGGCAATCAAGGGCTTTTGTCAAACATCCCATCAGCATAAGCACATGATGCTGACACTCTTAATATCATTTCTTCAAGCTATTTTTAGAGATTGCTTTAGGGGTTACAAAACGCATCTTTTATTTATCACAGTCTACTTAAAGTGAATTTTTAATTTCTTCTTATGAAATATAGAAAGATTTCAACCAAAGTGCATACAATTGAAGAGAAACACATAACCATCTATACACACATACACATATTCTCATACATTTGTCATTTGTATGTTTTTAACTCCCTTGTTGAAGAGCAAGTTACCATTGAATAGTGTTTTCCTTCAGTTTGAAACTTTCTTTAGTACATCTTAAAATTCAGCGTGGCTAGCAATGAAATCTGTTCTTCATCCTTAAATGTCTTCAGTGAATGCTTCAATTCTGAAAGCTAATACCCACAGACAGAATTCTTGATTATAGATTTTTCCTTTCAGTCCTTTGAATATGACAGTCCAATATCTTCTGTCTTACATTATTTCTGAAATATTGCTCATTAATCAAGTCATTTCTCATTGTATCTCTTTTTTTGCTGTTTTCAAGATTTTTTCCTTCATTTTTGGTTTTTGGAAATTTGACTATGATGTATACAGTTTAATTTCTTTGTATTCAGTTTCTTTGGGATTTATTAAGCTCTTGGATCTGTAAATTAAAGGGTTTTGTCTAATTTAGGAATTTCAGCAGTCATTATTTTTTTCAAATAGTTTTATCTCTCATTCTCCTTCTCCTTTAAAAGCTCCAATTTCATTTATGATAATTTTAATATGAAATGTCTCCCCAAAACTCATGTGTTGAAAGTTTAGTCCCTAATATAATGTCCAGGGGTGTGGCTTTTGAGAAGTGGTCCTAGCATGATGGTTCTGACCTAATCAATGGATTAACCCATTGATAGCTTCATAATCTGATTATGTTATTTGGAAGTGGTGGAAAGTAGGAGGCAGGGACAAATTGGAGGAAATAATTCTCTGGGAGTGTCCACATGAAGGGTGTATCTTGTCCCTGGTCCCTCCCTTTCTCTCTCTGCTTCAAGGCCACCACAAGGTAACATATTCTTCTCCACTCTGTTCTCTCTAACATCATGCTCTGCCTCACCTCAGGTTCATGGTGATGGAGCCAAGCAATTGTGAACCATGAAACCATGAGCCAAAATAGACCTTTCTTCCTTTAAGTTGTTCTCAGGTATTTTGTCACAGTGACAAAAAGCTGTCTAACACAATGTTGTATCTTTTTTGTGTGTGTGCTACAAATCTCTGATGCATTTTTCATTTTTTTCACTCTTTGTTGCTGGTTTTTAAAATTGCATAATTTCTATTACCTATTTCCAGGTTCAATGTTTTACTATTCTGCAATCTAGAAGATTTTGTTTGGTCTAGTAGGATGAAAGCCCCATTTATAAAGAAAAATTTTTATTCCAAATAGATTCTCCAAAGTCAAAATTTACTTACCACCATTTTCTTTTAGAATTATAATAAAGAAAAATAAGTAATACTCTCCTCTATTTATTATAAACACATTTCTCAGAGGCAACTTCTGTTTCTAATTTTTTGTATGTCTGTACAGAAATTTTCTTCAGATATCCAGTCAAAATATGTAGACAATACATATTTGGATTTATCCACATGCGTATTAACTTCTTCAACCATCATTCACTCTTTCTTTCTAGGTTGAGTTTTATTTTTCTGAAGTAAGCTCTTCCATGGTTCTTCCAATGGGGGCTTATGAATGCCCAGTTATTCCTATTCTTTCCCTGAAAGTTCCTCATTTCATCAGTAAGCCTAAAATATCATTTAGATAAATATTAACTTGCAGTTATTTTCTCTAAAAACTAGATTTCCAAGTACTGCTGTATCTTCACCCTACAAACTTTTATTTGTTTCATTTTCATTTACGGTAAAGTATGTCATAATTTTGCTCATGCTTTCATCTTTAACTCAGGAGTTATTCAGAAGTATGTTATATATTTGAAAACCTAGAGGGACTTTTCTAGATCTCTACCTATATTAATAACTGACTTCCATCAGAAAATTTACTGTATGAAATTTATATCTTATAAAACTTAATAACCTTTATTTTATGGCACAGTATACATTTTATTTTATTGGGTGTTCTTTTACAGTAAGACTATATATTATGAAGTTATTTGGTTTAGTGTTCTATGAATATTAATCAGGTCAATTTGATTCATGATGTTACTGATACTTTACTTAAATGTTATTTCAGTTACTGAGAAATGGTTACAAAAATCTCTCACTACAGTGTGGACTTTATACATTTCTTCTTTTAATTCTGTCCATCTGCTTTGTTTTTAAAGCTTTATTATTAGGCACATGGACATTTAGGATGGTTATGTCTTCTTTATGTATTTTTCTCTATTATTTCAAAATGTTACTCTTTATCCTAGAACATTCCCTACTTTAAAGTGTATTTATGCAATAATTATATTTACTTAAGACATGAAATATCTTGTATGATATTAATATATCTACACTAGTCTTATGTTTATAATTTGCAAGGAATGACTTTCTATTCTTTTTTCTTCTGGTGTCTTTAGGGTTACAGTGGATTTCATAGTGGTAAGCATACAGTTCACCAATTCCTATTTAAAATCCAGCCAGGTACACTACCAAAAGCAATCTACATGTTTAATGCAATTCCCATCAAAATCCCAGTGACTTTCATCACAGAGATTGAAAAATCTACCCTAAAGTTCATTTAGAAACACAAAAGACCACAAATAGCCAAGGCAATACTCAGCAAAAAGAGCAATGCTGATGGTATCACAATACCTGACTTTAAACTACATTACAAAGCAATAGCAATAAAAAACAGCATGGTACTGGTACAAAAACAGATATGAAAACCAGTGGAACAGAATAGAGGACCCAGATATGAATCCACACAACTATACCCACCTCATTTTTGACTAAGGGGCCAAAAATATACAATGGAGAAAAGAGCCTCTTCAACAAATGCTGCTGGGAAAAGTGGTTATCCATCTGCAAGAAACTAAAACTAGATCCATGTCTATCACCCTGTACTAGTATCAACTCAAAATGGATCAAGGACCTTAATATCAGACCTGAAACTCTGAGGTTAGTACAGGAAAGAGTAGAGAATACTTTGGAACTAATAGTTATAGGCAAGGACTTCCTCAATAGAACCCCAGCAGCTCAGCAACTAAGAGAAAGAATGGACAAATGGGACTTCGTAAAATTAAAAGGCTTCCGCACAACAAAAGAAATGGTCTCTAAACTAAAGAGACCACCCAGAGAGTGGGAGAAAATATTTGCCAGCTATACATAAGACAAAGGAGTGATAACCAGAATATACAGCGAACTTAAGAAACTAAACTCTCCCAAAAATCAATGAACCAATTAAGAAATGGGCAACTGAACTAAACAGAACTTTCTCAAAAGAAGAAATTCAAATGGCTAAAAAACACATGAAAAAATGCTCACCATCTCTAGCCATAAAGGAAATGCAAATCAAAACCACACTAAGATTCCACCTCACCCCTGTTAGAATAGCCATCATCAAAAACACCACCAACAACATGTGTTGGTGAGGATGTGGGGAAAAAGGAACCCTCGGACACTGCTGGTGGGAATGCAAGCTAATGCAACCACTCTGGAAAAAAATTTGGAGGCTTCTTAAAAATCTAAACATATATCTGCCATATGATCCAGCAATACCACTCTTGGGGATATACCCAAAAGTATGTGACACAGGTTACTCCAGAGCCACCTGCACACCCATGTTTATTGCAGCACTATTCACAATAGCCAAGTTATGGAAACAACCAAGATGCCCCCACTACTGATGAATGGATTAAGAAAATGTGGTATCTATACACAATGGAATTTTACTCAGCCATGAAGAAAAATGAAATCTTATCACTTGCAAGTAAATGGATGGAACTGGAGAACATCATTCTGAGCAAGGTTAGCCAGATTCAGAAGCCCAAATCGTATGTTCTCCCTCATATGTGGTCTTTAGATCTAGGGCAAATACAGCAATATGGTAGGACTTGGGTTACATGACAAAGGGAGAAAATATACAGGAGGTACGGGATTAGATAGAAAACCCAAAACTGAAAGCATTTTATGTCTCCACTCCAGAGGAATTAATACAGAAACCTTAAAGTGGCAGAGGTCAACATAAGAAGGGGATCAGGAGCTAGTGTAAGGATCAGTTAGAGATGAATCAACCTGGGTTGTAACACATTTGTGCATGGAAGCAATGCTAGGAATCTCTCTGTATAGCTATCTTTATCTCAACTAGCAAAAACACTGTATCTTTCATATTATTGCTTATTTCTGCTCTTCAACAGAACTGGAGAAAAGGGCAGAACAGGTTCTGCCTGAAAGGGAGAGGGGAGGGGGGAGAGGGAGGGGGTGAAGGGAGGAGGGAGAAATGACCCAAACAATATATGCACATGTGAATAAATGAATAGTAAAAAAAAAATCCAGCCAGATAGTCCGTGCCTTTGAATCAGTGTTGACCCAGGAATCCCTAATGTTAGTATTTTGCTTTTTAGATTCATTCTTATCTGTTTTTTTTTCATTTTTTTCTCTTTTGAAACTTCCTTTATTGAGCCAGGATGGTAACAATGATGGTGGGTGTGAAGACAGCATCAAGGATGGTAAATGGTCACGTGATGATGATGACATAATTATACTTCCCAACTCTGATCCTCAACCCATTCCTCCCACTCCCTTACATTCTCTTTTTGATTGCACCATACCAAATTTATCTGCCCCAATTACATTTGCTATTTCCTGTTATGTTTATTTCTATTCACCGTTTCCTCAGCCAGCAGTATTGTCTTCTATCTTCTGCATCTGGTTAATACTCACTCACTCTTCAAAATTAAGGTTAAGCCACCAACTCCTGTAGGAAGTCTACTAGAATATCCTTTGTGCTCCAATGGTACAGCAAGTATACCTCTTCCATTAAATTTGTGTTAGGACAAATTTAGAAAACTAAACTCAGGATTTTCTTTGCCGACTTTCTTGACTTTCCTCTTTCACAATTGAATTGGTGGTCTTCCTTGACCCAGGAAAAGAGCACATACACACACACACACACACACACACACACACCACAAACTAAGGAGTCATTTGACCTCATAAATACAAATAAGATATCATATTGCTTTCCTCAATCACTAATTTTAATTAAGAGTACACACTACCTCGAATTCAATTTTTAAAACAAAAATCCATATTCCATTGTACTAGGTATCATTTTCTTACTTATATAAAATAAGTATTAAATGTGTTTTATATATATATAAATCTGAATAAAATAAATTAATGCATCAGATAAATTATTCTACAGCACTGAGATGTTCTTGAGACTACCATAGTTACAATTAATCTTAAAATAAGTTTAAAAGCAATAAAACATCAAAAAGAGTTGCAAGTACTAATCATAAAATAAGATTAAAAGCAATAAAACATCAAAAAGAGTTGCAAAATACTTTGGGTTATGTCCTTCAGGTCCTTCAGCAATTATGTACCAATTACAGTGTGACCGTAAGAACTGCAACTGCCACTGGTGACTCGCATGGTGGCTTGAACAGTCTCATCAATGTTGTTAATCACTCATGGGTCAAACAGATCACCAGTACCCAGGTCCTGAAATGTAATCAATACTACAACACAAAAGTGAGGTTTGCTGCATTTCAACGTGGCTGGGTTTAAATGGATACAAGCAGTTCTTTACATGTTTTATGAGAGGACACAGAAAACTGGGCTGAAATGCAGCCTCACCAGCAAGGACAAATTTTGTTTAAGCAGCGTTCCCAGCTCAAGGACTTCCCTAGACATAAGAGCTGAGACTTGCTGAAAAAAAGTCAGCACACACAGAGCAGCCCACACTGGTGAGGAATGAGGGAGGTGTGGGTTCTGTTTGACAAAGATCTCAAGCTGACAACTTGTCAACGCACACACTGCTCTTCAGTCGCAGAATTCCTGCCGTGAATTTTTTGGGCATAATTGAGTTTTTCATTATTGCACTTGATTGTCTTGAAAGGTTTCAGATATACCTTTTTACTATCTTAGATTTTCAACCTTAATGTTAATGCTTTTTTGTAGGCTTCAGAGCTTCTCCTGTAGAGTTCACTAACAAGGCATGTACACATAAGTTATATCTATGAAATGAGTGGCCTCTTTCTTCTGTCTCTCTCTGTTTAGGACTTCTTAATTTCCAGTCTCTCTGGCATCCATAAATTCCACATTTTGACACATCATCCCAAAAAGACAGTGGTGTCTTCTTGCCTGAATTCTAGTTATCCCCACAATGTGTGGACTGAGATGATTGAGAAGTAAAGTGGTATAAAAGTAGCTCTCATCTGGTTTGGTTTTTTTTTTCTTTCAGGCTCAAACGCCCTTCCCCCAGTTTCTACCTGCTACTTTTCATTCTTCAGTGACTTCTAATAGTTGTGGTTCAAAATATTTCATCAGAGTTTATCATTGATATATACAAGAGGATTAGTCTCACAAAGGGTATTCCAGTATTTCTGGATCTGGAACTCCAAGAACTATGCTTAAATATTAATTAGCTTATGGGTTTTGGTTTACCAAATCAAATAGGCAATATATATGCAAACCACAAACCACAAGAAAATAGGCCTGTGGTTACAAATTCTCAGGTACACTTTTTTCATTTGTACCCAGAACTCTAGCTAAAATAGACAAATTCATCACCTCACTGTGCCAAAGCACATTTTTCACTCACTGATTCATTACTGGCATAGCGTCCAAAGTCCTAATTTCATAAAAGACCTAACACTTTAACTTGTGTTACCATTTAAACAACCCCCTTTTCTGTTGTTGTTTTGTTTTGTTTTTAACACCATTGCCTACTGCCAGGGCAATCATTTTAGTCTTCCGTTTCCTCTTGGTGTGTTTGCAGGTCAAGCTATTTACTTCATATACTATTTGATCTCTAATAGAACCTTTAAGTGTTATGTATCTGAAACAGAGCTTCTGAATTTTTCCATCAACCCTCTTCTCCTCAGGCTTCTGTATTCCAGTAAATAACATCATTATTCATCTCAAGTCCTTTCAATTGTCCTCCAAGCTACATCTCCAATGTGCCCACTTATCTCTCTCCACTGCCATCTGCCTCTGGAATCTCTTATGTAGTCCATTGCACTGCCTCTAAACTAGCCTCCTTATTTCACAAGCAGTCCAACCAAACATTTCAATAGGGACCATATAATGTCACTTCCCTATGTAAAGCAGTTTAATGGTGCTATGGTGTTTTTTAATGCAATATGCAAATTACTACCACGGCTATACATCTGATATAATCAGAATCCCATGTATCTCTCCAGTCAGCCTCATCATTCTCCTCTCAGTACACACTAGCTGGCACACTGCTTTCAAATTCCTCTTTTCACCCACATTGCAAAAGATATAAGTTTGCAGGTTGCAGAATAGGAGTACATTATGTCAAAGCCCTGACCACACAGGCAGTGAAAGACACTTCATCCAGCATGGTACTTGGGAACATGAGACTGTAGTCCATAAGATTAGGCAAACCTTGGCTCAGCCAGCTGGGGTCATGAAGGCTGAAGCCATGTGGAAATTCACACTTACAATTGCTGCTATTGTTTGAAGCAGTGAAAAAGTTTTGTAGAGCATGAGCTATTGGTATTTGAACATTTTTTAATTGCAAGATTGCTGAGAGAGAGAAACTTGCCATGTGATTATAGGTGTGAACTTTTCCTTTATAATGCTCAGCTAGAGGACTGGTCAGCAGCCTTTTTCTCTAAGTTTCAAGAAAGCCAAGATTTTAGACCTTGCAGAGCAGGCAGTCTTGGTCATTAGTCACCCAACTCCAGTGTGCAGTGCAAAGTTAGCTCTAGACAATGTTAATACATGGGCTTGGCCATGTACCAATAAACTTTATGGACACAGAAATTTGGATTTCATATAATTTCCATATGTCATGAAATATTATTCTATCTTTTCCAACTATTTAAAAAGGTGAAAACCATTCTTACCTAGAAGACCATACAAAACAGGTGGTGGTCTAGATTTGGACCATCCGGGCCAGTTTTCCAAATCCCGAGCTGGAGCATTGTCTGGGCCATGTAGAAGACATGTTAAATCTCCCCTGTGTCCTATAGCTGTAAGATAGGCTGAGCAGGCTTGCTTTGCTGTTGTGACATTGTGGCTCTAGCACAGTCCAGGTTTGCTGGTTAGCAATCTGTGGTCTGAGTGCACCCTAGATCACGTCAAAATGAGGCTGCAGTCATTAATTCAGGCTGTGAGGCTGCCACCACAGGCCAACTTCAAACGAGTTTCCCCCAGCTACCCTGTCCTCCTGACCTGCATCCCCAAAACTACGAGTTAGCTGGAAGATGAAAGTGCTATCTTCCATCCATCACCAGTGACATGATTTCAGTTGACACTGGGCAGACTTCCCTGGGCAGCATCTTCAGTAAGGCTGTGGGCAGGGATCTAGGGTCTCCTATAGCTTACCTCTAGGACCAAGGTTAGCTTGAGTTTAGGAGATGCTGAAGGAGCACAGAAATGGGCAGTAGAAGACTGGGGTTTGAAAGTGCCAGAACTACCACTCATTGTGAGCCCAGGGTAAACTGTGCCCATCCTGAACATCCATTTCTTCATGTCAGAGGAAAGAGAAGTGGCATGGCTAGACTTAAATCTTCAATGTCCCTCAGTGGTCTACTGTCAGAGTCTTGGTCCCCAGTCTCTGGTGCAATTGGGAGGTGGGAGAACCGTTAGGAGGTGAGGCCTAACGAAAGGAAGGTAGATGGTTAGGGGCAGCCCCGTGAAGGGAATATTGGGATCCTTGACTCTTTCTGTCTTTCTCTCTCTCTCTTGCTTCCTGGCTACCATGAGGTAAGCAGTTTCCTCTGCCACATGTTCTTACCATGATGTGCTGCCTCACCACAGGTCCAAAGGCAACAGGGACAAGCAACCATGGAAACCTGTGAAATCCTTTGTTTCTTTTTTCTTTTGCAGTACTGAGGTCTGGAATTTCCTCAAGCCTGTGAGGCAGCCACTCACTTTTGAGCCAAGCACCCAGCCCTTTTTTGCTTTGGCTATTTTTGAGATAGGACTGGTCTGGACCATGGTCCTCTACTTATGCTTTCTAAATAGCTAGGGCAAGACGTGTGACACCATACCCAGCTTTTTGTTATTGTTGTTCATATGGGGACTCACTAACTTTTTGCCCAGCTGGACTTAAACCTTGATCCTTTCAATCTCCACCTCCTGAGTAGCTGGAATCACAGGCATGAGCCACTGTGCCCAGCAACCCTTCCTCTTTTTTTAAGTTGATTTATCTCAGATTATTTGTCATGGTAATGCCAAGCTACCTAACATACATATTCACCCAGGCTCCCTGGGCATCAGACATAGAGGAAACCTGGTCAATGATATCCACTCAGTCCTGCAGTGCATATGCTTATTAGATGTCTTGCCCTGAGCCAAACACTGGTCTTGAAAACAAAATAGAATGGTCTCAGTGGACATGAAGTTTATGGTGTAGTAAGGAAGACAGGAAATTAAGTAGATATTAACAACATCCTAAGAAGCATACTGTAACATAAGAGAAATGAGGAGCTGAGAACAGGAACCAGAAGGCCACTGCTCTGGGAGTCAGAGAAGGGCACCCCAAGGTGATGGTACTTCAGCTGAGGCCTGAGAATGAAGAACAATGAAGAGGTCACTCATTTACAACTCAGGGAACTGAGGGGCACGCATTGGGGCCTTTGGACACTAGGCAAACACACACAACATACACGTGGCACTCTCAGGATCTCCAGCTTTGGGGTTTTAAGGGTGGAAAAGAGGGCTGATTAAGATGCTGAAGCTAAGGGGGCCAGCCATGAGTTCCTGGGAGACAGCCTCTCCTAAAGCAAGGAAAATGAAATGGCAGGGGAAAAGTGCCTTGTTCTCCTCCGACAGGGAGAGGGTTAATGTCTAGCTCGACAGGGATCCATTTCCTTTGGGCTTCTACAAAGTTTGCAATTCAAGAATATTGATCCCTCTAAAGTAGAATGCTGGCCTTTGGTAAGCAATAGAAGCAAAGCATAAACAATCTCTTCTCTGCCAAAGCAGTTTGTTGTTTTATCTAAGCAGCCATGCCTCTGGGAGGGCTCCAGCCAGGCCACTCACTGTCCTCCAGCAAGCACAGTGGATTACTTGGGGGAAAGGAGGCAAGGAAGACGCCTCACCAACAGCACACCAGACAAGCTTTATTTTCATTTTCTAGTATGAATAACAATTCTAATTTACCTGGCTACTTAAATTAGAAGTGTTGGGAATACAGCGTCTTTAAGAATAATGAATGCTAATATAGTCACTAATGGCTTTACACCTCAGCTTTCTTTCCACCCAGGACACTTGCCAGAGCAAGTGTCACTGAGTTCTGTTAGTAGAAGGAATTCCTCAGGACAGCCCAACCAGCTGATGCTAACTTTCTGCAATAGATTTTTGTGAGTATTTTCCTGTGAAGAAATATGAACAAAACTAAAATGAGATAGCATCATGTCTAAGGTAGCATTGTTGTTAAAAAGACAAAAAATAGCAAATGCTGACATGAATATGGAGTAAAGGTAACTCTGATACACCATTGGTGTGACTGTAAGTTAGTATAGCCGAATGGAGAAGAATAGGGGGGGAGCCCCTCAAAAAACTAAAAATCAGCCTACCATATGACCCAGCTACCCCACCTGTAGGCATGTATCAATGACACCTGCACACTGCATCATTGCAGTACAATTCTTAATAGCCAAAGCATGCAATCAACCTCGCTGCCATCAATGAATGGATGGAGAAAACGCAGTGTATGTGCACAGGCGAGTATCACTAAGACCTGAAAAGACTGATTATCCTTTCATTCACTCAGAATGGATAGAACTGGAGGACATTCTGTTAAGTGACATAAGACAGACACAGAAAGACAAATACCACATGTTCTCTCTCATGTGTGTATGCTAAAAAGAAAAAGAAAAAGAAAATTCTATGTGAATACAGAATAGCGATTACTAGAGGCTAGAAAGGACAGGAGGGAGGGACATGAGTGACAGAGGATTAAGTTCTAGTGGTCCTCAGCACATTGGGGTGACTATAGCTTACAATGATCTATCATGTATTTTATGAGTAACTCAGAGGAGCTTAAAGAATCCAGATGCAAAGTAGTGATAGGAGATAGAATTTTAACTACCCTGCTTTGATCCTATGTACACGTGTACAAGTATTGAAATATCACACTGCCTCACAAATATGAATGTTTGCTACAGTAATCAAAACAAGTCTCAAGTTTGAGAAGGATGGAAATGCTAACAAACTCACACGGAATTCCACATGCGTACATGGATCATCTTCTCACACTAGACTCTGTAAACATGTAAAATGAAAAAATAAAAATTAACATAAAAGCATAGCAAGTATTTTCATTTAGTTTTCAGTCAAGTATAATGATAATAGGTTTGGTGGATGCAATGAACAAAATTATTTTGTGAAATTAATATTTATGAAACTGTAATGATTCCAGTGGCAGTTGAGAATTGAGAACATTTAGAATGAAAATCAGAACAAAACCAAGCATTTGAAAGTAAAAATGTTGCAGATATTTCCCTCACACCATGGAGTCAAATATATGACAGATAGCTCCACTGTATACCAAAATTGGTGTCAAAATCAATAAATAATTGACTCTTTTTTTCTTTTGAGATAATTCTAGGTTCACATGTAGGTCTAAGAAATGATACAGACAAGTTCATGTGCCCTTTATCAAGTTTCCTTAATGAGAAAATTTCTTTTAAGATTATAGCACAATATCATAGCAAAATATGAAAAATGGAATAGTTAAGATACAGAACCATCTGATCACCCAAAGAATCCACTTGTCTGCCTTTGCATGGGCAGCCACACCCACTTTCCTCTGGGCCTCCTATATCCCCCAGGGCTGGTCTAGACTCTGTCTCTGCAATCTCAGTAGTGCTTTTCTTTGGAAATTCAGTCTTTTTGCCCAACATAATTATTTGGTTATTCATCCAAGGGACCGTGCATGTAGACACTTTGTCCGTTGTGTCCCTGGGTAGCATTCACTCCCTGAAGGACATCCGGGTCATTTCCAGTTTGGCATTTTTATGAATAAAACTGCAATTAACATTCAGGTATAAGTGTTTATGTGATCATAAGTTTTCATTTATCTCAAGCAATTGCCCAAGAATATAATTTCTGGCTCATATGTCAGTAACATGTTTACTTGTTTTTGTTTTTTTCTTAATGAATGATTTTCCAATGTGTCATTTTGTGTTAGCATTTGCGATGCGTAAATGATCCAGTTTTTCCACATCCTCACCAGCATTTGGTGTTGTCGCTGTTTTTGTTTTTATTTTAGTCATTCTGGTAAGTGTATAATGATACCCTATTGCGACTTAATTTGCATTTGCCTTATGGCTAAAGCTGTCAAGAATATTTGCGTGTGTTCATTTTCCCTCTGTATGCTTTTGGTAGGACTTTACTTATGTTTTTGCATATTTTCTAGTTGAATTAATATTTTTTGGTAGTACTGGGGTTAGCATTCAGGACCCTGTGCTTGCTGGGCAGGTGTTCTACCACTTGAGCCACACCTTCATAATAAATCATTTCTTTGTGAGTTTTGAGAATTCTTATGTACTCTAGATATTAGAACTTTGATTAAAACGTGGTTTTCCAAGTTGACAGCTTTTATTTTCACCCTAACAGGGTCCTTTCCATGGTATAAATTTAAATTTTTGATGAAGGTTAATTTACCACTTTTTCCTTTTATGAATTATCCTTTAATGTCAACTCTAAGAATACTTTAACTATCCCTAAATACTCCTTCTTTTTCTATGAGTTTTACAGTTCTAAATTTCCTAAACACTCTTATTTCTTTCTACAAGTTTTAAGATTCTAAATTTTGCATTTAAGTCTGCAATGATGAAACTGGTGTTTTGTTTTTCAGACAGTGTCCCACTATGTAGTCTAGACCGTCCTTGAAGTCATGATCTTGCTACCTCCACCTCCTGAGTGCTGGGATTGCAGGCATGTGGCACTATGCCTGGCTTTGTGCATTAGTTTCTGTATAAAGAATGTAGATCAGGTCGACACATTTTTTGGCCTCTCAATGGCCAAACTCCAACACCAGTGGGTGAAAAGATTGACCAAAGCATCATTGTGGTCAATGACAACATGTTTGAAGGACACTGGTCTGTAGGTTCCTTTTCTACAGCAATGGTGTATGTAGTTTTAGTATTGGTGTAACTAGCTTCCTGGAATGAATTGGGAAGTGTCCCCTCCTATTTCCTGAGATTAATAGAATACTTGTGGATTCCCTGGGACCACTTTCTCTTTTCTCCAATCTATTTTCTCTTTTGTTCAGATTGGGTGATTTCTATTGGTCTCTATTCAAATTTCCTAATTCTTTTTTCCATCAGACTTGTTCTGTTATTAGCCCACGCACTATTTTGAAAACATTGGTTATTGTAGTTCTTCATTTCTAAATTTTTCATTTTGGTTTTGTTTTAGTTTCTTTGCTGACTCTTTCATTTTTTCAGGTATTTCTTGGCAATTATTCATTAAGACATTTTTTATGACAGCTGCTTTAAAACCTTTGTCAGGCACTTGTACCACCTCTGTCATCCCACTGTTAGGAGTCTACTGGTTACGTTTTTAATCAAGTTGATATTTTCCTGGTTCTTGGTATAATGAGTGGCTTTCTCTTGCAATCTGGTCATTTTGGTATTATATTATGAGACTCTGGAACTCAATCTGACTGGCTTCACCTGTCACCACTGACCAGGGGCAGTGGGAAGTGCTGTGTCAGGTCTGTAGGAGGAGGGTGAAGTCCAGGTTGTCCCTCCACAGGGTGAACCCATGGGGAGAGAGACTCTGTTCTTGGAGCTCCGCTGATCCCACCTGACAGCCTCCATCCTGCTGCCCAGACAGCTGCCACCGCCACAGCCACAGGGCCCAGGCTCCTGCTTGTAGAGAAGGCCCAAGTCCCATGGACCAGTCAGGGAAGAAGCACAGACAGCCCTGAACTTACCAGGGGCCACCAACAACTTTCCTCTTGGCTCCAGTGCAAAGGCAGCATGCATTCTTATAGGAGCTGTCCTGCAAATTCTGGAGTTTGATTTTTTTCTCAGCCAGAAACATAAGCAGCCACCCTCCCCTGAAAACAGTGGTGATGGCAATGTCGCTTCTCTGGTCCCTGGGCCACAGAGGCCACCATGCTGGGGCTGGGAGGCCCCTGGCTTAGGAGGAGAGAAGTGCAAGCCCCTCATTCCACCTCTTCCAACAGGGACTGCAGGGATATGACCCTTACCAAGGCCCTACCAGGAGGACATCCAGGCCATCACATAGCTTGTGCAGTCAGGGACCCAACCATAATTTGCTTCTTGTTCCATTTGCCTGTTGGTAGAGTTTTGCTACCCAAGAGTTATGTTAGCAAAAGTTTTCCATCTTGCTGGACCACACTTTTCTTGGGACTTTAACTAGAAAGAAGACTTTTATTTTTGTTGTTTTGATACTGGAGACTGAACCCATGGCATGTGTTAGGCCAGTGCCCTAACACTAATCTATATCTCCAGCTCCTTTCAAAAAATATTTTTGAGACAGGGTCTTCCTAAATTGCCCAGGCTGGCCTCCAACTTGCAATCCTCCTGCCTCAGCCTCCTGGGTACTGGAATTATAAAATATATGGCATTGCACCTGGCAAGAGGCTTTTGTTGGGGTTCTTTTTGTCTGTGCCCATTGGTGACTCCAGGTGTCTGACCTCTTCAGCTATAAGTTTAGAATACAGAGGGCAAAAGGAAACCCCAAGGACCTGCTGCCATGCTGCTTCTTGGGTCCCCATCCCCCTGGCCAGTCTGCTTTCACCTGCCATCTGTCAGATCTCCTTATGTTTGTTTTATATGTAATGTTTGGGGCTTTTAGTTGTACTTAATGGGAGGGATACAGAAAATTATCCTCCCCGTCTTCCCAGAAGTAGAAGTCCCAACAATTAACTATTTAGGAAATTTATCTGCCACTTATTTTTCTGAAATATTTAAGAACCTTTTAGATTTGCCAATTCCTCTAATTGAAGCAAATGTTTCAGTGAGGCAATCAGTAAAGAAATGAAGCATCCAGCCAGCCATCTACCCAATGGGAAGAGAGGGAAATCAGAAGAAGATAAGCACCAGCAAAAACCATCACTGGAGGGGTAGATAGGAACTGAGGGAGTGGGAAAGAAGGACAGAGCACGCTAAGGGGAGGACACTAACAGGAAGGGGAAAATAAAAGAAGGAAGTCAAGAAGATGAATATGGTTGATATACTTTCTGTACAAGAATGAATACAGAATTTTTAAACCTCTTGAAGTCACCATAAGAAGGGAACTAAGGAAGAAAGGAGAAAATGGAGGGGGATGAACCAATTCAGGTTATAATACATATAAACATGGAAATGTCATAATGAAGCTCCCCATAGAGCTATCTTAAACAAACAAAAATCCCTGTTTTCAAAAACAAAGGACAGGAAGGTAAAACAGGTCCTGCCTGGGGGTTAGTACTAGAGGGAAGAGAGAGATCTAAGGAAAGGGTGCAGGAGGGAGAATGTGGTAGAAATATCATGTACTCATATATGAAAATGGAAAAATTAGACCTGTTGAAATTATTCTAAGAAGAGGGAGAGGGGATAAAGGAGAATGATGGAGGGGGTGAATTTAACTAAGATATACTGTAAGCATTTTCATAAATGTCACCATATATCCGCAGTACAACAATAATATGCCAATTAAAATGTTTTTAAAAAATTTAAAGAACAAATCTGTCTATTCCAAGCACATGAGTGGCCCTCTAGGTGAAAGTAAGTCTCCAAGAGTATATGGATATAACGGCAGCCAGTGATAACATCAGGGGAACTTGAACTACTTCAGACATGCAATGCAAAGTATTATTAACAAAAACTAACACTTGGCAAATTATATTTTTGGTGAGTGTGTATGGAAGCCATTAAATCTTAACTGTTGGAGGGGTGGCAGGAGGAAGGAATGTGCTCTCTGCCATCTGCAGTACCAGGTGTTGCTTAGGCCAACTGAATGCCAAAGTGATGTGCAGATGGACACAAGGGTGTTTTAAGCCCTGCCATGTGTTTTCCTGCTGTTTGAGTCTGATACCGCTCTCATTAGCTTTCTTACAACACTGCTTCCCTGCTCACTGCAAGCAGCACTTGGGCTCACCAATGGGTCTTTCTCCCACGGCTTGCCTGCCTGCCCCAGGAGCTTAGTGTAAAATCCCTGTGAGCGAAACACTACACAAACATTTCACAGGTAAGAACAGAGCCATGCTGATTTACCATAAGGATCAGAATGGTTCCTGAACTGGCAATATCTGACCAGAACCAGAAAGATATTAGTGTATAAAATCACACTGTACCCTACAAAAATGGTAAGTATTATGAAACAATTAAAAATGAAAATAACAACCACAATGAAAAGAAATATTGTGCTAAGAAGAAAAGGAATTAGTGTTACAGGAGGAAAAAAGCCAAATGCGGGCCAGATTCCACCAGGAAAGGAGATGATCCTTACGCCAGACAACAACCTACCCATGGTAGAATGTCACGTCAGAGAACATGAGACATGGCTGGCATGGCACACTTCGCCTCTTGCTGCCCAAAGCAGGCCTACCTGAGTGGCTACGGATTATAATCTGGCTCCCATGTAGACTTGTCTCCAAACAGATCTATTGTCTACTCAGCTTTAAGTTTTTATTGTAAAGTAATGAATTGGTATTTAGGTTTTGAACCACCACTCCCTGATGAACTTGGTATGAGTCAGTCCTCGAGCTCAAATGCTTCTGAGAACACTAGCCACCCCACTCGGAGCCTAGAAAGCCAAGGACCAGCATGGGCACTGCGTTCCTGGGAAACCTGCCTGATAGACAGTCTTCCTCGGGGACACCTCTTGATCTCATTGCTTATTGCCTTAAACTGTAACAAGTAACCTCCACTTCCCTTCAGGGCAGACCCCCTGATGTACCTGCCAACTAAGACACGACATCCAGACTGCCACAGGCGACTTTTGCATGGTGTCTGCTGCTGGTCTAGTCCATCCATATATGCCAGTAATTGTAGCTCCAGGTGTCGGCCCCTGATCATCTGCCTCAGCACACCATGGTTACCTGGAACACGCTTGGCCAGGTCTCAAGACCCAGCCCTGGCCAAGACGCAGCCAACACAATCATGATAGGTTGAATTTACTTAACTACATTCACAACCTCTCCAAACACTACAAATCGTTATTGCAGACTTTGGGGTCTGAGGCCTACTCAGAAAAACTTGAAAGCTCTCAGTACTGTCTCAATATCTAAGAGCATAACAGAACTGCATAGGCAAGGAACATTTCTTTTTTTTTTTTCTTTTATTATTCATATGTGCATACAAGGCTTGGTTCATTTCTCCCCCCTGCCCCCACCCCCTCCCTTACCACCCACTCTGCCCCCTCCCGCTCCCCCCCCCCCAATACCCAGCAGAAACTATTTTCCCCTTATCTCTAATTTTGTTGTAGAGACAGTATAAGCATTAATAGGAAGGAACAAGGGGTTTTGCTTGTTGAGATAAGGATAGCTATACAGGGCATTGACTCACATTGATTTCCTGTGCGTGGGTGTTACCTTCTAGGTTAATTCTTTTTGATCTAACCTTTTCTCTAGTACCTGTTCCCCTTTTCCTATTGGCCTCAGTTGCTTTTAAGGTATCTGCTTTAGTTTCTCTGCATTAAGGGCAACAAATGCTAGCTAGTTTTTTAGGTGTCTTACCTATCCTCACCCCTCCCTTGTGTGCTCTCGCTTTTATCATGTGCTCATAGTCCAATCCACTTGTTGTGTTTGCCCTTGATCTAATGTCCACATATGAGGGAGAACATACGATTTTTGGTCTTTTGGGCCAGGCTAACCTCACTCAGAATGATGTTCTCCAGTTCCATCCATTTACCAGCGAATGATAACATTTCGTTCTTCTTCATGGCTGCATAGAATTCCATTGTGTATAGATACCACATTTTCTTAATCCATTCGTCAGTGCTGGGGCATCTTGGCTGTTTCTATAACTTGGCTATTGTGAATAGTGCCGCAATAAACATGGATGTGCAGGTGCCTCTGGAGTAACAGTCTTTTGGGTATATCCCCAAGAGTGGTATTACTGGATCAAATGGTAGATCGATGTCCAGCTTTTTAAGTAGCCTCCAAATTTTTTTCCAGAGTGGTTGTACTAGTTTACATTCCCACCAACAGTGTAAGAGGGTTCCTTTTTCCCCGCATCCTCGCCAACACCTGTTGTTGGCGGTGTTGCTGATGATGGCTATTCTAACAGGGGTGAGGTGGAATCTTAGCGTGGTTTTAATTTGCATTTCCTTTATTGCTAGAGATGGTGAGCATTTTTTCATGTGTTTTCTGGCCATTTGAATTTCTTCTTTTGAGAAAGTTCTGTTTAGTTCACTTGCCCATTTCTTTATTGGTTCATTAGTTTTGGGAGAATTTAGTTTTTTAAGTTCCCTGTATATTCTGGTTATCAGTCCTTTGTCTGATGTATAATTGGCAAATATTTTCTCCCACTCTGTGGGTGTTCTCTTCAGTTTAGAGACCATTTCTTTTGATGAACAGAAGCTTTTTAGTTTTATGAGGTCCCATTTATCTATGCTATCTCTTAGTTGCTGTGCTGCTGGGGTTTCATTGAGAAAGTTCTTACCTATACCTACTAACTCCAGAGTATTTCCTACTCTTTCTTGTATCAACTTAAGAGTTTGGGGTCTGATATTAAGATCCTTGATCCATTTTGAGTTAATCTTGGTATAGGGTGATATACATGGATCTAGTTTCAGTTTTTTGCAGACTGCTAACCAGTTTTCCCAGCAGTTTTTGTTGAAGAGGCTGCTATTTCTCCATCGTATATTTTTAGCTCCTTTGTCAAAGATAAGTTGCTTATAGTTATGTGGCTTTATATCTGGATCCTCTATTCTGTTCCACTGGTCTTCATGTCTGTTTTTGTGCCAGTACCATGCTGTTTTTATTATTATTGCTTTGTAATATAGTTTGAAGTCAGGTATTGTGATACCTCCTGCATTGTTCTTTTGACTGAGTATTGCCTTGGCTATTCGTGGCCTCTTGTGTTTCCATATAAATTTAACAGTAGATTTTTCAATCTCTTTGATGAATGTCATTGGAATTTTGATGGGAATTGCATTAAACATGTAGATTACTTTTGGGAGTATCGACATTTTTACTATGTTGATTCTACCAATCCATGAGCATGGGAGATCTCTCCACTTTCTATAGTCTTCCTCAATCTCTTTCTTCAGAAGTGTATAGTTTTCCTTGTAGAGGTCTTTCACATCTTTTGTTAGGTTTACACCTAGGTATTTGATTTTTTTTGAGGCTATTGTAAATGGAATTGTTTTTATACATTCTTTTTCCGTTTGCTCATTGTTAGTGTATAGAAATGCTAATGATTTTTCTATGTTGATTTTATATCCTGCTACCTTGCTATAGCTATTGATGATGTCTAGAAGCTTCTGAGTAGAGTTTTTTGGGTCTTTAAGGTATAGGATCATGTCGTCTGCAAATAGGGATATTTTGACAGTTTCTTTACCTATTTGTATTCCTTTTATTCCTTCTTCTTGCCTAATTGCTCTGGCTAGGAATTCCAGTACTATGTTGAATAGGAGTGGAGATAGTGGGCATCCTTGTCTGGTTCCTGATTTTAGAGGGAATGGTTTTAATTTTTCTCCGTTAAGTATAATGCTGGCTGTAGGTTTGTCATATATAGCTTTTATAATGTTGAGGAACTTTCCTTCTATTCCTAGTTTTCTTAGAGCTTTTATCATGAAATGATGTTGGATCTTATCAAAGGCTTTTTCTGCATCTATTGAGATGATCAAGTGGTTTTTGTCTTTGCTTCTGTTAATGTGGTTTATTACGTTTATTGATTTTCGTATGTTGAACCACCCCTGCATCCCTGGGATGAAGCCTACCTGGTCGTGGTGAATAATCTTTTTGATGTGTTGCTGAATTCGATTTGCCATTATTTTGTTGAGGATTTTTGCATCAATGTTCATTAAGGAGACTGGCCTATAGTTCTCCTTTTTGGAGGTGTCTTTGCCTGGTTTTGGGATAAGTGTAATAGTGGCTTCATAAAATGTGTTTGGCAGTTTTCCTTCCCTTTCTATTTCATGGAACAGTTTAAGGAGGGTTGGTATCAGTTCTTCTTTAAAGGTCTGATAGAATTCAGCAGAGAATCCATCAGGTCCTGGACTTTTCTTTTTGGGGAGACTCTTGATTGCTGCTTCAATTTCATTTTGTGTTATAGGTCTATTCAGGTGATTAATTTCCTCTTGGTTCAGTTTTGGATGATCATATGTATCTAGAAATCTGTCCATTTCTTTTAGATTTTCAAATTTATTTGAATATAGGTTCTCAAAGTAGTCTCTGATGATTTCCTGGACTTCCATGGTGTTTGTTGTTATCTCCCCTTTTGCATTCCTGATTCTACTAATTTGGGTTTTTTCTCTCCTCATTTTAGTCAGGTTTGCCAGGGGTCTGTCGATCTTGTTTATTTTTTCAAAGAACCAACTTTTTGTTTCATTAATTCTTTGTATGGTTTTTTTGGTTTCTATTTCGTTGATTTCAGCTCTTATTTTTATTATTTCTCTCCTTCTATTTGTTTTGGGATTTGCTTGTTCTTGTTTTTCTAGGAGTTTGAGATGTATCATTAGGTCATTGATTTGGGATCTTTCAATCTTTTTAATATATGCACTCATGGCTATAAACTTTCCTCTCAAGACTGCCTTAGCTGTGTCCCATAGGTTCCGGTAGGTTGTGTTTTCATTTTCATTGACTTCTAGGAACTTTTTAATTTCCTCTTTTATTGCATCGATGATCCATTCTTCATTAAGTAATGAGTTATTTAGTTTCCAGCTGTTTGCATGTTTTTTGTCTTTACTTTTGTTGTTGAGTTCTACTTTTACTGCATTGTGGTCAGATAGTATGCATGGTATTATTTCTATTTTCTTATATTTGCTGAGGCTTGCTTTGTGCCCTAGGATATGATCTATTTTGGAGAAGGTTCCATGGGCTGCTGAGAAGAATGTATATTGTGTAGAGGTTGGATGAAATGTTCTGTAGACATCTACTAGGTCCACTTGATCTATTGCATATTTTAGATCTTGGATTTCTTTATTGAGTTTTTGTTTGGATGACCTATCTATTGATGATAATGGAGTGTTAAAGTCTCCCACAACCACTGTGTTGGCGTTTATATATGCTTTTAGGTCTTTCAGGGTATGTTTGATGAAATTGGGTGCGTTGACATTGGGTGCGTACAGATTGATGATTATTATTTCCTTTTGGTCTATTTCCCCCTTTATTAGTATGGAATGTCCTTCTTTATCTCGTTTGATCAATGTAGGTTTGAAGTCTACTTTGTCAGAGATAAGTATTGCTACTCCTGCTTGTTTTTGGGGGCCATTGGCTTGGTAAATCTTCTTCCAGCCTTTCATCCTAAGCATATGCTTATTTCTGTCGGTGAGATGAGTCTCCTGTAAGCAACAAATTGTTGGATCTTCTTTTTTAATCCATTTTGTCAAACGGTGTCTTTTGATGGGTGAATTAAGTCCATTAACATTAAGTGTTAGTACTGATAGGTATGTGGTGATTCCTGCCATTTAGTTATCTTAGTTGTTTGGAGGTTTGATTGTGTGTACCTAACTTGATGTTACTCTCTACTGTCTTGCTTTTTCTTATCCTGTGGTTTGGTGCTGCCTGCCTTTTCATGGTTAAGTTGGGTGTCACTTTCTGTGTGCAGGATCCCTTGCAGAATCTTTTGTAATGGTGGCTTTGTGGTCACATATTGTTTTAGTTTCTGCTTATCATGGAAGACTTTTATTGCTCCATCTATTTTGAATGATAGCTTTGCTGGGTAGAGTATCCTGGGGTTGAAGTTATTTTCATTCAGTGCCCGGAAGATCTCACCCCATGCTCTTCTTGCTTTTAATGTTTCTGTTGAGAAGTCTGCTGTGATTTTGATGGGTTTACCTTTGTATGTTACTTGTTTTTTTCTCTCTTACAGCCTTCAATATTCTTTCCTTAGTTTCTGAACTTGTTGTTTTAATGATGATATGTCGTGGAGTAGTTCTATTTTGATCTGGTCTGTTTGGTGTCCTGGAGGCCTCTTGCATTTGTATGGGAATATCTTTCTCTAGATTTGGGAAATTTTCCGTTATTATTTTGTTGAATATATTACGCATTCCCTTCGCTTGCACCTCTTCTCCTTCTTCGATGCCCATGATTCTCAAGTTTGGTCTTTTGATGGAGTCAGTGAGTTCTTGCATTTTCTTTTCACAGGTCTTGAGTTGTTTAATTAATAGTTCTTCAGTTTTTCCTTTAATTACCATTTCATCTTCAAGTTCTGAGATTCTGTCTTCTGTTTGTTCTATTCTGCTGGATTGGCCTTCTGTTTTGTTTTGCAGTTCTGTTTCATTCTTTTTTCTGAGGTTTTCCATATCCTGGCTGTTTTCTTCTTTATTGTTGTCTATTTTTGTCCTGAGTTCATTTATCCATTTATTCATTGTGTTCTCTCTTTCACTTTGGTGTTTATACAGTGCTTCTATGGTTTCCTTTATTTCTTCTTTTGCTTTTTCAAATTCTCTATTTTTATTGTCTTGGAATTTCTTGAGTGTCTCCTGTACATTTTGGTTGACCCTATCCAGTATCATCTCTATAAAATTCTCATTGAGTACTTGTAGTATGTCTTCTTTTAAATTATTCTTGTGGGCTTCATTGGGTCCTTTGGCATAGTTTATCTTCATTTTGTTGGAGTCTGGATCTGAGTTTCTGTTCTCTTCATTCCCCTCTGGTTCCTGTACTAATTTTTTGCTGTGGGGAAACTGGTTTCCTTGTTTTTTCTGTCTTCCTGTCATTGTCCTTGGTGTTGTTACTGTTCCTGTACTGTGTGCAATTAAGTATTTTCTAGCTTGCAATAATAACAATGGTAATATTGAGAATGGAAGAGTGAGCTGAGATGGAAAGCAAGAAGTTAAAGAAAAGGGTAAAACAAATATACAGACAAGAGGGAGAAAGCAGAAGAAGGTATCAGACAAGAGAGTTTCAAAGGTATAAACAGGGAGTGTTAGTGTACTAATCGACAGTAAGCTGAACAGACAATAGAGAGACAGAGAGAGGATTGAAAATCAAAGATAAAAAAATAAAAAATAAGTATATGAAAGTAATATCTATTTATAAAAATGAATTAAAATAAAATGGAAAATAGAAAATTAAAAAAAAAAAAAAAAAAACCAAAAACTTCCAAGTTTATATGCAATGCAGTTTCAGTCTTAATAATTTGGATGTCCGTCTCAATCTCCAGTCCTGGAGTTGGTGCCTCAGATGTTGTTCTGTAGTTGTCTCATCAAAGGGGATGCATAAAGTAGAACAAAACTACACACTCACACACACACACAGAGGATTAAAAAAAAAAAAAAAAAACCCACCAAGTGTCCCCAGTTCAAATGCAATACAGTTTCAGTAAGTTTTTCGGCTTGCAGGTGTAATTCGGTTGTTCTCTCATCAAAGGTAGGGAGAAAAAGAAAAAAAAGCGTCTGGAGGCAGTTCTGAGAGTGGTATCTGCAACTGTGGCTTGCCTGCCTGCTGCTCTCCACCTGTAGCTGGCGGCGTTATTTATGCAGATCTCTGGGGTGAGCTTAGCACTCACCTGGTCCCACAGGCTTTGTTTGCTCAGAGTTCTCCTGTGCGGGGGAGGGGAGCCTCTGCTACAGGCTTTTCCCTTTCCAAGCACTGGGAAAGGTGACACTGCCCCACGTTGTCAGGCCTGCGTGTTTATTTACAGTTCACGTGGGAAGTGGGTCTTCCCTCCTCTCACAAGCGTCCCCGCTCCTGGTTGCTGGGCGCGCCCCGCTCCCACCAGAGCCTCTCCGGCCCGCCCGGCTCGTTTATTTACAGTCCCGGGAAGGCTTCCCTTCCCCCAATCTTCAGCGCTCAGGGCGCCCCACCCTCTTTCCAGCGTGTCTTAACTGTTCTTATTGCTTAGTACTCAGTTTCTCTTTTTTTCCGGGTGGAGGTCAGTCTGTCCAGGGGGCTATGCTGCTCTGGCCCAGGCTTGTCTGTGGGGGAACCGCGGTACCGCGAAGCTCACCTGGTCCGCGTCTTCCCAAGCCGTATGGGCGCCGGCCACTGGCGGCCCCGGGGGCCTCCTCGGTTCTCCGTTTAACGTGAAGTGGAGATTCTCTGCGCCGGCTGGAGATGTGGAGGGGTCAAAGTTATGCCTTTTCTCGGTGATTATGCCTGCAAAGTGTGTCTCCAGCGTCTCTCCAAGATTTCACTATAGGAGGCTCGCTTTCTGCTTCCTACCTCTAGCCGCCATCTTGGAATTCCTCGGCAAGGAACATTTCTTTTACCAATATAATTGCAAACATGATTCATGATTCATATAAAACTAGTCATAAATCATAACCTGCCAGTCTTGTCAAAGCATTAAAACATAACTCAAGATAAAAACTGAGTAACGCTGTTTCACCCATGAGTCCAGCCTCTAAACAGGGAATTGTTTTCTCTAAACATGGAATAGACACTTAGGGAGTTTAGTAAGTAAGTGACTCTTTGCACCTGGCAACCGAACCACTTCAAAAAATGACTGTATGATCACAAGGGTGTCCCAGAGTGGGAGCACTACCTTTTGAGTTCACTATGACCCTGCTTTCTCCAACTTCAGCAACTGGCCCTTAGCAGCTGAGACTGCTCTAAAATCTATGCAGATCCAGAGCTGATGTACTCAGCAACAGCCCAGAATAATTAAGAGTCCCAATGTCTCCAGTAGCATTCTTGATGC
This sequence comes from Castor canadensis, assembly GCF_047511655.1. Lineage (NCBI taxonomy): Eukaryota > Metazoa > Chordata > Mammalia > Rodentia > Castoridae > Castor > Castor canadensis. Next base: position 65,021,792 of record NC_133389.1, read on the forward strand.
AGTGCCAAGCTGCCGGAAGGGCTGGCTTTGTCCATTTGCCCATTGACATCTTCCTCACCTGTTTCCAAATAGGCTCTGAGATATCTTTTTGGCAATAATAAGCATGCATGGATTATTACATTAAATGAAAAACATATTCTAGATCTATGATGTTATTACATTTTCACACTCACAGATACCATAGCAGCTAAACCTGGAAGCTATTTCCTCTTCAATGAACAAAAACATTTTCCTAATCTTTGGCCAGCCGTAGTAGAAAAATTGAACAACACTTGTCTTTCCTACACAATTTAATGTCATTTACTTACACCAGCATTTTCCAATCTGTGTCTTAGATTTGAGGTGCCAGAAAAAGGATCTCATATTCTAGGAAGTTTGGAAATGCTATAAATGATATCTGATACTTGAAGACCGTACATGGAGAATCTTAAAGGTTCTGGACAGTCTTGCAGTAAAGAACCAATGAACATCATTTAACCCAGGCTGACGGATGGATATTTTTGTACATGTGTGTTTGGGTATGTGGGTACATGGATATGAAATGTCTATTTGAAAGATCTTCATTGAGGTATGGTTTGCATATAAAGAAACGTACTCATTTTAAGCTGTAGTTCAGTGGGTTTGGACCATTGTATTCATGTAACCACCAGCACAATAAAAAATAACAAACATGTCCATCACTCCAAAAAGGTTCTTCACCGTTCTTTCCATAAACCTGTACCCTCAGTCTAGTGACGAGAAAATCAGCCTGTGAACCCCAAACTGAGCGGCATCATGTAAAATATCTGAACAGTACTCCTCAAAAACTATCGAGTCACAAGACACTGTCCCAGACCACAGGACAGGAAGGGACATCCCAACTAACATGGAGCAGGGAAAGGCACTCAGGGAAACACCAGTGGGCTGCGATGTGAGGGAGGCTGTGATTGAGTTGGAATAGCGCAGTGAGGCTGGCTAATTATTGCAGCCCAGTGAGGCAAGGCGACAGCATGAGGTGGGTGAAGCAGGGTGAGTTGAGTTCTGGGGTCCATTGATTAGCTGAATCTGGAGTCCCAGCATGATTCAGTGGGGTCCCTGTTCAGGGTCTCCTGGACAGCCAGGCAGCTCTCCTCTGTAAAGTCTGGATCTCAGGCCCATTCATGTAAATGATGGAGGACTGGGTTCCTAGTAGTTGTAGGATTATAGGTCCAGGCTTCCAGCTGCTAGTCAGCTGAAGGGGACTTTTGGAGACCAGAGACAGCAGTGGTTCTTTGCCATGTGGAGGTCCTGACAACCTGAAAGCCAAAATGGCTGCAGAGTGATCAAAAGGAACACAAGAATCCCTTCCTGAGCCTTACAGATCTGAAGACAGGGCAGGTTATCACATCGACCTTATGTCTGCATCTGAATCCATCAGAGGGTACAATTTTCTAGAATCTACCAATACCATGCAAGATTCGAGAAATACTGAAGTGACAAGTTTTATCTCTCAACCTGGACTTTCCAATAGACACAAAATGTATGATCAGCCCCATTAGCTCAGGGCCTGCCTCAGTCCTGCTCATCTCCCCAAAGAATGCTGCTCTGCACATGCCTCTTTTCCTGGTGAGAGCCCAGCCCTCCTGCCCTCGTAATGCTGACTCCATCTCACTGAATCTGGTTCCCAATTTGCGAACCTATTTTGTACTCAAAACCGTCTTTGCATGTGTTTTAACTGTGCTCATGATTTCTTAGTTTACAGCACCCATGGGCTTGCTCACAAAGTGTGTTCTTGCTTCTTCAAGGCCAGAAGGAGGCCTCCAGTAGGCTACCATGGAGTCTTCTGTAGGGACATCCCATCAACTGTGCCATGCTATTAGCCATCAATTAGAAGCCAGTCACAGTCCTTCTCACATTCTAAGCAAGGAGTGGTGCTGTACAGGCAGGACAGCAGAGAGCTGATTAGAAGGCTGTCTTCAGTGTCTGTGGCATGGGTCTTGTGGATCCCACCACCTGAATTCAGATAGGATTTTAAAGACAAAGAGACACAAGAGTGAATCCCAACCACTTTTGTCACAGAAGTGAAAATGGAGACCCAGTGAGCTGAAGCGACCATTTCAATACATAGATAACCAATGACAAAGCAAAGGCTAGACTCTCAGGTCACTAAAGTTGTAAACTTTCTTATTTAGCTTTTAAAAGTGTAGTCCAGACCTGGTGTGGTGGTGCACACCTGTGATCCAAGCTACAAGTGGTAGAGGCCTGTCTAGCAAGCGTGAAGCCCTGAGTTCAAAACCTTGTATGACCAAAAAAAAATTATAGTCCCATCTACATTCTTAACCTCTTCCACTTGATGTGTTATTTTCAGTTGGATGAATTTTACTGAACAACCAAAATTAGGCATCCCCTTGGAGTAGGCACAAACTAGAAAACTTATAAAGGAAATATATTATTCATAAATGAGAAAACAGAATAAAACAAAGTTTGGCAATGAGGCTTCAGCAGTATTTAGAAAGGCACAGAGAGCTTCACCGGAAACTCCTATTACATTTTACCATGATATTGTTCTCATCACTTGTCATATGCATTCTGTATCCAAGCCTTTTCTTCTTTGATTTGCTTGCACAGATTATTTCATAATACACAAAATATTTTTCAATTATAAGAGAAAATTTTCATCTGGACAATTATGAGCAGCACTGGTTCATATTGGGGTCAATTAAAAAATTGCTTAGGGTATACGCATATGTCACAGGAAAATTTACATCTGTGTTATTACGAAGGTTGTAGCATGATGGATGGACAATTGCGGTTTTTTCTTCTTTGCTTTATTTTAAAGTGAATAGCATACACATTTGTGTCAGAAATCTTTAGGGTTCCTCAGGGTCACAAATAAGACCCAAGAGAAATCAAATTCAAGAACAGCAGTTTTCATACAATGGAAAACCCACATGTGGCAACATGGAATAACAGCAAGCATCTCTAAACGACAATTAAAATGACCCATGAATACAAAAAGTCACCTCAAAATAACAGTTCAGGACAATTCTGAGAATTTGAAAACTAGCAAATGTCCAGAATGGCAGCTCCTTGAGTGAATGAACTGAATTAAATAAATGCAATTCTGGAAAGAATGGCTTGTTTTAAAGGGTTCTTTGGATTTGGGTAGTTTGTAGAAGTTTTGAGTTTTGAAAGTATTCTTCCTACATACATTACATGTATGTATGGAAACAACAATAAGGATACCCACAATAACTTTAAAAAGAGCAGGGTTAAGACAGCGTAATATAGATGGAATGAATTTGATTGAAGTGCATTATCGGCTTGTTGTAAATATTACAATGAAACCTCTTTGTTCAATTAATTTTTGCTAATGAAAACTTAAATTTGAAAAACTACTCTTCCATGCTTTCCAAAAAGTATAGAATTGAAAAACCCGGCACATCAGATTGGAGGTCCTTTTCCATGATTACCCATAGGAGGCCAATAGAGAGTGTTGGATAAGTAGCATTGCTACACTAGTCTATAAATGCAGGGACAGAGCAACTCAGCAGGGTTCCTTTGGTCTCCTCAGTCCCTCCCTGTACCAAGAAGACGCGACTGAGAGAAGCCAGAGAGGGACCTCATCATATGGTCCCAGAACCCAAAGAGGGCCACAGACACCAATGGCAGCTCCTCGTCAAAATCAGACAAACACTGCACACAGAGATGAATTGAGAAGAAAGCACAAGTGAGATCACTGTCCTGAAGTCATCTATGCAGTATGACGGAAGACACTTCAGGATGGTTGCATTATATGCTCTCTCAGAAGATATCGAGGGAAAGCATTTACATCTGTAGTGAAAGATTTAACTGTGTTTGGAAATGGTATTTATATTAGTAGGAGGTGCAATTTAAATGGTCATTTTCATGTATTTATGTTTTATTCTACCTGAACTGCTGATTAAGCTATATTCCAATTATTGGAATTTTCATATTTCCTAGCTGTATTTTGTGCCAACATGTTTAAGGTTATGCAATATTTCAGTGTTTTCCCAAAGTCTTTACCTTCAGAGGTGATCTGCTATTGCCTTCTATGTGCAATTAGACCACTGACTAGAAAGATAAAAGACTCACTCTCCTCAGGATCAAATGGTTTGCAAATGCTCCCTAACTCCCCGGGGACAGAAAGAAACTGCTGAGCGCCTGAAGCAGAAACAGCCTAGCATACCACCCCATCCCCCGCCATCTTGTTCTCTTTGTAAGCACAATCCTTTAGTGAGCGGAGAGCAGTGTAAATGGCTCTCCATCCCTTCCCCAAACTATCAGAGAAGTAACAGAACTCCTGGCAGACTGTGCACACACAGCACACAGCACAAAGGAGCCTCAGGCTTCCTGTATACTATCCAATTCCAAAGGAATCTTTCAAATAAACCACTCTTTCAAGAATTTCATTTCCTTAATTAATTTGATTGATTCATTCATTTAATTCATTCATTTGAGGAGTTGCCATCCTAGACAGACGCCACTCTCTTTCCAAATGCATCTCAAAGAAAGCAACACTGCTGTGTCTATCCTTAGGAGACACCTGAAGGAAAATTAATGAGTCCCACCCTGGCATGCAAGTTGCCTCTGGGCTATAAATCTGATTTTTGAGAGTATGTGCCTGTTCAGCTAGGTTCTAACCACCCCTTGGATGAGCCCACAACGCATGGGTCACACAGCCAGGTAGCATTAAGACCTCTACATCACTGTGACCAACAAAACACGCTCAAGAAGTGCTCTGCCTGACACTGGTGAATATCTGATTCTATTTCTTACTTCTTTTTTTTTTCCTTTTTCTTTTGCAGCACTAGGGACGGAACCTAGGGCCTCTCATGTACTGGACGAGCTCTCTGCCACTAAGCCACATCCCTGGCCTCTTCCTTTCCATCTTATTTCTTATCCGTGGCCTCCCGAGGGAAATTTAAGATCCACACACATTTGGAAGCCTAGGCCTGTCTGGTGCTGCACCAGCACAGGCCAGATATGGACTGGTAATGGCTTGTGTCCCACACATGTACAGGCAACACATGCTGCGTGCATTCGCTAACTGAACCCCTCAGCAGCCCTGGGAGCAGAAGACTGAAAAGGAAGGTTCACAGGTCCCAGAGGTTCTCCAAGTCCCCTTCAATTAGTATTTCAACATCTAATCATAATTATGTAATAATTTGATGATATTTTATATATTGTAGATAGTACTACTTTAAATCATTTTACTTTCATAATTTTATAATACTACTAAGACATCATTTGCCTTTCATACAAGGGTGTTGACCTTAGCACAAGGGTGCAGCATGAGTGTACTCTTCACTCCCAAGCACTCCAAGCTAAAAAAAACAGGCTAGTTTCACTTAAGAATGTTTTTGATAAAGGAATAAAAGTCTTTAATCTTACTAAATTTAGACCCTTAAGTACAATCTTTTCCTATTCTCTGAGACAAATAGAAGGTTCTCGTAAAGTGCTTCTGCTGTGTGTGGAGACAGCAGTTGAGGAAAAGCCCCCTGCCATTGTCTGGCTGTACAAGTTGCACAGGCTGTGATTTCATGGAATACCAGTTTTCATAGTGCACAAGTGAATAACTGACAGATCAATGACTGTTCAGAGGATTCATGAACAAAATAAGCATGTAACTTCAAGAACAACAGCCAAGAGTATGTGTTTCCAGTGGAAAGGATAGAGTTCTCAAGCAGAAATTGGAAAATTATCATCATAGTAAATGGAACATCTTCCCAATACTAACAGCCTTATTTGACAAATTATTAACAAGTGTGGTTTTTTTTTGTTATCCTACCATAAAATGTGTGACATTTGGAGGATCTGCAGAGCTCCAATTTCTATAATGATTCATTTTTAGAATTTTTTCCCCTTTAACCTCAGCATCTTTGTCTGTGAACTCATTTGAAGACAGCCACAAAGAACACATTCTATTAAACATTCTATAAACTGACCAATTGGATAGAATCTGTTATTTGAACCAGATCTAGATAATAGTAATAATTGCAACTCAGAGTAACACACACGAAAAGAAAGAACTCTCTGTACACACAAGGTTCCCTTGCCAATCACAAACTCTCACCCAAATCATAAAATCATAGTATTTTAATCAACAGTTGATGCTAAGTATCATTCAGGCAAGCCCCTCAGCATTATGTACATTTGTTCCAAAAAGAATGTAACATCTTTTCTTCCCAAAACATATAGCAAATAGTTTTTGCATGAATGAACAGAGCATTCCACACTTGGATCTGTAAAGTATAATTGCTTACATTGAATTTTCAAATATGCTGACCCCTAGATAACTGATACAAGATCATAATGGCACCCAGCAGTCCAGATCTGCGCTTAAGTGCAACATTAAAAGAAATAACTTTGCCAAAGCCAGCAACAGAAGCGCTGAGAATGACTTTTGGGCACCCCCTGAAGGTGGAAAAGGCAGGTTTAGGGCTGGAGTAGGGAGATGTGCGAAGAAGAATAAAGAAGGCTATTTTGTCAGATGTGCAGCTCAGCAAGTTCACAGAAAGAAACTTTTGTTAATTCCTCTCCTCTCCTGATCCATCATCCCGCTCCCAAGCTTGCATCAGCAGCTGAACACACAGCCTTTTAGCTCCGTGTCTCCAATTCATTATTTAAGGAGCTTATACATAATCCATCACCTCGTTACCTCCCTGCTCACATGGCCACTGCACATGCAAGCAGAAGTACCCAAGGAAGGGCATTAAGGACAATGAGGAGGAAAAGTTACTCATCCTAAACAGTGCAAGGCTTGACTATCTGGGGTTGAGAAAGAAGAGCATATTCATCAGGCAAGGTTGCACAGTCAAATCTGTGACAGGCAAATTTTTATTTGACCTCCATGATCCTCAATTTGCTCCATACTCTCCTGGTTGAGATGTTGTGAAGATGCAAGAATGCATATATATAAAGACCTGGCTTAGCACCTAGTCCACCCACAGTAAGAACTCAATAAAAGAAGCCAGCAACTGCTTCAAGGTGAAGACAAAACCCACACTCCTGTAGAAACGCTTCTTGCCACAAAAAAAAAAGCCCTGGACTTGCCTTTAAGATAGACAAGAGGGCAGTGGTATAGCACCTGCCTTGCATGTATGAGACCTTGGATCAATCCTCAGTACCCATGACAAATAAAGATGGAAAACCAGACGAACTACTGGCTTCTCTAGAACAGAATTTCCTGATACTGTTCTGACTCTATTAACTCATTCAAATGCTAATGCTTTATTGGGGAAAATGTGGCTAAGTGTTTCTTTGGTCATCAAAGTTTTAGATATTATGAGTTTGCAAAGAAAAATATTTTGTTAATATTTCTTTGAGATTTAATATGCTATAAGCATTGAAAAATCTCCAAGAGGATAAAGTAGAGTGAATTAGCTCCACAAGCTTATCCAATAGCAGAATTTTCCTGAGGGAGATTTATGGAGAAAAAATTTTGGAAATTGCTGCATTAAGGATACCAATAACTGGGTGAGGTGGCTCATACCTGTAATTCCAGCTACTCAGTAGACAGAAATCAGGAAGATCACAGTGTGAAGCTGATTCTGAGAAAAAATGTGAGACCCTACCCCAAAAACAATTAAAACAAAAAAGGGTGGAGGTGTGGCTCAAGCAATAGAGTGTCTGCTCAGAAAACATAAGGCCCTGAGTTCAAACCCCAGTACTGCCATCCCTCCCCCCAAAAAAAGATACAACTGATCACAAAAAATTAACTTGATGATGTAAATGGGAATAACACAATAAATGTTAATGGAAAGCCATGGAATTCTTCCTTGATAATTTCATTATTATCACTAGCTACTTTGCATGACTCCTTCTGAATTTTTATTTGTATAATCCAGAAACCAGCCCTCAAGGAAGACTCATGGGGGCAGGGGGAAGAGAGAGACTGCATGCAAACTGTGTTGGAGTGGATACTGAAAGTAAACACAAATAAAAATGAGGCAAGTTTGCCAACCTCAAGATTTGTCCTAGGCCTGCTTCAAATAAAAATGGTATGAGAACGAAAATAAATGGATAGCACAAAGTACTCTGCTAAAGCATATTGCCATCTTATTGTAAGTCTGATGAGTTTCATTAACTATTTACATGGGCTTTGCTAATTGCAAAGGGCTCTTGGGGAATTCTAAGAGGGTGCATATTTTTAATGGGTGAATAAAAATTCTGAGTCTGACAATAGTTTTAAAATAAATTGAAGAAAGTAAAGTGGGGATAGCTATTTGCAGGCTCTTCCAGTGTTGCCTGGTCTAAAGAGAGCCCCTGAGGTCACACTCAGGCCCACTACCTGTCCTAGCACAGCTGACTCAGCCAGGGAGGGCACTGGATCCAAGTTTGGAAACTAGCTGATCATCCTTGGTCATTTGGAGATTTGCAACTCCAGTTTCATGTATGGTGGTTTCCTGCTTGAGTATCTCATTAATTCTCAAACAAACAAACAAACCTTTTGAGGGATTGTCTCATTTTAAAAGGCAAAGCGTTGAAGAGTGTGCCATAACACTTTTCTCTTCACCTATCCCACAGGTAGAATGAAGAGCAGAGTTTGAATGGGAAAAGAGAAGAATGAAGTGGATATAAAGAAAGAAACTGCTTGGATATCTGATGGTTTTACAATAACTCATTCATTTAGAAGCTGAAAATTGTGTTGTCTAAAAATGGCCAAAACAGATACCCTACTGAGCCCTGGTCATTCACTTCCTCATCGAGAGGTAAAATCCAATTTAGCTCCTCCTGAGTTGGGTTGGGCTTGTGAGTCTCTTATAACCAATAGAATGGAACAGAATTAATTCTGAGTTACAATTTTAATACCAGATCACAGCTGTGGAATGGCTCAAGTGGCAGAGTACCTGCCTAGCAAGTGTGAGACTCTTTTTGGTGATGGTCCAAACCCCTGGACCATCACCAAAAAAAAAAAAAAAAAAAAATCACCTGTGAAATCAGATCACCAAAGGCAGCAGGGCTTCTGCCTTTAGAGTCCTGACTGTCAATGTAAGGATCTGACTAGTTTGAGGCTACCGTGTTGTGAGGAAGCCCCAGCTACAGGGAGAAACCCAGCCACAGTCCCTAATGATGCTGTACTAGTAGCCATCATTGACTCCCCACACCCAACACACTACCTCCAGGACCTGGTCCCCAGATGCCTACCCATTCTAGCCCCTGAATCTCCCATCTGAGGCCCAGACACCAAGGAGCAGAGATGAGCCAATCCACCCCTGTCTTGTCCTGTCTTGTTTCCCCACTCACAAATGCAGTAGCACATAAAACACTTGTTTCATGCCACTGGGTTGGAATTGTGAGTTTCCCAACACTATAAATAGAACAGATGCTCAGTCTCCTCCCTACCTTACAGATCCAGGAGGTTACTCCATTATGTTTTAACCTTCTTTGGGTTGTAGAGATTGTTAATCGGTCACAAGGATTTATAGCACTAGCTTTCAAGTCACTGAAGTTAATAAGAAAATTGGTATTGGAAATGGAGCTGCAGAGAAAATGTGTGACGAAGTCTGTTGTCGTGAGATAGAGAGCTGACAGTTCATGTTTAATATGAGCAATATGTCTTATTTCTTGGGATTCAGACCCTTCCTTCATCAGACAGTGAGAACTGAAATGTCAGCATATCAGATTGTATTAGCAATTCCTTATGACCTTCAGGGAAGGCCAGGAAAGCCAACTCTAGTCTGGAGCTGCTCAGTGGATGGCAATGGAAGAGAATAAAGGACAATCAGTGAGGACAACCAATCTTCAAATCCATTATTAGCTTGGCAAAACTGTAGGGGCTGTGTCTGTATGTGTGTGTGAATTGACTGAGAAACTAAACATTACTACCACTTGGAATAAGCACCCACAGTAAGACACAGAAATTTTAGCAAATCCTTCAGAACACATCTTCTCAAAGTAAACCCATGACAGCTCCTTTTGTAGTACTTCTGTGGCTGTAATGTAATTTTAGTTTAAATTTAATTTAAACTTAATTTAATGTTTCAGCAGCACTTCAAATAAGATTTTAGATGAGCTCCCTGAAACCCAAGGTCAAGTTCAACCCATTGTATCCACCATGGTCTGAGGTCATTAATAATAATAATAATAATAATAATAATAATAAAAAGAAACCATGAAAATAAGTAGAGCCCTAGAATTTTCTCTCCAAATCAAGAGTCCCACAGGTATGTCTTGGCTTTTCCCTGGGAGTATTCCCAGCCAGGAGAGTCACAAAGATGTTTCAACAATGTTCCTGACTTTGGCCTTTAGCAAAGGTAACGCTCACAAGTGAAACTGGCCCACAGCTAGGATTTTATAAGAATGGGAGGGGAAAAAAAAAAACTCCCTCAAACTGAACTTAAAATCTTTACATACAAGTATCAGTGATGTTGGTAACATCTGAAAACAGCCTGAGACCTCCCTGCCCCATAGAGAAATCCTCCCAAGGGGTCTGAAAGAATAAGGAACAAGATTCCCTTAGAGGTCAGATCTGTGGCCATTCTGGCTGGCCAGGAAGTTTACTTTGCTACCAAAAATATCCATCAACAAATTAATGTTTATGAAAGTTGCTGGTCCTTTCATTGTGCCTGCACAAGCTTCCAGTCTCACAGTCTCACAGCCAACATGTGTGTGTGCCATGATTGTGGTGATTTGCTCACCTTTCTACCTTTAGGGAATGGGAACAGTTGATCAAGAAAAAAATAGAGAAGGAGCAGATAAGGATGGGTTGAGCATCCAACTCTGAAAATCCAAAATCTGCCACACCACAAACTCTGAAACTGTTTGAGTGTCAATATGAGTCCACAGGTGGAAAATCCCATACCTGACCTCATGTGACACATCCTTGTCAAAAGACTTTTGGTCCCACATGGATAAAGGACCCTCGATCTGTATTCCTCGGAGGGGCTGTTGGCAAAGCCATTATGAATGGAGCGCCCTCGTGAGAAACTTGGGCATCCCAAACTTGGGAACTGTATAGGGAAGGGGGAAAGTGAAACATGGAAGGATTATTACTGTTGACTCCCTGTGGGGAGCCGACAAATGTATTGAATAAGCTGCGTGTTTGAGTTTGGCACAGCCCCAAACCGCAGAAGGGAGCAAGCATAGTTATGCCCAGTAACTTGCACACTTGGATTGGCACTTCTGCAGAAGTGGGCAAGATGCACTACAGCTGTTTTTTCCTTTGATGTTTACATTTAGAGAGAAGCGGTCACAGATTTCCTCCTGTTCCAGAGGATTACAATGTCACGCCCCCTCCCCCGAGAATCCCTCTCCACCTCGAGTTGCGACTGTACATAATAAACTCACTGGAGCTAAGGGGGGCTGGTGTGTCTCCATCCGAGCACCCAGCCTACCTGGCCCCAGCTTTATGCATGTTTTGTCTTCTGCTGTTGTCCTTTCTGCATCTCCTGTCGCCCTCAGTTAGGTTTCTAGGACAAGCTCCTGAGGGATGGGAGAGGTCCCAACAAAGTCTTGTTTCAGCCTAATCCCATGGGGTCCTCTGTAGAATAATCTATACCACAGAGTCTGCTCTTTCTTGGGCAAGAACACAAAATTCATCACCCACACATCACTCAGTTATTGGCTCAGGGATAGAGGAAAGGTACAAACAATCCCAGGGACCTCCAGGAGGAGACAGCTCATTCCTCCAAGGATGAATCACCTGGAGGGAGCAGGTCTGTGTTACTAAGAGCAACACACACAATATAAGCGTCAGCACATAGCACCAGCCAGAGGGGTCCTCCCTCATAGAGCACATGTGTTTCATTTTTCTATCCAAATTGAAGGGTTGTGGGAGGAAGATAGAGAGAATTACCAAATGCAGTGGGTCAGTAGGGTGACTGTAGTCTACAATAATTTATGATACATTTCAAAATAACTAGAAGAAACTGAAGGCTGTCAGCACATAGAAATGGTGAACGTTTGAGGAGGTGGCACCAGATTTGATCATCACACATTATACATACACAACAGATCCTGTGGAGTTCCTTACAGAAATTTACGCTTTTCTCTCTGGCATATGGTGTATTATGGTCACATCAAGTTTTTAAAATGTCTTTTGAATTTTTAGAAGGTGATTTCCCAAGTTATATGGAAATGACAGGTTTCCATATTTGTCTTTCCAAGCCAACTTCCTGGGCACGTGCAGGACCCCGGGGAGCCAACAGGGAGCCAGACCCTGCTTCTGAAGGACTGGGCGGTCCGGAGTGCTTGTTCTACCTGAGCCCTTCCTGTGCCTTTCCTTGCACCATGGAAACGCCCCATCTTCCAGACATGCATGCGTTGCTACCGCCTTCCAACAGAAGCCTAATGACATTTCTTAGGGATGCTGACTCTCCTCTGCAGCCAGCTTCCTTAGATGGCAAGGCCCAGGCAGGGCACCAGAGACAGGGGATACAGAGAACAGCTGTGTCATAAGGAGAAGTCAGGAGCAAAGGAAGCAGCTTAGTGAGAAAGGTGGCACTAGGCTCTCAAGATAAGAAATATCAGGCCAGGCTGGGATTTATTCTCTTGGACTTTTATTTTTTTTACCTCACTCTTTCAGCCTCAGTGAATTTCTGACACCAAGTTTTAGCCAAAGGATGGACTAGAGAAACTGAAGTTACTGGACATTTGTGCAATCATGCAATGATTGTCATTAGATCTGAAAGAAATGAACACACCTGGATGCCTCTACATAGGACTAAGTTAAAATCTGGGCGTTTTCAAATCATTCCTCCCATCTAACTGTCACAGAGACCCTTTTTAAGGCTAAGTATCATGGTGGCTATTTTATGCCAAGAAATCTTACGCTCAGGAAAGTGAAGGGAGTTGCTCGTAGCAACATATTAGCCACAACCCACACGAAAGACTGCCCTGTTCTGAGTCAGCACACTGCCCATCCATCAGGCACCAGCATTAGAGGTGCAGAGAGACAGCTAAGCCAAATGAGAATCCTTACTGTCTAAATGAACCGTGGTTGTGACAGTCATAACTGAGAACAAGAAAGAAGGTATGGCAACAGTTGAAGAATTCGTATGTGAGGACTCAGAATAATACAAGAAGGTTTTTACCTGATTCCCTATTCCATTCAGAAAATGCCTGTTCAGAGTCCTTATAGATGCTCTCTGCAGAAGGATACTCAACAGAGGGTAGGTTGTCAGCTTTCTGTGACTATAACAAATACCTGAGATAACCAATTTATAAAAAAGAAAGGTTTACTGTGGCTCAAAGTTTTAGAGGATTCAGTCCATGGTCAGTTTGCCCTATTGCTCTGAGCCCATGGGGCGTATCCTGAAGGAAACATGTTGTAAAACAGGACTGCTTACCTCAGGTCCATGCAGCGAAAGAGAGAAAGAGGAAGAGGCCAGGATTGAGGGCATGCCCTAATGACCTTAGACCTCCCACTAGGCCCACCTCTGAAAGGCTCCAAGACCTCCCAATAGTGCCTTGCTGGGGGCCAACCCTCTAACACAGTTCTTTTAGGGGTACACAAGATGGAAATCACACCAGAGAGGGAGCCCTTCCCAATGGCTCCACTGGCCTAATATCAGAAGGTTCCTTCTGAGGTTAAATCAGAAGTGCCTCTATGTGTCTGGTCATTGTTTCCTGTTTTTTCTCTGGAGGAACACAATGTAAATCTAGGTCTTTTCATTTGGGTCAGGATTTCAGGCTGGAAGTCCATTATGGGCTTTCTTATGAGGAAGGGTCCACACTAAATGCCCTCTTTTCTTTCAGTCATTTCATGTTTGACACATTTTTCTGATCTTCAACATCCTGGGGACTCAGAAATTATTAAAATATGTTAAAAATATCAGGCAGGCACTGTAGCTCATGCCTGTAATCCTAGCTACTTGGGAGTGATCAAGAGACCAGCCTGGGCAAAAAGTTCCTAAGACCCCATCTTAATCAACAAGTAAAGCTGAGCATGGTTGTCAGGGAGCATAAATAAGAAGTTTATGGTCCCAGCTACTCCAGTCATAAACACAGGACCATATTAACAAAATACCTAAAGTGAAAAGGACTGGGGGCCTGGTTCAGTGATAGAGCACCTGCCTAGCAATCCTGAGACTTAGAGTTCAAACCCTACCAATACGGTCCAAAAAAAACTAAACAAAATAAATAAATAAAATTAGAAATATCTTTAATCACCCCTTATAATTAAAACTTGGGAAGAAAATAAGCCCTATGTCTGCATAAGTGAGCATTGTAGATTTGAAGTTTTTTTAATTTCCTAAGTAGATATTTTGAATTATTTACCTTCCAAAATCAAATAATATTCCCTTTAAAAACCTCATTTCTTTCCGTTTCTCTCAAGCAAGATCTACCTCCCAGAAGCACTTCTCCTCAGGCTGTGCTAAGTGCTCAGGAAATGCTTAATCTTGAAGAATCTGTGACTGCCTTCCTGCCACATGGTCATTGCCCTGGCCCCTTGATTTATGTGATTGCTTTAGGTCTCATATTCTAGGCATTTTGGTATGTCTGCAGAAATTCCTGCTTGAAAAATTCATCTAGAATTTTTAAAAGTTTCCAATGCAGCAACTAATCTGCAATTAGTGACTTGTGTAGGCTTCCCAGCCACAATGCCGGACAGCACAGAGAAGGGAGTAGCTGGCTTATGCCTTTACACAGCTCTTCCAGGAAAAAGAATCTGGAATGCCTTGTGGTGAAGCATAAAATGGAGATGTAGCCAAATTATAACTCATCTCTCCTCCTTCAGCCTTTGTGTTAGTCACCGTTCCATCAGTGTCACAAATACCCAAGATAAGTAAACTTAAACTAAGTAACAGTTTATTTTGGCTCATGGATTCAGAAGCTTCAGTCCATAGTTGCTTGGCCTTGGGCCCATGGCAGCACAGTATATCATAGCAGGAGCCCATGGCACAAGAGTCCTTTCACCTCATGGCGCCAGGAAACTGAGAGAGGGAAAGAGGCAAGGGTCCCAATATCCCCTTCAACAGCACAAATCCCAGTAACCTAACTTCCTTCTGCTAAGCCCCACCTCCTAACAGCTCCACCCACTAGCACTAAAGGCTAGGGACCAAGATGTCAACACATGGGCCTTTGAGAGATATTCAAGATCCAAACCATAGCAGCCTATTTATCATTTTAATGAAATAAACAACCACTCACCAATTGCCCAAACTTTCATTTTCGCAATGTGATAGCTGTCACTCATCTTCTAAAGATCATTTTATGGAGTAACAGAGAGGTTCTAAGACAATTTATTTCCTTCCAAATTGTGTGTGTGTTTAGGGGGACTGCTGTATTCAATTTTCCACCTGTCAGAAATGTTAGTAGCAAAGTCCTCCAAGAATTGGCCTCAACTAACAAGAGCCACCTCACCAAGTTCATGCTTCCTACTCACAGGCAGTCTTTTCCAGTGACATAGACAGGGAGGGGACATAGAGAACCCTAAGCCCCTTGCCATGAATCTGGGTAACTGCAGAGCCACCCAGACCTCAGGAGGGTGCAATTTCATCATAGTGCAAGCTTTCCAGGCCTCTCCCAATCTTGCCTTTCTCACATCTGTCAGTGGTACTCCTCAACATGCACCCACTAAACTATCTACCTACCATCTGTCTAGTTTAAGGTGACTTAGATTTCACACACTGAATCTAAAATCTAAAACTGAGTAACTATTTGTTGCTTTGAGCAGCCTGAAAATACAACCCCAAATTTGTAAAATTTGGAGCTGCTTATTATTTATCATAAACATTTATCAAAATTAAGCTAGTAATCAACTGCTCCATTTTCTCATGGAAGGAAAACACAAAGTGGAGAATGGATTAAACTATGTATTTAGCTTAGTTTGAAATCTGAATGAGTTATTTAGCTCATTTATAATGAACGTTTTCTTGGCAATGCATATTCAACCCTTTGAGATTATTCGAAGGGTTATGAATTTTGTTGGAGATATTCGTGATATGTTATGTATCTAGAATGGGTAAAAGTAGGCTTGTAACCTTGAAGGCAAACTTATCCTACTCCTGCCTGCTTCCCTACATAGTCCTTCTCTGGATCAGTGTCCCCAGCCTCAGCAGCTTAGTTGTAGAATTAAAAAAGCTGTCTAGTACTTCCAAATCTCACACTCTGCATTGAAAGATGGCATCCCAGGCCTTTCTTGTTTTGAGCTCACAGAACTGTTAGAGAACACCAGCCCAGAATGGGAAATTTCTGAAACAACACTTGTACAGATACCATGTGGAAATGCTTCCTCAGGAACAGTTTTAAACATTCTGCAAAGAACAGTCCAAAAAAATAGTACCTGGTGCCATCTATATCCACAGCAACTAGCAGCATGTCTCAGCTTAGTAGTAGCTCTCATGTTAAAGTACCCATAAATCAAACCACCTGACCAGCAGAAGTGCTGGTTCATGATGGGAAATCTTAACCAGGAAGTAAAGAGAGGAAGTGGCCAATGCTAATTAGGATCCCAAGACCTGCACCCCATCATCCAAGGGCAGTGGGAAGAGCCTTGGAGGTCCTGGGATTCCAGGTTGAATCTGTCAGCAGAAAGTGAATGATGCCCCCCACTTTTTCTTATGATCCCCAAAATGTACCTGATTTTCATGTTCAATCTATTATTATTTGTTTTAATATAAGACTACGGTCCACACCATTTGGATACTGCATTTGAAGAGTTGATTTTTGCAACTTGGCACATCTCTATTCTTTGCAAACTAAATAGCCAGGGAACAGGATGACCTCACCTTTCCCCAGAAAGTAGAGTTGATCAGTGCAGCCTCTTGTGAAGCCAAACTCTAAAAATTTTAAGAAGCATGACCTCAGGCATTGGAGGCTTGTGATAATGACCAAAGGAAAATAAGACAATATCTCCAAAGCTGTGCAGCCAGGCTTGGTGGAGAAACCCATCGTGTGCCTCACTGCCTGGATCCACAAAATGAAGTCACCTTGAACACACTTCAGAAGCAGACATTCATGACTCCTTTCACCTCCTACACCACATGACATGGCTTGCTCTGTCTCTGCTCTTTTCTCCATCTAGGTTTTCTCTTCTGCCTCTTATAATACCTACCCTGTGTTTTCACCAGTCTGTCTCTCATGTAGAAAAACTAGGAACTACCAAACACTGGGCATCATTGCTGGGCAGTGCCTTCTGCCCAAGCACCTGTGACACACAAGCACTTCCTGTTGAGCTGCTATCAGTTAGTGCCTCAACCTGGTCCTGTCAATTTGGAGCAACATACCTGGCCTTTATGGGAACACACCTTAATCTTGAGAGAAGACATCCAGCTTACAGTAGGTTCTTAAAGATACTCAGGACACACAGAACGATGGTCAGCATTGCTGTGCTATCTTTTTTCTTTGGTGTGTAAGATGTGGCATACATATTACATCAACTTTATTTTTTGGGGGGTACCAGGGCTTGAACTCAGGGCCTATACCATAAGCCACTCCACCAGCCCTTTGTCATGATGGCTTTTTTCAAGATAGGGTCTCTCAAACTATTTGCCCAGGCTGGCTTTGAGCCAGGATCCTCCTGATCTCTGCCTCATGAGTAGCTAGTATAAAAGGTGTGACACCCAGCCTAACTTTCTTTGTTATTGTTTGGGTTGTTTTATTTTGTTTTTTGAGACAGAGTCTCACTATATTGTCTAGGCAATCCTCAAACTATTCAGCTTAAAAGGTCCCACTACCTCAGCCTTTCAAGTAGCTGGGATTATAGAGGTGCCACCATGCCTGACTCAGTGGAATTAACTTTTAACAGCTCTGACAGTATCCACTGATTTCAATATGATTTTTAAAATTTTAAACATTCCACTCAAACTAAATTTAGTGTTTTTTCCATTAAATACAGAGTTATCTTAAATAACTATGTTTTTAATTACCACACAGACACTAGAGACCACAAAGTGATCACGATTGTTTTTCCATTTATTACTCACATCAAGGCATAATTCTCACACTTCCTAGTCCAGTGAGTTTTTTTACCCAAGAGTATCTGTTCCTTTGCTGCAAGTTAGGTCCCTCCAATATTTTTTCAATCCAAGTCCAAAGTACAACAATAGTAGACTAAGTGGTTTTGATAGACCCACTAAAAGTCATCAACAAATATTAAATGACTTTGCATTAAAGACAATTCCATCAATGTGCTGTCTTCAAACGCCCTTGAAATACCCACTGGTCCTTCTAATGGAATGCCTTCTGAGACAAGAAATGGAGGAGAAGTGAGGTTACTTCTATCAATGAGCATTGTCCAATGTTCCTCAAAGATTTTATGAAACCGGGGAGTCATCCTTCCCATCTGTGTTTATTCCTGAAAATCTGGCCTTTGATCTTACAGAGATGTCATATCCAAAATATCATGATTTTAGAAAAATACAAAAATTATCTCATCCAAAGACAAAAATATTATAGTGAATGCCTGGTTAGCTTAATTCAGCAGACAGAATTTGATTAGACATTTATCTTGGTAAATGTAATTATTGTAATTGCAAAACTGCAAATGTTCTTAAGGGGGAAGGAAAAACCTAGAACATCTTAATTTTCAAGTGAAACGAACTGGAGTTGAGTACGCTGAGCTGCCTGCAGTACAGTGCAGGTCTAGCAGATGGATGGAGCCCTAACTCCAGCTGTTCAGCCTCTACCTGACAGAATTCATGGCACTGGTACTTTGAGGGATACCAGGAACGGTGTCCTATCTGTGGCTTTCATGATGCAAGCTGCACACCTCACATAGACAAGCGGAGCCACCGAAGGCCAGTTAGTTACCATTAGCTGAAGGAGCCCAAAGACCCGTGCTCAGGTCTTCTGCTCATTTTTGTCCTCCACACTTGGACTTGGTTCCCCATCTCATGGTTTTTCCAGAAAACCAAAAATCTCTCCAAAAGTATTCACAGGGAGGATCTCTATGTGGAATAAAGCAGGCAAGAGTGTCAATATGTGTGATTTAAAGTTAACACTCTAAAAATATTGCTGGGTTTTTTTTAATTGGGAAAAAGAGTCCCTGCACTTGGCCTTTACTTTAATTTCTGAAGTTAATCTTCCTGAGGTTACCAGGAATCTCCATGTTTCTAAACCCAGTGGAATTTGTTCAGTCCTCCTCTGTTTTGACATCTGTGGTGTTTGGCACAACTGACTATTATTCTCTCCATCTTGAAATACCACCTTCCTTTGGCTTCCAGGAAAGAAAATTCTCTTGGTTTTCCTCCTACATTTCCCTCTCTGTCTTCTTTGCTGGCTCATCCTCCTCCACCCAGTCATGCAATGTTGCAATTTCTCAAAGTTCATTTATGGTTCACTCACTGAAGAGATGAACTCTATCAATACCCATAGCTGTGCGCTGAGTCCCAAATTCTCAAATCCAGTCTCAGGCTTTTTACTGAGATCCACGTCTAGTAAGTAGTCTGCTGCCTTCAGCTGTCTCCATTAGGATATCAAAAAGAAACCTCACAGGGTTGGAGTGGCTCAAGTGGTAGAGCGCCTGCCTAGCAAGGGTGAGACCCTGAATTCAAACCCCAGTTCAGTTATATACATCAAAACATACGATATTTCCTCAAAAAAAAAAAAGAAAAAAGAACTTAGTCCTCTTCCAGGGACTGGGACTGGGTGAGTAAAACAACCATCTAACATTTGGAGAAGCTCAAAACCTGGGAGTCAATCTGTGGTTTTCCTCTTTCCTCCTACCTGTCAACACTCCATCTCTGACGCAAAGAGGACATTCCTTCCTAGCGATCTCTCAGTCTAGGTGCTCATCACCACCCTCACCTATCCAGCATCCATGCTTGTCTGTGCCACCACCTCTCAGCTTGTTTCCCAACAACTCTTTTGTCCCTCTGCATCTGCCATCCACAGGGAAGATACAAAGTTCTCTAAGAAACACAAATTCTCTCATCCTTTGCCTAAAACTCTGCAGTGGCCTCTCAGTTCCCTCTGGGATTCCCATGAGGCTCTTTGTGACTTCCCTTGCTTAAGCCATTACTGTCATCTGCACCATGGTATCCCAGGATGTCCAAGCATCAGCTGCACCCAGTGCCTTTGGCTCCCCTAACACACCATTCTTCCTCCATCTCCAGCACCCCCCAGGGCCACCAAATACATTGCCCTCTACCCAGAAGGCAGTCCCCAACTCAGGGCAAGTTAAATCCCTTTGCTCTTTCAGGTCTGAATGAAACCCAACAACCTGGACAAGCTTTCCTGGGCCCCTGGCTAGGTCAGGCCCTGCACACTGCTTCCGGGCTCTTCGGCCTTTCCTTGGGAGATGTGCTTCCACATTCACATCTGTGACTATCGATAGCAGTCCCACACTGTCTAACAGTAGGACATATGAGAAAAGTGTTGTTAAGTAAGTTCCCATGCAAATGTCATGGAATGTGTTGACACAAACCCAGGTGGAATAACCTACTACACACCCAGGCTATGTAATGTGCGCGCGCACACACACACACACACACACACACACACACACACACACACACGCTGTTGTCCAGTGCTAATAGGGCCAGAATGAACAATACAACATAAGATTAAAACAAGCACAAGAGGAAATGATGCAATCCAGAGACACAAATATGGAACATAGCAGAGCTTTTTACGAGTAAGAGTACACTCTAAAATAGCAATAAAATGTACAGGATAATAAATACCCAAACCAGTCACAGTCGTTTATTACAATTTTCAAATACTATGTACTAAACACTTAATAAAATTATCAAATACTATGACCTATACATAATGGTTTGCACAACACTTTCATACAACCGGTAGTGTCACCAACACGAGGATTGTGATACACTGGACACTACAGTAGTTAAGATTTCACCAGGAGATTAAAACTTTCTGGCTCTGTTATAAGCTCGTGGGGCCAGTTATAAGCAGTCTAGCATTGACCAAAACCTCATTCTGTGACATGTGGCTGTATGTCTCCTGAAACTCTCTGCTCCAAGGAGCAGAGGCCTATCAAGTTGTTCTGTTCTCTGCACTGGATCTGCAGTGTGTACCACAGGGCCTGGCAGACAGATGACACTTCGTAAACATTTACTGAGTAAACATCAGTCAGTGTTGTTACTCTTTTTAGGCAGACTTCCAGGACAGATAGGACCATTTAGCAGGAGACAGTGTGCTCTTCAGTTATCAGGCTAGTAGATTTTGTTCCCTCCCACCTCTTCCCTGGCCACCCTGATTCAGTCTCTCTAGTTCCACCCCTTCCAGAAGAGATGACTTATCTTCTACAGATAGACAAGAGGGGCTCTTTATTCTGCCAACTTTCTGGTCCTGCTTCAAACACAATTTTTGTTAGGGAAAGTATTAAAACATCTATCAGAAATCACCTTGTGAGTTTAATCAAGTCACATCCTTCAAATGTCTCAGGGGAGTGGATTAGTGGAATTTACCTGCAAAGACAGCAAACCAAGCATCCCCCCGCTACGTTAAATGGAGAAACCAGGAGGGCTCCTGCGCCGTCAGACACCATCTCCGACCCTGCTTGGGAGACCACCAGGTAAATGGATGGAATTGGAGAACATCATCCTGAGCGAGGTTAGCCAGGCCCAGAAAACCAAAAATCGTATGTTTTCCCTCATATGCAGACGTTAGATCAAGGGCAAACACAACAAGGGGATTGGACTTTGATCACATGATAAAACGAGAGCACACAAGGGAGGTGTGAGGATAGGCAAGAAACTCCCACCCCCCCCCAAAAAAAACAAGACATTTGAGGTCCTCAATGCAAAGGAACTAATGCAGAAACTTTAAAGTGACAAAGGCCAATAGGAGAAGGGGACCAGGAACTAGAGAAAAGGTTAGTTCAAGAAGAATCAATTTAGAATGTAACACATATGTACAGGAAAGCAATGCGAGTCAACTCCCTGTATAGCTATCCTTATCTCAACTAGCAAAAACCCTTGTTCCTTCCTATTATTGCTTATACTCTCTCTTCAACAAAATTAGAGATAAGGGCAAAATAGTTTCTGCCTGGAAGCCAGGGGGTAAGGAGGGAGAGGGAGGGGGTGGGGGAAAGGGAGGTGGGGATAGGGGGGAGAAATGACCCAAACATTGTATGCACATATGAATAAAAGAAAAAAAAAAGACAGCAAACCAAAAATATAGGTCACAGCTATGCCAGGAAGTGCTCAACACTACTTACTTTGGACTTCACCTGAGTTACCCATTATGGCAGAAAGAATAAAGTCTCAACAGGGATTCAAATTCTTGAGCCAAATAACTAAAAGGTCACACTGTCACATTCAGCCTTAACAACAGGCAATAAGTTTGTTGAATCAAGTTTCTGCTCTTAAGTTTAAAGGAATAGATTAATCACTTTAAGAAAATATTTTAACTTCAAAAACAAATAACTCTCTTTATCCTTTGAGAAGGAAAGAAACTTACGGAGTGAGTTATCTTTGCCAGGTGACAAATAAAAGCCTGTGGCATTCAGGTGTTTTCCAAAGGGAAGTAGGTCACTCACTAGTGACAAGTTCCTCACACAAAGGGATGATTTATTTGCTATTGGTTATAAGATTCTTATGTTTAAACTGGGCAACCCTTAAATATTAAAAAAAGATACTTTCTGGAAAAGAGATGTGGACAGCTTTATTTCAAGCCTGTTGATTTTGGAAGACAATCCTCAGACTCCAAAGGCAAACTCTCCACATTCCAATCAACATCACCTTCCAAGGCAGAGCCGTGGCGTCAGCGCGGGCTGGAGATGAAGTTTCCTGCAGAAATGAGGAGCTCAGCACAATAGATGTGCCTCCGCTCAAAGAGACAAACAAAAGCCGCCAGGCGCGCAAAGGGCCATTCATTTGTTTTTCTGGTATTCGTGTGTTCAGTTCTCTTTAATAACCAAGTGATCTGACAATAGAAACAGAAGGTCAGTATTCTTCCAAATTCTGATGCACGGTTATGATGAACTTGTTTTTTGTTTTTTGAGTTTTTGGTTTTTTGGTGGTTTTTTTTGTTTTGTTTTTGTTTTTTTGGTAGGACTGGGATTTGAACTCAGGGCCTTTACTACTTGAGCCCTTCTACCAGCCCTGAACTTGGAAACAAAGAAACTCTGGAATTTATCAGGCTGCAGATGTGGTGACTGGAAAATCAAAATGAGTTAATTCTTTGTCTAATTTGTAGTAAATTCCATTTTGTTTGCATACTTGAAGACTTACATGTTTTTCTAGCAATAAAACGTACCCCAAATTTTCCAATCTCTGCTCAAAAATCACAGAACACACTCTAGTGCTTTGTATTTCCCAGTAGCATTGGGAGGAAGCGCAATGCGTAGGAACTCTTCACAAAGAGCCCATCGCCCTCCCTGCTCGGAACACTGAGTAGGAATCAGCGGCCTTGATGGACCACTCCACAGGAGAAAGGGTTTGAAGTCAGGAAAAGGTTACAGATATGAAGGTCACGAAAAGTAATTAAGAAGGTCCAGAAAGCAATGAGAAGTGCTAGCCGCCGGCGCTCATGTCTGCAACCCTAGCTACTTGGGAACCTGGGACGGGGGTTGGAGGCCAGCCTGGGAAAATAGTTCCTCAGACCCCCATTTCCAAAATAATCAAAGCAAGATAGACTGGAGGTGTGGCTCAAGCGGTAGAGTGCCTGCTTTGCAAGAGTGAATCCCTGGGTTCAAACCTCAGTCCCACCAAATATATATATGTATATGTATATAGAGATAGATAAAGTGAGAAAAGGTTGTATAAGAAAGTATAAATAGTTATTGATTAAAATAGTATTTATCAGGTATCCTGTAGTGTCACTATCATAAGAAGCTGTAACTCTTGCTCTTAAGCTGTTGGTTGGAGGATGATTTGCAAATATATATATATTTATATATATATATTCATGTATATATATTAAATATATATGTATATATAATCGGTTCATTTTTAAGAATCTGTCCAATAGAAACCAAAGCCCTGGTATATAAGTCAATGCATAAAGACAGGTAAACTATATACACATACATATAAAAGCAATGAAGACAGCCTCTGAGCAGAAAGAAGGACCTGCAGAAGAGTACACATTGTCATCTTGGGGCAGAATTGGGAGCAGGTACATCAGGTCTCATTAACTGCTTTGTCTTTTGGGGATTGTTTAAATGTATTATTTTATAACTTATAATGTGCTATATTTATAATTTTTGAAAGAGAATTTAATTTTAAAATAAATAGAGAAGGCTGTGTGAACATATAGAAATATACAGAAGGGATTTTTAGTTTTGGAAGACTTTTTTTGGATAATCAGGATTTTTTAAATCATCACTTCTGTCCACTTAATAATACATATTTTTAAATAATGTTTATTTATATTTAGAAAATTATCATTTGAATTGTACATTTTTTAAAAACCTACATTCTTTTCCTAGTACTGGGGACTGAACTCAGGGCCTCACACATGCTAGGCCTCACTCCGACAAGTAGCATACTGTTTGACTGCAGGATCTCTGTCTACAGTCCTGATGATAAACACACAGCGGCGTCCCAAGGAGAACACTGGGGGTACAGGCCCTGCTGGAAAAGATTTGCTCAGAAGAGGCCTGGGGTGTTGGCAGAAGCAGGTGGTTTATTGTCAGACATAGGCTACCACACTGACTTTACCTCTTGATGGTGCCTTTGCACACAGCTAAACCTCGCTGAGCTGGGGTTTCACATTCTCCGTGGTGTTAATAAGGGTCACTGTTGCTGAGGGCCTCCTCTAGGGAAGCCCAGTTGGACACACTTCTGATTCTCACAACAACAGCATGAAGTGGGTATTTTATGCCCATTTTACAGATGAGAACACTAAAGCTCGGAAATAAGGTGGCTGGCATGCCCAAAAATTAGATGAGCAGATGCTCCTAGGGACTACTTTTCATGCCTTTTAAAGGCAACTTTTAATTTCTAACTTTTCTCTCTCTTTTATAATCGCTGCTCTGGATCCCTGGTCCCAGCTGCCACCTCTTGTTGCAGGAGGGCTCAGACAGAGACTGAGAGGGCACCAAAGCTTTCAGGAAGGAAGTTTATTAAGTAGACCAGCAGCGACTCAGCAGACTGGAGTCCAAAGGCTGAATCCCGAGAACAAAGGGGGCTTTCCTTATACACCATTTAGAGCAGGTTACAGAAATGGGGGGAGCAGCTTGTCCCACACATAATCATTGGCTGCTCTAACCTCTGGGGTGAGGTGACCCATCTCTGGTCTCCAGGTAACATTCCCCAACTCCGATTTTGTTTGTTTGTTTGTTTGTTTCACTGTAGCAGTCATTATCTCCCTCATCCCTCCCTGCCTTCCTGCCACACTCTCACACAATCTTCCCTCCAAACCCAGGCCTGTCCCAGTCCTGGTCCCCAAGTCAAAGCCAATTGTCCCTCTTATTGGAAATGACACTATTTCTTCTCCTTGCCTTGGATTAACTATGGGTCTTCCTTATATAATGAGGGTAGACACTCATTCATCTGTACGTCCCAAATGCCTGGCACACAGGACTGGCTTCTTAGGTTTTATTCAATTAAAACATAATAAAAACCACCCAGGAAATGAGACTTACTTTTTACCAAACAATGCTACTCCATATCTTCCTGTGAGTCACACCCTTCAAATGGTAGAGTCCTTTAAAAACTATCATCATTGTTTTCTACAGAAAGCTTTTTTTTTTTTTTTTTTTGCAGTATTGGGGTTTGAGCTGAGTCTCATGTTTGCTAAGGAGGTCCTCCACCACTTGAGCCACTCAGCCAGTCTCAGAAAGCACTGTAGAAGTGTTGTTTGATAATTACAGTATTTTTGATAGAACTTTTAACTTCAGCCTCAAAATATCCATCAGTAGGGAAATGTTTATATATATAGCAGTAAATTCATAGTATAACATACCATGCAAATTCCAAAAAAAATTCTAAGACAATCTTTAGGTACTAATGTGGAGAGATCTTTAAATATGTTATCTGAAAACAATATATTGTAGAAATGTAAGTAGGGTATTATCTCATTGTAAACTAAGGTAAATGAATCATGAATGTTCAGATGGATTAAAATAAATTTGCAGACATCTTGCATAACTTTAATAGTTTTCGAAGCAGCTCCCCACACATAATAAATCTGATCATTTCAATAAAAATACAGAAAGAAGCTGGTGGAGTGGCTCAAGTGGTAAAGCACCTGCCTAGTAAGCATGAGATCCTGAGTTCAAACGGCTGTACTGACCAAAAAAAAAGAAGAGAAAAGTAAAAATAGAGAGAGAAAGAGACTTTCTCCTCATACCCACCCAAAAGAAATTATTGGCAAAGACTTCAAATCTAGCCTGCTTGACATGGAGAAAGTTGGGACCTGTCTTTAAGTGAGAAGAAAGGAGAGAACGCTGTTGGGGAAGCGTGATTTGAAGTTAGCATGAAACATGGAACAGGAGGAATGAGTGAGCCTCTGGCCAGGAGGAGACCAGGTCCCAGAAAGCAGACTTTTGGGGAGAAGAGGTCAAATTAGCAGAGACTCCACACAGAGAGAAGCCTCCTGCCTACTTGCAGCCTTTTTCTCTCACTGTACAAATGACAGTGAAGCCTGCAGCTATAAGAAAGTGACTCTGAAACGCAGGACACAGGGAGAAAGGCAAGAAGGAACAGGACATCCTTGAAAGAGCCTGGTGTAGGCGACAGTGTGAAGGCAGCATGGAACCCAATACTACATGTGTGACTGCCAGGAAGTGAGTTTGCTTTCCCATCAGCAAAGGGTGCCTCAAGCAAAATTCTTTAATAATGCTTAAATCATTTTTACTGGTCCCTCCACTCGACTAATCTAGTTATAGTTTGCTACAGGAGATGCTTCAAACCAGCAGACGAATCCCCTCCGTCAGCAGCATCTTGTAGCACTGTGTCCCTGGGGTCACACTCCCCATCTGACCCATAAAAGTGTCCAGCAAGTGCTGCTCTGTGCACCAGCCTCCCAGGGGCAGTTGGAGGAGAGATGGCTGGGGAGACTCAGAGCTCAACTGCTCCTGGACAGTATTGTCCCTGTCACAGCTAGAGACGCAGCTACCCACAGACAGCCTGAACTCCAGCCTTCTTCCTGCAGATGTGCCTTTTAAAAGTTTTCCTGGTATTATTGCTTTTTTACTTCTGGTAATTGCTTTAAAAGAACAAAGCTCTTTGTTTAAGGGGGGCCCAGGGACCATCCTAATTGCCACAAGGCACATGAGCAGTTCCTAGACTTTCTAAACAGTTTCTCTTTTAACATTAAATATTAAATTCCTAATGTTTGGCCAAATGTAGACACTCCCCAGGGAGGGGAGGAGATGCTATCAGGAAGATCGCCTAGACTGCTAAGAGAGACCACCTGGGTCACTTACCTCAGAACCACAAGGCAAGAAGTCCCCCTTGGGAGGTCACGAGCCCACACATCCAATGACACATTGCTGGAAACCCAGCATGTGCTGGCCCTAACAGGGTTTGGGATTTCAGGCTAAGACCATTCCTGGTCAAATAAACCTGGATTCATCTGTCCATTGATTCATGGATTGCAAGGAATCGCTTCTTGGAATTTTTTTTCAGAGGCCTCAATCTACCTGTCCCTTATCTTTAGTGGTCAATAGCTCTTTTATCCCCCCAGAATTTTCCAGCTGTCACTGACACTATTTTCAATGGCAGTAAGACCCCATCTGGGACTTTAGAGCTACACCTGGAGCAAACCAGAGCTCCCGAGTTGCCCATCTGCTCAAAGCCGAGATTTACACAGTGGGAGAGGAGGCTGGGGGAGCCCCAACTTGCCCTTCTCAGGAGAAAATCCATTTTCAAAACAATGATGCAAAAATAAAATATTTTTACAGAATAGCTATGCTGTAATGAAGTCACCCTAAAATTCCAAGATTTTATGGTACAAGCCTACAAGCATTAGGAATGCCTGCTCTAGGTGAACTGGTCATGTGCTCAGGAAAGGAGGTGCACAGTTTAGGAAGTCAGGCTTCTGAGACAGAAGCAACTTAAAGTCAAAAATAACAAAACAAAACAGCAACAACATAAAACCTAGCTTCTCAGCCTGGCTCTCACTTGGTGCTAATTCCTTCACACTAGTTAAATGATTGTATCTTGTGCTTGCAGAATGGTTTACAGACTATGTGATCTTCACATATGAATCAGAAGTATGTAGGCTGGTTAAAAGATGAGAAAATGAAACATATGAGAGATAAATTTACTTTTCTGTGATCTCAGTCCTAAAAAGCCCGGGTCAAGTTGCAAGGCAAAGCTTTAACGTCTAAATCTCACATACTTTGCAGTAAAGAAAAGTGCCTCCTCTCTAAGGAAGCAATCTGGACCAAACTCCTTGGGTGGCTTTTCCAACATGTCATTCTAGGAATGCCTCATTTAGTCTCATGGTGTCCAACACAGATAACTCACACATTTCCTCTGTCTTGGTGCCGATAGTACTGACAAGCCATTACAATGACAGAGACCAAATTTGGATCAGTTAGGATTCGATTCAGCCCCACACAAAAGTAATAATGATAATGATTAAGAAAAAAACGGAAGAGAAATTTAGACAAGGCAGAGACTTATTTTCTCTCACATAAAATGTCTGCATTCATTTGGTAACTGGTCCATGGTAAGCAGGCTGTTTCTGTCTTCACTGCTCTATCATCCTAGGCATGGCATCACGGATGAGCCAAGATATCTGTACAAGGTATTTGGTGGCAGCAATGAAATGATAATAAATACAAGCTCCAGCTATCACATCATAAGTCAAGACAGCAGGAAAGAAAAACAGACAAAGAAAGAGCTGTTCCTTATTTAGGAACAGCTCCTGGGATGTGTGTATACATTCCCTCTCTTATTTCATTGCACATAGCTTAATCACATGACCATATCTAGCTCTATAGGAGACTGGCAAGTAGGTGACAATCCAGGTTGTGTTCCTCAAGGGAAGAGGAAAGATGGACCCGTGTCACTCTCTGACACAGGAAAAATAAAAGCACTTCTAATAGTCAGTGAGAAGTTTTCTGTCACTCTGGCAGATATGAAAAATGTGCTTTAAGACAAAAACTAACCTACAATTTGTTGGTATTACTTATCAGAGTTTTAAAAGGAGGATCTACTGGTGGCCTTAGAGTTAAACCTCATTCTCTAAATTACCTCCATGCCCAACTCTACCTAGAGATCTGAAGAATGACTGCTAGATTTTTTTTCCCTTAAATTCCTCTCACAATTCCTGTGATAAAAGTGTTTTCTGATAAAATTTTTAGATTTGGACAATAATGAGACACAAATACAGAGTCTCTTTAGAGTTTTCAGGATCATTGTGTCCTGGGAGAATGTCAATCCTGAAAGGAACTCCTGATTTCATATACTTCTGCTACTTTCTTTCTCCCACAGAGCAGTAGGTGAGGAAGCCCCTGCCAGAGGCTCCCTGAAAACTGTTGTCATCTCTTTCTCATTCTGAGAGCCCCTGGATTATTTATAAAAATAAAAGACTTGATTACAGAGTAATGCATATTAGCCAAGTCTTGAAGAAATGCTGCATGCTATTAAAAAAAAGTTGGAATTAAAAAAAATGCAAAGCCTCTTTACGTGCGTTGTCATCTACAAACATTATCAATGATTTAAATTTTGCAATTGTAACACAAATAGCCTTACTATTTCTTTTGATTATCTGTGTATGAATAAAATAAATAATTAGTCTCTATATACACAAAGAGAACCCAACTGCACAGTTTTAACCTTGAAGTTGATTTGCACACTTAATATATCTAATCATTGTTAGGCTGTTAATTGTCACTGCTGTAGTTTGGGTCTTGAATGTCCCACAAAGACCCATGAGTTTGAGGCTTAGTCCCAACTTAATACAATTGGGAGGTGTTTGAATCTTTAAGAGGTGGGACCGAATGGAAAGTGTTTAGGTCATTGGGGTCATAACCTCAAAGGGCATTGTGGGACCCTGGCCCCTTCATCTTCTCTTTGTTTCCTGGCCATAAAATGAACAGTTTTGCTCCACTCCATGCTCCCACCATGACCTGCTGCCTCACCATAAACCCAACTAGTAGGACCAATCAGTCATGGACTGAAACCTCCAAAACTGTGAGTCACAACAAATCTTTCTCTCTTCTCTCTCTCTCTCTTTCTCTCTCTCTCTGTGTATGTGTGTGTGTGTATGTGTGTGTGTGTGTGTGTGTGTGTGTATATACTAGGGATTGAATCCAGGACTTTGTGCATGGTAAGCAAGCACTCTTACCACTTGAGCCACACTCCCAAGTCCTTTGGGGATTTTTTTGTAATTTGTTTTTGAGATAAAGTCCTGCTAACTTTTTCCAGGTTGGCCTCAAACTCATAATCATTCTGCCGCTGCCTCCCTAGTAGCTGGGAGTATAGATGCATGCCACCATGCCAGCTCAAATCTTTTCTCTTTATAAGTTGATTGTCTAGCCTGTTTTGTTTCAGTGATGGAAAGCTGACTAATAGAGTCATAACTGAACAACTTAAGAGAATGATAAACTTCGTGTTACTTTCATGCTGTTATAAGTAGATCGATTCCAGCTCCGCTGATTTCTCTGGCAGAAGGCTTCATTCTGCTTGCATTGCCCCAAAGGGAGGCAGTCCATCTGGGCTGGAGGTTGTAAGGAGCCCACCTGAAAAGACACTGGTGATATGAGCAGAAGTCATAACAGTTGCGAAGCAGCAACAAACAACACCTATCAAGGTCACACCGGGCCTTGTGCAATTGCTGAATGCACTGCAGCTTATTTCATCCACAATGCACCCCTGAGGTAGGTACTACATACCCCATTTCAAAAGGAGGAAATGAAAGATAGCATAATCCCAATATCACCTTCAAGGGCATGCCTAGTGACCTAACTTCCTCCCTCGAGGACTCACCTCCTAAAAGCTGCACCACCCCAACAATACCATAGGCTGGGGATCCTCAACAGATGGGCCATTGTGACACTTATCCAAACTGTAGCATTTAGACATGTGTTCATAGAAATAGAAGCAGTCCTGTTGATACATGGATTAAACGAAACAAAAATTATTAATAAGTCATTTCTTTCTTTCCTTCTTTCAACTCTTTCTTTCAACTTTACCTCATGACATGGTAAATGAACTTTTAGTGGCTGACCCTATTTTGATTTGCTAATACTAATTTTAAGGTGAGTTTGTATGCCTGAACAAGTAAAGGGCCACCTTATAAATATCTGCATATGAGCCTTCACCTTGACCAGCCACCAAAAATTGCTTCCCCTCCTCTGCCCCATTGCCTGGGTTTCCTTCCTCTGGGTTCCTCACTCTATGACTAAATACATGAAGTAACTCATCAAGATTATAGTTGTTTTTAAGCTCTTTTCCATCAGGGTGGGCAGTATGTAACATGAGGACAGTAGGAGCCAGGTAGGACAGTCATCGGAACAGAGGAAAGTGGAGTGGGAAATCAGCTTTCAGTACTCTCAGGGTTGCCATGTGCCACAAGCAAGTGACAGACCCCACACGCACGCTGGCTGAAAGACAGAAAGGCAACTGGGATCCCGCATTCACTACAGAGAATCTTCAGAAAGAAAATCCTACTCACAGTCATAGAACATGGATAATGTTAAACACCGTGATGAAATTTGTTCCTGTCCCGCTATTATTCTCAAGAAATGCCAAAGTGACAACACAGGTGTGATCATTCTTAATTAATGAAAAACACAATGTTTTCATTTCATGCTCTCTACGGCATCACTGAGTGACCTTAAAAGTAAAAAGTGACTTCCCAGTTTTTCATTATGACTGAAAAAAATTTCAGGTAGGTTCTATTAGAAACAGGATTTATAGAAGTTTCTCAAAGTGAAAAGAGGGAACTTCCGGGGATCCTGGAGTGAGAATCTGTGGACCTGCGAAGAGCGACATGTGTTCTGAGGGTGTGAGAGAGAGACTCAGTGGGACTCAGGGTTTGCAAGCATGGGTCACAGCACCCTCAGGGCCTATATGGAGCTGAGCATTGCAGTCAGCTTCTCTGAGTCCCAACTCCTCCTCTGTGACTTTCATAGTCATGATGTGTGCCCAAACTTGTCAAGAAAACTACAAACTTCAGCCATGTAATCTTCCATTGGAGAAAGGTCCCAGTGCCAGTGGTGGTTCATGCCTTACCATCTGTGATAGAAAGAGAAGCAGTGCTAATTTATTCTGCAAAAGAATGAGGCATCTCTCTGCCTGCTATGCCCCTGCCATACCTCAGCTGACTCACCCATCCTGTGTCACCTCTCCAGGAAGCCTCCTCGGATTCACATCTACACCACAGCTGTCTCCTGAGCTCCCACCACAGGCACATCAAGACATCAACAGAGTTGACCTTACTAAAGAGGAACTGCTGATTTGTGCACTTCTTTCCTCCACTAGACCAGAATCTCTGTCAAGGGAGCAACCTCTCTTTTCTCACCCTCTGTATTCCCCTGGGACAATGCTGGTCCAAACCAGTTCTGCCTCTCCTGAACCATGCAGTAATCTCTGAAAAGCATCCTCTTCTTCCTGTATTGGTCTCTCTAATCCACTGTCCACAGCATCATCAGGATGATCTCCTTAAGCAAAATCTGACCACAGTTGCTTTGCTTGAAAATCCTTAGTGGCTTTCCATTGTGCTTGTGAGGGACCAGGGCCTCTGAGATGTATTGTAAAGCCCTGCACAACCTATGACTGGATCCACCCTGCTTCTCACCTTGTTCTGAAGCTATACTGACTTCAGCTACTTCTAAAAGACATATGCCCTTCACAATTCCTTACAACTCCAAGTCATACCCTGACCTAAAGTGAGGTGCCCCTCCCTCTATGAGGACTTCCCTACCCCTCACACCCTAAACCTCTGCCTACTAGATCACGCCCCATTATACATTCTCCGAGCACAGGTAACCTCTTCTGCAGCACTTTTTATAGTTGATGTTGCATAGTTAATAGTAAAGTTGTTTGCTTAATATCAGTCTTGCCCATTAAAATGAAAAGTCCATAAGAACAGAGTTATATGTGTCTTTTCACTGCTGGATTATGTTACTTGATGAATGTGTAAATACATAAATTTGAAAGTGTCTAGAAACTCATGGAATTTTTGTAAGGATTTAATGGAGGCACAGATGGATAATTAGGTGTGTAGATGAATAAATGGACAGATAGGTGGGTGAGTGGATGGACAGATAGATGGAAGGAGGGATGGTTGAAACAGTCACCTCTCTCATTTCCTTATTTCCACATTTGTTTCCCTCTCCCATGTTCAATTTCCCACTCAATAGTCAGAGCAATTATTTTATGTATGTATGCATACATTCATGTATGTATGTTTTATGTTCATGGTGCTAGCTAGGAATGAAGCTCAGAGTCTGATTGGCAAGTGTTCTACCACTGAACTACATTCCTCTCCCCCAGAAAATTTGTTCTGAATCATGAAACCAGAGGACATTTCTCATTATATCATTCTAATTCTGTAAATCTTCACTCAAAAACACCCAAAGTCCCTTCAAAGGCACAGTGAGCTAACACTAACCTCTCCCAATGTGCCTCTAGTTCATCCTCTTTTTCCCTTTATCCACTCCTCTCCAGGCTCTCACACTTCCTAAATGTTCTTCAAGCATGCCAGACACATGCTTACAGAAGGTTCTTGCTGCTCCCTCTGCATGGAACATGTCCTTTTTCAGAAGTAATCCTATAAAAATATTCTCCACACTTACAAGAAAGACCCTCTGAAAAAACACGGCCCACAGGACTTCTCATGAAAAAAGAGACACAGATTTTCCTCCTTCCTGAAACAACAAAAATACATGAAGTAACAGTTCCTAGAACACAGGACTTCAGACAACAGATGTTGAAATAATTGCCATACTGAAAGTACATTCAAGAAGTCAGAGAAAATTTGTTAAGTAGAGACATGGAAGTCAGACTTTTTTAAAGACCAAAACCAAATAGACAGAAAGAAATCTAACCCAAGTCACATCATATTGAAATTACCTAAATTTAATGATAAAGAACACTTTGAGAGCATCCAGAGAAAAAAGGTGCATTGTGGAGAAAAGAATAGAGACTTCATGTTGAAAACAATGAAAACCAGAAGACTGTGGATGCACATCTTTGAAATACTCAAAGAAAAAAGGCTTTCAATGAAGAAGCTTAAGAGCAGTGAAAATATCTTCCAAACACAAAAGCAAAATAAAAACTTGTTTGTTCACACAAAGGTTAAAAATTCACCACTAGCATATTCATATCATATGAAATGCTTTTTAAACAATTTCTTCAGAGCGATGGAAATAATTTTCCATGAAAATTAAAATGACCACATGAAATTAAGGTCTACAATAAAAAATGAAGAGCACCAGAAGTTTTCACTATGTAGCTAAATTAAAAAGACATTTACCATTTTATTATTATTAAATGTCCTAAAAAGGCAAATAGTTGTTTAACAGCAAATTTTTAAAATTTATTGTGAGATTTATGACATATGGAAAAATAAAACATATAAAACAATAACACACACAAAAATGAAAACAAAACAGATGTAAAAAAACAGTAAAAAAAAGTTAAAATAATAATATGGTGGCTTTAAAATCAACAATGCTAGTGATTACATTAAATGTAAATGGTCTGAATACCAAAGATAGCAAATTGTCAAACTGAATTTAAAAAACAAAACCCCATATGTATAATAGCTGCATGAAACACACTGTAAATACAAAGATAAAAAGACATTAACAGTAAAAGGACCCAAAAGGTGTGTCATGCTACACCATGAAAAAGAAGCTGGAGGGGCAAGAATAATGTAAGACAAAGTAGATTTTAGAACAAAGAAGATTATCAAAGGTAAAGGTGAACCTTCATAATTATGAAAGCACCAAATCTTTAAGAAGGCATGACAATCATAAATATATATGTATCCAATTGTAGGGTTTTAAAATACAAGAAGCAAAAATTCAAAGAACCTGTGGAAGAAATAGGAGAAAAAATCACAATGAGGTCCTGAGATTTTTGACACCACTTCTCAATAGTTGATTTTAAAAGTAAGCAAAAGTTAAGCAAATAGAATTTTTAAAGACCACCAACCAACCCAACATAATTGTCATTTATAGAGCATTCTGCCCAACAGCAGCAGAATACACATGCTTTTCAAGTAAGCATAAAACATTTTCCAAGTTAGACCACCTCTAGGCTATAAAAAATAGCTTCAATAAATGTAAAAGGTCTCAAGTAGTTTAGGTTCTGAAATTAATGTAGTTAAAATAGGAATTCATAATAAAGCTGTCTGGAAATTACCCAAATATTTAGAAAGTACATAGTATACTTCCCAATAACCCATGGATTAAAAAAAGAAATCAATAATTAAATTAGGATCCAAGATGGCGACTAGGGTATGGACGCAGAAGGCCTAAGCTCCATGACTCTGTGACTTAAAAACCTCCCTGAGATGTTGGAGCCACACGTGGTAATTCTGACTGCTTCTAGCCAAAGTAATAACTGCCATCACATTAGGTGCAGGAAAAAATTCAAAGACTGACCCTCAAATCAGCCTTTAATTGCACCTAACCACTGCAACCCACTGCATAGCAAGCAAGGTAGGTCCAGCCCTGGGACCTACCCCTATGGCAATTTTTTTTTTCTTTTGTTCCATTCTCTTTCCTCCATCAAGCAGAAATAGAGCATCAACCAGAATCAAACTCTGCAACATCCTGAACCCCTGGCCCATGGAAAGCCTCCCCATGCCACACTACACTGAGAAAAGTTGGCATCATTTCTCCCCACCACCTCTGCTGACTCCAAACCTGCCTGCACATCAATTGACAGAATGAACAGGTGAGCACCATGCACCATGCGGGACTTCCCTATTCACTCTTGGGAACATAAAGCAGTGCATCCCTGAGCAAACTGATGCCCCTCCCCAAACAAAACTGAAAAACAAACAGCAAACTGTAATCTAGCACAGACAGTAGAGAGGGAAGGTGGAACACTGAACCTGCACCAGAGAAAGAGGGCAAGGAGGAGCTAAACTCAGTGCTGAATTCTCAGTAAATAAACACAGGAAAGGCAGCAAAGGCTGAGAGCAGGCAGGTGATAAGCCCAGTCCCCAAAGCAGGGCAGGGAATGAATCACAGAGTTGATCTCCTGAGCCAGAGAGCAGCATCCAAAACCGAACTACCCCACAAAACTGGAAAAAAAAAAAAAAAACAAGCTGTAATCTAGCACAGGCAGTGGAGGGAGTGGGTGGAACACTGGACCTGCCCCAGAAAAAGGGGGCAGGGCAAAGAACTAAACTCTCAGTGCTGAGCTGTCACAGTGATGAACAAACACAGTGATGAGCCATCTCCAAAGCAGGGCAGGTAGTGGATCGCACAGCTGATCTCCTGAACCAGAGGGCAGCATTCAAAATTGAACATCCCCACCTCACTGTGGGAGAAGCTGACCAAACAGCTGCAGCTGAAAGGTAACACAGCTATCAGCTGGGGAAATCAATAGCTCTGACCACCCTGCATGATCTGGCAAAGCTACCTCACCTCACAGTTTCAATCAAACTAGTGGACAGAAGAACAAAACACTACTCACAAGCCAGTCACGTGGTGAGACCACATCAGAGCTTCTGTTTATACGCCAATACCAGGACTGGATGCTGTAGGAGTAACCCCAGAACTGAAACTAAGACTGAAATTCTATTGTTCCTGAACCTGGTGGGTTTTTTTTCTGTTTTGTTGTTGCTGTTGTTGTGATATTATTCTGGGTTTTTTTTTATTTATATTTATATTCCTATTTTCTTTTTTTCTTCCTGTACTACCAACTTCACTATCATTATCTTATCATCCCTACTCTCACTCCCTTCACTCTCCCTCCTTCTCCTATGCTGCAATCCATTGCTCTCCTTCCTGACTATTCTTTCTGCCCCTTCTCATCCACTCTCTCCCCCTGCCTTTACCTCCTCCACCTATCCTCCCCCAACCTGTCACCAGACTACCACTCCCTTCTACACACTCACCACCTGCTGAACAACCTACTATATCAACTTTACACAACTCCAACCTCCTGGAATCCCTGACACAATCACCTACACTACAACAATAGAAATACACCCAAACACACACAGGCCACAAAACCCAGCAGCACCCACACTGCTTCCCTTACTCACCCATCCCACTTCCTGTCCCCTTTGTAGTGCCACCCTAAGCAACTTCCCAAATTTCTATAGCTAGCCTAACAAACATTAACCCCCCAACTCCCACTGTTTATAGATAATACAACGAAGGGATCTTCTATATAATATATAAACAACTGTTCAGGCTTTGAAACTGTGAATTAGTTATTGCTAAATTACACCTTCAGGCCAGGGACAGAAATAGCACACTAACCCAGCTAACAACCAAGACAGTCACAACACAAAAAATAAATCAAGGGAAAGAAAACAGGTGACTAAAACCACCAATTAGTCTATCAAGACTAGTTGCACAGCACCAAGTGGAGTGATGGGAAGAAGAAAAGGGGATGGAAACCACTCTCCTCAAAAAAATAATTCAATACAAGATTCAGAAGGAAATGAAGAAAACAAATACCCAATTCCTCACCCCAACAAAACAATGATAAACAACACTAAGGAACCCAGTGATGCCCACAAAAACACTCAAAGAAGAAATCAGAGAATTTCATGAAGAAAATACTAGACATGGTTAACCAAAATGTACAAGATGCACTTAAAAAATTTCAAGAAGCCAAAAATAAGGAACATGAGAAGACACAGAAAAAAATAAATTAACTCAGAGGCACCCTAAATAGAGACCAAAGTGAAACAGAGGACACCACAAATAGAAAGATAAATGAATTAAAGATGAACATAAAAAATATCAAAGAGGAGGTGACCAAAGATATGGAAAACCTCAGAAAAAAGAATCAAACAGAAACACAAAACACAGAGGAAGGCCACTCCAGCAGACTAGAACAAGTGAAAGACAGAATCTCAGAACTCAAAGATCAAACAGAAACTAAGGAAAAACCTGAAGAAATTTTAGTCAAACAACTCAAGAGCTGTGAAAGGAATATGCAAGAACTCACCAACTCCATCAAAAGACCAAATCTGAGAATCACTGGTTTGAAGAAGGCATGGAGTGAGATATTTTGGGCAGTGAATGAAAATAACTTCAACCCTAGGATACTCTACTCAGCAAAACTATCATTCAAAATAGATGGACCAATAAAAATCTTCCATGATAAGCAGAAACTAAAACAATATGTGACCACCAAGCCACCACTACAAAGGATTCTCCAGGGAAGTCTGCACACAGAGGATGAAAGCAAACAAAACCATAAAAGGATGGAAAGTATCAAACCACAGGAGAAGAAAAGACAAGGAATCACAGAGTAGCATTGATTCAGCTGCACACAATCAAATCCTTAAACAACAAAAACAACTAAATGGCAGGAATCACCACATACTTATCAATATTAACACTGAATGACAACAGATTCAACTTCCCCATCAAAAGACACTGTATGGCAAACTTGATTAAAAAGGAAGATCCAACAACCTGTTGTTTACAGGAGACCCATCTCATTGACAGAAACAAACACTAGCTTAGGGTAAAAGGCAGGAAGAAGATTTACCAAGCCAATGCCCCTGAAAACAGGCAGGAGTAGCAATACTTATATCAGACAAAGTAGATTTCAAACTTACATTGATCAAACAAGATAAAGAAGGACACTTCACACTAATAAAAGGGGAAATAACAATTATCAATCTATATGCACCCAATGTTAGTGCACCCAATTTCATCAAACATACTCTAAAGAAATTAAAAGCACATATAGACTCCAACACAGTGGTAGTGGGAGACCTTAATACTCTCCTATCACAAATAGATAGATCATCCAACCAAAAAATCAATAAAGAAATTCTAGAACTAAGCCACACCATAGATCAAATGGACCTAGCTGATGTCTACAGAGTATTTCATCCAACTTCTGCACAATATACATTATTCTCAGCAGCCCATGGAACTTTCTCCAAAATTGATCATATCTTAGGGCACAAAGCAAGCCTCAGCAAATATAAGAAAATAGAAATAATCCCCTGCATTCTATCTGATCACAATGTATTAAAACTTTAACTCAGCAACAAAAACAACAGCAAAAATACACAAACAATTGGAAACTGAATAAGACATTGCTCAATGATCAGTGGGTCATAGATGAAATAAAAGAGGAAATTAAAAGGTTCCTGGAAGTTAATCAAAATGGAAACACAACCTACCAGAACCTACAGGACACAGCAAAGGCAGTCCTAACAGAAAGTTTATAACTATGAGTGCATATATTAAAAGGACAGAAAGATCTCAAATAAGTGACCTAATGCTCCATCTCAAACTCTGAGAAAAACAAGAAGCAAAACCCAAATCCAGGAGAAAGAGAGAAATAATAAAAATAAAGGACAAAACTAATGAAATAGAAACAAAAAAAAATACAAAGAATCAATGAAACAAAAAGTTGGTTCTTTGAAAAAATAAACAAGATTGACAAACCCCTAGCAAATCTGACTAAACTGAGGAGGGAAAAGACCCAAAGCAGTAAAATCAGAAATAAAAAAAGAGGAGGTAACGACAAACACCAAGGAAATCCAGGGAATCATCAGAGACTACTTTGAGAACATATATTCCAATAAATTTGAAAATCTTGAAGAAATGGACAAATTTCTAGATACCTATGACCATCCAAAACTGAACCAAGAGGATATTAACCACATAAACAGATCTATAACACAAAATGAAACTGAAGCAGCAAGAGTCTCCCAAAAAAAGAAAAGTCCATAACCTGATGGATTCTCTGCTGAATTCTATCAGACCTTTAAAAAAGAACTAATACCAGGTTATAAAGGGTAGGGTGATTTAAAATGTAGTATTCTCGAAGATGGCGGCTAGAGGGGGGAATCAGAAAGCAAGCCTCCTACAGTGAAATCTTGGAGAGACGCCGGAGACACACTTTGCAGGCATAATCACTGAGAAAAGGCATAACTTTGACCCCTCCACACCTCCAGCCAGCTCAGAGAATCTCGACTTCACATTAAACGGAGAAACAATGAGGGCCCCCAGGCCACCAGTCACCAGTGCCCAGATGGCTTGGGAAGACACGGACCAGGTGAGCTTCGCGGTACCACGGTACTCCCACAGACAAGCATGGGCCAGAGCAGCATAGCCCCTTGGACAGACTGACCTCCACCCCAGGAAAAAAAGAGAAACTGAGTAATAAGCAATAAGAACAAATAAGACATGCAGGAAAGAGGGTGGGGCGCCCTGAGCGCCGAAGATTAGGGGAAGGGAATCCTTCCTGGGACTGTAAATAAACAAGCCGGGCGGGCTGAAGAGCCTCTGGCAGGAGCGGGGGCGTGCCCAGCAACCAGGAGCGGGAAAGCTTGTGAGAGTGGCAGAGGGAGGAAAACTCCACAGGAGAGGAGGGAAGACCCACTTCCCACTTGAACTGTAAACAAACATGGCGGCTGGCAGGAGCAGCAGCACCGCCCAGTAACCAGGAGCGGGAAAGCTTGTGAAAGTGGCGGTGGGAGGAAAACTGCACAGGAGAGGGGGAAGACCCACCTCCCACATGAACTGTAAATAAACACACAGGCCTGAGAACGCGGGTGCAGTGTCACCTTTCCCAGTGCTTGGAAAGGGGAAAGCTTGTAGCAGAGGCTCATGCACAGGAGAAATCTGAGCAAACAAAGCCTGCGGGTCCAGGTGAGTGCTAAGCTCACCCCAGAGATCTGCATAAATAACGCCTCCAGCAACAGCAGGCTGACAACAGCGGGCAGGCAAGCCACAGTTGCAGAAACCATTCTCAGAACTGTCTCCAGACTCTTTTTTTTTTTTTCTTTGTCTCCCTACCTTTGATGAAAGAACAACCGAATTACACCTGCAAGCTGAAAAACTTACTGAAACTGTATTGCATTTGAACTTGAACACTTGGTG
This sequence comes from Castor canadensis, assembly GCF_047511655.1. NCBI lineage: Eukaryota > Metazoa > Chordata > Mammalia > Rodentia > Castoridae > Castor > Castor canadensis. Next base: position 65,062,578 of record NC_133389.1, read on the forward strand.
GGGTTATTTTTGTGCGTGTGTGTGTAGTTTTGTTCTTCTTTATGCATCCCCTTTGATGAGACAACTACAGAACAACATCTGAGGCACCATCTCCAGGATTGGAGACTGTGACTTCACTGCATTTGAACTTGGAGGTTTTTTGGTTTTTTGTGTTTTTTTAATTTTCTATTTTTTCATTTTATTTTAATACATTTTTATAAATAGATTTTTCTTTCATTTCCTTATTTTTTGTTTTCATTCTTACCTTTTTTTTATTTTTGATTTTCAATCTTCTCTCTGTCTCTCTAATGTCTGTTCAGTTTACTGTTGATTAGTACACTAAAGCTCCCTGTTTACACCTTTAAAATCTTCTTGTCTGACACCTTGTTCTGTTTTCTCCCTCCAGTCTGTGTATTTGTTTTGCCCATTTCTTTAACTTCTTGCTTTCCATCTCAGCTCATCCTTCCATTCTAAATATTACCATTGTTATTATTACAAGCTAGAAAATACTTAATTGCACACAGTACAGGGACAGTAACAACACCAAAGACAATGATGGGAAGACAGAAAAAACAGGGAAACCTGTTTCCCCACAGCAAAAAATTAGTACAAGAACCAGAGGGGAATGAAGAAAACAGGTACTCAGATCCAGACTCCAACAAAATGAAGATAAACTATGCCAAAGGACCCAATGAAGCCCACAAGAATAATTTAAAAGAAGACATACTACAGGTACTCAATGAGAATTTTATAGAGATGATACTGGATAGGGTCAACCAAAATGTACAGGAGACACTCAAGAAATTCCAAGACAACAAAAATGGATAATTTGAAAAAACAAAAGAAGAAATAAAGGAAACCATAGAAGCATTGTATAAACACGAAAGTGAAAGAGAGAACATGATGAATAAACAGATAAATGAACTCAGGACAAAAATAGACAACATAAAAGAGGAAAACAGCCAAGATATGGAAAACCTCAGAAAAAAGAACGAAACAGAGCTGCAAAACAAAACGGAAGGCCAATCAAGCAGAATAGAACAAACAGAAGAAAGAATCTCAGAACTTGAAGATGAAATGGTAATTAAAGGAAAAACCAAAGAACTATTAATTAAACAACTCAAGACCTGTGAAAAGAAAATGCAAGAACTCACCGACTCCATCAAAAGACCAAACTTGAGAATCATGGGCATCAAAGAAGGAGAAGAGGTACAAGCAAAGGGAATGCATAATATATTTAACAAAATAATAACGGAAAATTTCCCAAATCTAGAGAAAGATATTCCCATACAGATGCAAGAGGCCTCCAGGACACCAAACAGACCAGATCAAAATAGAACTACCCCATGACATATCATCATTAAAACAACAAGTTCAGATACTAAGGAAAGAATATTGAAGGCTGTAAGAGAGAAAAAAACAAGTAACATACAAAGGTAAACCCATCAAAATCACAGCAGACTTCTCAACAGAAACATTAAAAGCAAGAAGAGCGTGGGGTGAGATCTTCCGGGCACTGAATGAAAATAACTTCAACCCCAGGATACTCTACCCAGCAAAGCTATCATTCAAAATAGATGGAGCAATAAAAGTCTTCCATGATAAGCAGAAACTAAAACAATATGAGACCACAAAGCCACCACTACAAAAGATTCTTCAAGGGATTCTGCACACAGAAAGTGAAACCCAACTTAACCATGAAAGGACAGGCAGCACCAAACCACAGGAAAAGAACAAGCAAGAAAGTAGAGAGTAACCTCAACTTAGGTACACACACTCAAACCTTCAAACAACTAAGACAACTAAATGGCAGGAATCACCACATACCTATCAGTACTAACGCTTAATGTTAACGGACTTAATTCACCCATCAAAAGGCACTGCTTAATGAAATGGATTAAAAAGGAAGATCCAACAATTTGTTGCTTACAGGAGACCCATCTCACCAACAGAAATAAGAATAGGCTAAGGATGAAAGTCTGGAACAAGATTTACCAAGCCAATGACCCCAAAAACAGGCAGTAGTAGCAATACTTAACTCTGACAAAGTAGACTTCAAACCTACATTGATCAAACGAGATAAAGAAGGACATTCCATGCTAACAAAAGGGGAAACAAACTAAAAGGAAATAATAATTATCAACCTGTTTGCACCCAATGTAAACGCACCTAATTTCATCAAACATACACTGAAAGACCTAAAAGCATATATAAACGCCAACACAATGGTTGTGGGAGACTTTAACACCCCATTATCATCAATAGATAGGTCATCTAAACAAAAAATCAATAAAGAAATCCAAGATCTAAAATATGCAATAGATCAAATGGACCTAGTAGATGTCTACAGAACATTTCATCCAACTTCTACACAATATACATTCTTCTCAGCAGCCCATGGAACCTTCTCCAAAATAGATCATATCCTAGGGCACAAAGCAAGTCTCAGCAAATATAAGAAAATAGAAATTATACCATGCATACTATCTGATCACAATGCAGTAAAAGTAGAAATCAACAACAAAAGTAAAGACAAAAAACATGCAAACAGCTGGAAACTAAATAACTCATTACTTAATGAAAAATGGATCATCGATGAAATAAAAGAGGAAATTAAAAAGTTCCTGGAAGTCAATGAAAATGAAAACACAACCTACCGGAACCTATGGGACACAGCTAAGGCAGTCCTGAGAGGAAAGTTTATAGCCATGAGTGCATATATTAAAAAGACTGAAAGATCCCAAATCAATGACCTGATGATACATCTCAAACTCCTAGAAAAACAAGAACAAGCAAATCCCAAAACAAATAGAAGGAGAGAAATAATAAAAATAAGAGCTGAAATCAACGAAATAGAAACCAAAAAAACCATACAAAGAATTAATGAAACAAAAAGTTGGTTCTTTGAAAAAATAAACAAGATCGACAGACCCCTGGCAAACCTGACTAAAATGAGGAGAGAAAAAACCCAAATTAGTAGAATCAGGAATGCAAAAGGGGAGATAACAACAAACACCATGGAAGTCCAGGAAATCATCAGAGACTACTTTCAGAACCTATATTCAAATAAATTTGAAAATCTAAAAGAAATGGACAGATTTCTAGATACATATGATCATCCAAAACTGAACCAAGAGGAAATTAATCACCTGAATAGATCTATAACACAAAATGAAATTGAAGCAGCAATCAAGAGTCTCCCCAAAAAGAAAAGTCCAGGACCTGATGGATTCTCTGCTGAATTCTATCAGACCTTTAAAGAAGAACTGATACCAACCCTCCTTAAACTGTTCCACGAAATAGAAAGGGAAGGAAAACTGCCAAACACATTTTATGAAGCCAGTATTACACTTATCCCAAAACCAGGCAAAGACACCTCCAAAATGGAGAACTATAGGCCAATCTCCTTAATGAACATTGATGCAAAAATCCTCAACAAAATAATGGCAAACTGAATTCAACAACACATCAAAAAGATTATTCACCACGACCAAGTAGGCTTCATCCCAGGGATGCAGGGGTGGTTCAACATACGAAAATCAATAAACGTAATAAACCACATTAACAGAAGCAAAGACAAAAACCACTTGATCATCTCAATAGATGCAGAAAAAGCCTTTGATAAGATCCAACACCATTTCATGATAAAAGCTCTAAGAAAACTAGGAATAGAAGGAAAGTTCCTCAACATTATAAAAGCTATATATGACCAACCTACAGCCAGCATTATACTTAATGGAGAAAAACTGAAACCATTCCCTCTAAAATCAGGAACCAGAGAAGGATGCCCACTATCTCCACTCCTATTCAACATAGTACTGGAATTCCTAGCCAGAGCAATTAGGCAAGAAGAAGGAATAAAAGGAATACAAATAGGTAAAGAAACTGTCAAAATATCCCTATTTGCAGATGACATGATTCTATACCTTAAAGACCCAAAACACTCTACTCAGAAGCTTCTAGGCATCATCAATAGCTATAGCAAGATAGCAGAATATAAAATCAACATAGAAAAATCATTAGCATTTCTATACACTAATAATGAGCAAACTGAAAAAGAATACATGAAAATAATTCCATTTACAATAGCCTCAAACAAAATCAAATACCTAGGTGTAAACCTAACAAAAGATGTGAAAGACCTCTACAAGGAAAACTATACACTTCTGAAGAAAGAGATTGAGGAAGACTATAGAAAGTGGAGAGATCTCCCATGCTCATGGATTGGTAGAATCAACATAGTAAAAATGTCGATACTCCCAAAAGTAATCTACGTGTTTAATGCAATTCCCATCAAAATTCCAATGACATTCATTAAAGAGATCTAAAAATCTACCTTGAAATTTATATGGAAACACAGGAAGCCACGAATAGCCAAGGCAATACTCAGCCAAAAGAACAATGGTATCACAATACCTGACTTCAAACTATATTACAAAGCAGTAGCAATAAAAACAGCATGGTACTGGCACAAAAACAGACATGAAGACCAGTGGAACAGAATAGAGGACCCAGATATGAAACCACAAAACTATAACCAACTTGTCTTTGACAAAGGAGCTAAAAATATACGATGGAGAAATAGCAGCCTCTTCAACAAAAACTGCTGGGAAAACTGGTTAGCAGTCTGCAAAAAACTGAAACTAGATCCATGTATACCACCCTATACCAAGATTAACTCAAAATGGATCAAGGATCTTAATATCAGACCCCAAACTCTAAAGTTGATACAGGAAAGAGTAGGAAATACTCTGGAGTTAGTAGGTATAGGTAAGAACTTTCTCAACGAAACCCCAGCAGCACAGCAACTAAGAGATAGCATAGATAAATGGGACCTCATAAAACTAAAAAGCTTCTGTTCATCAAAAGAAATGGTCTCTAAACTGAAGAGAACACCCACAGAGTGGGAGAAAATATTTGCCAACTATACATCAGACAAAGGACTGATAATCAGAATATATAGGGAACTTAGAAAACTAAATTCTCCCAAAACTAATGAACCAATAAAGAAATGGGCAAGTGAACTAAACAGAACTTTCTCAAAAGAAGAAATTCAAATGGCCAAAAAACACATGAAAAAATGCTCACCATCTCTAGCAATAAAGGAAATGCAAATTAAAACCACACTAAGATTCCACCTCACCCCTGTTAGAATAGCCATCATCAGCAACACCACCAACAACAGGTGTTGGCGAGGATGCGGGGAAAAAGGAACCCTCATACACTGTTGGTGGGAATGTAAACTAGTACAACCACTCTGGGAAAAAATTTGGAGGCTACTTAAAAAGCTAGACATAGATCTACCATGTGATCCAGCAATACCACTCTTGGGGATATACCCAAAAGACTGACACAGGTTACTCCAGAGGCACCTGCACACCCATGTTTATTGTGGCACTATTCACAATAGCCAAGTTATGGAAACAACCGAGATGCCCCACCACCGACAAATGGATTAAGAACGTGTGGTATGTAGACACAATGGAATTTTATGCAGCCATGAAGAAGAAAGAAATGTTATGATTCGCTGGTAAATGGATGGAATTGGAGAACATCATTCTGAGTGAGGTTAGCCTGGCCCAAAAGACCAAAAATCGTATGTTCTCCCTCATATGCAGACATTAGATCAAGGGCAAACACAACAATGGGATTGGACTTTGAGCACATGATAAAAGCGAGAGCACACAAGGGAGGGGTGAGGATAGGTAAGACACCTAAAAAACTAGCTAGCATTTGTTGCCCTTAACGCAGAGAAACTAAAGCAGATACCTTAAAAGAACTGAGGCCAATAGGAAAAGGGGACCAGGAACTAGAGAAAAGGTTAGATCAAAAAAAGAATTAACCTAGAAGGTAACACACACGCACAGGAAATTAATGTGAGTCAACTCCCTGTATAGCTATCCTTATCTCAACCAGCAAAAACCCTTGTTCCTTCCTATTATGGCTTATACTCTCTCTACAACAAAATTAGAAATAAGGGCGAAATAGTTTCTGCTGGGTATTGAGGGGGTGAGGGGGAAAGGGAGGGGGTGGAGTGGGTGGTAAGGGAGGGGGTGGGGGCAGGGGGGAGAAATGACCCAAGCCTTGTATGCACATATGAATAATAAAATTTAAAAAAAAAAAGAACTAATACCAACTCTCCTTAAACTTTTCCATTAAATAGAAAAGGAGAAAACACTGCCTAACTCATTTTATGAAGCCAGTATTACACTCATCCCAAAACCAGACAAAAACACTTCCAAGAAGGATAACTATAGGCCAATCTCCTTAATGAGCATCAGTGCGAAAATCCTCAATAAAATAATGGCAAATCGAATCCAACAACAAATCAGAAAGATCATTCACCATGAACAAGTTGGCTTTATCCCAGGGATGCAGGAGTGGTTCAACATAAGCAAATCTATAAATGTAATACAACACATTAATAAAAGCAAAGACAAAAACCACTTAATCATCTCAATAGAGGCAGAAAAAGCCTTTGATAAGATTCAAAACCACTTAATGATAAGCCTTAAGAAAACTAGGAATAGAAGGAAAGTACCTCAACATTATAAAGGCTATATATGATAAACCTATAGCCAACATCATACTTAATGGGGAAAAACTGAAGCCATTTCCCCTAAAATCAGGAATGAGACAAGGATGCCCACTCTCCCCACTCCTATTCAACATAGTACTGGAATTCCTAGCCAGAGCAATAAGGCAAGAAATAATAAAAGGAATATAAATAGGTAAAGAAACTGTCCAAGTGTCCCTATCTGCAGATGAAATGATCCTATACTTCAAAGACCCAAACACTCTACCCAAAAACTCCTAGATATCATAAACGGCAGCAATGTGGCAGGATACAAAATCAACTTACAGAAATCATTAGCTCTTCTATACACCAACAATGAACAAATTTAGAAAGAGTATATGAAAACAATTCCATTTACAATAGCCTCAAAAAAAATCAAATACCTAGGAGTAAACTTAACAGAGGATGTGAACGACCTCTACAAGGCGAACTATAAACCCCTGAAGAAAGAGATTGAAGAAGACAATAGAAGGTGGAGAGATCTCACGTGCTCATGGTTTGGTAAAATCAACGTAGTAAAAATGGCTATCCTAACAAAAGCAATCTGCATGTTCAACTCAATTCCCATCAAAATCCCAATGACATTCATCACAGAAATTGAAAAATCTACCCTAAAGTTTATTTGTAAACACAAGAGACCACAAGTAGCCAAGGCAATACTCAGCAAAAAGAGCAATGCTGGAGGTATCACAATACCCAACTTCAAACTATATTACAAAGCAATAGCAATAAAAACAGCATGATTTCCGATTTATTTTTATTTATTTATTTATTATTTATTAATTTATTTATGACAAGGCACCAAAAACACACAATGGAGAATGGAGAGCCTCTTCAACAAATGTTTCTGGGAAAAGTGGTTATCTGCCTGCAGAAAACTGAAACTAGATCTATGCCTATCACCCTGTACTAGTATAAACTCAAAGTAGATTAAGCACTTTAATATCAGACCCAAAACTCTGAAGTTAGTATAGGAAAGAACAGGGAATACCCTAGAAGCAATAGGTATAGGCAAGGACTTCCTCAGTAGAACTCCAGCAGCCCAGTAACTAAGAGAAAGGATGGACAAATGGGACTACATGAAATTAAAAAGCTTCTGCACAACAAAAGAAATGGTCTCTCAACTGAAGAGATCACCTACAGAGTGGGAGAAAATATTTCCCAGCTATACATCAGATAAAAGACTGATAACCAGAATATACAGTGAACTTAAAAAACTAAACTCCCCAAAATCAATAAACCAATAAAGAAATGGGCAACTGAACTAAACAGAACTTTTTCAAAGGAAGAAGTCCAAATGGCCAAAAAACACATGAAAAAATGCTCACCATCCCTGGCCATAAAGGAAATGCAAATCAAAACCACACTAAGGTTCTGCCTCATTCCTGTTAGAATAGCTATCATCAAAAACACCACCAACAACAAATGTTGGCGAGGATGTGGGGAAAAGGAACCTTCTTACACTGCTGGTGGGAATGTCAGCTAATACAACCACTCTGGAAATAAATATGGAGGCTTCTTAAAAAACTAAACATAGACCTGCCATATGATCCAGCAATCCCATTCCTGGGTATATACCCAAAGGAATGCAACTCAGGTTACTCCAGAGGCACCTGCACATCCACATTTATTGCTGCACTGTTCACAATAACCAAGCTATGGACACAGCCAAGATGCCTATGACCAACAAATGGATTAAGAAAATGTGGTATTTATACACAATGGAATTTTACTCAACTACAAAGAAGATGAAATTTTGTCATTTGCAAGTAAATGGATGGAACAAGAGAACATCATCTTAAGTGAAGTTAGCCAGGCTCAGAAGGCCAAAAATCATATGTTCTCTCTCATATGCAGACTTTAGACCTAAAAAAATGCAGTAATATTAATGGACACAGGTCACACGCTAGGGGGAGAATGCATATAGGAGGAATAAGGAAATGGAAGGAAACCTAAAACTTGAAAGTGTTCAAATAAAGTAATCTTAAACTAGCAGAGGCCACTGTGGGAAGGGGACTAGGAAGTAGTGAAAAGGTCTGGTACAGATGAGCCAATGTGTGTTGTAATACACATGTGAATGGAAGCAATGCTAGGAATCTCTCTTTATAACTATCCTTACCTCAAACTAGCAAAAACACTATGTCTTTCCTATAACCACTTATGTTTTCTCTTCAACAAAATTGGAGAATAGGGCAGAACAGGTTCTGCCTGGAAGCAGAGGGGCGGGGGGAACACAGGAGGGACAGGTAGCCCAAACAATGTATACACACATGAATTAATTTATAAGCAATAAAAAATAAATTAGGAGGTGACTTAAGCTAAAATAAAAGGAAAGCAACACAAATCAAAATTTGTGGAATACAGCTAATGCAATATATATATATATATATATACACATAATTCAAGAACTTGAATTAACTAGGGCTTCCATCAGCTTAAAAAAATTAAAAGATAAAGTTAAATCCAAAGTAATCAGAATGAAATAATAAACATTAGAGTGATAATAATTGAAATAGTACACAGTGAAATAAGGAATACAATCAATGCAACCAAAAGCTATCTCCCAATAAAAATTCATATACCTTTAGCAGTAGCAGTGGGAGGGGGATAGGAAAGACAACTGAAACAAATGACCAAATTTCAAAAATGACAGCACTTCAGATTCCACAAATATTAAAAAAATAAAAATCTAGTGTTTTAAGTAACTTTATGCTAATGAATTTGATAACCCAGATGAAATGGCCAGTTTTGATGAGATTAAAAAAAAATATTGAAACCCCACTAAAGATGTAGATACTCTCTGTAGCACTGTATATATTTGAAAAAAAATGAATTATAGTTCAAAACCTACCTTTGAAAACTACCAAACATTTAAATAGAAAATAACACAAATTGTATGCAAAGTCTTTCAGAAAATTAAAATAGAAGGGACACTTCTCAACTCATTCTTTAAAACCAGCATTAATCAAGAATCAAAAATAGACAAAGACTTTGCAATTAAAACTACAGATCAATAGTCCAGATGAATACAGATGCAAAAAACAAAATCAAAATTTCAAAATCAAGTCAAATTATACATAAGTTCATCATATTCAAGCGTGGTTTATCCCAGGAATTCAAATGTGGTTTTATATTCAAAAAACAATATTATTCACCAGCAAACTAAGGTAGAAAACCCATGATTGTGTTAATAAATACAGAAAAAGCATATTTAAAAATTCAAAATCTAGCCAGGCATCAGTGGCTCATGCCTGTGGTCTTGGATACTCAGGAGGCAGAGATCAGGAGGATCACAGTTCAAAGTCAACCTAGGCAAATAGTTCGTGAGACCCTATCTTGAAAATACCCTTCACAGTAATAGGACTGGTGGAGTGGCTCAAGATTAAGGCACTGAGTTCAAGCCCCAGTCCCACACAAAAAAAAATCCAAAATCTATTATTGATAAAAATTCTCATTAAACTAGGAATAGAAGGGAGCTTTTTAAACCTTATAAAGGGCATCTATGAAAAACCTACAACTCAGTCCTTAAACACAGTCTTTAAGAGTTAAAGATGTGTGGTTTCCCAACAAGATTGGAAATAGGGTAAGGACACCCTTTCTCACCGCTTCATTCAACTTCTTGCTAGAATTTCTGACCTGTGCAATAAGGTAAGTAAGACAGAGGAGTAAAACATGTTTAGACTGAAAAAGAAAATATCTTTTACTCACAAACAACACTATTGTCTATTTAGAAATTCTATGGAATCACAAAAAACAGCTGTGAAAACTAACAAGAGATTAACGATGTTGCTGATTATAAGATATATAGAACCACTATTTCTCTAAGTTAGCAACTACAATTGAACATTTAAATTTTAAAAATACCATTTACAATAGCATCAGAAAACATAAAATACTTAGAATGAATCTGAGAAAAGATGTGCAGTCCCTATGCACTGCAACCTAGAAAGCACTGTTGAGAGGAAATTAAAGGTTACCTCAATAATGGAGACAGGTAGCATCTTCATCTTACCAACATGTCCATTCCCCCAAAGTAGTTTTACATCCCAAATAACCCAGATCAAAATTTCGGCATGTGTTTTTGTAGAAACTTAATAAGCTGATTCAAAAATTCACATGACAGCGCAAACAACCTAGAACAGCCATTCTAGATACCTTGGGGAACTTACATTACTTGATGTCAAGACTGAATATAAAGCTACAGTGATCAGGATAGGCCTGCATTGGAGTCGTGTTGGATATACAGATTTGAGTGAAAGAGTACAGTCTCAAAATACTCCCATTCATGTCTGTCCAGTTCATTTCCCACAAAGTTACAAAGGCAAGTCAGCAGAGGAAGAGCGATGTTTCCAACATGGTGATGACAGAGATGAACACTGCTACGAATTTTAAAAAGAGTCTCACTCAGTTCATAACTCACCATCATACAGAGAAATTCCTAAGAGAACTTCAACACTGTTACATCGGACACCATGCCTCCAGTCGGTTTACCTTGGGGTACAAATCATCCCTAAGCTATATCACAAGACAAAGATTAGGGGAAAACATTTCCAATTTTTGTATCTGAAGCAGTGTCTTTATCAGGAATATTTAAAGAGCTCTCAAAAGTGTAAGAAAAAAAAATCCACTCTTGAAAATGGCAAAAAACTTCAACAGTTCATCAAAAAAGGTATCCAGAAAGCAAATAAGTACATGAGAAGATAATCAACGTCAGTATTTATTAGGAAAACGAAAATTAAAATCTCTTTACAAGGCTGCTGGGCCTGGTGGCAGGGGCCGCAGGACGGATGGGTGACCGAGGGGTGTGTAGGCTAGCTTTGAGAGTGGCGGATATGTCATTCTCTTCATTGTGTGATTGCACCTTTGGTGTGCACACATCGCAGAGTCCAATCTGGACACGTGGAGGTTTTTTGAATGACAATTGTGCCGCAATCAACTTGCCTTTTTGGTTTGTTTTGTTTTGTTTTGTTTTGTAGTACTGCAGTTTGAACTCAGGGCCTCACACTTGTTAGGCAAGTGTTCTACCACTTGAGCCCCTCCCCCAGCTCAATAAGCTCGCTTTTTAAGGCCACCTCATCAGTGAGACTTTCTCTAACTGGTCCTCTCACTTGAAATTGCAGTGCTCCTCCCCCACATCCCACCTCTCTAATTTTTCTCCACAGATTTTATCACTGTCCCTGAGGGAAATGGTTATGGTCCGATTTCTTTACTGACATATCCTCAGCAAGTAGAAGAAAACCAGAGTGAATGAACAATTCCATGAGTGCTTTCAGGGCCTCTTCCTCGACATAGATGAAAGAAAGCAGGAGATAAGCACTCATATCTTGGTTCTCTATGAATAGTTCTAGTCATTCAACCATTCTACGTTTCAATTTCCTTACTATAAAAACAAAAGTTTTAGCTAGTTAATCTCCAAGAGCTAAATATTCGTAATTTGTAATATTCTGTCCTCAAAAATAACCTGCAAGCTGGGCTTGGTGGCTAACATTAATAATCCTAGCTACTTGTGAGGCTGAGAGCAGGACGATCACAGTTCGAAGCCAGCCCAGACAAAAAGTTAGCTAGACGTTATCTCAACCAGGAAGTTGGGTGTGGTGATGCACGACTGTCATTCCAGCTATGCAGAAAGCTTAAATAGGATTGCAGTCCAGGCAGGCCTGGGCATAAATATGAGACCCTGTTCAAAAATACCTATAGCGAAAAGGGCTGAGGGCATGGCTCAAGTGGTGGTAGTGAATACAAACTCCAGTATCTCCAAATTAAAATAAAATAACCTGGAAATTAATCAGAATTGGGATGCCTTAGTAAGTTATAGTACAATGCACCTTCCATATTTTCTGGCTATACCTTCTGTGAATAGAAGATATTCAGGAAAAAAATTCTATCTGTACTTAACATGGACAGACTTTTTCTTGTCACCATTCCCTGCCATCTGCGTAACGTTTAAGTCATGTTTTCTTTATGAGTTGTCCACAGATGATTGAAAGTACGTGAGAGTGCATGTACTGTGCCACTGTCCATGAGGGACTCAAGAGTGAGAGGATTTGGTCCACAGGGACCCTGGAAACAGTTCCCCAAGGACACCAAGGGACAACTGTATAACACACATAAAGCATATTTATATAAACTATTAGGAAAACATGCACATGGAAAATTAAATACAAAGAGACACTTCAAATGATATATATGGTATGATTCAATACACCAACTACAGCCTAACTCTCCATCAAGAGATATTTACACTGTTGGATGTAGAGGCCCAGGGAACAGTCTGGGAAGAGTGCCAAACAGCTACCTGTAGTTACTTTAGGACTTAGACAGACAGAAAAGCAGTTCCACTTTTTACCTCAGACACTTCAAAACAAGAAAAGCGAGGCCATTAGAAAAAGACATTTTTCTGAAGTTTTGTGTTTTTTAAATTTCCAATTTACATAAGACTATTTTTAATATTTCTAATGAAACCCTTTTCCTGACTACAGATCTTCCCTTTTATTAGAAAACCTTCCTTAGACTGCATAGACAGGACTTTCATCATTACTTTCTGAGTCTGGATATCACATTGAAACTAATAGCCCAGGGGACCAGACAATGCAGTGACAAAAAGCCTGAGGCCATCCTCCTAGACTAGGGGAACTGGGGCACCCCAAATGCATGTTCGGTTTCCCTGTATCAGCTTTGCCTTCTCACAAAAGTAACCAGGATTGCACTTAGAAAATCACATAACCTTCTAGAACCAGCATGGAGACACATTCTCCTAACATATTGTTAAAACAGAGCACCTCCTGCTCTTACACATTCGAAACTGCAGTTTGGGCTGACTTCATTTCACAAAGAACAGGTTTTGGAAAGAACTGAGTCCAGCTACGTTTGATTTCACTTAGATCATTTTTGGCATGGTACATCCTCCCTCTCTAGCTGATTGTTTTTTCTAGAAAAAACAGGGACACAATATATTCCACTCCTACAGTTCCAGACAGGCCCACCATGAAAATTTAGCACTAGGAAACCCCTTTCATCACAATAGGATTATTCCAGACTGAGGTACATGGCAATCACTCAATGTCTATATTCTGAGTTCACCTCCTTTCTGTACTGCTGATAAGGACTCTTCTCTGACCTGTTTCATTGCTGCAGTTGCCACCAGCATATATGAAAGGCACCAATCCAAAAGGTCTGTGTAATGTTCCAAGCTTGCATTCAATGTGTTCCCAAAAGTGTCCTTACTCCATACGGAAGACAGGTTTCTTCATCTTGTACAAAGGTAGAATGCACTTCAGTGGATGAGACTTTTTAAAGTGAAAGAACATAGCTAGAGAATGGAAGAGGACAATTGAAAAGGTCACAATCTGTCATCTAAAGGGCAAGGATTTTCCATCAGTTCCATCCTGGGTCTACCAGAGTTTGGACAGCAATCAAGTTATTACAACAAAATAATCTAATTTTCCAGAGATTCGTATTCAACAGCAGCCTCAAGGTACAGATTTAATTCCAGGTGAATCTAAAAGCAACACAAAGATGGATGTTTAGAATATTAGACCTTTGTTATATGCACATGGCTTCTTAAGAAGTCAAATTCCAAAAGCAGGAGTATCACAGTCCAAGGCCAACTGCCGCTGGGGCAAATAATTAGGAAATAAATAGGAAGGTCCCCACCTCAAACAATAAGCAGAGCATGGCGGCAAACTTCTGTGGCCTCACCTACGTGGAGGGCCATAGATAAGAGGATAATGGTCTGGGAAGCTGACCAGGGCAAAAAACACGAGACCCTTCCTGAAAAACAAAAATAAAGCAAAAAAGGGCCAGGTGAGGCTCAAGTAGTAAAGCAACTACCTAAGCAAGCTCAAGGCCCTGAGTTCAAACCCCAGAACCACCAAAAAAAAAAAAAGGCAAATTTCATCAAGAGATGAAAGCAAATGACTTCATTAATGCAGTCAGTATCCTGTTCATTTACATAGCTTCCTCAAAATTTGATACCACTAGTGTTGATGTGAAGCACCTTAAATGTCAATATACAAAAGCAAATTGCTATCTACCTTTCTAAACAAATAAATGAATTAGCATTCTTTCCCTGGTCCTCTATAGACTGTACTTACCTTGATATCTCAAAGTGGCTCCCCTTTCTAATTCATTCAATCTCTTAACAGAAATTTAGAATAATTTTTCAAGCTACAAAAACATGACTGAGACTGTAACCAAACCCATGGGTTCACCTCTCACTAAGTGCAAAGCCAGTAAGCACAACCAGGAGATAAAAGAGAAAAAAGGTTTACTGCTTATACAAGTGAGGACAGCACTAGGGATCCATCCCAAAAGTATCTCCCCAAGCACAGGAGACAAGGGGATTTTATTAGGGATTCATGAATATTCATGAGACTATAATGAGCAAAGTTCATTCTGCAGCACCTAGAAAAATGATTCAGCATGACTCATTGATTTGAGCTGGTTTAAACCAGTTCACTGTGGTCCTGATGTGAAATACGAAAAGCAACTTGAAGGGACTTTGCGTCATTTAAATGGTTCAGTAACTTCTTCCCTGGGAGGCACAAATGTTTGCTCCTAAAAGTCCCTGCCTCCCAGCTAACAATATTGTGACCCTAGGTTTTCCTTCTTTGTGCATCTTACAGTACATGGTACACAGAGATCCTATACGGTAACTAGTACCTCTAAAGGAGAACAAAACTCCAGGGAATTTGACAAGGAAAGTTTGTGCATAACTGTAGTAACGGTAGCTGCAAACACCCAGAACTCCTCTTAGGTCTTAGACAGTACAAGTCAGCTGTCATTGTCCTTGGGGAATAGTTAGGAAACCCAGTCAATGATATTTGTTGTATGATGCTTCAATTCACAGAGATGAATCAAGGCAAAGACATTTATTATCTCAGTCTTTCCAGATATCTTTTTTGTTTTCTTTCATCTTTTTTTTCCTACATTTCATCTACCAATTGTAATACCTATTATATATCGTTAATGTTTCTTTAATCCTAATACTCAAATTTCCAATGGGGTCTTGTTTGCCAAAAAATATTGTATCACTGTTCCTTTTGTTTGTTTTTGTTCTTTTAGCCTTGAAAGCTGGACTGTAAACTGGTGTGGGAGAGAGTTCTTTCTTCAGGGGAGAAGGACAGCAAACCCTTCCAAACTGCGGAAGGTGATGGAGACTGCAGAGAGCTCACCTTCAGGGCAGGAGGGGACAAGTTAACTCATTTAAGATGTAGCAGCTCTTGAGCACTTGGCTATGCTAAGATGAAACACACTCTCAAGAAAAATGGCATTACAAAGATTATCTCCGGAGGTAGAACTTTCAAATAATCACTGAGGGGTTCACGATAGCCATCCTTCTTTATGTGATCATGGGAGATGATACAATGGCTATGAACCTATAAGATGCAGTAAGATAATGATGTGGGCTTTGTGACCAGAATAAGGAGCTTTGTAAGGAAGACTTGAACACAAGCATACTTCCTTACAGCTGCTAAGTGACTAACGGGTGGGTAGTGTCCACTGTGTGAATACACTGCCCAAAGGGAAGATTCGCATCCTGGACAGGATGAAATGGACAATATGAGATTACATTACACTTCTCAGAATGACGTGCAACTTACGGAAACTTATGGAAAGTTTATTTCTGGAATTTTCCACTTAGTATTTTTGGACATTCAGTGACACCGTGCGTGTGAAGCATTGACAAGAGGCGACTACTGTCCTTTAGATGGTGATCTTGGTCTGTATCTTAGTGGATGTGAAAACACCTGTATTGTATGCAATGTTTCCTAAACCAAACATTACAAATGCTAGAATTTTACAAGCAACTAAGAAAATCATGGCACAGTAAAGTAAAACCATAGTTTCAGGTTCCACCTTAATGTGGAAATAAACAAACACTTAAATGAAAAACACAACAATAAAATTTGACCTGGCCTAGATCATTTGGGGTCAGCTGGATTTTCTGCTGATCATCAGAACCAATCTCTTGAGCAGAAAAGAGCCCCTTCCCTAAACTCACACAAAAGGGGCTGGTGACAGGCAAGACCATTCTCTGGAGGAGGAATCAGATTGGTTCTTGGCCCTTAGAATAGGAGCTGAAATTCCTGCCATGAGGATGTCAAGGGGAAGCAAAGGAATCACAGACTGGGCAGCCCTAATCTAAAACTCCAGAATCCTAAATGCTCCAAAATCCAAAACATTTGGAGTGCTGCCATGACACCACCAGTGGAAACTTCCACACCAAGAAACTTTGTCTCGGGCACAAAATTATTTAAAATATTGTATAAAGTTACCTCAGGATAACGAGCATTATTGACCAGGAGACAGAAGGAACATGCCAATCTGTCTCCCAGTGGACAGGGAGGAGGCTTTTTGAGGGATGTTGGAGTTGCTAGGTCTGGTCATGCCTTAGGTCTCAATTGGATACAGTTGCATCCTTCCTGGCTTTACTGTTTTAGTCCTGTTGCAATCTTATGCTCAGCACCACTTGCTCTTTATTGTCCATGTAGCTCCCTGCCCTGAATGAATGTAAGGTTCCATTTGTCTTGAGGCCGGTCTATATCAAATCATTCTTAATTCAGATTTGAAGCAGCCTTGCAGGACGGCATGCTCTGTAAAACCTCTTACACAGCAGTTAGAAATGAAGACATTGTGTTTTAAATGCCTGGCAGGAGGAGAAAGAGTGGAGCTCCATTCTAACTTGGGCGATGGGAGAGAAGGGAGGAGGAGGCTCTGCAGAGAAAAGTGAAAAGGACAAGGACTGGTTAGGCAGCTGTGTTATGGACTGGTGACTGCCAGAGCAAAGATTCTGTCGTCCCAGGGGGCCTTGGAGACACACACACTTTTGGTGATTGTAATCCTGAGAGGCTTCAGAGCTGCAGAAGCTATCTGGCTAGGATTGAAGGCCCAGAAGGTGGCTGTGGTTTAAAGAGACTTGTGAAAGACACAGAGTGTGAGTGGGACCTGGACCTGGCCCTGATCTAAGGAATCAAGTAGTGGAGACATCAGATCAGAAGTGAACACAAACTCAGCAAGGATGGGCAGACACCAGTCAGACCCATGGAGGACCTATGAGGATGAATGCTCAGTGGTGAAGAAGAGTCTGGTTGCAGCGGGTCTTGAAACCAGCAAGAGGCATGGGAAAGGCTGAGGTGAAGCTACCTGTGCTGTTTGGGAATGATCTTCAAGGAAACTCAAAATGCACAACACGGGCAACTGTACCTCGCACACCACTGCACTAAAGTGACATGGGCCTGTGCAAGCACCTGCAGGAGAATTTCTAAAAGACACACAGCAAGCTCTTCATTGCCTCAGAAGAGGGGGCCTGGGAGTCTGGGGTAAGGCAGGAGATTTGTGTTTTAATGTCTGTGTTTTTAACTATTTTAAGGAAAAGAAGGAACAAGAAAGGCAGAAAAGGAAGGAGGCCCAGCAGCTAGTCTTAAAACTGGGGATGTCCTTCTTCCCTGTCTTAGAAGCCAGCAAGCTTCTAGTTGATATACCAACTCCAAGTTATTGAAGCAGCAGATGCCATTCTTAAACATGGCCCTCTGGCCACATGAAGAACTTGCAAGGACTCCCCGAGTGGAGTGACTGATCCAACAGACACCACGGCAGATGCAAATATCCTCAGCACCCAGATGTCAGTCAGATTGCACTGAGCTCAGCAGACAGGACAGCAAGGATCCCACCATGTGACCACATAGAACATTCCAGAAGGCAAAACCTACTGTGTCTACACCACCCTGCCCACCAGTTTAGTCACTGCCACATTCACATAAACCTGTCGGGTGTAGACTAGGGTGACACTGGCAGTTCAGACAGCAGGACCCCAGGAGTGCCAGGCTGCCCCAGGCAATAACAGGAGGAGTGCCACCACCCCCCTCCTGCCCCAAAATGTGGAGCCAACTCCAGGCCAGTTGCCAGTGATTATCTCCAAAGCTGGAGGCCAGCTGAGAGGAAAAATGGCCAGTTGGGCTGCCTGATGAAGTGTTACTTGGAGAATTTTCCACTGAACAGATATTTTACAGTGCAGTTGAGGAGGGAAGGGAAAAGGGTCTCTCCTGCAGATATTCTCTGGAAAAACAGCCCGGTATAAGAAGAAACCACCGCCCACAGGCCACTCCAACAGACAAAACCTGGGAGCCTACAAATAGGTGAGGAGCAGGCTGTAATCCATTCCAGTTGGGTGCTTTGTTCCCCTGCCCTGAGGTGAGAGCTGTCTGCATAAGACATTTGTATGTCATGCTACCTACTAGAAGACTTTGAGGGGTTACAAGAACCCAAATAAAGATTTAAGAGAGTTTACAGATCTTTGTCTCTGTTCTTATCAAAAGGTTTCTTTATCAGCCATTTTCCTATGGAGCTAATGCTGGTGGGGCGGTTGAGAGCAGAAGCAGTAAGCTACTATCTATTTGCATACATAAAGTTTTATTGAAGCCAGGCACAGTGTCACACAACTATAATCCCAGCAACTCAGATGGCATAGGTAGGAGGAGCTCAGTCTGAGTCTGGTCCCAAGCAAAAACATGAGATCCTACCTGAAAAATAACTAAAAGTAAAAAAGGGCTGGTGGAGTGGCTCAAGTGGTACAGTGCCTGCCTAACAAGCAAGAGTCCGTGAGTTCAACCCCAGCACCACAAAAAAAATGCTTTATTGTAAAGCTGACGCTACTGCCAATTACATGCCATCTATGATCACTGTCCTGCAACAGTGAGAGTTGAGTCATTGTGGCAGAGACTGCTTCAATGAGAAAAGCAGAAAGAAAAGAGCCTCCTTTGATCTCTTGCTGGCTGTCCCAGCAGGAGAGACTCAGTGTCCAGCGCTAAAGAACTTCCACTGGCCATGAACTGACCTTCAGTGCTGGCTTGGTCTTGGCCTGGGACACTGGGTTTGTCTGACTCAAAAAAAGAATTTTCTCAAGGACTAATCAGCTTGGCCACATCAAGTGAAGGGACACAGAGACCAGGAAAGCTCCTTCTGTGTGCTGCTCCACACTGCCTCACACTGACACCACATATCCCAATTTTAGGTATTAAAGGGAGCTCCTGCATACATTCTCAATCCATGGAGGCCACGCTGAGATCTGGCAATTTAAACTTTTTTTCTGAATCAATATACAAGTCTCCTAATTAATTGTTGATCAAACCATCAGTGCCAAAAGAGAGGCAGATTTATCTCACACTCGTAAAATGAGCTCAGTTTTTCCAAAGGCTCTTAAGAAAACTTCCAGGTCAGCACTGGGTGCCCAGTGCATCCTTCTTCAGTGCTTAGCAGTGAAGGATGGACTTGATTTCCCACCAAAGTATAGCTTACATTGGAACAAACAGTAACAGGAGATTATAAAGCCAAGGTTTTCTCTTGTTAGTAAAATACTGTATTTAATGTTTAAAGTTACCACAGTTGATACACTATTTTTCTTGATCTGGTGACACTGATCTTAAACTATCCTACTGGACAGAAACTCATAGTTTATACTCTTCCATGTTAAAAACTTTTTGCAGTCAATTATTGGCCTTAAAATCAAAGCTATAAACACCCTAAATTGTAAAATTTATTCTGCTTTCTGTCTCACGTTTAATTTCATTGGAAATAGAAGGCTGGAGAGGATTTTTGGTTCATGATGAAAAGAAAGTTATGAAACCTTTCAGAAACAGAAATTTATCGTCATATTCAACAATCATCACAGACTCTATTCAGTACAGCAATCATTCACTCAACAGATGTTAAAACCTTCCATGTGTTCAGATTTCCACAAGGTGTTTGGAATTCTTTTTCAATATATTATTCTTAAATCGACACATAGACATTGTACACATTCATAGGGTACAGTGTGACATTTCAATACATATATACAATGCGTAGTGATCAGATCAGTGTAATTAACATATCCAAGGCCTCAAACACTTGTCATTTATTTGTGTTGGGAACTTTCAGAAACCTCTTGACTAGCTACTTTGAAATACACAATTAATTGTCAACCAAAGTTATAACACAAGAAGTTGTTCCTCCTCATCGTTAACCACCCTATTTCCATCCCTCCCCCTCCATCTCTTCCCAGACTCTGGTAACTACTCCCCTACTCTTGATTTCTATGAGATCAGCATCTTAGCTTCTACAGAAAGGTAAGAACATGAGTATTTGTCCTTCTGTCTCTGGTTTATTTCTCAAAATGTCCTCAGCTCTATAAGAAGTAGGAGATGTACCATGTTCGGGGACTGGTGCTGTCAGCTGAAGAACTGTGTACGTGGAGTTCATCTGAGAAAACAGACACAGAGCTCTACTCTGACCCTAAGCAGGACAAGTGTGTGCCCAGGAGCCATGGAGCTAAAAGAGGAGCTGCCTGTGGCCTAGGACACCAGGGGAGGTGACAGACCATGCCAGGGCCTTTTGATTGGGGGAGACTGGAAGAGCATTCCAGAGCTAACAACAGCCCATGCCAAGGTACAGAGGTGAGGGCAAGTGTGGGAGTGGAATGAATTAGCTAGTGTTTGCACTTTCCTCTACAGGTCATGAGGAGCCCTGTAACATTTTAGCTACGATGATAATATTAAAATACCAGGCTTTTAGGGAGGTCACTTAAGCAACAGCTCATATAATGGTTAGAGGAATAGATCTAGGCAGGAGACTAAATCAGGAGAAAGGAAATTCTGAGAAGAAATGAAGAAAGAAAACAGAAACACAGGACATTTAGGGTATCCAATCAAGGAGACCAAATTCAGACATTATAGCACTGCTTATTCAGCAACCAATTTAAAAAACAAGTGCACTGACTGTCTGATATTAAAGTAATGGTTAGGGAAATTTTGTTACGTCTAGCAATGAGATAACATACAGAAATATAATACTCTTTAATTGTGAGATGAACACCAAAAATACATTACGACATTTTTAATGCAACTTGCATAATTGCGTCTAAACAGTAACTCCATTTTTATTAAAAGACAATTGTAATCTTAATCAGAATACCAAGAGTCTGAAAGTATGTTCATTAAGACCTAAGAAATACAGCACCTAGAAGGTAGAATTATGACTAATTTTATTTTGTCTTTATAATGTGCTCCATTTTTATAATAAGCATGTATTATAAAAATATTAGTGTTCAAAAGGCAGAATCCTACTTACAAATATTTTTGCATAAAAATTTAATCAAAACATATTCAACATGTAAAACACATAAGATGAGGGAGGGAAAGCATTAGAACATTAAAGTGTGTGATTTTTTTTTTTTTCTTGGATGTACAGAGCTTTTGAACTCAGGGGCTCAGGCTTGCTATGCTCCCAGCCCTTTTTACTGTTAGTTCTGTTTTGAATGTGTTCTTTTTGCCTGGCTTGGCCTGGGCTGTGATCCTCCTAGTTATGCCTCTCACATGACTGGGATAGCAGGCACATGCCACCGTGCCCAGCCTTTTGGTTGAGATGGGATTTCACTAATTTTTTGCCTAAATTGGTCTCAAACCATAGTCCTACTAGTCTCTGCCTCCTGGGTTGCTGTGATTACAGTTGTAAGCCACCACACCTGTCCTGAAGTGTTTAATTCTTACAATTGTCTTTATTTTTTTAATTGACACATAAAAATTATACATATTTATGGGGCATTATCCAGTATTTCAATACATGTACACAATGTGTGATGTTCAGCTCATAGTAACCATGTATCTATCTCCTCAAACATTCATCATATCTTTATAGTAGAAACATTCAAAATCCTTCCTTCTAGCTTCTGATCTATAGTTACCAACAGCATACAACGTTGTATAACAGCCTGCCAGTTCTTTCTCCCATCTGACCATAACTCAGTGCATGACCATCCTCTTCCTACCCCCACTCTCCCAGCCTTTGGAAAACACCATTCTACTCTCAACTTATAAAGTGACTCTGAATTACCAAATTCTTCAGCAACAGTTAGAGGCCAGCCTCCTTCACACGCACGTCACCATGGCAGAACCCTAGAGAAGAGGCACTAAGCGCCATTTCACAGGTGAGAAAACTAACCCTCAGCAACCTTGCCAAAGCACGCATACTGGTAAGTGACCGGCCCAGGTTCGTGGCTGCACATCTTCCAGGCTTTCTACACTATTCAAAATAGATCTTATATACTCCAAACATGAACAAAATCAACAAATGGAATATTCAGAAGCCAATCAAGTATTTCCATGAATTATTTTTTTCTCCAAGCCAATATTTCTTACTCCCTAAGTGTAAAGATTGCAAGCATTAAAATAAAGTATCAAAAAAAAAAAAACTCTGCAACTGTTACAAACCACTTACTGTTAATAGCACAGAGCACACCAAGTGAGAGGCTCAGAAAACCCAAGGTTTTTTATTTTTTTTTCTATAAATTGGTTTTTTTTAATTTTTATTTTATTCATATCCAAGGCTTTTTAAAACTGCATCCCTCTGCTCTTCCTCTGGAGCAGACCCCAGGCAGCCACTGCCCTGGGGGCTCCAAGGGGATTCTTGCTCCTCTACTGGCTTGTGTGTGCCCCCTAGTGGTATGTTATGACAACTCATTCAGTCCTTGACATTTGGGGAGAGTATAACCCCATTAATAAAAAGCTGTGGATTCCTCTCCCCACAAACTCCACTACTGAAAAATGCAAATGCACTATTGCAATGAATTTGTAATTAAGAAGATCCATGAAAAACACCTTCCCCATCAAGTCTGGAAACTTCCATATGAAAACAGACCCTTCCTGGTTCCCTGTAGGCCAGTGGCCAGCAGAATATTTTTAAATTTTAATTCACAGAAATATACAAGTGTAGAAACAGTGAAACCAAACTTCAAAGGACCTCCACTTCCCTCAAATCCTGGGAGCAACAGAACATGTTTACAGCGACCACAAAATGCCTAATGTTGCTATACCTTACTTGTTTCCTACCAATTCTAAAGTTACCCTACAAATGTTTTCATTTCATAAAGCTAAATTCAATTTTCAACCCTAAAATAATATTAACCCATCAGTGCGTATGCCCCAGTGACCTTCTCCTGAGGCCTTCCCCAAGATTACTTGAGAGCTCTTTTCTTCTGGGGCCTCACCTAACCAAGAGTTTCAAGGATATTTCATACTGAGCAGCACTCCTGGGCCTCGGGGTGGAGACAGACACTTATGAGGGTACTCTTGTTGGCACATCTGCAGAGATTTTCCTAAAACTCTTTTTGAGTCATATAAAATACATATGGATATGCACATATGTACTCATAAAACATTACTCTATGTAATACAATGAACATTTACACATATGTATAGATATGACATATAAGGTGGAATACTCATCAAAATATGAATATGTCTAGCATCCCAAAAAGTTTCCTAAGCCCTTCCCTGTTATATCCAGCACCACCCCAGAATTAACCACTGTTCTAATTCATATTCCCACAGAGCAGCGTTGCCCCCTTGCAATCCATAGAAGTGCATCTTTCTCCATTGCATGTCTGCCTTTCAACAACACATTTGTGCATGGAAGCAATGCTAGGAATCTCTCTGTATAGCTGTCCTTATCTCAACTAGCAAAAACACTTTGTCTTTGTCTTTCTTATTATTGCTTACTTCTACTCCTCAACGGAACTGAAGAAAAGAGCAGAACAGGTTCTACCTGGAAGTGAGGGGAAAGGGGGGTGTGGGGGACAGGGGGAGAAATGGCCCAAACAATGTACACACATATGAATAAATGAATAATAAAAAAAAATCTGTGCCCCACCAGCTAATGTAGTCCTCAAGGTCAGGCTGCCATCCACTGCAGGTGTCCATGCACAGCTAGGAATCCCTGACCCAAGAGTCTGTATGGACTTTCATTTTATTCACTTAATAATTTTTTAAGTAGTAGCTGATCCAGATGGAGAAGCTATAGCAGACTAAAAGAGAGCATGTCATCCTCCTGGCACCTTCTGCTAGTCAGCAGCAGCAGAAAGTAACAATCTGCTAATACAGATTGTTTGGGTAGAGACAAATGTTGCCCATCAAACAGAAAACGGAGGGAGGGGTCAAGTGCAAGTGCATGGCTGATTCCAGAGAGTAAACAAGAAGCTGCCTGTGTCATGGTGACTTCAGCAGAAACTGAATGCCATGACAACAATAGCTGTCACAGAGGAGGAAGAGGCCAGGTAAAGACAGGTGAGTTCTATGGTCAGCAAGGTGTAGCATAGCTGGAGTAAGGGAAAGAGGCAGAGTTGGAGATGACTGAGGTTTGGGTGACTTTGGAACATTTTGGGGCCTTGGCTTTGACAAATGAGATGGAAGTGGGGGAGCAGAAAAGTGAGTAACCTGACTTCTGCTTCCAGCCACAATAAGATGGGGCTGCAGTTAGGCAAGAGATAGCAGGAGCTCCTGGAGGCAGCTGTTTGTAGGTGTCATGAGAGAAAAGAGGCGGCTTTGGCCAAGGTGTGAACTGGGAAGGTGGTCAACTCTGCTTTTAAGTTAGAGACAAAAGGATTGCCTGATAGATGGGTGTGAGATCTGAAAGGGAGAGACTCCAAAGGAGGCCACTCTGAGAGGTGTGATTATCAGTAGGAGCCAGGATGCCAGGCCCTTCCAGCAGCTCTTTGTTTCCTTCATCCATCCCACTGTGGCCCCTGTGGAGAGCTTGTGGCTTACAAATACTGCACATTGTGTTCTTACAAACATGTGATCTAGGTGAGACATAATCAACACAGCACAATGGAAAACCATGTCCTGGAGATGGTTTCACCAGACAGCTGCAGAAGACCCCTCATTGTCTCTGCGCACGCAGCAGGGCAGTAACGATGCAGACAAGGTATGAGTAGTGATCAAGAGCATCTTTTTCTCCTCTCCTAACAAGACATTTAGAGATGATGTCACTGACTGTAGACAAGTCGCTCTTGCTGTCCTACAAGAAATGAGAGATTAGTCTTGGATTTATACTTAGTCCTCTGCAAAATAAAAGCAAGAGCATTCTGTTGCTTCTAGAAGGAAACATTGGTGATGCTGTAATTGTGTGACACCTTTTGAACTCCTTAGCAAAAAGATAACGAAAGTGGAGAAGTCATAATTTTAGCAGTCCTCTACAAAGCAGTTCATTTACTGCTTTGAGCATCCTTTCCCTGTTGTCTATGTACTGATATGGTTTTCCGCCTTTTTATACCACTTAACGTTGATTCTTATTCAATTCTTTTCTAGTAAAAAATGACAAGTGCAGTTTTCCTTTTGTTATTATGTGTAAGAACATACAATGATGTCTGTATGTTCCAGTAAGTATTCCTATAATGCTACAGCAGGCCTCAGACCTATAGCAGACTCAGCTCCAAACCTTGGCAATGAAACAAGCACCACAATGAAATGAGTCACATGGCTGCTTTGATTTCCCCGTGTGTATGGAAGTTGTTTTAGTTATTATTTTATACTCTCTTGAGTATGCAATAGCATTTTGTCTACAAAGTGTGTGGACCTCAATTTAAAAATACTTTCTTGCTAAAAATGCTGAGGATGCTCTTAGGCTGAAGGCTAATGCCATTATGTCTTTCTTTGCTGGTCAAATTCTTGCCTCAGTGTTCTTGGCTGTCAGTTGCTGAAGGTTGTGGTGGCTATGATAATTTCTTAAAATAGACAATGAAGTTTGCTACATCAATTGATTCTTCTTATTGTGACAGATTTCTCTGTAGCATATGATGTTCTTTGATAGTATTTTAGCCACAGTACAAGTTCTCAAAATTGGAACCAATCTTCTCACACCCTGTTGCTCCTTTATCAACCATGTTTACTTAATATTCTAAACCCTTTGCTGTCGTATCAACCATTCACAGAATCTTCACCAGGAATGGCTTCTATCACAGGAAACCACTTTCCTTGATCAGATGCAACTCCTCATCCATGAAGTCATGTCATAAGTTTGTGTCATGAAGCCAGTCACATCTCCAGGCTCCACTTCTGATTCTAGTTCTCCTGCTATTTCCTCCACATCTGCAGTGACTTCTTCCACTGAGGCCTTAAACCCCTCAAAGTCATCCATGAGGGTTGGAACCAACTTCTTCCAAACTCGTGTTAACATTGGCATTTGGGCCTCCTCGCAGGAATCACAAGTGTTCATCTGAAGTGGTGAATCCTTTCCAAAAGATTTTCAGTGTACTTTGCCCAAATCCAGCAGAGAAATCACTATCACTGTCTACAGTAGGTATGAAAGGAATTCCTTAAGTAAGAAAACTTGATCTGTGGCCTGCAGAATGGCTGTTGTATTAGTATTGCTTTGAAGCCACGCATTGACTCCTCTCCAGCTATGAAAGTCCTAGAAGGCATCTTCTACTGCTTCTGCTACATTGGGAATCTGTTTAGTGTGGCCACCTTCATCTGGAATCTTACGGATCTTCTGTCAACTTCCGCAGCTTCCCCGTGAGCACCTGCTGCTTCCCCTGCCCTTCTGTGCTACAGAAGTGGCCTCTTTCCTCAAACCTCTTGAACTAACCTCCACTGGCTTCAAACTACCCTTTCCAGCTTTCCTCTATTTTCTCTGCCTTCACAAAATTGAAGAGAGTGGGCCTTGCTCTAGGTTAGGCTTTGGCTGGTTTGATGTTCCATTCAAACCACTAGGACTTTCTCCATCTCAGCAATAAGGCTGTTTTGCTTCACTCTTGCTGTGTTCACTGGAGTAGCTCTCTTCAAGAAAGGCCTTTTCTTTGCACTCACAATTGACCGACTATTTGGCACAAGAGCCCTCACTTTTAATCACTACTAGCTTTCAATTTACAGCTAGAGACATGCAACTCTTCCTTTCACATGAACACGTAGAGGCCATTGTAGGATTGTTAATTGACCTGCTGTCCATGTTACTGCATTTCAGGGATGCCCAGGGAGAGGGAGTCAGATGCTGCCAGTCCTCAATTTGTAGAAAACACAACAAAGCAAGTATGCTTGTAACTGAGAGTTATAAAATATTTTCTCATTTGTTTTGATATGAGTCTCTTTAAGCAGTTTTCTTTAAAAAGAAAAAAGAAGACATCTGGCAGTAAGGTCAAGGTTACCTGTCTGAGGCCTACTACCTGTAGGGTTTTTCTAACAATGGCACTCTTATCTATCCACGCTTCTTTCTGAACATTTTAAAGTTACCAGCATTTCTAGCAATTATTAGGCACATGACTCAACAATTCCTGAAAATGTTTCCTGTGTTTTTCCTTTACTTATGTATTTATTTACTTACTCATACTTACTTGCTTATTTTTGAGACAGGGCTTCCCAGTGTAGCCCAGGTTAATCTAGAATTTGCAAGGCTTCTGCCTCAGCATCCTGAGGGCTGGGATTACGGGTATGAATCACCACATCCAGCTTGTTTTGTCTTAATTAAATAAAGAGAAAGACAGGTAAGCAACTGTCTTGGCATCCTTCAATCTTACCCTCTAACAGAAAAATAATTGGAGCCACTTTCTTCCCCTTCCCTCAGCTAGTCTTCAAAACATCCAAACTAATATGAGATGCTCTAGTTTTGTGTGAGTTTTTGACTGATTGCACATGTTTGCAATTTCAGCCAGGAGGCCTTCTAAAAAGGAACTGGTGATATACTTAAATCAATGCTTTTCCTTTACAGGAATCCTACAGCTGACAAAGATGATATGCAAATGCTTCTTTGTACATGGAACTTTAATATCAGCAATGAAGACAAAGAATATCATGAATGCATTTGCATTTGTGCTTAATTCTGACTCTTTCTTTTCATTCCAGAAAGCATAGATCATGTCCCACCTCCGTCCTCCTCCACCACACACATACTCTCCCTCTACACTCCCAAGGGTGTAGAAATCCCACCCCTCTGCTCTTTCCTAATTCTATCAGTTAAACTAATTGCTAAATGATAGCCAAGCCTTTATCCTAAGAAATTCCATAAGTCAACTGTTCACAACACCCTTGCCCTGTCCTTAGCCTGTGCTCACATAGCCCCCAGTGGTGGAGTTCTTGAAACCTGACTCGCTGCCTCTTCTCTCCTCACTTCTCACTCACACTCCATATGGACCCATCATTCCCAAATTCCCATCTCTAAGCCAGACCTTCAACAGTGACCAGATGCCAGTGTCCATCATATGGGGGTCTCCACACTCCTCCGACACCTGATGTCCAAAGGAAACGCTCAGACCTTCACAGACTCACGTGTCTCCTGTAGCAGCTGAGGACCCAGCCAACCTTCAAGTGCTCCAAAGAGGGCGGCAGTCATCAAAACCCCTGACACAGGGAACCCATCTCCAGATTCTCTACAAGTCAAGTTCTGAGCATCCACGAAGTGGATTTTTCTCCATCTCCACCTCCCTCATCCAAGCTACGGTTACAGACTTGGGCCTGTAAAACAATCTCCTAGTGTGCCTAAATCCAAATCTACCTTCTAAAACCTTTTCCAGAAATCTACAGAAAGTTATTGTTGTTCTGTTTTCTAGACTGCTAACCTGGAAATTTGTTCATAACGTCAGGCCAGGAACAAAGAGACTAGTTCAAAGCATGTATTTATTCCTGTCTGAAGGTGAAATAACCTTGGTAAGGATGGGATAGTCATAGTGTTAGCCTTCTGAGTAGGGCTGAAGTATTTTTCACTTGTAAATGTCAATCAATCCACTGCTTTAAAATCCAAGATGACTCAAAAATGTGTGTGCCCTTCAGTGACATTTTCACCAATTTTTAAACTAATAAATGGGAGCAAATGACAGGATTCAAGTGAAAAGAGCATCTTTGAGAGGCTTCTTTTAAAGGTTAATGCTGTGTTAGTGGAAACTTTAGGAAGAAGTCACAGCTGTCATGAAAGAGTAGACTTGGCAGGGAGTCTCTTCGTGCTTGCTCCGGATTAGAGAAATGCCACCTTTTCCTGAACCCAAGTTCAATGCCCCATACTTATATTCCATGTATGGTATCCATGTGCCTCAATTTACAGCTTTTCTAACTCTCCTGATGTGAGTTCATATGCCCAAATTTTTTCACTGCTTTTGCACTTGCTCTGCTGGGACTTTGCCCAAATAATGTCTCTGGCAAGGGAGGAAATAAGCATGTTTTTCCAGCGTTAAGACCTTCATTCTCTGCCCCTCGTTATATTTCTGCGAACACTGAGCTGCACCACCTTGTTGGCCAGAAGCCTGATTGTCTCTCATTGTCTTAGTCTTCACGACTAGAAATCTTTCTAGAAGTAATCTGATTTCCTAACTCAGGAAGCACAGACAGTTTATAACTCAGGACAAATAAACTTGTTCCAAAAAAATTCATTTTCTTTTATTTTTTATTATCATATTATTATTGTACTGGAGATACATTGTGACATGTACAAAAGTTCTTACAATATATCATGGTTGAATTCACCCCCTCCATCATTCTCCTTTATCTCCCTCCCAATTCCTCATATAGTTTCATCAGGTCTCATTTTTACATTTTCATGTATGTGTACATATTTCCGCTACATTCATCCTCCTACACCCTTTCCTTATGTCCTCCCCCCTCCCACTGGTACCAACCCCCAGACAAGACCTGTTTTACCTTTCTGTTTTCTGTTTTTAAAAAAGAGACACTTTTGTTTGTTTAAGATAGCTACATAGGGAGTTTCATTGTGACATTTCCAGTATTATTACCTGAATTGGGTTTTCCCCTTCATTTTTATCCTTTCTACATTAGTTCCCTTCTTATGGTGGTTTCAACAGGTTTAAAAATTCTACATTCATTCTTGTATAGGAAGTATATCACCCATATTCACCTTCTTAACTTCCCTCTTTTCCCCTTCCTCTCCCATTATGACGTCTGCTTAGCATGGCCTGTTTTTCATAATAGTGCTTGTTTTTAAAAAAAATATTTATTTTAGATTTAGACCTTTTACCACATTTTCCCATAGAAACACAGTCAGAAATTACAATATGCCCAAAAAGGTGTATAAGGAGTTTGTGTAATGCACCTAGTTCTCAGGTTCTAAAAGGAGTGACCCAAGCTCAGACATGAAAGAAGAATTTCACCATAGTCAGCACACCCAGGCTCCTCTGTGATCCCTGATTCCCTATTATTCTGACCTTGGGTTCATTCACGTTTTTTCCATTTAACAAAGACTTAGTGCTTGCTTCTTGCCATGATTCTTCCATTGTCCTTCTGCTCCTATTGCTGAGAATGAGCCTGCTTCAGAGCTGTGGTGACAGACAGTTGCCAGAACTGGTAAGGCACCAAGGAGGTCTCCAAAAGGGAGGAGGCCTCTACCCAGTCATGGGTATTGTGCTCATGACATTGTCACATAAAAAAAGAAGTTTGGGATACATCAAGGTAGAGACCAAGACAGTTTATTAGCAAAGAAAAGCAAAGAAAGAATAGTACACACCCAGAAATGGGTACAGGTACACTGGATAAGGAGGTGATGGGTGTGCTAATGGTGAAAAGTGGATTTAAGTTCACTTTAGGACCAGTGTTTCCCTTTGTCCTGGACACCTGGTATATTCAATCTTGCTGTTGCACTGTTTTCACATTACCACTTGCCCAGAGATCTCAAGTCTCATGAGTTTATTCAATGTAGGTCACTGTGACATACACATGTATTTTTCTTAAGCATCCCTTTAAACAAAGGATAGGTTTTAGCAGGTGCTCCTTTCAAGACAGGTGTCTGTCCTTGAGATAAATATTTTCCTTTATAAACACTTTTGTGATCTAAGGAGTAGTTTTTCCCAATGTTTCCCCTCCCTCAGGACAAGTGTCTTTCTTTAGGACAGCCTTGCTCAGTTCTGAGACATAGTAGCCATTGGGGGAGAGGGGTAGGGCAGAGGGAGAGAACTGCCTTTTTTTTTTTTTTTTTGTAACTACATATTGCAGTTTCCTGAGGGAATATGAAGTTGAAAGCAAAGAAAGTAACACCTGTGTGCTTTTAATCAAACTATTCACTAATACAATGTTTATTTCTGAATTTCTGGCTGTTGTTTTCCATGCTTCATTTTCCCTAGTCTGTCCACCCTCAAGACTTCTCAATCTATGGCCTGTGTATTGTCCCAGCCAACTGTCCATCCTTGTTTGTTGGGTGTCATTCATGACACATGGAAGGCATGTGGAGGAAGTCTGACTGGACACCAACAAGCTTTCCTTCAGAGCTGAGGAATACTTTCTCCACTTGCCAGGATGCTGACTGTTGACAGATCTCTTCCCCAGGAGTTGCCCTTGGCTGATGAGAACTACCTTGCTAAAGGTCCTGCTCCTTTGCTGTGTTAGTCAGATCTCCTTTACTGTAACAAATATTTGACATAAAGCAACTTAAAAGGAAAGGTTTATTTTGGCTCATAGTTTCAGAGGTTCCAGTCCATGGTCAATTAGCCCTGTTGCTTTCAGGCCTCTGGCAGCACAGTATATCATGGTGGGAGCACGTAGTGGAGGAAGTTGCTGATCTCATGAGAGCTGGGAAGAAAAGAGAGAGACAGGAAGGAGCCAGAGCCCCACTATCCCCTTCAAGAGCACTTCCACACTGATCCAAATTTCTTCCACGAGGCCCACCACTTAAAGGTTCCACCACCTTCAATAGCACCATTGGCTAGGGACCAAGCCTTTAACACATGGGCCTTTGGGAGACATTTAAAATCCAAAACTATAGTGCTTGCTAAGGACAGGAGGTTTGTCAACACAGGACACAGAGGCTGGGCAACACAGGAGCACAAAGACCTGGGACCCACACTCAGTCTGAGCCACAGTACCACCAGTCACTAAGTGAGGAGAGTTCAACTTTTCCATTTATCTGACCTGACTTCCTCCAGCCCTCATGGTATTGTTCTGAAGAGCATTACCCCAAAACACCCTTCACTCAAACTAAGACATTCAGTTCTGAGAATAGTCCCCAGCAAGATCAACAGGAGCTCAGCCATCTATTCCTGCTTATACTGAGGCTCTCATCTGATGATAGTGGAGCCCAGTACCTGGCAGGCTGTAGTTAAGTGGTTGCTGACATTTTCACAGTGGTGAACCAGGGCAGGCTCACTGGGAAGGGAATATGGTGATAGGTGCTATGTCACCAGCATCCAGAGATTCAGGTGAACCAATAATAATTAGGACTGGGGAATGAGATGCTCTTCTGGGAGCCATTGATGCACTGCAGAAAGACAGTAAAGGGTTCATTAAATTAACCTCTTATGGAAAGTAAAATGGGAAAGCAATTGGGCTACTGCGGCAACACAGAAAAGAGCCTTCATCTCCCCATGCAGGAGGGCAGGCGAGGCAAGAGGTCAAGCAGGAGGCAATCATGAAGTAAGAAGAAAAAAAGACTCGTCCCAGGCAGGTATGTTATGTCAAAGTCAAGGCTGTAAATGAAAGGAAAGGGAATCCTGATTGGAAGAGAAATACCAGGACTAGTTTTGAGCATCCTATTTTCCCTGTGCCCTCGGGATCTGCAACACACCTCCTCCCATCCCCGTTAATGACTTGTGTTTCCACTTGCTTAGAATTGATGCAGAGGCTTCTGCCATGCAAGACATAATGTACCACCTTCAGAAAATGTCCCCAGATGACATCGTGGCCAATAGATCAGTAAGGAAGGTGATACCACCGCATGGCGTAACTTAACCAGGAAAACAAGCATAGTGAGTAAGGAAGAACTGGACAGTGAAGGTGATGGCTCGCTCTGTAACTATTCCCACTAAAACTGAAAATCTAATCTCTTCTCCTTAGTCTGACTTGCTTGATCAATAAAGTGTGGCAAAACAGAACCTCTGAGACCAGACTATAAAGCCTTTCTGCATTTGCCTGGGCCTTTTGTAACACATTCTCTTCAAGCCCTGAGCTGCCATATAAGAGCTCTGAGTATCCTGTGTCCATCATGTGGGAGCAGCCACAGGGACCCCTGAAAGATAGCACACATGTCAGTGAAACTGTCTTAGACCCTCTAAATCAGCCCATTATCCAACTAAACATCACTAAGTGACCTCCACTGATACCCATGGAACAAAAGAGGCATCTACCTGAGCCCTGCCTGACCTCCTAACCCAGAAAATCGTGATATAATAAAGATACTGTTGTGTTAAGCCATTACGGTTGAGGACTATATTCCGAAGTTGCTAATAACACAGCCAACGTAGACCAGCAAGAGTCAGGATGCTATATATATGGGTCTCCATATGAAGGGTACTGGATCAAGACTGGTGGAACATCAAGTTGGAAAAGGGACAGTTCATTACAGAAATGAACCGGATGCAGAGAGGAGCACGGTCAGATTGATCTTGGAAGTTTGGGTGACAGCAACCCACACTAAATGAAACAGAATGCCAGAAGTGCTGCAGTAAAAAGTAGAAGAAGCCACATCCTAGAGTAGACATTCCACATAAAGCTCCAGGCCACCACCCACTGTGTTCTGGGAGAGGGCCCTGGGACCCCATTGACCGAAAAAATGGAATGTATTGGTGGCAGGCACACTGGCATCGCTAAGATGCTCAGAGGTGGCTGCAGGTGAAGATGATTACACATGCTGACTCAAAGCTATCGCATCCCAGAGAGGATGGCAGGGATCAGTGTCCTAAAGATGATGCATACTGTCCCCCTTTACCTCACCAGTCTGGCCCTAGAACCTGACAGATTCCAGATCCTAATGGATGACGGTGGACTATCACAGCTCACGTAGGGAGGATCCCCTATCGTAGTTTCTAAACAGATTCTCATAGTTTCTGGTTTGCAGCAATGATATGACAACTGAATTCTTTACCCATCCTTGTTGGAAATGAGCACCAGAAGCAACTTGTATTCACCTCAGACAGATGAAATGTACTTTATAGTATACTATAAAATATAGTATTCCTATGCCACATTGTGGGTGAGGGTCCCTTGTGCTCAACTGACAGAGGAGAGAAAACGCTTCATAAATGCTTTAGTTTAGCATGTAGCAAAGCAAAAACTGGATGGCTGTCCCATCACAGCCTGTGTCAGTAGTGGTTGATCTGGACAGAGATTTGGGTGGGGCACCTATTGTCATTTGGTTTGGCAGAAGAGGACATCAAGGCAGGAGCTTATGCAGACTCATGATAGTGGTGAACAACCTAGTTGGTTAGGGACCTACATGAAGAAAAATTGGATTGTCAGAGACAAGTTATTCTGAGGAAGAGACACATGCATGGACACAAGGAGTGGACCCAAGTGCAAAAATCTTTGGACATGAGTGTGAGAACACCTCCGGACAGTGTTCACCATGGAGGGAACACTAAAGACCTAAGTAGGCTCAGACAGCCATTGTCAACAAAACTTTGTCAAGGACCATCAGTGGTGGCACAGTGGGCATGCAAGGACAGAGACAGTGCATGGACTGAAAAAGATGGGTCCCCACTCTCCAAGTCTGGTCCAGTTTCTGCCACTGACAAATGACCCACCTGCCAGCAACAGAGGCGAGTGCTTATCTCCAATTTGACCATGGAGACCAACTAACTACTTGGTGACATTGAGCCCTTCCAGCCTGGAAGGGGCAGAGATTTACATCGACCAGAATTCATACATATTCCAAGAGTGTTTTAACCTTTCTCCTGCCCACAGGGCATCAGCCTGAACAACTACCCACTACCTCACGTGGTGCCCCACATGACACCACTGCAGACCAGGCCGGCTTGATAACAAAGACCGGAAAGAGGGTTTCTGGTCATGGAACCCATAGTCCCCTTGTGCACCACACCAGCCAGTAGCTTCTGGTCTTTCAGACTTCTGAAATGATCTCTCCAAAGTTCAGATGAGGTACCAGCTGGAAAAATGGTCTCTAATGCATCTTTTTGAGTCTTTGGATCATGGAATTTCAGTTGTCTAATAAGGCCTCTCAATAAAATACCACTTTAACACAAAAATGACTTTCTCTTTCCCCTTGTTCTTCAGTTAGAGCTTGGATCTTGGGCTTCTCACATAGCTGGGACAGTATTGTGTCACCTGCTCCCTCCTCTCTTCTCATTAAGTCTAAGGGGAAACATATTTAGTGTCTTAGCACAGGGTATTGGGAACATTTTCATTCTTGTAGCCCCAGCCTTTCATCCCTGATTCTGGAAGGTAACACAAAGAATGCCAAGAAATAAGAAATATCTGCATCAAACAGCAGCTGCCAGCTTGATCTCCTTGTCACCAATCACCATATTCTCTCTCTCTCTCTCTCTCTCTCTCTCTCTCTCTCTCTCCCTCCACCCACACAAAAACAGATACAAGATTAGCATATTCATAGCATTTAGAACACTATCTGGTGTATTTCTTGAATGAATTAGTAAATAAATGAATAAATGAGAAATAAAAAGAGCCAGAGGCGCCTGGCGTGGTGGCACACACCTATAAGTCAGCTACTCAAGAGGTGGAGACTGGAGGGACTTAGTCCAAGTTTGGCCTGGGGAAAAACAAACCAAAACAGCAAAGGGTCAGGGTGTGGCTCAAGTGGTAGAGTGCCTACCTAGGAAGCTCCAGGGCCTAAATTTAATCTCCAGTACCATCAAAAACAAAAGGAAAGGGAGGGGAAGGGAAGAGAGGGGAAGGGAGGGAAGGAGAGCCAGGGGCAAGGACCAGAAGAGACCATTTGTAAATCAGGGATGTGACACTTCAGTGTCAAAAGGCAGACTTGCTGTTGCATCAAGAGCTGGACCAAAGATCTCTAGGGCCATGAGCACCTTCTAGGATTGAGTTTAGCAGCTACCCTTTAGCTCTCCTTTGTGGTCAGGTCCCACAGTCTTTAACTGCTCATAGTTTATGAGTCAGAGTCATTTAGGGGAAAGGTGGCTGTGTGTCATTGGTCAACTTAAGTGACCTCTCTAAGCCTTTGTCTCCTTGTTTGTAAAAATGAGGAAATTATGAAATAAATTCTGTATACAGAGCACCTAGCCAGTGTCTGGCCCATATAAACTCTTAATAAATGTGAGGTTCTGGGTAAAGCAGATGGTCCTCACTCTTGATGACCCCACTATCTGGTGGGAAGGACAAATAAGCAACCTCACAATGTAAGCAACCAGGGCTCAGTGGAAGTAGCTGTAAAATGCTAAGAACCACAGCAAGCTCTCCATCACGGAGACAGCAGTCAGGGTGATAATGAAGGATGGTACGAGTTTTACAGGCAGACAAGTGAGAATAGGGGGACACAGATTATATCTCAGGAACTGAGAGTGCCTGGTGTTGCTGAAGTATGGTGGGCAGGAGGTAATGCAGGCCTTCCTGCTCCCATGTGGTGACCACCTCAGCAAAGTTCCCAGGGACCTGCTCCATGCTGTGGCCTGCTAAGGACAGTGGGTTAGCCATGCCATCTGGTTACGTGCTCTTAGCCAGCAAGGTCCTGCTTAATTCTTTTTGCCTTCCATGTGACAGGCACTTAGAGATGTCTATTGAACTTGCTCTCCAATAGAATCACAGAGGGAAGCTCAGGTGGGGTTGGCACCACTGGCAAGAACGCTCCATGACTCAGTGGAGTTGCCTGCCCTTCTCATCTCTTCATCTACACTATGCTAACCGCTGGGAAAGGTCAGCCACCATCAAAGTTCCTGGATCTCGAATCCATCAGGCTCACGTGCTGCTTTATTGTGGGGTCCTCTTGTGCGCTTGCATGTCCTTTTAGTCCCAGTGATACTGTCTTTGGTCTCTAACCTATGTGAGCAAACTGGCCCTGGACAGTCCCTTGGTCTCTCAGTCTAACCTCCTCTCAGTTCATAGCACCCATGGCTGACACCAGAATTGAATTGCTAAATATCTCTATTTCAAATCTTGATCCTATTATTTTCCTTTTTAACTGTTTGTGAAAAGGAGAAACCCAGTTAATTAAGAACTTGAGTAATTGACTGAAACTGTTGTCATTTCCTGAACTAAGAAAGCAGGAAGTAGCTAATTAAGAGCTTGAGTTTGAGTTGGCCAGGCCTTGGTTCTAACCCTCCATTTACCACGAACTTCAAGCAACTCAGAGTTTCCCCATCTATAAAAATGTGATAATTTGCTGGACACCAGTGGCTCATGCCCATAATTCTGCCTACTTGGGAGGCCAAGTTCTGGAAGATCACGGTTCCAGAATAGTCTGGATGAAAAAGAAATTAGCAAAACTCCATCCCAACCCAATAGCTGGGCTTGGTGGCATGTGCCTGTCATCCCAAACCACAAGGGAGGCTAAGATTGAGAGGATCCTGGTTCGAGGCCAGCAAGGGGTGCGGACAAGGGGGGTTGCAAGACACTGTCTCCATAGGAACAAAAAGCTGGACGTGGCAATGAGCGCCTGTCATCCCAGCTACTGAGGGAAGCATAAAAAATAGGAGAATCATGGTCCAAGCTGACCTGGGCAAAAAGTAGGACCCTATCTCCAAAATAACCAGAGCAAAAAGGGCTGAGGTCATGGCTGAAGAGGTAGAGCACCTGCCTAGTTCAAACCCCAATATCACCAAAAATTAAAAGGGAGTAAATCTAGTACTTTCCCAGAGGGTTTTGTGTGAGAATTAAATGGAACAATGTGTAAAAAGATCTTGAACAATTTTATATATAATCCTTCTGTAGACAAGTACACAATAAATTTATATTTTAAAAAAATAGTCATAAGTCAATCAAGTATTATTTCTTTTCTTAAAAAACATAAATCAACCTACTCTAAAGTCACTAAAACCAAATTCCTTTTGAATTTCCCTTGTCATTCCTCACGCCTTTGTGGTTTCAAAGGCAGAGTTTGCCATTTATGTATATTTGTTGCTGGTTTGCTTGTGGTGAGGTTGTGGGGAGGGGTTGTTCCTTTTAGCAGAAGAACGTGAGATGGTCACACACTTAATCTTGAACAAGGACACAGGCAGAGAGTCTAAATTTGTTTTAAAGATGACAAGAGGTTGTCATTGGGAAGTGAAAACATTGATAATTGCTTGTTTGAAATTACCGGTGATTTTTTCTGTTAGGTGCTGGTCTGCTTCTGCCATGAGTGGTAGAAAGAGTCTCCCAGGGCTGTACCATGATTGAGCACAGTAACTAATGCTCGTTTCAGTCCTGAAATCAATTTGCAAATACTCACATGCCCAAGGGATCCTTAAAACATAAGGAAAATATGTGGGTCAAGTGAACCTGATGTTCTAGTTATGTATTGCTGTGTAACAAGCGGTCCAAATCCAAGCTCACACACCTGCCCTTGGAAGCACTAGAAGGGACAGCCATGTCTGCTGCACACAGTCTCCGTGGAGGCCACTCCTGGGGCTGACCTAATAAGAAGGTTCTCATTCAGAACTCATTTACCTGTCTAGAAGCTGACACCAGCTGTGACCTGAAACATGTATCCTCTCCACGTGGCTGTGTGGCTTCCACCCAGACGATTAACTGAGTTTCAAATTTGAGCATCCCAAGAGGGAAGAAGGGACTATTTCGCCCTTCTCAACCTAGCCCCGGAATTCCTATGACCTCAGTTCTCCTGTGCTTAGCAAAGAATCACTGAGATTCAAGGAGACCAGCCATGACTCCACCTCTCAATGGGGTGCAGCAAGGTCTGGTAGAGAGAGTAGGATGGGAAACAGTTTTGCAACCAGTTTTGGAACACACAGTGGCCACTAGATTTCACTGAGTCAGTGCAACTTATTTATCTACTATGACATTTTGTCAACGCTTTGTACCCAAATTAGAAATTAACTCACTTGTCAAAAAAAAATGTTCTGAGCTCCTGGTATGAGCTAGGCTTTTAACATTCACATGACAAAGTTGTGGGAGCCTCTGTTGAAAATAAGTGCTAAGGCTTGTTAATAATTTGGCTGAGAAAGATTTAGAGCAACCAGAGGTCTTGGGTTTAGGATCCAGGGTGCCAGAGTGCAAATTCTGGCTCTGTCGCTCATTCCTGTCTATGACTTGACAAATTGTTGAAACTTCTCTGTGCCTTTCTTTTATTGCCTGTACCATGGAACTAGCAATGAACTCACCTGGTAGGACTGTTGTGAGGTATAAACATATGGATTCATGTAATTGGTTAAATGGTGCCTGATACATAGAAAGCACTCAATAAACATTAGCCATCATTAGAATTAGTAATATTAAAATGGTGTAAAAAGGCAATTAGAAAATAAATGATGCATGCAATATCAAAATAAAATACAGAAAAGCCTTCTACGTGAAAGAAATTTTATTTTGGAAAAAAATGCATCAAAATATCTTAAATGACAGGTTAGAGTGGAAAAACCATAGCTGATTTTTCTTTCTTCTTTTCTCGCTATCCCAAATATTTTCCTCACAAAAATAAGTTGCTTCTATAATATTTTAAATGTTTTTTAAAAACTAGAAATTATCTGCTGACATATGCCAAAAGTAATAATTTCTTGTTAAAAGAAAAATCAAACTTTTAAAGGTATACATCTTCTGTACTTCCAGTTCCCTTTAAAGCCGGCCATATTGATCTGCATTCTACTTTGCTGTCGTCAATACTCTGCACTAGGGTTGCAGCATATCAAGAAGGGAAAGAGAAATGGCTTAAAACCTAATGACATGTAACCATCAGAATTACTAATGCGTACTTGGTCAATCCCCGATGCCCAGAAGACCATCGTCTCCCTTTAATGTCTCAGATAACCATCTATACATTTCAGATTTATCACTCTCACTCTAATGCATTTGCCAAATGCATGCATATTTTAATAGCTAAAACTATAGCATCAACAGAAAATGTGACAGATTTACAGTCAGGCTTTTTCCTTTGGTTACTCATTGCTGTGTACCTGGGCTGTGGACCGCAGGGAAAGTCAATTTCACCTGGAGGGAGCTAAGAACCTGTGATAGCCAGCTTTCTGTGATTGGAACAACAACCCTGAGAGAGTCAACTGAATGATTTATTCTGATTCACGGCTTCAGAGGTTTCAATCGATGGTCACTTGCTCCAGGCCTACAACAGCACAGTCCATCAAGTTAGGAACCAGGTCGCTCGCTGGAAGGGGCCCATTTATCTCACACATAGCAGCTGGGAAACAGAGAGAGGAAGAGGAGAGGCCAGGGGCCCAATATCTGATTCAAAGACACACCCACAGTCATCTTACTTCCTCCCTAGGTCCCACCTCTTGAAGGTTCTACCATGGGGTTGGGAATGTAGCTCAGTGTATGTACAAGGTCCTAGGATCAAGACCTGTTTGCAAGAAAATAAAGAAACATCTTAATGCCGAGTGTGGTGGTACATACTGTAATCCTAGCACTTAGGAGGCAGAGGCAGGAGTCCAAGTTTGAGGACAACTTGGACTACATAGTGAGTTCAAGGCCAATCAGAGCTAGGTGAGACCCTGTCTCCAAATAACCAAAAAATAAAGGTTCTAGCACCTCCCAGAAGCACCAAGCTGAGGACCAAGACTTTAACACTTGGGCCATTGGGGGATTCCGAGCCATTCCATAGCAGAAGCCAAGGGGAAGAACTAAGGCTTGTCAGCACTTGCTAGATCCAAAGCCCAGGCTGCATTTAACATATTCCATTCAATTCATTCTCAGAACAGAACAGCTCTAGGAGCTGAGAGACATTAGCTTCATTTTTTATAGGGGAGGAAACTGATGTTCACAAATAATTAAATGACTTGCTAAGTTCTCACAGCCAGGGTGACACAGCCAGGCCTCAAATGCCTCTCTTCCCAGAGCTAAATCTGTGCCATGAGTGGCAGCAGCCGAGCAGTGAACTCTGGCACTCACAGCAATGCTCCCATTATGGGGTCCTAGCACGTGGTTCCACAGGACAGCAGGCAGGGCATGGGATAGGACCGGGCACCCTGAGTGCTTCCTTTTGGAGATAAAGTCAGTGGTGGTCCATTTTCGAGGCAAAGCATTTAACCCTAAATGGAAAATTCCTGGTCACTTGCTTGCATAGCCATTTGCAGAAGTGACAAAGCTCATATACCCAGAAAGTCACAAACAGGATGTTGGAGCCAACTGACAAGAAAACTTAAACTGGGAAGGGTAAAACCACAATAAAAGTGAGGAAATGGGTAAAAACTATGTACTTGCGAGAAAGCACATATCACAGGGAGACCTTCCTACCACAAAAGACAAAAGGAGATGGAGCTAAAACTTGCTTCTAAAATTTGACCAATACCAAGAAAGGCATATATTTAAATAACCCAATAGGAAATAATAAAACTCAGGCACCATACAGGAAGACTGTACACCCCATAGTACTCAGCCAATGAGGACCTGGGGGAGAGGCCTGCTCATTAGGGGATAAAATGCTTGCTGTAACCACTCTGGGCTTGCCTGCTTACCGGACACCCCATCTCGCAAGATGGTCATTAAAGTCTCATTTTTGCTGTACTTCGCGTCTCTGAATCCATTCTTTGAGTCTGAGCAGCTAAAGCATATTTCTCACACTTCCCACAGAGAAGGAAAAACCGGGATGCCCAACAATCTACTCTGTTGGAGAAGAGCCCACCGCCCTGTCCCTTTCATCTCTGCTCTTACTAGGAAAGTGACATCATCCTTCAATGGAGTGCACTGAAAGAGGAAAGATCTTCCCAAATGAGTACTCAATCAACTGACCCTAAGTGGAAAGGTGAAGAGCAGTGGCCTGAAACACAGTGAGGCCAGCTTGCTCCAGCACTGAGTTCAGCCAGAGAACCGGCCTGGGATGTCAAACTGAACGTGGGCTCATAGGAAAAGAGGAAAACAACTGTGTGACCTATGTGGGGGCACCAGGGCCAAAAGGCTGCTCACACACAAAAAGCTTTTCTGTCTGTGCAGTTAACATCGACAGTCTTGTTGATGTTAAGAATCTGACTTCAATAAATACCACTGTGGCTAAAATGTAAACCTCGTCTAAAAGGGAATAATTTGACTTTTATGTGGATTTTGGTTTTAAGGTTGAAAAGTGAAAGAATTTGTTGTTCAAGAGCCAAATCTGAAAAGGACTAAAAGGTCTGTTCAGTTTTCCTCTTGTCGGGAGCTGTCTGCTGGAGCTGGAGGTAACATTTCCTGTGAAGCCACCAGGTCTCTTTCAATGATGTAATGTAAAAGTTACCTTACAAGGTGCCTCTGCAAAAGCCTTCTTTGGCAAATAACGAAAGCTGGGTGCACTTTTCCAAATGCTCAAATGCACTGAGCTAATTCCTGAAAGGCCTTTCAAACAGAATAAATTTGATGTGTTGGCAAATTATCCTTTCTCAGGGGGTTTTCCCTGACAGCCCCTGTTACAATGAGCTCATTGTTCCTTAAATAAGAAATGCACAGGAGAAAGACAGGGGGAGAGAGAGAGAGAGAGAGAGAAAGAGAGAGAGAGAGAGAGCCTGCCTTTCAGATAAGATACACACAGCAAAGAAGTGCACACCCTGCTTGGATGAGTCAGAATTCAGATCTGGGTACATCCGCACCCTGATGACCCACCCCAAGGGACTTTCAGCATAAACTGCCACTGCTGCTGCCCACGGAGATGACATGCTACAAACATACTGAAAACCTTGCCCTCTCATGTGAGCCAGAGAGCCAGTTAGACAATCAACCAAAGCTGAGGGAAACCTGAACTTGTACTCCGGCTCCCCTGGCTTTCCGTCGCGTGCTGTGGTTGACCTTCCACATCAGTACAGGACAGAAATACACACACTGAACCAGTCATCAGCAGTCTCCCGCTAGCTCTACTGTGGGTGACACCCCTGACCTGTGGGTTGTGGTAACAGCAGTAGCCTAGCTTACTTTTTGTGGAAAGCACCAACTGTTCACTTGGGCCTATGCAAGTGTCCATCCGGTGACCTTTGGACCTCAGAGGGACAAAAACTTAACCTTAAGATGTTGCAAATGCCATGATTTTTGGAACATGTGCTATGAAGAGCCATGGAGTTTGATTAAGCACGTGCAGACCATCAAAGACTTCCCCTCCAGTCACCTTTCACACCTCGGGCCACCCTGCTTCCTGTCCCTCGAATAACCCCTAGCCCCATCACACAGAAGATGGATTTGAAACCTGGGTCTCTGTCTTCTCATACTTGCAAAAAGCTTTCTCTTTCACAAAACTCGTTTCGGTGATTGGCAAACTGAGGCAGGCAAAACAGGCCTGTTCCGATGACACCATCACTGGAATTAGCAAACTTGCATTTACATTGCCCCTGCAGTCCACTGCCACATCTGAGAGCCACACATTCCTAGATGTCCAGCGTTGGAAAGCACCTGAGAGGCGTCATTGTCCAACTCACTCACCCAAGGGTTCCCTGTAATTTTGTCTTCTCATCACATTTTTGAATCCAGAATTTCTGGTGCACGCTGGAAAGGATCAGACAACTCACAAGCATACCAGTCACATCCGCCAGAGTTACGATCCTTCTTGCCACCACAGAATGATGTCCAGAAGAGCAAAGTCACCATCACCTTCTCACTAGGTCACCTTCAGCCCTATACCACCATTGGATAAAACGTACTTCTGCTTCATCCCAGCTTGTCCTGACGAACATGGCTTTCCCTAGCAGGAGCTAGAAACTGTGTTCCTTACAACAAGCTGTCCCCACTCCAGTTCAGCCCCACAACCAGCTCAATGTGAATTCTGCCCAACCTTCACTTCTAGTACTGAGTTTGAGACCGGAAGGATAGTATAGACGACACCATGACAGAAGTTGGCCAGGGGCACTTACAGCCATGCATGGCCCGATTGCAGTTTTCCTTTGACTTAAAGTCACTTAAGTCTTTGAAGCCTTATTTCCTACCTCCTATCTGTTTCTCACCCCTTCCCTTTTTCCTCCCCACAGGATGGGGAATCCATCAGCCAGAAGAAACATGTTTTACTAAAGCAAAATATTTGCATCAAATTTCAGAAGTTTCTTTGAAAAAAATTAAAAGTACTTGGACATCCTTTTTGTTTGTAAGCTTTTTTGCACATGGCATGGGGTTTTTCTCCCATGGAAAAGATTATTGCCCAGGGATTTTAGAAGGTTGGAGTATTTTTTCCAAGAGAGAAATGGTACTAAAAATAATGAGAAATGGTCCAAATTTTTCTGTACTTCATTACTTTCAATTTTTCCCAATAACTGGAAGTAACATTTGAATCTTACTGCTATTACACCTTAAAATAAAACTTCAGTGATAATCAGTATTTAGTCTATTAAAAACATTTTTTTAAAGTCTATCATTCACTGGTAAATGGATGGAATTGGAGAACATCATTCTGAGTGAGGTTAGCCTGGCCCAAAAGGCCAAAAATTGTATGTTCTCCCTCATATGTGGACATTAGATCAAGGGCAAACACAACAAGGGGATTGGACTTCGAGCACATGATAAAAGCGAGAGCACACAAGGAAGGGGTGAGGATAGGTAAGACACCTAAAAAACTAGCTAGCATTTGTTGCCCTTAACGCAGAGAAACTAAAGCAGATACCTTAAAAGCAACTGAGGCCAATAGGAAAAGGGGACCAGGAACCAGAGAAAAGGTTAGATCAAAAAGAATTAACCTAGAAGGTAACACACACGCACAGGAAATTAATGTGAGTCAACTCCCTGTA
Organism: Castor canadensis; assembly: GCF_047511655.1. NCBI lineage: Eukaryota > Metazoa > Chordata > Mammalia > Rodentia > Castoridae > Castor > Castor canadensis. Next base: position 65,107,409 of record NC_133389.1, read on the forward strand.
TAGCTATCCTTATCTCAACCAGCAAAAACCCTTGTTCCTTCCTGTTATTGCTTATACTCTCTCTTCAACAAAATTAGAGATAAGGGCAAAATAGTTTCTGCCGGGTATTGAGGGGGTCGGGAGAGAGGGAGGGGGCGGAGTGGGTAGTAAGGGAGGGGGTGGGGGCAGGGGGGAGAAATGACCCAAGCCTTGTATGCACATATGAATAATAAAACAAATTAAAAAAATATGAACTTTAAAAAAAAAAAGTCTATCTCACTGAAGCAACGAGAATTCATTCACACATAGTCTGAATTCGGCAATTCTCCAGCAATTCTCCAGTGACAGACCTGGGGTAATGCACAGTGCTTGACACACTGATCCACCTAATACACAGAGTGAGGACAAAGGACCTGGAATAAGTTATTAAGAAATCAGAGCTCTAGAATGACTTCTCCTACCAATTAGCTATGTGACTATGGAAACATGACCCTCAATTTTTATAGTCTCACTGAGGCATCTGAGAGACACACTCCCTTAAGAGTCTCCTAAAGTTCAAAACCAAATGACAGTTGTTCCCTGAAAACTTTTACCCTCAAACCCGCTGACAAACAGTTCCTGAAAGGAGAGTCTATAAAGTCCAAGCAGAATGAGACCAGCTCTTAAGAGGGTCCCAGAGCCATCACACCATGGCAGATGGCATCGTGACAGGAAATACACCAGGGAGCGATCACATGGTGAGAGAGGAAGCCAGGGAGTGGGGAAAGCCAGTCTTGCTCCTTCTTAACAAACTTTTTTTTGAGAACTAACCAGGTCCCATGAGCACTACTTCAAACCCTTCTGAGGGCAGCATCTCTAATGGTCTACTAGGCCCCACTTTTTTTTTTTTTTTTGGTGTTATTGGGGTTTGAATTCAGGACCTTGCACTTGGTAAGTAGGGGCTCTACCTCTTAAGCCACACCCCTATCAAACCCCACTGCTTAAAGGGCTCACCACCATTGCCACACTGAAGAACAAGCTTCCAGCACATGAGTCCTTAGGGGAAAAGCACAAACCACATACAAACTATAACTGAAAGCAATTTACATAAGTAAACTGGGTGATGTTTTTTCTGTTAGCCAATTGTGTCATTGAAATGTGCTTAAGACACTGGCACAGAACAATGTATGTTAACTAGTTCAGAACTGAAGATTGGGAAAAGCCATAATATCAAGTACATTTTATAATAATGCATGGGATTGCACAGCAAATATTCCTTTCCTGTAGTCTTCATCCTTCAATTAGAAAATAACTCTTTTCTCAACATAGAAAAAATAATATCATTAAATATATACATATGCATAATGCCATAAAACATTTTACAAATTATATCATCCAGTATTGAAAATAAATAAAGAACAAATTAAGAAATACAGAAGAAAAATAGTTTTAATCACATTTAATGATTATGTAGCAGTTATTTTAAAGTAATAGTTTAAAGAACTCAAGTCATCCTCCATAACCAAAAGTATTTATTGACCCGAAAGTGAATTAGCATTTCTTATCAGTAACATGGATTTCCCTTTTTCTATTCTGAATTACAAATTATACGGTTTCAGTGTATTACTTGTTCTAAATCCTTTATAATAATTGTATTCATATTCAGCATTAATGTTCATTGTTAGGCAAATTAACTCATTTCAATAGCTTTATGTCACCATGAGATAGTGTGGAACCAAAGGCCATCTCTAGGAATTATGGATTGACTTTGGAAACTCTCAAAGATTTGACAAGTCCCAAGCAACTTGACTCTCAGAGCTGCTGGAAGCAATATATCCAAGCTCCCAAGGCACCTTAGTGAATATCTTGCAGCAAAATCAGTCCATATTTCATATTAATTTGCTTTAATTTTTTTAAAATACATAAAAATATAAAAATTGTATATGAATGGGGTAGCATATGATTTTTTGATATATGAATATTTTATGATATGTAAAATCAAGTTAAACATAGCTATTTCCTCAAACACCAATCATTTCTTTATAATAAAAACCTTGTAAATCCTTTGTGCTAGCTGTCTGTGATATGCAACACGTAACAGTTTCCTACAGTCTCCTTGCTGTGCAATGAGAGTTTCAAAATGTCTACAGGGAAAAGAATGTTCGTTTTCACTTAGTTCTGTGAATTCTGTCACATTTTAGAGCATGTATTTATCTGAAAATTCTCCTCTAATGCCTGTTATTAGGATTAGGTTTGCACCAACAAATAATAAATAGTGTAATTATAATTGTTCAGTAGATGAAAAACTGAGTTTAGCTTATTCATTAGTCTTGGCTAGTTAGTGTGACAATGCTAATTGTATCTATATATAAAGGATCACTAATTGCTAAGACCAGAACCCAAATTAGTTTGTTTTGCTTAGCAAGCTGAATTATTAATTAACATCAACAAAAATGGGTATTTCTCTCCAGAAAAGCTGTTAATGAGAGCAGTTCTTGGAGGAAGGAGTGTAGTGTTTTGAAATACACCGTGCCTTAGTGTTATCTGTGGTCACCAGGGCAATAGCACACCAGAATGTCTTTCTCCTATATAACTACAACTTAGCAACCATCCTCATTTTAACTGCTTCAGCGCACCCCCTTTTCCTCTAGCCAGTGAGGTTCCCTAGTGGCCCCATAGCCGTTGGGTCTGCCAGCCTAGAGGTGCTAAGCAAGTGGTCACCATCCCGATCTCTGACCGTGGTGAAGCCACCAGGGCCTTGCCTTGCAGCAGGAGGGAGAAGTTCCCAGACATGGAGCCCACATGTGCAGAGAACCAATAGGGACTGGGACCAACAAACTCCACAGTGACATCTTACAATTGCCATGGCATTCTTCCTCCACATCCACAGTTGTCATAGAATCAAGCCCATATTGTCTGTGAAGTATGAGGAAGAAGTAGCTGCTGGGCTGGGTTAAACCCCTCAGGAATGGGCCATGGAGGGGTTCTAAGTCCACCTACAGTGCAATGTGAGCAAGGGATGATCCCTTTGACAGAATCCAGCTGTACCTGCCCCAGCTCCTGCCCTGAGTCCCCATCTGGTTTACAAGAATGTGTAGAATAAGAAGCTTCTGACAAAAGTGGAATTACCCAGAACAAAGAGTATTATTCCAGATATCAATGAAATCCAGAGGATCGTTAAGGAATATTTTGAAAAATCTTATTCCAATAAGTTGGAAAATCAAGAAGAAATGGATAAATTTCTAGACACATATGACCTACCAAAATTGAACCAAGAGGATACAAATAACTTAAATATATCTATAATAAGCAATGAGATTGAAGCAGTAATAAAGAGTGTTGCAACAAAGCAAAGCCCAGGACTAGATCTAATTACTGATGAATTCCATCAGACCTTTAAAGAATAAAACACAACAATGCCCCTCAAATTGTTTCATAAAATAGAAAGGAAAAGAGCACCACCAAACTCATTCTGTGAAGCCAGTATTACTGATACCAAAACTGGATAAGGACATGAGAAAAAAAGAAAATTATCAACCATTTTCCAAATTATTAATAAAATACTTGAAGAACAAATTTAACAACACTTTAAAAAGATCGTACACCATGGTCAAGTTAGTTTCATTCCAAGAAAGCAAGAATGATTTGACATAGGCAAAAAAAATGTAGTAAAGGAAATAAATAGAATCAGGGACCAAAAAAAACCCACATGATCACTTCAATAAATGCAGAAAAAGCCTTTGACACAATCCAACACCTTTCATGATAAAAGTCCTGAAGAAACTAGGAATAGAAGGAACATACTTCAACATAACAAAGCTAAATCTTAGAGACCTACAGTCAACATTGCTTAAATGGAGGAAAAACTGAAAGCATTTCCCCTAAAATCAGGAACGAGACAAGGGTACCCACTCTCCCCACTCCTATTCAATATAGTGCTTGAATTCTTAGCCAGAGCAATAAGGCAAGAGAAAGAAAAAGAAGGAAAACAAATAGAAAATTAAGAAGTCAAATAATCTTTGGTTGCAAATGATATGACCTATACTTAAATAAACTAAGTAAAACTTTTAAACCTGATAAACACTTTCAGCAAAGTGGCAGGACACAAAATCAACATATAAAAATCAGTAGTTTTCTTATACACCAACAATGAACTTTCTGAGAAAGAAATCAGGAAGATAATCCCATTTACAATAGTCTCAAAACAATGAAATACTTATGAATAAACCTAACCAAGAAAGTGAAAGACTTCTACAATAAAAACTATAAAATATTAAAGAAATTGAGGAAGACATTAAGAGATGGAAAGACCGCCCAGGTTTATGAATTGGCAGAACTGATAGTGTGAAAATGGGTATACTACCGAAAGCAATCTATGAAATACCCATAAAAATCTCAATGACATTCTTCACAGAAATAGAAGAAACAACCCCAAAATTCATATGGAAGCACAAAAGACCCCAAGTAGCCAAAGCAATCTTGAACAAAGACAAAAATGTTGGAGGCATTACAATATCTGCATTCAATTACACTACAGAGCCATAGTCACAAACACGGCACGGTACTGGCACAAAAATAGATAATGTGACCAATTAAACAGAGTTAGAACCCCCAGAAATGAGCCCATGAAGCTTCATCCATCTGATTCTTGACAAAGAAGCCAAAAAACCTATGTTAAAGAAAAGATAGCCTCTTCAACAAATGATGCTGGAAAGACATGTAGAAGACTGAAGCTAGTCCCCATCTATCACTCTGAACAAAATCAATTCAAAATGGATCAAAGACTTTAAGACCTGAAACTCTGAAACTACAAAAGGAAAAATAGAGAAATCATTTCAATATATAGGCAGAGGCAACTATTTCTTGAACAGGATTTCAATAGCTCAGGAGATAAGGGCAAGAATTGACAAATGGAATTGCACATCAAAGGAAATGATTATGAAAGTGAAGAGACAGCTTACAGAACAGAAAAGAATCTTTGCAGTCATTCACCTGACAAAGCTTAATATCCAGAATGTATGAAGAACACCAAAAGAATAGACAACCCAGAAATAAGTAGACAAATGCATCAAACTTTCAGTTTTCAAAAGAAATACAAATGGCCAGTAAACATGTGAAGAAATGTTGAGCGTCCTTAACCACAAAGAAAGTAAAAATCAAAGCACTGCTGAGATCCATCTCACCCCATTCAGAAAGAAAGAAAGAAAAGATCTAAACTGTGTGTGCAGTTTCCATCAGAAGCAGAAATCACCAGAGGAAATGGGCCCCCTATGGTTAAATAAATAAATGAAGTGTTCCAGAACCATGATGGACAGCTGGGAGTGCAGAGCTATACATTAGCATATTCAAATTCTGAAAAGTCTTAGAGGCAGATATCACTGTTTACCTATCCCAAACCTTTTCATACCTCTGTCTGTACCAACAGGGACCCAGTATGGAGAAGATGCCATGTGTCCAGCTAAGATTTTAATTGGCCGTGTCTTTTGCAGTTAGAGGTGAAAATTTGACATGCTCTGACAAAGGAAACACCGAAGGACATGGTTCACAGGACTGACTCACCCCCACTTTCCCCTACTTCCCTGCTGGAATTAAAATGTGATGGCTGGTTGCTATAGCCGCGATCTTGAGAATATGAAGACAAAGATTCTATAGCCAAGTGTGGTGGCACATCCCTGTAATCCCACAAGATTACACAGAAGGCTGAGGCAGGAAGATCATGAGTTCAAGGGCCAGCCTGGGCTACATAGAGAGACAATGTCTCAAAGAAAAAAAAAAAAGACAAAGGTCAGCAGAAGGAAAAGATGTGAAGAACTGAAACCCCTAATGACATAGTAAAGCTACCATAGCAGCATAGACTGGTCATAAACAGATCAGTTTAGATCTCTGTGCTCATCACAACTCCTAAATGACTCATCCTTTTGAAGCCAGTCTGCCCCACGTCCTGGAATGTGCTCTGGTGAATGCTTTGTGTGCACATCCACTGCTCTTAAACATCTTCCCAGGACGCTTAGCTACCAACAAGGCTGCAATTTTGATAGTACAGTAGTCCCTAACTATCTTCAGGGGATATTTTCCAAAGACCTTATATGTTAGGGTGAACATGAGGTCAGCCACATTGGAACCAGACCCTCTCCTAGGTCACTTGCTAGAAACTCCCCATCTGGCTCCAAAGAATGACAAAACCTTACCACCACTTATCTCCCTTAGCTAACCACAAAAGAATTGTTCCATCCAGCGACCTTCCTGGTACTTTTCCATCAACTTCCTGTACCAACCCCAGTCTGTGAACCACAGTGGGCTCTTGCGTCTGAGGGAGACCCCCTCCACAAGTTCTTCCTCCTGAATCAAATCAAACTTGTACTGACGCCTGTCCTTCGTGCATTTTCTCAGCCTGACATTGTGAATTCCTGACTTCTTAGATAGCACCAAACACCATGCATACTATGTTTTTGCTTCTGCATACATAACATGATAAAGTGTAATTTGTAAACTAAGACTAACAATAACTAATAATAAAATAAAACTATTTTAGGATATACTGTAACAAAAGGTATGTGAATGTGGTCTCCCAAATTATTTTATTGTACTTCTGATTTTTCAGTCAAAGGAAGCGCTTTGTGAGTTCTCCATGGCATATCTGAATTGCCAGCACTTTGGGCCATTACGACCGAAGTAAAATGAGGTGACTCAAACACAGCATAGCAGTACCTCAGAAGTTGATCTGATAACCGAGAGGCTGACTAGGTGGTTAACAGGTGGATAGGGCACACAGCTGGGCAGTGGGGAGGATGGAGTGGGAAAGGAGGGATTTCTTCATCATGCTACTCAAATGGTGTGTGATTTAAAATTTATGGGATCCAAGGGTGTGACTCAGAGACAGCATTTCCCCTATCCTGTAGAAGACCCTGGGTTCAATCCCCAACACCAAACTCTATTTCTAGAGTTTTCTATTAGTATTTTTAGATCATGATTGGCTGTGGGTAACTGAAACCATGAAAAGTGAAACTGAGTAAATGGGAACTACTGTGTTTGTTTCTGGGGTTTTATTTTATTTTATTTAGAGTGTATGCATATGTGTGTGTTAGAGAAGTGGGTCTCACTGTGTTGCCCGGGCTGGTTTCAAATTCCTAGGCTCAAGTGATGATTTTATCTCAGTTCCCAAGTAGCTGTGACTATGGGCCAGTACCACTGTGCCTGGCTTCAGACTACAGTGCTTGAAAAATCACTCCATCTCTCAAAACTATGAGGGAATCATTTGATTCCAAGAGGACCCCACATCAGCCACACTACACACACACACACACACACACACACACACACGTAATACCATTAAAGTTTATTTTCTTTCAAGGTACAACTAAAATCTCTCCAAAGCTAAATTTCAAGGTAAATAGAATCTATGATCTTATTAAAATGAACTGGTCAGTGTGTAATACAGAAGGAACTCAGCGTAAGCGCTTATCTAGAAGAGCTCTGATACTCGATTATGTTAAGTCAATAGCAGCAATTCTTAGTTCCAAACCATATAAAAGTGGAATCGAGAGCACAAAGTCGATTTGTTGGCACTGGAACTCTTCCAAGTAGGAACCACCTGTAGGTGCAGGATTTTTGCCTAAGGACACACTTAGTTCAACAGAACAAAGGCTGAAGTCTTGAATTTAAGATCTCCCTTGGAGCGATTCAGTCATGCAAATCAATTTATTGCCAGATCCTACCATAAGGAGGAGAACGTCCTTCTGAATGAGACATGCTGGCGCATGCATTCATGAAGTATGGTAAGCAGCTTTGGACTGGGAGCCTGGCTTAGCTATGCCACTGCATGGTGTTCAGTGCTTTTCCACATCTAGTGACTTACTACTGCACACATTCACCTCCCATATGGATGTGACAGGTCACCACACCCAGGGATGGCAGAGTCTCCCCTAATATGGGGGATCATCCTGAGAGTCAGCCACCCAGCAAACTACTGAAAACCTGCAGATTTCCAGACAGCAAACAGAACTTACAGGTGGGCCTTGCATCTGTGTTTTTGTACCTGGGACCTGGACAAGTCCAAATGTGCAGGCAGGTCCTCATGGGTAGAGAGTCAAGGGAGGCCTACAGCATTGCAGCAGAATGCGTGCCAGGCTCAAGAAGCTCCAACAGTCACTGTCACCAAGCAATGAGTTCTAATTAGTGTGGCAAGAGGAGAACCCGGATTTGTCTCTGATGCATAGAGCTCACCCACTGCATCCCTGGCTTCCTCTCCCCATTTGCTACTAGGGACTCTGGGTAGTAAGCAAGGGTGGAGCCTTAAAGAAAAGGGACTCAAATCTTTGACTAATATATAGAAGGTTGCCTGCCAACCAAAAACCTAGTGCAATGTACTTAGGGTGAGAAAAAAGAAACTCAAATTAAATTTCTCATTCATGGACACCAGATTCATCCAGGGCACTTCAGTTTTGCAGCCCTGCCACCTCCTTGGCAAAGGCTTCCTCAGTCATAGTGGCAAGAGCAGAGAGCAGATGGAGAATGAGTCTTGACTTCAGCGCCAAAGTAACACAGGTCCCCTCACTCATCATGCAGGGGCCACAACTGGTTGCAAAGCCCACCCAGCTGCAAGTGTGAAAGCTGCTGATATTAGGATGAAATCGCTCTTGGCTGATCCAAAGTTAGAGCAGGAAGGAATGAAGGGAGAGGGCACCTGCCTGCTGGCCAGAGGAAAGTCCTGGCCCACAGACTGTCCTTCTGGCACCACACACATCCCCTTCTTTTCACATCCACACACCTCACACATATGCACAGGTTTCCCTGTGGAATTTTACCTTTAGCATTCTTTAAGTCTGAAGTGATTCAGAAAGGATGCTCTCAGCACAGTACTTGCCCAGAAAAGGCAAGAACAACAAGCTATTGCTGACTCCTGCCTTGGGGATCCAAAACCAATGACCTCCAGATCCAAGCAGCATAGGTAAATTTGTCCCCATGTGTTAATAAAACTTCTCTACCTTTCCCTCTTTGGGCCCCTGAGGTGTAGCTTACCACGCAGCTAGAATTATAGTCTTTTCTGCTTATTCCCAAATAAAACCCTCATACATGGAAGTAGTTTTCTCTGTTATATCTCTTCAGCTGTGACAAAAGAGATCTCATGGAATATTTGGACAGCGTCACTGTCTCTATCATGAAAGGATGGAGGAGGAAAGAGGATGGAGAGACAGAGCCCTGAGGTGGGAAGAAGCATGGCCTGCTGGAGGGAGAGGCAAACCCAAGGAATATGAATGCTGACCACGATGGGGAGAGCAGGAGATGATCAGCCAATCCCTAGAAACAACTCTTCTGTCCTAAGGGACTTAGAACCTGAGGAAGTGCTGAGGACTTGACACAGCTTACTCTGTCCTGACCTCATAGGAGATTGTGGTTTTGAGGGGAGGTTTTCCAACAAAGAGAACTTGGGGGCTGAACATGGGGTGCAGGCACATGGTATCAAGGTCTGCACCTTGACATGGGAGTGGCACCATTCAGAGACAGGGAACAGTGGAGGACCAGACTGGGGAAGGATCTCAAAAGCAAAATGAGCTCTGTATGACAGATTGCTCCCCAGTCCCGAGAATGGCTCATAGCATGCTACGTTCAGGTGACAGTTAGTGTCAGGCAGGAAAGAGCTGTAGAATCGTAGTTTCTCAGATTCCTACAACATTCAGGGGCACAGAGAAAATAATTTCATTGTTTGTCCTTTGCTAGAGCCTGACTGCTTTTTTTCTCTCCTGCCATCAGGAGACAATTTCCCCTCATTTGATCCCACTTCTTCCCACCCAAACCAAGCAAAATCAAGCAGATTCCAAAACCAGTGCCAACGCAACACACGTAACTCCCCAGAAGGGTCAAACCATGGTCCTAAACCAAATGTGAACCTTAAAAGCTTGAACGTCTCAACCCCCACCATTCTGATTTCTTTAGTCGAGAGTAAGGTCAGACGTGGTGATCTTTTTTAACTTCCTTAATTATGGTTCCAGTGTGCAAGCACTAGGGAGTCCCTGGACAAGGGAAAGGGCAAGAGGGATTCGTCCATTGAGCAAAGTCTTTTGCATGAATTGCTTAGTGATTTGGAGCCCAATAATGTGTACTGTAGTACTTCCTGTGGTACCTGGCACACCGTTGATCCTTATCCCATAATGTGGGGTCCAGTACACCACGATGCCCCTACATAGGATTTGATGTGAGTCCTCTGTCTCTTCCCCCAGGGCACATTCCGAGGATACATACTGACATTTGCATTACCGGTGTTAATTGCGCACACATCAAAGTATTTAACAAGTTAGCCATCAAATGTGGTCTGCCCTCCTAATCAATTTGTCTAAATAGGCAATTCTGTTTTTTTCTCATTTCAGTGCAATTAGAACTAATAGCAAAATTTATACTTAAACATTCATATTAATGGATTTTTAAGAAAGCACCCGATTTAGAAAATGGCTAGTAGCAGCTGGCAAGCCACCTTGCTCTTAAATGCACACAGTTCTCCCAGAGTGCTCAAAACTGGAGTAGCTCTGGTTCTGTAGTCAGGCTCCAATGTCAAAGCTTGTGAAGGATTATCACACAACCCAGTGGGGTATAAGGGCAGAGGAGGGGAACATTTGGTATTATTAAGAACTATTAAACTTCTGCTTTATAAACTTGGGGAAATGTTTCATAATTATGAATGGGCCCTTTATATGTTATTTTATTGAAATGCACAGGTGCACACCTGCTGTATTATGGAGCTAATGGAAAAGGCTCAGAAACACCAGGAGGTCACTCTGTTCTCTGGATGGGGGAGTGAGGGCCACCGGGGACAAAGAGTAGTCCAAGGAGCCCTTGGTGAAAAGCCAACTGGGGCAGGGGTGCACTGGTCTCCTAGCGGAACAGGAAGAAAAAGAGATTCATGTGAGTAGGCACTCACTGTGGGACCCACAGAAACATGGGATCTATCAGGGAATGGGAATGGAGACAGCTGCCAGGAGGTGTGAGGAGAAGAGCAAATGAGGGACCCTGTGTCTCAGAGGAAGCATGACCTTCTGGATGAGACCAGGGAGAATGTGCTCCCTACCCACTGCTCTACTGGGACCACTGAATGCATTAGGACCCAATTCTGGAAGCTTGCATTGAATTGCCGTTTGGTTGTGTGTCAGATCTGCATCTCCTACCTGGAGATTTCGCTTGTCATCCGAGCTCTCAGCCAGTGATCATGAGATTTTCACTCCAGGTTAGAATCTGCCTCTGAGAAGAAGAAATAATGGTCCCTGCTTTCCTTTCAGACCTTTGAACTCATGTCTGTAGGTCTCTAGGTATTCATCGTCCTGGATCATGGTGTCATCTGCTTGTCACTTCCTTTGTTGCTGCTGGTCAAAGTCAGCATGACAGCTAATACCCAGAGATACACCATGTCTTTCTGTTGACCAAGTTCAGCCATCTCTTCTCTCTCTTGAAGATGCTGATCTTCCCTTCAGTTGAGTCTCTCCATCTGGACACTGGTATGATGACCTGACCAGTGACCTTTGTCTGCTCCTCCTCCATGTTAGAGGAGAACTGATTCTTCTCCCTAGCTGGAATGAAACACTCACTTGTCTATGCTTCCACCTCACCTCGACTGGTGTCCATCCCCAACTCCATATGACCTCTTCTGTTCTCTTCTCCCAAGAAGCTGCCTGCTCTTTGCTCTTGAAGCAGCCACTCTTGGGACCCGACTCTCCTCCATGGACCTTATCAGGCTGTTTCCAGTTGCCCTTGTCATGTGAAGCATGCTGTAACATCTCCCACCTGTGTTCTGATGGATTCACTTCTTCCAGAGTCTGGCTCTTTCTTGCACTATCAGACATCAGCTACTCCTCATCAGAACATGGAAAGTGTCCTTGTCCTACTGTTTTACTAGGACACCCCCTGGGTTCTGAACCACAGAATTGAACATTTCCAGACCAATGGCCATTCCTGGATTATTGTCTTCTTCAATCACAGTGAGAAGTTATCAAGAGTCTTATGTTTTCCAGAACTGTGTTCAGTCACTACTGGAATGTTCTTCATTTTCCTATAGAAAAAGCCTTTCTTTGCTGCTGAAAATTTCCCCTTAAAAGAGCCACAAACACCTGAAATACCACAGCAGCCAGCACCACCTCCCATGCACACAGGGGCAAACAAAACACAACTCCACATAGGCAGAGCTTCTGCCCTGTCCAGCACTTCCCAGTTTTCCCCACAGTAAGAATGAAGAGTGGCCCAATTTGATGTAGAGACCCTATGGCTGCCATGGCCAGGTAGCTCCTCCACACCACAGACATCACTTCCTTGGGTTCTGTCCAGAGCCAAACCTATACCAGGCAGCCAAGACTGATTGTGACCAGGCAGGACAGAGAACTAGACTGAAGCTACAAACACTCACCCACCACGACCTTTGGCTCATTGTGCTCTCCACCTCGACTGCTCCTGGAGTCTGAGCCACTCAACCCTGTGCCTCTGGTCCCTCAGCCTTGAAAGCCTTCCTTCTCCTGCTCCCTAGACCATCCCGTCCTATGACCCTGGGTCACCTGGGCAGGGCCTGGCAAACATCAGGTGTTTATGGAAGGAATAAGTGAGTGAGCATGAGAAGGGTGATGGGCAGACAGAGCCATGGCTGGCTGTCCCTGCAGATTCTGCTGGATCGGGAGACGACTTCATGAGGACAGTTTAAAACTCCCCAGGGATGCACTATTTGAAGAGATGTGATTTCAAATGTAACATTCATCAAAATTTCCCATCATTAACTACAAGGGAAAAAAATCCTCAAAATTTTTTTGAAAAATCAAATACTGAAATGGAAATAATTTCTCATAATTCAATTTGAGAAAAAGAGGAAACAAATAACAAAAGTTAAAATATGAACACCAACTGCTTGGAAAATTCAGAACCCTCTTACAGTTGCTGGATCAAAGAAGCCATTAAAACCAAAACAGATGATACCCAGAAAAGACTACCAGTGAGCATGTGTCCTGTAACAATCTGTAGGCTAGCACTAACTGACACACTCAATCAGAAAAGTTCATATGATTCAGCACTTGAGGAAACTGAAAATGAACTGAACAATTGGGAACACTGTTAAGAATGTTGACAATAAGAAAAGAAACCCAAGAAAGAGACATACACAACAGAAATAACAAATGTTGGGGAAAATGTTTCTGATCTCTGTAAAACCAAAGACTTTGCCTTAAATCTTAAGACCTAATTATAAGATGGTTATTTTTCATTTGTTCATTTAATTGTAAACAATGAATGCAGACATACAAATTGAAAATTGGAGCAAGTTTTTAAAAAATCCAAAGATGCAGAGGGAAATAACACTTGGGAACCTACCTTTCAGAGTTTGGTACAGAGTGGGGCAGAGAGAGGAGCTTGCCTGGACCCCCACCACTCTTCCACACCAGGAGAACAGCTGGTCATCTGCATGATCTTCCTGGGGACAATACTAAAGTAAAAATTCCCCAATGGCAGTTGTTAAAGCACAGTAAGGAAGCCTTTTTTCAGGACCATCCAGATAGGTACAGAGGTCACTGCAGTGGGGTCTTCAGTAGGAAAGAGAGATTGAACTGAAGTCCAAATACAGCATGGGCAGTGAGAACTTACAGCTAAGGATCAGGGTGGGGGGCCATGGATGGATAAGGGGACTTGGGCTGAGCTAACTTCACAGGGTTCTTGTGGAGACAAACCAGCATGATCAGACATCACCCTTGGGGGATGGTGGAAACTGTGGGACCTGATTAGATGCTGAGGGTGATAGATATCAGGGTAAGAGGCTCTTGCTGCACTGACCTAGTAGGCTTCTTGGTTAAAACTGGCCTGGGAGAAGGTCAGGCAGCATGACTAAGGCTAGACTAAGCTCAGCGTCTGAGTCAGCAAGACAGAACATCCTTGTTCAGGCAACATCTTGTCCTGTGAGGCCCCCTGAGTCCTGTCCACTCAGATGCCTCCAACTGCAGCCTTGGGGACCAGACTTCCCACATGGGACTTAAAGTGGTTTGAGAGGCTCTAGCAAATCACTAAAGGGCCAGCCAAGAAGTGTCAACACTGTCCTGTTTCCTAGTTCTAACTTCTGCCTTGATCCTTAGCTCTCCCCATCTCAGGAAAATGCACAGCCCTTCATTGTTTGTCAGATCAGTTGGGGACTGAGAGCCCATTCCCTGTGTGATGTAAAATTAACTTCCCCACGATTGTCCCTTTCTGGTCTCTTTCTGGTAGTCCTATAAAATATCAAGAAAAAGACATAAGATTTTCACCTCAGAAGACATGTTTCTAAGTAGACAGCTCAAATAATGGATTAAATATGTTTGCATACATAAGAACTGTTAGTCAAATTACTGTGAAATACCTGTGCAATTCTTTGATATTTGTATTTATTTGGAGAGAGAACAAAATAATTTTCAACAAATAACTTATAGAAGTCTCAGTTGCTTATCTTTCTGATTGTATTATGAAATGATGGATGGAAAGGACATTAAAGAAAAACTCCCCCAAAAACAAATGCTGCTAGATAAGGCTGAAAAGGCTCAGAACAAACCCATTCATCCCTTGTTAGCCAATAGCGCCCTCTTGTGTAGTAAGAAGGATCTAATTTTTTTTTTTGTTAGCTTCGCTGGCTCACTTCCTGTGGCATACTTGCTTTGGACATTTCTAGAAAGCTTCAGAGAGAGGGCAACAGAGTCTCCTCCCTGCTCCCCATCATGGGTGGTTGGTGATGTCAGAATCAGGTAAACCACGGAGCTTCTTACATCATGATTACTTGGAGGAACAAGCAGGGAAGTGTTGTGAGGAAAAGATGTTTTTAGGAAGATGTTCCAGAGCAGCGATCTTTTAAGTTTTTAACCTATTAAAAAATAGAATGGAATATAGCCACACACCTGGTGTTTTAAAGTACATGAAAGTTTTCCTAACTAACTCTCAGGATCCCAACATAAATCAGAATATCAAACCACCTCCTAGCTCTTATCAAATGCATAAACCAAGGAAAATGTATTTATTAGCAAAATTTGATAGATGTGTCAGCTGTCCACTTTTGTAACTCCACACATTGCACTTTTGAATTAAGGCAGTGTCTCAGAAGTCTAAACACATACATTGTCATTTTCACCTGGGCCCCTAGCAATACCTTCAAGAGATGCACTTTTGTTCCATCCCTTGGCATTTATAATAGAATGTTTCAAGGGAAAAAAAACCCATGAAATTCATTGTTGCACTGCTATAAAAGTATCCAAGTTATAATTTGCTATGTTCTTGGTATCTGTTGTAAATCCTAAGTGAGGAATTTATTTTTTTAATTTTGGCTTGACGAAATCTCATCATTTCCTACATTGCTCCTTCGAGTATGAAATACCATATAATCATGTTTCAGTGTTGACTAGTTAAAAGTTTGCCCCAAAGAAAAAACCCTGGGTCCAAGAGACAGAGCTACCAAACTCATAAGAAACAAATGATTAGCATCTGAATAAACTCTTTCAGGTATGAGAAAAAGACGGAAGATCCTCTAACTCACTCATGAGCCTAAAATATATTCACCCTAGACACCGTAGCACAAATAAAAACAATATAGGCCAATTTAATTCCTGGACATAGTTGCAAAAATCTTAAATAAAACATTGGTGAAATAAATTATCACTAGGTAAAAAGTTAATACTTGAAGTTTAAGCCATTTCAACATCACAGGTCTATTAACAAACTGCCTTAATATCAAGCCATGAGCACCAAATTCAGGCTTTGTTAGAGCAGAAAACCTTCAGATTGTCTAAATAGGCCTGAGGAAGACATTCATAATTTTAAAAAATAAGCTCTTACAAAGCTAAAAACAGAAGAAATCCTTGTTATCTTGATTAAAAAGAGGATGCCAAAATTCTAAATATTGGAATAGTAAAAAAATTCTGATTTAAAATCTGAAAAAAGACAAGAGAGGAGAGAGAGAGAAAGAGGGGGAGAGAGAGAGAGGACAGAGACAGAGAGAGACAGAAAGAACATTATAAACTTAACACCAAGAAATTTGGGGGCCTCATCAACAGAAACAAGCACTGGCTTAGGGAGAAAGGCTGGAAGAAGGTTTACCAAGCCAATGGTCCCTGAAAACAGGCAGGAGTAGCAATATTTATTTCAGACAAAGTAGACTTCAAACCTACATTAATCAAATGAGATAAAGAAGGCTGCTCCATACTAATAAAAGGAGAAATACAACAAAAGGAAATAACAATTATCAACCTATATGTACCCAATGTCAGTGCACCCAATTTCATCAAACATACTCTGAAGGACCTAAAAACATATATTAACTCCAACACAGTGGTAGTGGGAGACTTTAATACCCACCCATCACCAATAGACAGGTCATCCATACAAAAAATCAATAAAGAAGTCTTAGATCTAAATCATACCATAGATCAAATGGACCTAGCTGATGTCTACAGAATATTTCATCCAACTTCTACACAATGCACATTCTTTTCAGCAGCCCATGAAATCTTCTCCAAAACTGATCATATCTTAGGACACAAAGCAAGCCTCAGCAAATATAAGAAAGTAGAAATAATCCCCTGCATTCTATCTGATCACAATGCATTAAAACTAGAACTCAATAACAAAAACAACAGCAGAAAACATGCAAACAATTGGAAACTGAACAACACAATGCTCAATTATCAGTGAGTCATTGATGAAATAAAAGAAGAAATTAAAAGGTTCCTGGAAGTTAATGAAAATGAAAATATGACCTACCAGAACTATGGGACACAGCAAAGGCAGTCCTAACAGGAAAGTTTATAGCCATGAGTGCATATATTAAAAGGTCAGAAAGATCTCAAGTCAATGATCTAACACTACAGCTCAAAATCCTAGAAAAACAAGAACAAGCAAATCCCAAAACAAGCAGAAGGAAAGAAATAATTAAGATAAGGACTGAAATCAATGAAATAGAAACAAACAAAAAAAATACAAAGAATCAATGAGACAAAAAGTTGGTTCTTTGAAAAAAAATAAACAAGACTGATAGACCCCTGGCAAACCTGACTAAAGTGAGGAGAGAAAAAAAACAAAATCAGTAAAATCAGAAATGCAAAAGGGGAGATAACAACAAACACCACGGAAATCATATGAGAACCTATATTCTAATAAATTTGAAAATCTTAAAGAAATGGACAGATTTCTAGATACTTATGACCATCCAAAATTGAACCAAGAGGACATTAATCACCTGAATAAATCTATAACACAAAATGATTGAAGCAGCAGTAAAGAGTCTCCCAAAAAAAAAAGTCCAGGACCTGATGGATTCTCTGCTGAATTCTATCAGACCTTTAAAGAAGAACTAATACCAACTCTCCTTAAACTGTTCCATGAAATAGAAAGGGAAGGAACACTGTCTAACTCATTTTATGAAGCCAGTATTACACTTATCCCAAAACCAGACAAAGACACATCCAAAAAGGAGAACTATAGGCCAATCTCCTTAATGAACATCGATGCGAAACTACTCAATAACATAATGGCAAACCGAATTCAACAACACATCAGAAAGATAATCTAACATGACCAAGTAAACTTCATCCCAGGAATGCAGGGCTGGTTCAACATATGAAAATCAATAAACGTAATAAACCACATTAACAGAAGCAAAGACAAAAACCACTTGATCATCTCAATAGATGCAGAAAAAGCCTTTAATAAGATCCAACACCATCTCATGATAAAAGCTCTAAGAAAACTAGGAATAGAAGGAGAGTACCTCAACATTATAAAAGCTATATATGACAAACCTACAGCCAGCATTATACTTAACGGAGAAAAACTGAAACCATTCCCTCTAAAATCAGGAACCAGACAAGGATGCCCACTATCTCCACTCCTATTCAACATAGTACTGGAATTCCTAGCCAGAGCAATTAGGCAAGAAGAAGGAATAAAAGGAATACAAACAGGTTTTTAAAAAAAACTGTTAAAATATCCCTATTTGCAGACAATATGATCCTATACCTTAAAGACCCAAAAAACTCTACCCAAAAACTCCTAGACATCATAAACAGCTACAGTAAAGTAGCAGGATACAAAATTAACTTACAAAAATCGTTAGCTTTTCTATTCACCAACAATGAACAAATTGAGAAGGAACACATGGAAACAATTCCATTCACAATAGCCTCAAAAAAAAATCAAATACCTAGGAGTAAACTTAACAAAGGATGTGAAAGACCTCTACAAGGAAAACTACTAACCCCTGAAGAATGAGATCGAGGAAGACTACAGAAGGTGGAAAGATCTCCAGTGTTCATGGATTGGTAGAATCAACACAGTAAAAATGGCTACACTACCAAAAGTAATCTACATGTTTAATGCAATTCCCATCAAAATCCCAATGACATTCTTCACAGAGATTGAAAAATCTACCCTAAAATTCATTTGGAAACACAAGAGACTGCAAATAGCCAAGGCAATACTCAGCAAAAAGAACAATGCTGGAGGTATCACAATACCTGACTTCAAACTATGTTACAAAGCCATAGCAATAAAAACAGCACCGTACTGGCACAAAAACAGATATGAAAACCACTGGAACAGAATAGAGGACCCAGATATGAATCCACACAACTATACCCACCTTATCTTTGACAAAGGCACTAAAAATACACGATGGAGAAAAGACAGCCTCTTCAACAAATTTTGTTGGGAAAAAAAGTTACAGATAGCTAACTGCAAAAAACTGAAACTAGATCTGTGTTTATCACCCTGTACTAATATCAACTCAAAATGGATCAAGGACCTTAATAACAGACCCGAAACTCTGAAGTTAGTACAAGAAAGAGCAGGAAACACTCTGGAAGTAATAGATATAGTCAAGGACTTCCTTAATAGAACCCCAGCAGCTCAGCAACTGAGAGAAAGTACAGACAAATGGGACTTCATAAAACTAAAAAGCTTCTGCACAACAAAATAAATGGTCTCTAAACTGAAGAGATCATTCACAGAGTGGGAGAAAATATTTGCCAGCTATACATCAGACAAAGGACTGATAACCAGACTATATAGGGAACTCAAAAGCTAAACTCTCCCAAAATTAATGAATAAATAAAGAAATGGGCAACTGAACTAAACAGAACTTTCTCAAAAGAAGAAATTCAAATGGCTAAAAAAACACATGAAAAAATCTCTAGCCATAAAGGAAATGCAAATCAAAACCACACTAAGATTCTACCTCACCCCTGTTAGATAGCCATCATTAAAAAACACTACTAACATCAGGTGTTGGGTGGGGAAAAAGGAACCCTCGTACACTGCTGGTAGGAATGCAAACTAGTGCAACCACTCTGGAAAAAAACTTGGAGGCTTCTTAGAAATCTAAACATAGACCTGCCATATGATCTAGCAATCCCACTCTTGGGGATCATACCCAAAAGAATGTGAAACAGGTTACTCCAGAGGCACCTGCACACCCATGTTTATTGCAGCACTATTCACAATAGCCAAGTTATGGAAACAGCCAAGATGCCCCACTACTGACGAATGGATTAAGAAAATGTGGTACTTGTACACAATGGAGTTTTACTCAGCCATGAAGAAGAATGAAATCTTATCATTCGCAAGTAAATGGATGGAACTGGAGAACATCATCCTGAGCGAGGTTAGCCAGGCTCAGAAGACCAAAAATTGTATGTTCTCCTTCATATGTGAACTTTAGATCTAGGGCAAATGCAGCAATGTTGTAGGACTTGGGTCACATGATAAGTTGAAAACACACATGGGAGGTATGGGGACAGGTAAGAAACCCAAAAAACCCAATAGTATTTGATGTCCTCACTGCAGAGGAACTAATACAGAGTTCAATATCAGAAGGGGATCAGGAACTAGAAAAAAGGTCAGTTAGAGATGAATCAACTTAGAATGTAACACATTTATACATGGAAGCAATGCTAGGAATCTCCCTGTATAGCTATCCTTATCTCAACTAGCAAAAACGCTTTGTCTTTCTTATTATTGTTTATACTCTCTCTTCAACAAAACTAGAGATAAGGGCAGAACAGATTCTGCCTGAAAGCAAGGGGGCGGGGAGAAATGGCCCAAACAATGTATGCACATATGAATAAGTGAGCAAAAACAAAAAAAGAAGTTTGGGGGCAAGAGAGTTGAGACCAAAACTTTCTTTGAAAACATGCAAATTACCAAAACTAACAAAAGATTAAAAAGGAATCTAAAGAATCCTGTAAGTTCTAAGTGAATTTGTTAGCAAAAACCTCACCAAGAAAACTCAAGCCCCAGACAGTTTAATCAGTGGATTCTACCAAATTTCAAAGAAATTGCAAACGAACTTATTTAGAAAATAAAGTTCATCTTATTAGGCCACTACAACACCAGTGATAAGGAAACCTGACAAACACTACAGGAAAGGAAATGTATAGACCCAATGCCTCTCATAAACATAGACACGAAATTTCTCACAGAATATTAGCAAATCAAATATAAAATTATAAAAAGTAATATAATATGACCAAGTAGGGTTTTCCCTAGAAATCAAGGTTAGTACAACCCTAAAATCAGTCAAGGCAATTCATGTTAACAGAGTAAAGAAAAAAAACATAACATTATCTAATACTTTCAGAACAAATTTTTGTCAAAATTCAACATAATTTATGACATTCATTAAACTAGGAATAAAAACAACCTCTTCAATTTGACTAAGACCATCTAAAAACCTACTGCTTACAGTCTAACATCTATTCAGTGGTGTCATGGAGGCTCCACCCATTGCAATAAGACAAGAAAGAAAGAATAAAAATCAGAAATAAAGAAGATTGTCCCCAGGATTATTCAAATAAAAAACCCTGAGAGGTCTACAATACAAACCAAGAGGGAATTAAGGAAGGTCTAGAATATAAAGTTAAGACACAAAAGCAGTCACATTTTTACATAAAAAAGAACAAACAACCAAAATATAGGTACCCAGAAAATAAAATCAGGAATGGGTTTAACAAAAGATATACTAGACAACATCTCTGAAAATTATAGACTATTCACGTTGAGGGAAATTTTTAAGACCTAAATAAGTGAAGAGCTGTGTCATATGAACAATTTGTAAGAGTCAATGTTCATAAGACATCTATTCTTCCCAAACTGATATGCAAATGAAGACAATTGTAATCAAAACTCCAGCAGTCTTTTTGTATACTCAAAAGCAATTTTTAAAGGACAGGACAAAACTTGAGGGCTTATGCTTCTTGATTTCAAGACTTAATACAAGTTAGGGACAGTGGACATGCTTGTAATCCCAGCGCTTGAGAGGCTGAGGCAGGAAGATCACAAGTTCAAGGCCAACCTGGGCTACGTAGCAAAACTGTTTCAAAAACCAATACTACTGAAAGTTATCATAATCAGAAAAGGAGGTAGGTGGATATATAAATCAAAGCAACAGAAGCTATATTCCAAAAAAATAGTATGGTATATTCAACAGAGCTAAGATAATTCAGTGAAAAAACCTTATCTCAGTTAATACTCACTATATTATCAGTCAGGGTTCTCCAGAGAAACAGAGCAATGAAATATGTGTAGAGAAAGAGAAAGATTTATTTCAAGGAACTGGTTCATGCGATTGTAGGGTGTCGAGTCTGAGATCTACCAGCCAGGCCAGCAGGCTGAAACCCAGGGAAGGGTCAACAGATGCCTACTACACGCCCAGCCATTCAATTCCTAGTATTTCTCCAACAGGACTGAAAATATATGTTTCACTAATATTCCAAACAGCATTATTTGCAATGTCCAAAAAGTGGAAGCAAGTCAAATACTTATCAACACGTGACTGGGAAAACTAATACCCATCCAATGGAAAAAAAGAACACTTTCCAGTCTATTGCACTCCACCAAGAAGTGGTCTAAATTCCATCTAACTCTCTATACTGTCTGATGTGCCCCCCTGCCTCTCACGGCCTCCTCAGTCTGGGTCCTCAGCCCCTCCCTTTAAACCCCTCCCACCCCCAAATCCTTTAAACAGTAGCATTGAGATGCAAGTATGATTTGATGCCTCCAAAAGGCTCCAAAGTCACAGAAAGTTGTCCTTTGCTCACACATAACACATAGACGCGGGATTCAAACCTGGTTCTATCCAACTCATGGGGCTGTCATCTTAACAGCCACACTGGTCAAGTGCTTCTAGAAATAGTAAAATGTTTCATTTTTTAGAACAAAACTGATGAAAGAAAATATCCAACTTTACCCTTTTAAGGTCAAAAAAGCTTTTATCCTCCTCCAACACAAAGATACAGACACATACACCTTGGGCACCTGGAAATATTTCTTAAATCCCTCCAGAAATAATTGTTATTTTGAAAAGTCAGTTTTCAGTAATGAGTCACAGCTTCAGTCTCCCTGGGCTAAACAATAGCAAAGCCTGACAGAATTAAATAGAGAAGTCGTGGGAGGCAGAGGAAGGAAGGCCTTCTGGGCATAATAAACTCAAGTTCACTTATCCAACCCTCTGTCTGTTGCCAGCCCCTCCCTTCAAGCGCTAACCTATCCATACAGGAATTAATTCCATAAGCCGGTTTATGATTTTTAAGATCAAAATGAAAGATAAGAGAGGAAGTTCTTTCTTTCTGATATTCTTTGGAGAGTGTAGTTACAGAGTCTATTAACGTTGACAGACCAAAAATAAAATGTCAGGAAGCATCCTGGTAGAATCGCTCAGTGGATCAACCTAAACATGTGAGGGAGTGGGGGGCAGAGAGTTACAGTAAGGGTTGTCATGCCTGTGGTTCACCAGCAAGCCAAGAGCCAGGGGCTTGTTTAATTCCACCCAGAATAGGAACCAGCGCCAACTCTCAATCCCAGGACCCATGACATTCTATGGTGATGGTAACCTCTCACAGCACTAGGCAAGAATCTGGGAATGACAGATGCAGATATGACACTGTGGTTGTTTGTGTGAAGATGTCCCTCAATATCTTTCTCTGGCCTTAGGATTTCCTTTTTAGATGGCAAGATGACACACTACAGATACTGTACTACATGTTTCAATGGAGAAGTAAACTGAAATGAAAGTCACGTGCATGCCTAAAAAATCCTTCACTTCCTTATACCAAGTGTGAAGTTGGTTTCATAAATAAGAAAAATAAGTCTCAACTCATAAAGATTTGTCTTGATCCAAAATGGAGGTAATGGTGTTTGCAAAAGAAGAGTCAGTTGCCAATCAGACTCATGTCATCACATCTTTCAAAAATAAAAGGAAGAAAATGTAAACAACATTGTTGGATCGCAAGCACTATTTAATTTAATTCTCATGACAACTTCATAATGATTATTCTCATTATTCAAAAGAGGATTTAACAGTTAAACTTCTCAAGATTGTGTAGCCAGTGACAGAAAAGGGCAGAATTCAAACACAGGACTGTGTGAGCTCTTTTCACCTCCTAGGGAAAAAAAAAGATAACAGTGAGAAATACAAATCCCAGGAACATACAGAGTATAGAGAAAGATGTCATCTAAACTTCTGGGGGGAGCAGCACTGTGTTGCGGGAAGGCTAGGGCTGGGTGGGGTTGAAGAGCAAGTTAAGGGGGTATTCAATAATGAAGAGTGAACCACTGCAACTGATGGGAGTTATTGTTTAATCACTTCATGTTTGCATCCCTAACTCTGTAAGTACCTGGTCCAGATCTTGCTGGAGTGGACAGCACCTTCAGTTGGGAGTTTTGGCCAGCCATGGGGTTTACAAAAGGAGTCTCTCTGTGTGGGCCTGACCTGTGTCTGCTGAGAATTTTGATTTCCACTGCATGCAGTGGTGTACAGAATGAGGGCTCCAAATCAGCAGCAGCAGCATCTCCTGGACGACTACAAAAAAATGGAAATTCTCAGGCCTAACCCAGACCTACTGATACAAAGTCTCTGGAGTGCAGCATAGCAATCTGTGTTCCCACCAGCTCTCCAGATGAGGACACTGCGCACAATGGCTGAAAACTACTGCCTGGCACATGGAATGTCCTCTCTGCAAATATGGAATGAATGAATGCAAAAATAGTTATTTTTGTTACAGCACAGAGCAACCGTTGCCCCATCTCAAACATTAAGGCCAGCCAGCAAGAGCACCCGGAAATGAAATCAGCAGTCCTAAGAGCTGACTCAAGAACACTTCTGCCACCCAGGAGTCCCTGGAGGGAGGACCCATCTTGTCACAGTAAGACCCCCCAGTCCAATCCAGTTTTATTGAGCTCCTTGCTGAGTTTATTTTGCTTCCTGGATTTAGGCCCCTTTAGTGGTCACCCATAGAAATGTTACTGGGATGTGCCTCCACCCTGCCTCCTGTGCGTGCCCTGTGTGCTCCTGTGCGAGTTCTCTGTTTTAGCCTGCCTTGAACCACTAAATGTCAGGTTGCTGACAGGAGAGAGCTGACTCATTAAGCCCAGTTACCTTGAACACCTTCTATGACCCACCAGTGACTTGCTCATCAATGAGTGTGACAAAGAGTCAGTGTTTTCATGGGCAATAACTTATTGCGATTTGTCACTGCAAAGGCATGAATATGCAAGGTATATTCATCTTATTTCAGAGCAGCACAGCACCAGGTAAGCATGTGGAGGCATAGCATCTCCTCTGAACATCACTGACCCTCATGCTACTCACTGGGAAAACATTTCCCAGAATGCAGAATCACTTCCTACAACTCTTGTTATTTTCTCCTTCCCCATTTCCATCTTCCCTTGCAATGCTTTGAAACGTGAAAATGGAAATCTCCTAGCTGCTCATGTCTTCTTGGGAACTCACCTGGCCTCTGATGACTTGTTAGAGAATCTCAGGAAGATCCAGATGAAGTGCCAGGTGTTGGTACATTACATCTGAAATTGGATTTTCGGTTTTAAGAAACTAAGGAGTGTATCAACTTGTCTAGGACCTCAATGGTAGGCATGTCATAACATACCAAAACCCATCTCTGGAGTATTTGCCTCTTATGGGAGGCAAAACCAATTCAAGTGGCAGATCTCTACCCACTAAAGCTTACCAATAAGGCTCAGGGTAGAAGAATTAATAGTGCAATATTGTCAGGCACAGCTGTGGGAGGACACATATCTGGGGGCACTGCGACAATAGGTCAGTGGGAACGATTTAGGGACTCCTGGATATCTGGATGTTCCCTAGCACAGATCCCATTATAAAGGTAAATGCATACCCCAAAGTGCATATTGAGATGCTAAAGGAAATTCTCTGAATGTCTACTATGCTCCTAAAATCAAGGCCTCCCAACATCCTCAAAGAGGATATTACATGATATCAAAAATTAACTTCACATGAATGCCTACATTTTAAGAAAATCAGAGAAATTTCAAATAAAGAACCTAATAGTGTATCTTAAGCTCTTAGAAAAACAAGAACAAGACAAACCTAAAAGCAGTAGACAGAAAGAAATAAAGATCAAGACAGAAATTAACTAAATAAAACTAAAACAATACAGTCAATGAAACAAAAAAGTTGGTTCTTTGAAAACATAAACAAGATTGACAAATCTTAAACCTTTAGGCAAACTCTCCAAAAGAAAGGGAAAGAAGACCCAAATTAACAGAATTAGCAATGAGAAAGGGGACATCACAACAAATGCCAATGAAGTTCATAGGATCATTAGGGAAAACCTATACTCTAACAGATTGAAACCTAGAAGAAATAGATAAATTTCTAGATGCACAAGACCTGCAAAAAAATTTTTAAAAAGGATATAAGCCACCTAAGGAGATCTACTACAAGCAATGAAATGGAAGCAATAATAAAGTCTCCCAAGAAAGAAAAGCCCAGGACCAAGAGGATTCACTGCTAAGTCTATCAGACCTTTAAAGAACACTCCTCAAACAATTCCATAAAATAGAAAGGGAAGTAACACTACCAAATGCACTCTATGAAGCCAGTATTACTCTGATATCAAAGCCAGATAAAGACATGACAAAGAAAGAAAATTACAGACCAATTTCTCTAATGAACACAGACACAAAAATTCTCAACAAAACTCTCGCCAACCAAATTCAACAACACATTTTTAAAAATATTATACCAGGGATCGAGTTGGTTTCATTCCAGGGGTGTAAAGATGATTCAACATATGCAAATCAATTAACATAAGACAACACACAAATAGAATAAAAAATAAAAACCACATCTGAACAGATCAGAAAAACTGTACAAAAATCAACATCCCTTCATAAAAACCTTGAAGAAGGTGGGAAGAGAAGGAACGTACCTTCACATAGTAAAGGCAACATAGATAAACCTATAGTCAACATCATCCTAAGTGGGGAAAATCTG
The DNA here is from genome assembly GCF_047511655.1 of Castor canadensis. Classification (NCBI taxonomy): domain Eukaryota; kingdom Metazoa; phylum Chordata; class Mammalia; order Rodentia; family Castoridae; genus Castor; species Castor canadensis. Next base: position 65,133,639 of record NC_133389.1, read on the forward strand.
AAATAATTGCCTCTAAAATCAGGAATGAGATAAGGATGTCCATTTTCCCTAATCTTATAGTGGGGAAATTCCAGCACTCAATGTAGTGCTAGAATTCTTAGCCACAGCAATAAAACAAGAAGAAACAAATAAAAGGCATAAACATAGGAAAGGAGGAAATCAAATTTTCCCTATTTGTAGATGGTATTATCCTATATTTAAAGGACCCTAAAGACTCCACCAAAAACTCTTAGATCTGATCAACACTTTCAGCAAAACAGCAGGATACAAAATCAACATTAAAAAATCAGTAGCTTTTCCAATAATGAACAGACTGAGAAAGAAATCAGGAAAACAATCCAATTCACAACTGCCTCAAAAAAATTAAATATCCAGAAATAAACCTAACTAAGGATGTGGGCCTCTATGGTTAAAACAATAAAATATTTAAGAAAGAAACTGAAGACACTAGAAGATGGAAAGTCCTCCCATGTTCATGGACCAGTACAATTAATAATGTGAAAATGACTATAGTGCTGAAAACAATCTGCAGATTCAATGTAATCCCCATTGAAATTCCAATGTTGTTCTTCACAGAAGTAGAAAAATAAACTTTAAAATTTATTTGGAAGAACAAAAGACCCTGAATAGCCAAAAAAATCTGAGCAAAAAGAGCAACACTGGAGGTATCACAGTACGTGATATCAAATTATACTACAGAGCCACAGTAACTGAACATCATGGTACTGATGCAAAAACAGACATGTAGATCAATGGAATAGAATATATAGCTATGGCCCATAAAACTGTAGTCATCTGATTTTTAACAAAGGCACCAAAAGCCTACATAGGAGAAAGGACAGCCTCTTCAACAGATGGTGTTGGGGAAACTGGAATCCACATGTAGAAGACTGAAGATAGAGCCCTATCTCTCACCCTATACAAAAATTAATTCAAAATGGATCAAAGACCTTAATGTAACATCTGAAACTTTGAAACTACTAGAAAAAAAATTAGGGAAAACCCTTGAAGGCATAAGTAACACTTTTCTGAATAGAATCACAATTGCTCAGAAAATAAGAACAAGAATTTAAAAATGGAATTGCATTAAAATAAAATCTTCTGGACAACAAAGAAAATGATTACCAGAATCAAAAGAAAACCTACAGACTGGGAAGTAGTAAAGAGATCTGGGAGAGATGAATCAATTCGGGTTGTAATACACTTGTGCATGGAAGCAATGATAGGAATCTCTGTATAGCTATCCTTATCTCAACTAGCAAAAACACTTTGTCTTTCTTATTAGTGCTTATGTCTTCTCTTCAACAAAATTGGAGAAAAGGGCAGAACAGTTCTGCCTGGAAGCAAGGGTGGGTGGGGGCGAGAGGGAGGAGGAGGGGGGTCAGAGGGGAGAAATGGCCCAAACAATGTATGCACATACAAATAAATGAATAAAAAAAGAAAACCTACAGAATGGAAGAGAAAAATCTTTTCTAGTTATTCATCAGATAAAGGATTACTTTCCAGGATATATAATTTCAAAAATTAAACACAAAAGAATAAACAATCCAAATAATAAATGGACGAATGAATTGAACAGTTTTCAAAAGAAATACAAATGGCTAATAAATACATGAAGAAATATTTAACAACCTTAGCCACAAGGAAATACAAATCAAAACGTCATTGAGAGTCCATTCTCACCACAGTCAGAATGGCAAGAATCAAGAAAACAAATGACAAATGCTGGCAGGAATGTAGGTGAAAAGATGATTCTTAAACTCTGTTGATGGGAATGTAAGATAGTGCAGCCACTAAGGAAATCAGTGTGGAGGTTCCTATAAAATTAAAAATAAAAATACCATATGATCCTGCCATACCACTTCTGGGCATATATCCAAAAGAATGTAAGTCCACATACAATAGAGATGTCTGCACACCATGAACAGTGCTGTGTTCACAGCAGTATTATTCATACCAGCCAAATTATGGCATCAGCATAGGGTGCCCATTCACCAATGAATGGATAAAGAAAATGTGGTATATGTACACAATGGGGTATCACTCAACCATAAAGAAGAATAAAATTGTGTCATTTGCAGGAAAATGGGTGAAACTAGAGGTCATCATGTTAATGAAGTAACCAGGACTCAGAAAGACAGATATCTCATGTTCTCTCTCATATGTGGAATCTAGTCCTTTAAAATGAACAACAGGAATGTAACACAGGTTCTGTTTGGGGTTGGGTACCGGTGGGAGAGGGCAGAGAAACAGCGGGAGAGAAGGGGGAGTAAATGTGGTCTAAGTTCTTTATACACACCTATGAAAACAGAACAATGAAACCTGTTAAAATCGCTTTAAGAAAGAAGGAAGAGGGATCGGGGGAGTGACGGAGGGGTGAATTTGATTAAGGTATATTGTATGCATGAAAAGAAATATCATATGTATGGAAATCCCTTTGCACAATTAATGTATGCTAAGAAAACTTTTCTACAAAAATTTTTAGAATCAGATGAAAAGATGACCTGGCTGTGTGGCTCATGATGATAATCCACCCACTCATACTAACCTCTGGTGGTGCCATAGAACTTGAGAATGGAACCCAGTGACTGTGATACATAAAATTACCCAGCAGGGTGAGGTGCACCTTATTCGTAACTACAGAGGGGAAACTTTACAGAAACTGCTGAGCAGGCTGAAAGAGTGGCTCAAGTGGAAAGAGTGCCTGCTTAGCAAGTGTGAGGCCCTGAGTTCAAACCCCAGTGCCACCAGAAAAAAAAAAATCCTTAATCCCTTCTGGGGCTGGGGGCATGGCTCAAATGATCAAACACCTACCTAGCAAGTTCAAGGCCCTGATTTCAAACATCAGTACTGCAAGTATATATACTATAAAGTAGCAAGGATACTTAAATGTCTAGGCAAAAAGCAAGATACAGTAACTTTGCTGAATGTCAAATGTAACTGTATTTACACAAATTACCTTTGCAGATAAAACTATAAAAGCCTTGAAGAAATTGCTGAGCAGGTACCTGGTATATATCTGATTTGTCACAAACTGTGACCTCTGAAAACTGTGATAGTAGGACATGGACAAGAGACCTGTCCTCAATGCCCCCTTGGACATCTCCAAATGAGCTGCCCATCAGTCCTTCCACCTTGGGAATTCCTGTGTAGGGCTTCAGTACTGGAGGGACCCACTTCACTGAAACTCACATTGAGAAGCTTTGACAAATCCTAGCACTCCCTCAGAAACTCCATCATCCATGTTATCTTTGATCTTCAGGAGATTTCTAGAGGACACATACTATTTTTAATGTAAAATTAGCAAAACTTTTAGAAACCCTTGAACTTCCATAACCAAAATTCTTGCCATTGGCCTGCCTTAATGACCATGGATAATTCCAACTGGAGTTCTTTGATTCTTTCTTCATGGGTCCATAACTAGCAACTCTACATACCTGCTAATATCCCAAAATATATAGTCCATCCTGTTGGCTATATATTAAAAGGGACTTCTGAAGACTCCATCTTATTCTCTCACAGTGACCTTTCCTCAGTATCAACCCATACATGCACTGAAACCCAGAGACCGAGTCTTCTGGAACAGATGTAAGAGGAAGGCGGCTCTTGAAGGTCATGGAAAGGGCTCTTTCAAGTCCTACTGACCAACAATCCATGGCTTATTTATAATGTGTCAGTCCTCAGATTTATGTCTCCTCAAAGAGAAACCAGCCTTCCTTAGGCCACATTCCTTGTGTCTTTAAAACATCCTCCAGACACATACAGTTTTCCAAAAGATGTGGCAACATGAAGTAGACAGCTCCCATCTAACTTCAGTCCAAGCCCTCACACACCTCAAACCTTTGATGGCGTGACCATTTTGCATGCTATGCTCCTAACTTCCCGAGCCACTGTCTTTCCTCTCTGCAGGTCGAAGCTTCCAGCCTTCTGCTTAGAATACCTCCACCTTAATATTGCCAGGAGAGCCCGACTCACTCTTGTGGGTGGGTATAATACTGGTTATAGCTCACTTGTGATTTATCTAAAACATACCATTGGACCATCTTTTTTATTAGCATATAATACTGTACAGGGGATGTATTGTAATACTTACATATGTGCTTACAATGTATCTTAGTTAGATTTACCCTCCTCCATCATACCCCTCTTCTCCCCTCTCCCACTTCTTAGAAAAATTTCAACAGGTTTCAATCTTCTAATTTCATATGTGAATAAAAAATACATCGATCATATTCACCCTCATTTACTCTTTTTTTTTTTTCATTTTTCTTTTATTATTCATATGTGCATACAAGGCTTGGTTCATTTCTCCCCCCTGCCCCCACCCCCTCCCTTACCACCCACTCCACCCCCTCCCACTCCCCCCCTCAATACCCAGCAGAAACTATTTTGCCCTTATCTCTAATTTTGTTGTAGAGAGAGTATAAGCAATAATAGGAAGGAACAAGGGGTTTTGCTGGTTGAGATAAGGATAGCTATACAGGGCATTGACTCACATTGATTTCCTGTGTGTGGGTGTTACCTTCTAGGTTAATTCTTTTTGATCTAACCTTTTCTCTAGTTCCTGGTCCCCTTTTCCTATTGGCCTCAGTTGCTTTAAGGTATCTGCTTTAGTTTCTCTGCGTTAAGGGCAACAAATGCTAGCTAGTTTTTTAGGTGTCTTACCTATCCTCACCCCTCCCTTGTGTGCTCTCGCTTTTATCATGTGCTCATAGTCCAATCCCCTTGTTGTGTTTGCCCTTGATCTAATGTCCACATATGAGGGAGAACATACGATTTTTGGTCTTTTGAGCCAGGCTAACCTCACTCAGAATGATGTTCTCCAATTCCATCCATTTACCAGCGAATGATAACATTTCGTTCTTCTTCATGGCTGCATAAAATTCCATTGTGTATAAATACCACATTTTCTTAATCCATTCGTCAGTGCTGGGACATCTTGGCTGTTTCCATAACTTGGCTATTGTGAATAGTGCCGCAATAAACATGGATGTGCAGGTGCCTCTGGAGTAACAGTCTTTTGGGTATATCCCCAAGAGTGGTATTGCTGGATCAAATGGTAGATCGATGTCCATCTTTTTAAGTAGCCTCCAAATTTTTTTCCAGAGTGGTTGTACTAGTCTACATTCCCACCAACAGTGTAAAAGGGTTCCTTTTTCCCCACATCCTCGCCAACACCTGTTGTTGGTGGTGTTGCTGATGATGGCTATTCTAACAGGGGTGAGGTGGAATCTTAGCGTGGTTTTAATTTGCATTTCCTTTATTGCTAGAGATGGTGAGCATTTTTTCATGTGTTTTCTGGCCATTTGAATTTCTTCTTTTGAGAAAGTTCTGTTTAGTTCACATGCCCATTTCTTTATTGGTTCATTAGTTTTGGGAGAATTTAGTTTTTTAAGTTCCCTGTATATTCTGGTTATCAGTCCTTTGTCTGATGTATAATTGGCAAATATTTTCTCCCACTCTGTGGGTGTTCTCTTCAGTTTAGAGACCATTTCTTTTGATGAACAGAAGCTTTTTAGTTTTATGAGGTCCCATTTATCTATGCTATCTCTTAGTTGCTGTGCTGCTGGGGTTTCATTGAGAAAGTTTTTACCTATACCTACTAACTCCAGAGTATTTCCTACTCTTTCTTGTATCAACTTAAGAGTTTGGGGTCTGATATTAAGATCCTTGATCCATTTTGAGTTAATCTTGGTATAGGGTGATATACATGGATCTAGTTTCAGTTTTTTGCAGACTGCTAACCAGTTTTCCCAGCAGTTTTTGTTGAAGAGGCTGCTATTTCTCCATCGTATATTTTTAGCTCCTTTGTCAAAGATAAGTTGCTCATAGTTGTGTGGCTTCATATCTGGATCCTCTATTCTGTTCCACTGGTCTTCATGTCTGTTTTTGTGCCAGTACCATGCTGTTTTTATTGTTATTGCTTTGTAATATAGTTTGAAGTCAGGTATTGTGATACCTCCTGCATTGTTCTTTTGACTGAGTATTGCCTTGGCTATTCGTGGCCTCTTGTGTTTCCATATAAATTTCACAGTAGATTTTTCAATCTCTTTAATGAATGTCATTGGAATTTTGATGGGAATTGCATTAAACATGTAGATTACTTTGGGGAGTATCGACATCTTTACTATGTTGATTCTACCAATCCATGAGCATGGGAGATCTCTGCACTTTCTATAGTCTTCCTCAATCTCTTTCTTCAGAAGTGTATAGTTTTCCTTGTAGAGGTCTTTCACATCTTTTGTTAGGTTTACACCTAGGTATTTGATTTTTTTTGAGGCTATTGTAAATGGAATTGTTTTCATACATTCTTTTTCCGTTTGCTCATTGTTAGTGTATAGAAATGCTAATGATTTTTCTATGTTGATTTTATATCCTGCTACTTTGCTATAGCTATTGATGATGTCTAGAAGCTTCTGAGTAGAGTTTTTTGGGTCTTTAAGGTATAGGATCATGTCGTCTGCAAATAGGGATATTTTGACAGTTTCTTTACCTATTTGTATTCCTTTTATTCCTTCTTCTTGCCTAATTGCTCTGGCTAGGAATTCCAGTACTATGTTGAATAGGAGTGGAGATAGTGGGCATCCTTGTCTGGTTCCTGATTTTAGAGGGAACGGTTTTAATTTTTCTCCGTTAAGTATAATGCTGGCTGTAGGTTTGTCATATATAGCTTTTATAATGTTGAGGAACTTTCCTTCTATTCCTAGTTTTCTTAGAGCTTTTATCATGAAATGATGTTGGATCTTATCAAAGGTTTTTTCTGCGTCTATTGAGATGATCAAGTGGTTTTTGTCTTTGCTTCTGTTAATGTGGTTTATTACGTTTATTGATTTTCGTATGTTGAACCACCCCTGCATCCCTGGGATGAAGCCTACTTGGTCGTGGTGGATAATCTTTTTGATGTGTTGCTGAATTCGGTTTGCCATTATTTTGTTGAGGATTTTTGCATCAATGTTCATTAAGGAGATTGGCCTATAGTTCTCCTTTTTGGAGGTGTCTTTGCCTGGTTTTGGGATAAGTGTAATAGTGGCTTCATAAAATGTGTTTGGCAGTTTTCCTTCCCTTTCTATTTCATGGAACAGTTTAAGGAGGGTTGGTATCAGTTCTTCTTTAAAGGTCTGATAGAATTCAGCAGAGAATCCATCAGGTCCTGGACTTTTCTTTTTGGGGAGACTCTTGATTGCTGCTTCAATTTCATTTTGTGTTATAGGTCTATTCAGGTGATTAATTTCCTCTTGGTTCAGTTTTGGATGATCATATGTATCTAGAAATCTGTCCATTTCTTTTAGATTTTCAAATTTATTTGAATATAGGTTCTCAAAGTAGTCTCTGATGATTTCCTGGACTTCGATGGTGTTTGTTGTTATCTCCCCTTTTGCATTCCTGATTCTACTAATTTGGGTTTTTTCTCTCCTCATTTTAGTCAGGTTTGCCAGGGGTCTGTCGATCTTGTTTATTTTTTCAAAGAACCAACTTTTTGTTTCATTAATTCTTTGTATGGTTTTTTTGGTTTCTATTTCGTTGATTTCAGCTCTTATTTTTATTATTTCTCTCCTTCTATTTGTTTTGGGATTTGCTTGTTCTTGTTTTTCTAGGAGTTTGAGATGTATCATTAGGTCATTGATTTGGGATCTTTCAATCTTTTTAATATATGCACTCATGGCTATAAACTTTCCTCTCAAGACTGCCTTAGCTGTGTCCCATAGGTTCCGGTAGGTTGTGTTTTCATTTTCATTGACTTCTAGGAACTTTTTAATTTCCTCTTTTATTGCATCGATGATCCATTCTTCATTAAGTAATGAGTTATTTAGTTTCCAGCTGTTTGCATGTTTTTTGTCTTTACTTTTGTTGTTGAGTTCTACTTTTACTGCATTGTGGTCAGATAGTATGCACGGTATTATTTCTATTTTCTTATATTTGCTGAGGCTTGCTTTGTGCCCTAGGATATGATCTATTTTGGAGAAGGTTCCATGGGCTGCTGAGAAGAATGTATATTGTGTAGAGGTTGGATGAAATGTTCTATAGACGTCTACTAGGTCCACTTGATCTATTGCATATTTTAGATCTTGGATTTCTTTATTGAGTTTTTGTTTGGATGACCTATCTATTGATGATAATGGAGTGTTAAAGTCTCCCACAACCACTGTGTTGGCGTTTATATATGCTTTTAGGTCTTTTAGGGTATGTTTGATGAAATTGGGTGCGTTGACATTGGGTGCATACAGATTGATGATTATTATTTCCTTTTGGTCTATTTCCCCTTTTATTAGTATGGAATGTCCTTCTTTATCTCGTTTGATCAATGTAGGTTTGAAGTCTACTTTGTCAGAGATAAGTATTGCTACTCCTGCTTGTTTTCGGGGGCCATTGGCTTGGTAAATCTTCTTCCAGCCTTTCATCCTAAGCATATGCTTATTTCTGTCGGTGAGATGAGTCTCCTGTAAGCAACAAATTGTTGGATCTTCTTTTTTAATCCATTTTGTCAAACGGTGTCTTTTGATGGGTGAATTAAGTCCATTGACATTAAGTGTTAGTACTGATAGGTATGTGGTGATTCCTGCCATTTAGTTATCTTAGTTGTTTGAAGGTTTGATTGTGTGTACCTAACTTGATGTTACTCTCTACTGTCTTGCTTTTTCTTATCCTGTGGTTTGGTGCTGCCTGCCTTTTCATGGTTAAGTTGGGTGTCACTTTCTGTGTGCAGGATCCCTTGCAGAATCTTTTGTAATGGTGGCTTTGTGGTCACATATTGTTTTAGTTTCTGCTTATCATGGAAGACTTTTATTGCTCCATCTATTTTGAATGATAGCTTTGCTGGGTAGAGTATCCCTGGGTTGAAGTTATTTTCATTCAGTGCCCGGAAGATCTCACCCCACGCTCTTCTTGCTTTTAATGTTTCTGTTGAGAAGTCTGCTGTGATTTTGATGGGTTTACCTTTGTATGTTATTTGGTTTTTAATCTCTTATAGCCTTCAATATTCTTTCCCTAGTTTCTGAACTTGTTGTTTTAATGATGATATGTCGTGGGGTGGTTGTAGTTTGATCTGGTCTGTTTGGTGTCCTGGAGGCCTCTTGCATCTGTATGGGAATATCTTTCTCTAGATTTGGGAAATTTTCCATTATTATTTTGTTGAATATATTACGCATTCCCTTCGCTTGCACCTCTTCTCCTTCTTCGATGCCCATGATTCTCAAGTTTGGTCTTTTGATGGAGTCAGTGAGTTCTTGCATTTTCTTTTCACAGGTCTTGAGTTGTTTAATTAATAGTTCTTCGGTTTTTCCTTTAATTACCATTTCATCTTCAAGTTCTGAGATTCTGTCTTCTGTTTGTTCTATTCTGCTGGATTGGCTTTCCGTTTTGTTTTGCAGTTCTGTTTCGTTCTTTTTTCTGAGGTTTTCCATATCCTGGCTGTTTTCTTCTTTATTGTTGTCTATTTTTGTCCTGAGTTCATTTATCCATTTATTCATTGTGTTCTCTCTTTCACTTTGGTGTTTATACAGTGCTTCTATGGTTTCCTTTATTTCTTCTTTTGCTTTTTCAAATTCTCTATTTTTATTGTCTTGGAATTTCTTGAGTGTCTCCTGTACATTTTGGTTGACCCTATCCAGTATCATCTCTATAAAATTCTCATTGAGTACTTGTAGTATGTCTTCTTTTAAATTATTCTTGTAGGCTTCATTGGGTCCTTTGGCATAGTTTATCTTCATTTTGTTGGAGTCTGGCTCTGAGTTTCTGTTCTCTTCATTCCCCTCTGGTTCCTGTACTAATTTTTTGCTGTGGGGAAACTGGTTTCCTTGTTTTTTCTGTCTTCCTGTCATTGTCCTTGGTGTTGTTACTGTCCCTGTACTGTGTGTAATTAAGTATTTTCTAGCTTGTAATAATAACAATGGTAATATTGAGAACGGAAGAGTGAGCTGAGATGGAAAGCAAGAAGTTAAAGAAAAGGGGAAAACAAATATACAGACAAGAGGGAGAAAGCAGAACAAGGTATCAGACAAGAGAGTTTCAAAGGTATAAACAGGGAGTGTTAGTGTACTAATCGACAGTAAGCTGAACAGACAATAGAGAGACAGAGAGAGGATTGAAAATCAAAGATAAAAAAAATAAAAAATAAGTATATGAAAGTAATATCTATTTATAAAAGTGAATTAAAATAAAATGGAAAATAGGAAATTAAAAAAAAAAAAACCAAAAAACTTCCAAGTTTATATGCAATGCAATTTCAGTCTTAATAATTTGGATGTCCGTCTTAATCTCCAGTCCTGGAGTTGGTGCCTCAGATGTTGTTCTGTAGTTGTCTCATCAAAGGGGATGCATAAAGTAGAACAAAACTACACTCACACACACACAGAAGAAAAAATTTAAAAAAAGCCCCACCAAGTGTCCCCAGTTCAAATGCAATAGTTTCAGTAAGTTTTTCGGCTTGCAGGTGTAATTCGGTTGTTCTCTCATCAAAGGTAGGGAGAAAAAGAAAAAAAAGCGTCTGGAGGCAGTTCTGAGAGTGGTATCTGCAACTGTGGCTTGCCTGCCTGCTGCTCTCAGCCTGTAGCTGGCGGCGTTATTTATGCAGATCTCTGGGGTGAGCTTAGCACTCACCTGGTCCCACAGGCTTTGTTTGCTCAGAGTTCTCCTGTGCGGGGGAGGGGGGCCTCTGCTACAGGCTTTTCCCTTTCCAAGCACTGGGAAAGGCGACACTGCCCCGCGTTGTCAGGCCTGCGTGTTTATTTACAGTTCACGTGGGAAGTGGGTCTTCCCTCCTCTCACAAGCGTCCCCGCTCCTGGTTGCTGGCGCGCCCCGCTCCCGCCAGAGCCTCTCCGGCCCGCCCGGCTCGTTTCTTTACAGTCCCGGGAAGGATTCCCTTCCCCCAATCTTCAGCGCTCAGGGCGCCCCACCCTCTTTCCAGCGTGCCTTAACTGTTCTTATTGCTTAGTACTCAGTTTCTCTTTTTTTCCCGGGTGGAGGTCAGTCTGTCCAGGGGGCTATGCTGCTCTGGCCCAGGCTTGTCTGTGGGGGAACCGCGGTACCGCGAAGCTCACCTGGTCCGCGTCTTCCCAAGCCGTATGGGCGCCGGCCACTGGCGGCCCCGGGGGCCTCCTCGGTTCTCCGTTTAACGTGAAGTGGAGATTCTCTGCACCGGCTGGAGATGTGGAGGAGTCAAAGTTATTTTCTCGGTGATTATGCCTGCAAAGTGTGTCTCCAGCGTCTCTCCAAGATTTCACTATAGGAGGCTCGCTTTCTGCTTCCTACCTCTAGCCGCCATCTTGGAATCTCCCCTCATTTACTCTTATGCCCCCTACTTCCCACTGGTACCCATCTCCAGAAAAAAAACAGTTTTACCCTCCTGTCCTTCACTTTTTAAAAAGTGAATATTGACAGTGCAAGAGGGTTTTATCTTAGCACTTCAGGCCTGTATACAATGTGCTTTAATCAAACTAACCCAATTACTTACTCATTCTCTATCGCCATGCTCCCCTAATACTCAACAACTCACAGTGCATTAGGTTATATTATATTCATATATAGATGGTTGTTTCAATATTTTTCATTCTCTAATATTTTCTTTCCCTCTCCTGCCTCCGTAGTCACCTGAAACAGACCCACGAACACAATCTTGTTCTTTCTATATATATCTATAGTGAATAGATATATAGTGAATATATATGTATATATGTATACATTTATATATGTACACATTTAACTTACAGTCTAGCTTTCACATATGAGAGAAAACAGACAACCTTCAATTTTGTGAGCCTGACTTACTTCACTTAACGTGAAGTTCTCCAGTTCCATCCATTTACCTGCAAACAACATAATTTCACTCCTCTTTATGACTAAATAAAATTCCATTGTGTGTATATGCCACATTTTCTTACTCCATTCATCAATCGTGGGGCATCTGGGCTGTTTCCAAACTTGACTAATTGTAAATAGTGCTGCAATAAACGTGGGTGTGCAGGTGGCTCTGTTGTGCCCTAAAGCACATTCCTTTGGATATAGGCCCAGGAGTGGTATTGCTGGATCATATGGAAGTTCCATTCTTAGTTTTTTGAGGGACCTCCACACTGCTTTCCGTAGTGGTTGCACTAATTTACATCCCCACCACCGTGTAGAAGGGTTCCTTTTCCCCACATCCTTGCTAGCATTTGTTGTTTGTGTTACTGATGAACACTGTTCTGACAGGGGCAAGGTGGAATCTCTGTCGTTGTGATTTGCATTTCCTTTTTGGTCAAGGATGTTCATTATGTCTTCACTGAGCCACCTTTCAATGGTTTCATTTGGGCAGTAGCCACTTTCATTTGACCAGCATTCATTTTCCCGAATTTGACCAGCATTCATTTTCCCGAGGGTGTCATGCAGTACTCTTTAGTTATTTAAATGATTCAGTTTCCTAGATAGACTCAGTCACTCCATAACTTTTTATATGGCAAATACCACATCAAACCAGGCAGCCAAAAGTCTAAGTCCCTTCTCACATCACTACTTGGGAAGAGATTTGTATATTTCATAGTACCTACATTTTGACCAAACTCTCAAAGAAATAAAACATATTAGAGAACTAATAAATGGGTATACAGGTGGAAGTTGCCTCATTTTTATAAACCTAACAAGAAGATTTTATGACTAAATGCAACTCCTCTCTCTTCCACCATAGATATATGAAATCGCTTTTCTTCTCTAAATTCCATCATCTTGAACCATATCGTGATCGCGTGCAGGTAGCATGGCATGCCGTGTAACCCTGTGAGAGTATTTAGGTCTTCCCCTGATGACTGGTGTAAGATTCCATCAGAAAAACCTTGTTGTTGCCAACTGCAAATTGAACAGGGACTTGCTTTCTTGGTAAACAGATTGCTGCCTTCAGGATAGTCCCTCATGTCACTCAGGGTCCATTTTGAGCCATCAGTTTACTCTCAGAGAAACAGAAATCTCTCTTTAAACAACTGAATTCATGAAGAAGAAACACTGATTCTCAATTTGTGAACATAACCACTACTCTGGGCTACATTTTCTTTCCTTGTATCTCCTGACATCAAACTTTAATGTGGGCAGAAATGTGTGGCAAATTCTATGTGTGATGCTGAGCACACCACTCCTCATCAGAGAATGTCACAAGATTGACCCCACAGTGGTTCTAAGAAGAGCAGCCCTAGTCAGACACAGATTTCAAGGTGAATCTTGTGCCTTTTATGGGAAGAATGTTGTAGTTAATCCCCACATGCATTTCCAGAATGTTCCATATCCCTACAAAGATATGAAAAACACACAAAGAAATTGTAAAGTGAAACCATTTGGCTAATTTGTTAGTCTGCTATTACAGGCTTCACAGATCAGGGAAGGGATATGTCCTCTGGTTTAATTTGCCTATTCTTGAGTCTTAGCTTAAAAATGGGCTGCACACTGTGATCCAGATCCTTCTTTTTGTATTTGCATGGTTGCAGGGTTCAAATGTGCAATCCACATAGTCTGAAACAATTCAACAGAAGCTACAAAATCTTAATAAGGTTTGTTGAAACTCAAGCGTCCTCCAACATAGCTGTCAACACTTTGGCCAGCAATGCAGATCTACAGCCCAACACCATGGTGAGAATGCAGACTCCCCTATAATCAATCTTGTCTTAAGTCAACCAGAAGTCAGGGCTGAGGGATGGAATCACCACATGCAAAACAAGCTACAGAAACCACAAAACACATAGTATAGTCTTGCAAAACACATAGACTACATAGAAATTACATCTTGACACACAAATCATTTAAACTCAATCTGCTTTAGCAATATCTGACTTAAACTGTGTTCTAGAAAAATAAAGCCACAGACAACTTCAACCATAGACCTGCTTCACATACCAAACCAAGCATCTCTAAGTTTTGACAAATCTCTCCCAAGCTCTCTACTTACTCTCACCAGCTCTCTACCTACTCTCACCTGAAATTGCTCTATGTCAAACTCCTCCAAAAAAATTAAATTTAATTTAAAAACCCCATTAAGTGTTCAGCAACTAAACTCATTCAGTGAAGGTTCCTACACCTCACAAGTTTTAATCACAGTAGATTTCTCCAACCATCTTTCATGGGATCTGTGACTGCAGCCACCAGGGTGAATGTGGATAAAGACTGCTTCCTCATGGTCAAGGGATGATGAGTAGGGACTCCATGCGGGCCACCACCATGTCCTCTCCCTTCACCTAACCAAGAGTGCCTAACACCTGATAGGCACACAGCATTGGTTGGAGAAAAATAAGACACCAATATTAAATCTGGTGGTTTTACTAAAGTAAACGTGCACATCTGTATTTCACCATCTCCCAGTCTGTCCTTGGCAGGAAAATGGCTGACAAGGCAAGGCTGGAAATGCATGGGACACACCATTTGTGCCTGGGGGAACCTGTTCTTTCAACACCTTGGTTTTGTGCTGAAAGTTTAGTCAACTGGATGCTTTTAACTTCTCAATTAAATCACTAAAGATTTTTCTAATAAGGTGTTATTATTGCTTTTCCAGCTGAAAACCCTGCTGGTCAAACGTCTCTATGGAGCAAGACTGGCAAAGGCCGAGCTCTGGACAGCCCTTCTTATTGTGTGTGAGAGGAATCTTGGCTGTCCCATCAGCTCCAAGGAGCTTCAGCCATTACACTCTGTAGAAGATGCTAAAGGAAAGACAGCACTGGGCATTCCGTGTGCTGGTGAAAGACACAGTGCCTGTTCATTAGCACTAGTGTTAATATTTAGAAAAGTCTCAGCAGGCCTCTGCTGAGATGCCACCCAGAAGAATTTTGTCTGCCCCAGTGACTTCAAAGGAAGTTGAGAAGGAGCCAGATGAAGCAGAAGCTATAAGGAGAAAACACCTCAGAGAGAAGAGACAGCCTGTCATGGAGGGAGCCTTTGTGGCGGAGAAGGGGATTTCTGGGAAATAGAAGGGCAGGAGACAGGAAGAACATAGTGGCTTCAAGTGAGGCAGTCAGCTTCTGTCCCAATGTGGCCATGGTCTAAAGTCAGCCCATGTCATTTTTACCTCTGCTGGTGAAACGCGGACCAAGCAAACACCTTTTCATACCTTGGGTCAAGCCCTCTGTTTTCGGTTTTTCTCTCTTCTCTACTTCTCTACTTCTCTGAACTCTACTCAAGTGAAAGCACGTTTGCTTCCTGATAAAGCTGTGGTTTGCATTTGCATTTTCCTCAATGTCTCCTAACCACACCTAGCCATACCCGGTTTCTTCTTTGCTTCTCTGCTTTGCTGGGTTCATGGCACTTACTACAGTAGTAGAAGAGGTCTTCAAGGAAGATACCAAGCCTACTTTTCCTTCCCCCAAGCACCCTGGAAAGTAAAGAGTTCACGCCAAATTTTAGCCATGCCCTAAAAGCTCCAAAGGCCAAAAACACCCAGGAGGTGATCTCCAAATTATCACATAACCTGCCTGTCCTAAGGCTGCATACTACCCATCAGCTCAGCAGGAATGCTTTTAATTAATCTGCGCTAATTAGCACCTAGACATATGCTGGTAAAGAATTTGAAAGGTTTTAGTCCAAATTTAGGGCATTAAGTTAATCAGCAAGAAAAGGGAGTGCCTTTGAAGAATAGCAGAGGAAGTAGGTTGATGGTGGTAACATTTTGTATTAAGATTCCATTAGATCTGTAAGTCAGGTTTGTGGGATGCTGCAATGCAGGAAGCTGACCCTTTCTTATTGTGTGGGGGAAAACACAAGAGACTTCAAAGCACTTCATTTTCTCTACTTTATTTATAAGATTAAATCAGGGCCATCTGACCAGCAGATTAATGAAAGAGGGCAGAGGAGGGAAAGTAGGGTATGAATATTACTGATTTAAGAAAGTACACTTAAATAGATTCAAACTCTATGCTGATACAAGAACAATTAGTTCAGTAGCCTTGGCCCTGAAGTCACTAAATAGAATATCAAGATTCTTCTGCCTTATTGAAACATGGAAGATTTTCTTTGGGAAATAGCGTTCTCCTGCAATGGTCTTCAGGAAAAGCCATATCATGCCTTATTCAAACATGGAAGTCTTCACAATTTCAACCAAAAAAATCACACCGTATGTCTCTATGTCCCGTCCTGACATCAGACAACCCCCTTTGCAAAAGGGTCAAGAGAAAAGGGTCCCTTGGTGATTATCTTATCCTTTCAAAGCCTATCTGTCCAGAGGCATAAGTATGGACAGCCTCTTTAGCAGCCAAAGTCATATATCAAAAATTATGCCTTGGAGCCTGACATATAAGGTTCATAACAGATAATGGAAGCAAGCCTTCTTTTTTTTTTATTACTTTGTCCTTAATCAGAAGGCTGAGATATCCTGAAGATATCAGTCACCATCTATAAGTACAGAAGGCAGGGAGAAGTTGAGCTCTGGGTGTCATGGTTCACGCTGGTCTCCTGACCCTTTCACTGGCTGTGTGAACGTGAGCTAATACTTCATTGTCTTAGAAACAATCTGATGCCCTCAGCCAGATATTGTATGTGGCACTTTCAGTCTTCTTCACTGGTAGCATCATTCAAAATTGCATAGCCTGCTGTTACCAAAATTGGAAGCTCCATAGCTGATTGCAAGATATCATTATTGACAAGACAGCTTTTGTGCAAACCCAGAATATTTCTATTAGAATTATACATCGATACCCTTCGTCCTTTCCAGGCATGGAGATTTGTATCCCTGAAGTGCTGAGTGCTGGAGCTGAGTTGCTCAGATCATATCAAGGCTCTTCCACTGGCTAGTTGTGTTAGTGTATTATTTCATGTTTCAAGTTTCATTTTCCTCTATGTGACACAGCACGATAATAGTTCTACCCCATACAATTTTCATGAACTTTAAATGGGACAAGATGTGGAAATGGTTTAGTTCAATATCAATCACATATTAAGTTTTCAATGCATGTTAACTAATGGTATTGAAAGGAAGATGAAGTGAGTGTACCATTTACTGTGTAAAAGTATCCACCCAAATCTAGGATTATTCTAAGAAATTATTCTGGATCAGTCCAGTGCACAAATCAAAAAGACCTTAGAAGTAATAATGAAAAAGAGATTTGCACTTAATTATGTCATATAGAAAAAACACGTTTTTCTCTCTACTTTCACTAACATAACATTTTTAAAAGGCAAAACCCGTAAGGCCAGAGAGCGAAGATAACACCAGATGAGAGATATAAAATGGAAGATGGAAAGCAGATAGATGGACAGGTGCGCATGATTTAGCATAGCATAATATCTAGAAAAGAAAAGCCAGAAACTGGAAAGTAAGATCTTACCCAATACATTAATGGCATCAAGCCAGTTTGAAGTAGCGGATTGTGCTAAAACCAGGCAATTTGGTTGAAGTATGCCCTGAATCTTATTCACCCAAAGTGCCTACTCCAACCACAAAGATCATCTCTCCTCTGGGGGTGGAAGGAGGAAAGTTGAGAAGCACCTATGAAGGTCATAGCTCATTAAATGACTGAGACCTAATCATAGCACAGCAAACAGTAAATATGACCTAACTTCTAGCCAGAGAGGCATAAAAATGCACTCCAAAGATCACTTACTTATTCAGTAAGTGATGCCTAGTTTTCAATTCAAAAAAAAAACATAAGGCAGACTGAAAAACACTGAAGGGAAAAAAAACCACACAATTTGAAGAGATGGAGAACTCAGATAAAACAGAGACTTTAGAATTATTAGACAATTATCAGACCAGGAATTTAAAACCATGATACTATGATATGGGCCACAATAGAAAAGGTGGTAAATATGCAAGAGAAAGGAGATAAAGTACGCAGAGATGGAAACTCTAAGAAAAGTACACGTTACCTCAAAAACAGAAAACAAAACAAAAAAAGAGAAACTCTATAACAAATGAGGAATGAATTCAGTGGTCTCATTGATAAGACTGGAAATGGCAAGGAAAAATCAGTGAGCTAATAAAAACTTACCAAACTAAAATTAAAATAGAAAAGAATGAAGACAGGGTAGCATACCCAGGAATGGAACGATTGTAGCAGGTGTAACATACCCAGAATGAATGAGAATACCTGAAGAATAATAGAAAGGGACAAAAGAAATATTTAAAGTAATGACGGACATTTTCCTGAGTTAATGAAAGACAGCAAACCACAAATCCAAGAAGCTTGAAGAATGCCAAGCAGGATTAATGCAAACAAAAAAAAATCTATTCTTAAGAATAGATCAAACCACAGAAAATCAAAGGCAAAGGAAATTTTGAAAGAAAATAATCATCTTGCCTATAGAAGAACAAAGATAAAAATTGCAATTGTAATAGGACATCTGTTCAGAAGTCATGAAAAAGAGGAGAGTTAAGTACTGAAAATATTGCAAAATAACACCAAATTTGAATTTTGTATTAATCAAAATTAGCATTAAAAAGCAAAGGAGAAAAAAAGACTTTCTCAAACAAAAAAAATGAGGAATCAATTTCCAGTAAAGCTGCCCTGAAGATATGTTAAGTTATTCAAAAGAAAAGTAAGATTATACAGGTCAGAACCTCAGAGCTATATAAAGATAGAAAGAACATTAGAAAAGGAATAAATGGAGGTCAAATATTTTATTTTACTCTTAATTTATCTGATAACAGTTTGCTCAAAACAATGATAGTAACAATGGGTTTGGTGAGTATAGCTTATGATCAAGAAGAGTGGATGACTACCATGGGATGGTTATAGGGTGGAGGGGAGGAATTCAGAGAACTCTGTTGTTACCTAAAAAGTGGTACAGTTTTCTTCCAAAGTGGGCTTGAACTAGTGGCAAATGTATATTATAAACTGAAAGGTAAGTAATTTAAAATATTTTTATAAGTATAACTGATATGTTAAAAAAGAAAAAATGGGATTACAAGTATTGTAGGAAAGCTCAACTGAAACCAGAGAAAGGAGAGAGTAGAAGACAAAAAGACAAGGGAAATAAATAGAAAAAATAACAAATATGGTAGACTTTAAACTGTATAACTAATCACTTTAAATGTCAATGATCTAAATATACCAATGAAAAAACAGTGACTATCAGGATGGATTGGGGAAAAAAAATAAACCACAACTACATAACACATTGCTTAAGGAAATTCCACTTTAGACACAAATACATAAGGGGATTAAAAGTAAAGGGATAAAATGTCCTCTCTCATATTTGAAATCTAGACCTGAAAAAAAACGAATGACATGAGTACAATACAGAGGGACTGTTTGGGTGTGAGATGGGGGAGGAACAAAGGACAGGATGAAAGGGGGGTGTAAATATGATCAAAGTACTTTATATACATGTATGGAAACAAAATAATGAAACCCATCAAAATTGTTTTTAAAGGGAAGACAATAAAAATAAAAAAAAGTAATCGAGGGGATGAATTTGATCGAAATACATTATATGCATGTATGGAAGTATCACAATGAGAGTCCTTTGTACAGTTTTCATGATAATAAAAAATATATTTTTTAAAGTAAAGGAATACAGAAATATCTACCGTGCTTCCGCCAATCAAAAGAAAGCTGGAGCTGACCAGAGAGCAACAGTTGAGCAGGGCACCTAGTGAAGGCAATCAGGGGTGGACTCTAAGGTGGGGCCCAGGGGCTGAGGCCAGGGTGTGAGGGGCCCAGATGCATAGCATGGGAAGCACCCCATCAGGAGACCGGCCTTGCCACAGCTGACCAAGAGAGCCTGACACAGTCACAGACTGCCCATGCAAGGGCACAGGTTCTGAAGAGGAAGCCTGTGCTTGGTGGAGGCCGGCAGAGACTGAAGGCCAGGAGAGGCATCCACCCACGGAAGAGACTACTGATCTTTTGCTCTTGACTTTTTTGTTTATTTTATGGAGGGGGGTGTTGTCCTTTTTGCTTTGTTTATAGGTTTGGATTTTTATTTTGCTTTATTGTTTTTATTTAGAGAGTTGTACAGACTTTTGTTGTAAGAGATAACAGAGGATAAAAAAAAAATAATTTTCCTGACTTCAGAGCCAGGAAAGTTATCAGAGATAAAGGGGCATACATGCTGATAAAGGAGTGTTGAAGGAAGACATAAGAATCCCTAATGTGCACTAGCAAAACAGCAAAGGATCAACAGCACATGTAAAAGCTGCTAGAAATACCAGAAGATACAGATGAGCCCACAGTTACCGTTGGAGAGTTCAACAATCCTCTGTGACAGTGGGCAGGCCCAACAGGCGGGGAATCAGTAAGGATAACGGAGCTGTTACCGTTAGTCAGCTGGACCCTACTGAAGGTCAGGGAGCATTCATCGAGACAGACCACTTTCTGGACCATAAAACACCTGAGAGCTGGTGGAGTGGCTCAAGTGGTAGAGCACCTGCCTAGCAAGCATGAGGCCCCGAGTTCAAACCCCAGTGCTGCCAAAGGGGGAGGTGGAACAAAACATCTGAACAAATGTAAAGACATTGTCTGCTCTCAGACAATACAGTTAAGCCAGCTATCCATCGCAGAAATACAGTTGGAAAATCCAAAAGGATTTGGAGATTAAACAGCACACTTCTAAATAACACATGCCTTGAAGAGAAGTCTCAGGAGAAATTGAAAAATATTTTCAACAAATGGAAAATATGACTTGTATAGAGCCATGGGCTGCAGTAAGTCCCGGAGCAGACTTCCAGCACTGAATAAGGGGGTTTGGAAAAGAACAAAGATCTAAAGTCAGTGCCATAGCTTCTATTCTAGGAAATTAGAAAAATAAGAACAGATTAGATCCAAAATAAGCAGAAGAAAACAAATACAAGTTAGAGCAGAAATTAATGAAATTGGAAACAGTAAATCACCACCAAAAAAGCAGTGAAACAAAAAGCTGGGCTCCTTAAAGAAATCAAGAAAATTGACAAACCTTTAACCATGTAACTAGGAAAACAAAAACGCTGCAAAATTATCGATATTAGAAATAAAAAAGGGCATCACTACTGACCCCGTGGACATTAAAAGGATGATAAAGGAAAGTGTGAATAACCTTATGCCCACAAATTCCCTTCTCTCTGTCAAGGAAATAAACCATGCAGGGTAAGACCTGCATTTACACGCTTGTTACTTGGCTGTGCGCTCCAGTCCTTTCAGCATTGTGCTAAAACTCAGGTGCCTACCAACTGATCAAGTAGACCAATCCCTTGCAAGATACAATCTAGCAAAAGTATCCCAAGATAAAGTAGATAATCCCAGTAGGCCCACATCTATTAAGGAATAGAAGCAATAATCAATGACCTTCTAAAACAGAAGGCGTCTACACCCACCTTCTTCCAAACACCTAGGCAAGAAATTATACGAATTCTCTGTAATTTCTTTCAGAAAATAGAAACCAAGGGATTACTTATGAGCTCATCCTGTGAGGCCAGCATTACCCAACAGACCCAAACAGCCAAAGACATGATAAGAAAGGAAAAATATAAGTACTTCTCATGAACAGAGATGCAAATATCCCAAACAACATATTGGCAGTAGGACAACCACAGAAGCATGAAATAGCCAGCCACTTACTGACCCAGAACAAACAACACAAGCAGGCATGGCAGAGCAAAGGATGATCTGCCAATGCAAGTCCAGAGACAGTGACAATGTGCAGAAAAAAGTCATGAGAGTAAGAGCACTGGTAAGTCTGCACAAGCAAAAAAATGTTCCCAGAGTGGGGAACATCAACCACCATTCAAGAAAGCAGAAGTAAGGAGATAGCCCATATTAACCTATCGTATATATCAAATAAGAAACACAATCAGAATTGAGACTCTGGAGAACTCCACCGACAGAAGTCATACGTGTGCACGGTAAATCCCAGAAACCCAGAACCACCTTCTGCAGTTCCAGAGGAGCCTGTGGAAAAAGTATCAGTCACATGGTGACAAAACATTACCCAGTGAACTACAACAATTGTAATGATTCAAATAAAATAAGCTGCAAAAAGGGAAAAAATGACAAATGAAAACCAGCCATGTACAAAAGGAATTATATGCCAAGACCAATTGGAATTTATTCCATTAAGAATGGCAAAGTGCACAGGAAAAAAATGAAATGTGACTGTATGAAAACACGTAATCATAGAATGTCAGTATCTCAGCCCCCCAAGACCTGAAAGTACTCAAGAGAATTTACCCAACCTCTAACAAAAACACCAGAATCTAGGAGACAATGCAGTAAGGCAAAATTCTGAGGAATTTGCTTCCAAATTTCATTTTTATAGCTCTCCAAACTACCAATCCTAATAAAGGAAAAACATATTTTCAGATATATGAGCTCTCAAACGTTTTACCCATTGCACACCAATTATCATGAAACTATGGGAGAGGGCTTGCTTTGTAAAATTAAGAAAGCCAAGAGAAAGATGTGTGGGGGGGTCAGTAAACCAGGGGTCCAACATAAGAGAAATCTAACAGAAATTCCCAAGACAACAAAGAAGTTCCACCTGACGTACCAACCAAAAAAAAAAAAAAAGATGTGTTCATCTTGGAACTGAACGATGGCCAAAGATGATGGAGGAGGAAAAAGAAAATTCTAGTGGATTACTAGAATTACAGAATATTACTGAATGTGTTTCTTTGGCCTGTATTGAGAGGAATTTTAGAATTCTACAGCAGCATTCAAAAGAAGTTATGATGAGAACATTACAAAAGCTAAAAGATGCAGCAATTTGCTCCAAGAAAAGGAGAGTTATCACAACTAAATAACATCGTATGAGATGCAACCATGCCTCAAATGGCTCACAGCTCGCATTTCACTAGCCCATATTCTTTTCGAAAATAAAAATTTAAAGGGAATATAGAATGAAAAAATTTAAAGGGCATATAGAGTGAGGGGGAAAAGCAGACAACAAACAGAGATTATATGATCCCTGAAAGAAAGAAACCACACAGGGTAAGACTTGGATTTATATGATCTGTACTTGGTGGTACCCTTCACTCCATGCAGCACAAAGCAACTTAAGGTCAAGAGGACGCCTGCAGAATTGCAGGCCTGAAATAACAGTGGGTGAAGATTAATACTGCATATGCATGAGAAATGAAGGCTATATGAGAAGAGATGGAGTCTCAAATGGAAGAGGCTTCAAATAAACTCTCCTAAGTCCCCGCTAGGCACACATGAACAAAGCGTGTGGAGAAGAGAAGCCATGGATTTGCAAAGGCAGGGTGTAAAGGACCTAAGAGAAGCTGTGTACAGACCAGCATGTGTTTGAGGAAACTACCTGACTGTGCATCCATACCCAGAAAGATTCACATGGACCCCTATTTCACATAATGCACAAAAAAAAAAATTAATACCCGATGGCCACCAAACCCCTCCAAAAACTCTACCTAAAGGTGAGAGGTAAGCACATAAAAGCCCTGGAAGAAGACAGAGGAGCAAATTGATTGGATAAAGGATATCAGATGCCACATCCAATGTGCACATGTCAGAGGGAAGAAACATAATTAGGACTTCACTAAAATTTAAAACTTTTGTACATCGAAGGTGCACCTTAAAACTGGGCATGGTGGCTCACACCTGTGATTCCCACTACTAGGGAAATAGAGATCAGGAGGATTGCTGTTAGAGGCCAGCCTGGGCAAAAACACAAGACTATCCAAGCACTAACTAAAGAAAAAATGGGCTGGGCCATGGTTCAAAGTGGTAGAGCCCCTACTTAGCAAGAACGAGGCCCTGAGTTCAAATTCCAGTGCCACAAAAAGCCGCACTTTCAAAGAGAAATTGAGAGGATGAGAAAGAGTGTACTTATGTCCAGAATAAAGAATTCAATAAAATAATAAAAAAGGCAAATAACCAGTTATTTGGCAAAGGATCTCAATAGACATCCAAAGAAGATATACAAATGGTTAATGAGCACATAAAACTTATCCCAACATCATTAGCCATCAGAAACACAAGTCAAAAAGCACAATGCAATACCACCAGGACAGCTGCAGTCAAAAGCATGGAAACAACAGGTGCTGACATGAACGTGGAGGAGTTGGAAGCCTCATGTGTTTGTGATGGGAAGGTTAAGTGGTGCACCCACTGCAGAGAAAAGCTTGGCATCCCTCAAAATGCTAAACGTAAGAGCTCCTCTGTGACCCATCAGTTCCCTTCTTAGCTATGGACTCAAGAGAAATGAGAACATTTTTTCCAACTAAAACTGTGCCTGGATGTCCCTAGCAGCATTGTAACAAAACAGAAATAACCTGAATCAACACGGACTGATGAACAGCAAATAAAATGTGTTGTTATACAATCAGTAAATATATTACATCTGTGCCCAGAGCCTGGGGAAAACATCTTAGAATGCCAGGGTATTTCTTCCAGATTTGATGATACAATGAGATACTTTTTTTTTAAGTGCCCAAAACACCAAGATCAAGGTAACACAGATGGCTTGCTTTTCACTCCCATTAAGCCTCTCTCACTAGTTTCACACACCTTTGTAATCCCTTCTAAAATAGAATGAGAAAGTACATTCAAAGCATGGGTACTGTGTGCACGAGGGGTGTCAGAGGGAATCCAGTGCCTAAGCACTACTGGATGAAACATTCAGTGTCTCCTGCCACCCAGACAGTCCCTCCGGGAGCTAAGATGGCCAGACTGTGCGCATGCTCCTGGTGTGCCGCATGCGAACATGCACGCAAGCGTGTTTGATTTTGTGCTTACCAAAGAGAAACTTGACAAACACCTCCCTAACTAAGTGATGGGAAAAAGCTGTCAGACTGGGTGACAACATGTGCAAGACCTTGAGGGAGCAGTGGCAAGTGGCAAGTGGCTTTCTGAAGTGACTTCCCCAGTCTGGGCTCCACCAGCAGCCCATGGCGGGCCTCCACTTTCCCCAGAGTTCTTAGCATCGTACATTTCTCTAGCTCACGCCAGCCTTATGGGTGAAAAATGCTTTCTCCATTACTTCAATCCCTCTTGTTACCGTTGACTTTGACCTTCATTTATAAAGTAGATCAAAGGGTGGGCAAATGAGCACAGCTGATGGGAGGTAGATATAATGCATGGCTCTATAAAGGAGCACAGCTCTGTAAGTATACTAAAATCATCAAATTCACAGTGGGTAAATTTTACAGTATGTAAATTATCCCTCAGTAAAGCTGTTTGTAAAAATTAGAACTAGCACAAGAGTGCTGCCACTCCACAGTTGAACTCAGTTGGGGGTGGGGCGGCAGGCAGTGAAAAAAGGGAGTTCTAAGGCAGAAGTAATAAAACCAGAAAAACTGAAATGAAGTAAAATTAAAGAATTGGAAATGAAGGAACAAAACATTTTTTCAGAAAAGACTGTCTACATTAAACACCAAATTTATTATTATAGAGTTTAGCAAAATGGGCAGATTTTTTTTTTTGCTCAATTAAAATGACATTTCTATATGCAAGAAACAATCAGGAACAATAATTTTATATTAGCAACCAAAAATATAAGGTACTTTTATTTGTAAATAAATCTAATAAAAACATTCAATCTCCTAATTAGAACATTTCAAAGCTTTATTGAAGGAGACTAAAGGAAGCCAGGTGTGGTGGTGCACAGCTGTAATCTCAGTGCTTTGGAGGCAGAGGCAAAAGGGTCATTAGTTCAGACTAGCTTGGGTTACATAGCAAGTTTAAGGCAATCTGAGCTACATAGCAAGACCCTGCTTCAAACAACAAAGGGCTGGGATGTAGCTCAGTGACTGAGCACTTGCCTGGCAAGTACAAGGCCCTGGGTTCCATCCCCAGCACCATAAAACAAAAAGACAAAAATAATGAAGGAGATCTAAATATATGGAGTACTAGATCTTGTCATTAGATAAACTTAAGGGCTGGTGGTGTGGCTCAAGTGGTAGAGCGCCTGCTTAGCAAGCATGAGGCCCTGAGTTCAAACCCCAGTACCACCAGAAAAAAAAAAAGAATTCTCCCAAAATTTCTTAATAGATTTAATCTAATTCTAATCATGATCCCAATGATGATAGAAGTTTATAAGTAGATTATAAAGTGTACTTTGAAATGGAAGGTGTCCACCATAGCAAAGACATCCCAGAACAACAGTAAGGATGACCCCATAGAGCACTGTGAGGTCGAGATATGTTAGGAAGCTCTACTGATTAACATGAAGGTTTGGAGAGGATGCTGGAAAGAAGCAAGTAGAGCAATCCCCAAGCTTCATACAGAACCACACCCCATGCACATTCCCAGTAACAAGAGTGGGGAAAGATTAACACCAATAGGTGCTACCGCAGCAAACATAGGCCGAGTCTTTCCCGACAGAGTTGAAAATCAAGCCTCAAAGGATCAAATTGTTTCCAAGTAATTTGGCTGTACCCCAGAACAAGGCTCAAAAACATCTAAAAAAGCAAATCCTGCTCCTAACACCATAAAACTGACAGTGTCAGCAATGTGATCAAATGTCTGCAATGTGATTACCATGGATGCAAATAATCTAAGGGAAAACATGACCCAAAATAAAAATAAAACCAATCAACAGACAGATACGAAATGGCATCAAATTACTAGACATGGGCTTTAAAACAGCTAATGTAAACCTGTATCACGGGTTCAAAATGGTGTACATAGTAAGAAAACACGAAAGATATAAAGATTCAGCTCAAGCTTGTAGGGATGGAAGTACAATATCTGAGATTAAAACATGCTGGAGGCATCGTGGCTCACACCTGTAATCCTAGATTCTTGGGAGGTAGAGATCGGGAGGATCGCTACCCAGGCAAAATCTTCATAAGACCCAATATCAAAAATGGCTGGGCATCCCAGCCTGTTTTCCCAGTTACTTGGGAAAGCAAAAATAGGAGCATTAGGATCCAGGTAGGCATAAAGTGAAATCCTATCTCAAAAATAACCACCACTAAAGGGCCTGGTGGAGTAGCTCAAGTGAGACAGTGCCTGCCCAGCAAGCATGAAGCCCTGAATTCAAACCCCAGTACTGGAAAAAAAATCACTGGATAGCAAATAACTCAGCTGGATCTCCAGGAAATTATGCTGAGTGAAAAGCCAATTTCAGAGTATCACGGTGTAGAGTGACACTACTTCAGAAATGGAGAGTGGATTGGTGGTTACCAGGGCCTGGGGTTGGGAGGAAGTAGCCGGGCAGGACACAGGTGTGTGTAG
Organism: Castor canadensis; assembly: GCF_047511655.1. Lineage (NCBI taxonomy): Eukaryota > Metazoa > Chordata > Mammalia > Rodentia > Castoridae > Castor > Castor canadensis. Next base: position 65,160,684 of record NC_133389.1, read on the forward strand.
CTACAGAAGGCACTGGGCATCTTTGCAGTGTTGAAACTCTTCAGTCCACTGACAATGGTGCTGAGTATGTGATCATACGTGGATTACACAGATGTCACCATCTTGGTGTATACTTTACTGCAGCTTGGCAAAATGTGGCTCTTAGTAAACACTGAGCATGCTGCGCAAAGAACTGTATCATCTCCATTATCTCTCACTTTAGCACAGATTCTACAATTACCTAACATTGTCATCTGAAAAGAGGTTGACAGCCAGTTCAACACTACCAAAGATCAGGGGACTTGAATTTATAACAATAGAAACTAAATGGAACACAGTAAGAAAAAAAGACTTTAAAAAATTTAGGGAAGCACAACAGCTATAAGTCAACGTCAGACTACTTGACACACATTATCATTGGAGCCCCAGAAAAGAGTGAAAGTTTGTGGGGGACAGAAAAAAATATGTTAGGAAATAACAGCCAAAGTTTTTTTCCAAATTTGATGAAAAATTAATCCCTAGATCTAAAAAGCTCTGTGAACCCTCACCCAACACCATAGCACAATCAAATTGCTTAAAACCAGTAGCAAAGAGAAATTCTAAAAGCAACCAGACCAAAATGTCAGGCGGTGTACAGAGAAATAAACATTTAAATGGCAGCAGACTTCTTGCAGAACTTTGGCAGATCTATGTACACCAGAAGATAGTACAGCAGCAGACATAAGGCACTGTAAGAAAAAAAATGTCAGTGTAGAATTCTACTCTAGACAATACCTTTCGAAAGCAAAGGCAAAATAAAGATCTTTTTTTCTTTCTGTGGTGCTGGGGCTTGAAGTCAGGGCCTACACACTCCACCAGCTCTTTTTGGTGGGTTTTTACAAGATAGGGTCTCGTGAACTATTTGCCCAGGCTGGCTTCAAACCACAATCCTCCTGATCTCTGCCTCCTGAGTAGCTAGGATTACCAGTGCCCAGCACTAAAGATTTTTTTAAGATATGTAAAAGCCAAACAAATTTGTTATTGCCAGAACATTATTATAGGAAAAGACTGAAGTCTTCAACAAGAAAGAAGAATGATGCCAGCTGGAAACCTGTCTGTCTACATAAGAAATGAAGTCCTCAGTAAATTGTAAATAACTAGGTAAATACAGTATGATGTTATTTCTTATGTTTTTAAATTCCTTAAAAGTAACTGAATATTTAAAGTAAAAATAACATCAGACCATTGTAAAGATAATAACAGATCTAGAAGTAAAATATGTACAATAACAGCACAAAAACTAAAGAGGGAGAAATCACAGTATATAGTTGTAAGGTGGCTGGCTCAGACTGCTCAGGGGACCATAACAAAATGCCATAGACTATATACATCTAAACAACAGAAATCAATTTTCTCACATTTCTGGAGGCTGGAAGTCCAAGAGCAGGGCGCCAGCAGGCTGGGTTCTGGTGAGGACCTCTTCCCGGCTTGCAAGTGGCCCACTTCTGTGTGCTCCTATTGAAAGGGAAAACGATGCTGGCTCTGATGCAATGTTCAGCAGTGCCTTGAGCAAGTGGTCAAGTGGGGCAAGCAGCCTTTGCACAATGGTGTCTGCCTAAAATAGCGCCATTGTGCAGGGGCAGCCTGTCTAACTGAATTTGTAAGCAGGGACTGCAAGACCATCTTTGCAGCTGCAGAGGAAGTTTGGTGATTTTTCCTTAGAAGTCCCCACCTACAGCAATAACACACTGGCAACAAGGTGTTAACAATCAACCAGAGAACAGAGGAGACAAAACCAACCAAGAAGCAGAAGCTCTAACTGCATACTCAGGGACCAGTGAAATTTGGAGGTAGGGGGAATAGAGGAAGAGCTAAAAGAGCAATAAAGGGAGAAACCCAAAGCACTTGAGCAAACTACCGGTTTCAGGGTCCTGCTACTTGACTCTCTGAGCAGCCTTTGCTTTCACTTTTGGCCATAAAGAAAACTTTGCTTTTACATTGCCAATGTTCCTATCTTTAATTCTTTAAAACTATAGAGAACAAGAACCCCCAGTAACTGAGTACCTTGCACCCATGCATCATGTGGCTTTATGGGGTGTGAGTGCATGGAAAGACAAAGCAGCTGTCCAGTGTTTCTTCTTTTAAGGACACCACTCCTATCATGAGGGCCCCACCTCCTGACCTCATACAGCCCTAAGTACTACATCACAGATTGGGTTAGGGCTTTAACTAGGGGAAGGGAGCATATCACAAGGTCCCTAAGAGTTGCTTTATTGTACATGAAGTTTTTATATTATTTCAAGGTAGACACAGACAGTACTTACTGAGGACAAAAAGGAATTATCAAACAAAATTTCTCAGCTAAACCAAAAGACAAGAAATGGGGGGAAAGGGGTAGGGACAAAGTAAAAACAACAACAAATTTGTTGGCCTATTTAAACCTAAACAAATCATCACATTAACAATTTGTAACTGGTGTGGTGTAAATGGTGTAAACACCCAGGTAACTATAAGATATTGTTGGAACAAGTAAGAACAAAAGCATGACCTAACAAGAAACACTTCATCTCAAAGAATATTCTCCAACAACTGTGAAATTCAACTAAGATTCAATACTACATGATACAGCTTAGTGATATAACACTTGCCTAGCATACACAAGGCTTCTTAGAAAGAAGCCTGGCCTAAGTGGTTCACACGTATAATCCAGGCTACTCAGGAGACAGAGGTTCAAAGCCAGTTCAGGCAAATAGATTGCAAGACCCTATCTTGAAAAGACCCACCACAAAAGCAGGATGGGCAGAGTAGCTCAAGTGGTAGAGCACCTGCCTAGCAAGCATGAGGCCCTGAGTTCAAACCCCAGTACAGCCAAGAAAAAAAATAAAAAAGGAGAAAAAGAGAAATCAGTAACAGAAAGGTATATGGAAAATCCCCTAATATTTAAGAAAAAAAAAAGATACACACACTCTAACTCAAAGTTCAAGAAAAATCAAAAGGAAATTCTTAAACTATTTTGAACTGAGTGAAAATTAACATGCAGAATATTTTTTAAAAATGGGATGCACCTAAAGCAGTATGCTGTGGGAAGTTAACAGCAATAAACACCTCTATGGGAGGGTTCAAATCCATGGACTCAGCTTTAATCAGAAAAAAACTGGGGAAAAAGAGCAAATAATACCCAAATGGAATCAGAGAAATTGAAGGCAGAAACCAATGAAAAGATAGTGTAGTGTCAGCAGGAAAATCAGCACATAGAACAACAGAGCTTAATGTAGAGCCTACAACAGAGGTGGGGAAAGCAATGGAGACAGAGATCCAGCAAGATTCCCAGCAAACGCCAGACTTACAGGAAAGCAGTATGCAAAAGTGAATAAATCCGTGAGCCTCAAGATATACTTCACATGCACACAAAAACTGACTCAAAATGCATCAAAGGCTGCAAGTCAAAGCAAAACCTATAGAACTTCTAAAACAGAAAATTCAAACTTGTGTTATGTTTGAATTTTTTTTTATGGTGGTGGTACGAGAGTTTGAACTTTGAACTCAGGGTCTCACACTTACGAGGCAGGCGCTCAACCCTGAGCATACCCTAGCATGAATTTATTAAGCAGAGCATCAAAAGCAGGCACTGTCACCAAAAAAATTATAAAATGGACTTCATGAAAATTAAAATATTTTGATCTTCAAAATATATTCTTAAGAAAATGAAAAGACCAACCACTAGTAGAAAATATTTCCAAAACATATATTCAATAATGGACTTATATGTATAAAGAAATCTTATAACTCAATGCTAAGCAATCCAGTTTTAGAAAAAGCAAGCAAAGTATTTTGACATGGTTAATCACTAAGGAAATGCAAACTAAAGTCTCAGTGAGGCCCCACTGTTCATCACAAAAAGCGCTAACATTGCAAAGACTACACTAAATGTCAGCAAGAACATAGAACAACTAGAATGCTAGTACACTGCTTGTGGAAATTTGGACAACAGCTTGGCAGGTTTGTTTTTAGTTTTAAACACAAACCTACCCTATGACCCAGCAATTCCCTCATAGGTAGTTAATAGAAAGATATGAAAGATGTGCGCAAACAAAAACTGTGACATGAGGATTTATGGAAACTTTATTGTAATCGCCAAATTGCAAGTAAAGTGTCTGTTACCAGGTGAGTTAGTAAGCTGTGGTATAGCCATAAGACGGAATACAGCAGTACAAGAGGAGCAAATGATTCATTCAATAATGGATGAATCTCGAAAGAATTATGCTGAGTGAAAAATCAGACAAAAGTAGGATCCTTCTTCATGATTCCCATTTATATAAAATTCTGGACAATGCAAAGTGATCTAGAATGACAAAAAAAAACATTAGTGGTTGCCTGAGAATGATCATATATACACATGAAGAAACTTGTTGATGGCGAAGATACAAATCCTTTTGATTCTGAGGCTAGATCGTTGGTATATTTGTGTTAACACCCATCGAATTGTGCACTTTAAGCAGGTAGAAGTTATTCCACGTAAGTACTCCTCAGTAAAACTGGAGGAAATGAGCAAAAACAGTTATTTCAACAAGTCTACAGTATAGGTCGTATTAACTAACTGTACAGATTACATTCAGACAAAATGTGTGTTCCTTCAGAGAAAACTTCCTCTTCCAGTCCTGCATACTTGCTGTCCATCTCAGAGGCGGGGACACGGGCTCAGTAAGACGATTCTCTTCTTCGAGGCAGAGGAGCATCTGGGCCTGGGGGTGGCTTGGGACTCTTGGTGCATCTGACACTTGGAAGGCTGGCAGGTCTGCAAGGGGCCAGGGAGGCCAACCAAGGACCTGCAGAGCCAGCTGTGGATTTAGGGGCCATGTGTGGCATCTGGGGTGGAGGAGCAGCATGACAGGTCCACACAGGTGCACACAGCATTGGGTTCCACCTGCCTCTGCCTGGGTTGGCATCCCATGCACTCAGGGCCCCAACCATCCAGGTTGGTAAGGTTCTTGCTTCTTCCCTCCACATGTCCTCCACCAAAGATGAGCTGCTGCCTGTGCAGGTGCAGTGCCAGGAACCAAGTTCCCCATTGCGGCTGCACCTGAAGAAGGTGCCTTAGAAGGCAACTGGGGCAAAATACACCAGGCCCTGATGTCATCGGTGACATCACTGAGTCACTGAACATGGACGTTCATTATCTGACCCAATCGAAAAATAGGTCAATGACGGACTTGACACACAGAAAAAAAGAAACAGGGTGGCCAAAACCAAGTAACATCAAAATGGCCATCCTCACTAGCAACCAAGAAATGGAAATTAAGTGAAGGTGCCATCTTACATCTACTAAGGAAAAAAATTAAACAGAACCAAGATGTTGAGCAAAGAAAATTCTTTCATGCTAGTTAGTGCATAATTCCTATATTTAAAAATAATTGTGCATTGCCTTCTGAGACTCCAGAATTTCTCTGCTAGGTATATTCCTAGGGCTGTTATTGCACAGTATACCAGGAGAAAGGCACATGTAATTTCCTAACAACACCTTTTAATAGCAGGAAAAAAACCTGGAAATCCCAACCATAGTCAGGAGAAAATGTAAATAACATATTGTCACACAATGGAACACTACACAGCAGTAAAAATGAACTGTGGCTCCAGCCTTCACATTGAGTAAATCTCAAAAATATACTATGAAATTCTAAAAAATGTAAACATTCAAAACTAAACACCATATTGTTTAGAGACACCCACAGTTGGTAAAACCAAGCATGATATTAGCAAGCAGAATTGGCCTTGTCCCATCCAACTGGTCACATCTATGTCATACTTGTTAAATATTTTGAATATTACCCCTCAAAAAACAAAAGAAGGCTGAGGAAATACAACCACAAAATACAATCCCTACCCATTTCAGGGAAGGAATAAAATATAGGGAACAATGTTCTATATCTCATACTTGGTTGAGACTGTTTTTCATCTTATTTTTACTTCTTTTTCTCTGTCTTTGTGTTTATATGTGTGTGCATGTGTGTACTCTTTTGCTTTTGTTTTCTGCAAATACAAGTATCTACAACCACGTTTTCTTTGATTTCCATATTTCTGCATCGTAATCAGTCTCTGAGACAGCCCCAAAGATTTGTGTTCTGCCATTCATGTCACTGTGTCATCCCCTCCCACTGTTAGGAGTACAGGATGTCACTGCAGAAATGACAGTGTATGATACTCAACGTCATGAAAGGCAAGTTCTCATTCACTGAAAGAAGCCAGCTGCCATGCTGTGAGCAGCCCTGTGGGGAAAAATATGCAAGAAGTAAGGCCTTCTTGCCAGCAGCCAGCAATAATTTCCATGTCTGTGAGAGTGACACTTGACACTGGACACCAGGGCCCAGGCAAGTCCTCACTTGACCACTGTGGCTGGTGTTTTCACTGCCACTTCATGAAACGCCCTGACACGGGGCAGACAGCCCAGCCCAGTCACTCCCTAAATTCTGACGTGCAGGAAATTGGTGAGGCAGTAAGTGGTTATTCCTGTTTCAGTCATCTGACTTTGGGCTAATATGTTTTTCATCAGTAAAGAAACTCTGGAATATGGACTAGAAACCTATAACAAAACCCTGAAACCAAGACAAGCTGTGTTTGGCTCTTAAGTGTCCCCCAAAGGAACATACGTCTTGGTGGCCAGTCTGTGGTGCTATTGGGAGGTGCTAGACTCTTTAGCAGGTGGGGTTCTGGTGAGAAGAAGTTAGATCATTACAGAAAGGTGCCCTTGAAGGGGGTATTGGGACCTCAGCCTCTCCTCTCTCTCTTTTTCACTTCCTGGCCACCATAAGGTCAACAGCTTTGCCACAGATCCAAAAGCAATGGAGCCAGTGACCATGGACTGAAAATTCCTGAAAATTCCTGAAATTTCATGAATTCCTGAAAATTCATGAGCCAAAAGAACTCTTCTCTCCTCATCAGCTGACCACCTCAGGTATCTTGTCACAGCAATGGAAAGCTGACTGTGGATTGGGCAGAGGACAGAAGCAAGACAGACTTTTGAGGAGTAAAGTTACAAAGGACTTCGGAGGAACTGTTAGCAAAAACTGGGGCCATTGCCTGTCTACCAAATGAGGAAAGCACGAAACGCACCTCATGGACTAGTCAGCATAGCTGGATTTTGAAGGGGCCATTGATTTCTTTCCTTGTTTCTCATACTAATATGCACTGGGGTAGAGATAAGCAGAAGTCTTCCCTTGAAACAGAAAGGAACAGTTGGGTTTGAAAATCCCCAAACCTCTCCAGATAACAAAGATTGCTCTAATTAAGACATGGTTTCTGGAAAAACAGAGCTCAGAGCCTTCTCAGAAAAGCCTGCTTTGCAGATGTAGCCCAGAGCACATCTGCAAATCCCTTTGCCATGACCTTCAAGAGCTGTGTGGGCAAAGAACAGGGCTTCCGAGGTTCTCAGGTGCTGCCTTCTCAACACAGCCTAAGGGAGAGAGACATTTTTTCTGAAGAGGTTTGTGAACCTGAATTTTGGCCAATGGAATACGCCCATTAAGACAGGAGACCTACAAAACTTTTAAGAGAAACTGGCAGGAAATGCCCCCAACTTGTACTGAAAGGAACAGAGAGAGGTGTCAAAGGAAGAGTGGCCTTTGAACCCTCAAAGCTGAAAAAAACACTCAGTTAGCCAATGTAGGCCAGAAGACTCACTTGTGGGCAGTCAGGGACTTTTCAAACCTTATCCAGGTAGACTTCTGAATTGCTATAGATCAGGAGCTCCCAAGTGGCTTCCACACCTCTCTTTCATGGCCCACAGCAGGAACCCAGTTCTTGTCCTCCCATGAGGGGGTGCAGGAGGTATGATAGGGAGGTGACTCGTCTCCTTCATTCACAGATCCTTGGACTGTGAAGAATTGAACCATGTAGCCTTACATGGCCTTATTCAGGTCATGCCATCCTGGATTTATTGAGGTGATGCTTTTACAGGATGAGACTTGGCAGGAAGGGGAGCTTGAGAAGAATGTATTTTGCATGTGGGAAGGACACCAGTCATTAGGGCTGGAAGGTGGGCTATGGCATCTAGTTCTCAGGATGACCCCCACAGTGCTCCTGCCTTCCTGGTGTTCAGACCCTGTGTGCTCCTTTCCACAGAGAGCCAGGCTAACACGAATGCTGCAGACATCACAGGGTATGACTTCTGAGACACGGTAATAAGAGAAATTTTGACCTGCCCTGGGCTTTCTTGGATCACCCATCCTTGGGGAAACCCAGAGGCCATGCCAGTGGCCCTCCAGAGAGTGGTCCAAGGAACAATTTGTGGAGTAATCTGTTGTGATGTGATAGACAACAAATAGATTTGAGCATGTGGAAGTGAGGTCTTCTAGAAACAAAAACCCAAGGGGAAATGTGGTGGAAATGACAATGAGCAGAAGCCAGATCTGAAGCTTTCATAACTACAGTGCGGAATGGAGGTCCTGACAGCAACCTCATGAGGGATTCCTCCCTAGACCTGTCTGGTCCCCCAAATCAGTGTGTGATAATAAATGGTGGTTTGTGCTTAAAACCACTGAATGTCAGAGTCATTTTTATGCAGCAATAGATAAGTCATACATTTCATAATAAAATTTTTTACAAAAGAAGTAGAGTGAGGCACAAGAAAAATGGAGAATGTATTAAAGAATTGAAAGCAGAGGTAGAGAGGGTCTGAGAGAGGAGACTGTTGTACGTGGGACACTTAGTCCATACTGAACTTACAATTGAGTCAATTACCTGCATTACGCTTAACATTTATAACTTGTCACAGCTTAAGGAAGTGATAGATCATTGTCATGTTTTTTTAAAAAAATATTTTCAAAATAATTGCTGTTGAAATTTTTGTGTGTAGTTTCCGTACAGAAACACTACTTACCGTGGAAGAAAAAATGTGAAGCAAACTATACCATCATGAAGAAAAATGTAAATACGATTTTTATTCATTGCTTTAAAAATAAACCATAACTAAGAAAGTGAATTTATTCATGGTTCCATTTTATTAATAATAAAAAGATTTTTTTTAAATCCACCAAGTGCTCAACTTGATTTTCCCATGTTCTCTTCCAAATTTTACTCAAATGCCTATGTCATGTGCTTGAAATCAAATACAAATGTTTTATTTCTTTCCTCACTTGATAAGGCATCTTACAGGTTTTTCATGTTGATCCATGAATTTCATCTTAATAATTAGTATGGGCTATTGACAGTCCCTGCAAGTTTCTTACAAAATTATTTTCTAATCAGAAGTGCAAAGACAACACAGATTCTTTATCCCTTGTAACCACTTGCACATTCTCATGAGCCTGCCCCTCCCTGAGTAATGCAGACAGCAAATGAACTTTGAACTTGGATTTTCATGTTGCCAAAGTCAGCCTGATTAACTGAGATCCCTTAGAGGGAGTTCTGCTTCCTCCCACTCCCCTGCTCTCCTCATGGTTTCCAAAGCCTACTGACCTTCCACAGGGCCCCACCCAGGAACCAGACCTGGCTGCGCACTGTCTTGTTCACTGGTGAGATGGCCTGGTCCTACTCCCAGAATCCTCCTGTTTGGGCGTCCCCCCACCTCTTGCTGACAGTAGGCCTCCTGGGTCTGCTTGTTATAATTCAACCCTTACCCATCCCTGGTCCAGGAGACTCACCTGGCCACCCCCATCCTCAGGGGCCCTCTACCACCCCCTACCTCAGCAGTCTTCCAGAACCAACTCCCAAGCAAGATGCTCACATCCACCCTGCACCACCACTCTGTGGGATTGGCAAGCAAATCTGGTCCTCCACCACCTCTACTGGGGAGTGGATGCAGCTCAGGCACTGATGTGAACCTGGCTACATTTTCATGTGTGATCTGGTGAAGCCTCACCCTGCCATCCTCCTAAGAAATCTGAATGCCAAGAAGGCCAAATCCCTTGCACTTGTGGCTTTTTTAGCCATCCTGTCTGGTACCTCCTCACTGAGCTTCTGCATCCTGTCCCTGCCTCTGCTGCCTTCTCCCCCACTCTGTTACAGAGTGTAAAACAAAATAGAAAGGTGACTGGGACCAAACCCAAAGGAGAAACAAAGACAGCAGGACCCTTAACACTGTACATAAACAACCAAAGGAAGAGAAGATCAGAGGCCAGGCACATGGCAAATGGGGATAGCCTCATGTGGAGAGGAACACAAGAGCTGTGAGGTGTCCACTGGCTTCAGCCGCAGGCAGGTTGTGAGTGGCCTTGAACTAGAGTAGTTTCAGTGGAGTGTACTTGAGGGAGAAAACCAAGACTGCAGCAAGTCAGAGAGGAGATAGGGAAGGGAGACCATGGTTGTAGACACTGCTTTCAAGAGATGAGCTGCAGGACACAGACTGCAAATGTGGCATAGAGACAAATGTCTTTGTCTTTGTTGGATGGGGCCCAATGTGAGCGAGATAAATACTCATGAGAACTGGCCTGACATGACAGACAGGCTAGATATTCAGGCACATTCTCTTTCCGTCCCTTCTATCTTTCTCTGTCAGCAAGAGGGAGGTAGCACCACCTGCTCAGAGTGTGACAGTGGAGAATGAAGTAGGTTAGACATAGCTTCTGGGCTATGCACAACAGCCCAACATATATATCCTGTACAACAGGATATATTTGCAAGTAGTGCTGGATGCCCAGGTGACTCCAGCCAACGCAAGGGGACAAGGGCCTGAAAGAAGGTGTGTGTGTCCACGTGCATTCTCAGCTCTCATCAGAGGCAGCAAATTGTACACTGTGTCTAATAACTTCTCCAGTCCAGCTTGTGTAATCTCACCACATAGGCCCTGGTAAGTCAGGTAAAGATGCTGCCTGCACCCCAAGCTTGGGGCGGCAGGAGTGGTGCTGCCTATAATAGACAGAAGCTGAAAGGGTCCTTAGAAATCATCGAGTCAAACCACCTGATTTTCCACCAGCTTAGAGAAGCAGATCAGACTCAAAGGCAGACTCCTCAAACAGAGCCCAAAGGCATTCTCCAGTGCAGACTGCCTCAGCCCCTCTCAGAGAGCACAGCTCTGTCCCTGTGCATCCAGCCTGACTATGAATCCCAAAGGACAGTTTCACTGCATAGATGAGATTGCAAAGCAGAACCATCATTTGACTTTAAAGCAACACAACCCTCCACCCACGAGTGATACTAAGCTATTTACTGACCAAATTTATAGCCTGGAGGAGGGAGACCCAAGAAAAGCTAAGCTTTTGCATTTCCAAGAGCCAAATCTCTAGGTTTGGGCAAAGATCTTTCTTCTACCCTACTGTGACTCAGGGGACTATTAACCCAGGCTCACTGGGATTCCCAATGCAGTCAGCAGAGGGAGATGTTCACCACTGCTTATCTTCCCAGCTCAGCTTTTATTTGGAATGAAGTTCCAAACATGCTTTACATATCTTCTCTAGCTAATAAACAACCAACAGTTTGTTTTCCAAATGGTTTGAACTCTTAGTTTCCCTCTTCCTAACTCAATGATCAAGAGAAATAGGAGGGACTTTTGGGTCTGAGGGAAAAACTTAAGCAGAACAGGAAAAGGGAAACAAAGGGTTCCTGCCCACTCCTCTGTGTACATCAGAAAATGGAATTCTCAGATATCCTGGCTTAAGGAGGAAAAAAGACCCAGCTTTAAGAATTTCAATGGCAAATTCAATGTCCAGTCTTTAAAACTGACAAGGAGGTGAGTATATCAAAAAACACTGACTGGGTGTGGTGAACACATATAAGATTGTTGTTGTATTGAAGAATTGTTGTGGTGAACACATATAAGATTGTTGCTGTATTGATGAATTGTATTGTGTTAAAGTATGAAAAATTGTTGAAATAAAGAAGTATTAGCTAGTGTGTGTTAGGACTCAGAAGCCAGCCGGAGTGTGACAAGCTGATATGCTAATAAGCCAATCCTAAGGTGACAGTGTGGATAACAGAAATGGTGAGGTCACCACAGGTTATATAAACTCAGGCCAGAACCCAAAGCCTTGCTTGCCTCCTTGCCATCAGAGACCATGCTGTCAGAGTCCACCCGGGACCCTGACGTAGAGGCAGCCACCACTTGTGAGCGTGCCCCTTCTCCCAATGCCCACTGGGGGTCGCTGGTGAACCGTGAACTGGACCTGCACTGAAGGCAGCTGTGAGGATCCCCTGGGGCTCAGCTATGCCACCCCCCACCCCGGTCAGCTGAGAAGACATCACACAGTGACCGAGACTTGGGGGAAGGTCTGAGTAACTCCTGGCTGGCTAGGGTAGCAGAGACAGGCATTAGGATCCATAGGAAGGTGCTGTGTGAATTTGTTTGAATAAAAACCTTGTTCTCTGAAATAAGAGTCTCCTGAATACTGTCTCTCTGTACTCAATTGAACCAACAGGCGCTCACGACACTGGGATGCCCTGGGAACACAAACAAACATGGGACTCAACCCCTGTCTCTAGAAACTGACAGCACAAAGATGAAAAGAGACACTAAGGGAGCGCTGAGTGTGCTCAAGGGTGATTTATCCCAATTCAAATCCATCTGGCCATAGTGACCACTCCTCTTCGGAAGTAGATATTGGACCAGATTGTGGCACTTTGGAAACCAAGAGAGTGCACACAGCAGATTCTAAATTTATGAAGAGCAATTAACTTTCTAGCGTGCGACCTGAACGTCAATGTGCAACTCTTATACTCCTCAAAAGAATTCACCAACATCCTACACCACGAAAGCATAACTTCCTGATGGGCACTTCTTCCTCCCCTCTGGTCCCCACCTGGTCCCTCCCACCATGGGCTCTTCTCAGCAGGACACAAACCAAAATTAGGAGAGGCTCACAACAGCATCACTGTGGAGTCTAGAATCCTTTCAATCTCAGAGGCATTCCCAGAAACGGTCGTGTCCTTCAAATAACTTCTCAGATATAGAGTCTGTGATTTGTCCAGGTGTACATTTTTAGCAAGCTTAAGCCTCTAGACATGTTCCTGAAAAGCTGACCGCTGTTGCTGCCAGCAAGGAAGACAAAGCTAAACGCCAGAAGAAGTCTGGCGGTGGCCAGCTCTGATCCCTCGCCTTTGGGGCCATCCTCAGTGAAATCCAATTCTGCCACCCACCCCAACCCTCCCTTACTCCACAAACACAAAAGTGAAAACCACATTTGGCTTTATCCCCTCAGCTATGAGATCATGGGCATTCCCAGAAAGTGGGGGCTTTTTTTCAATCCAAATTACAGATCTCCAGACAGGGAGCAGGAAAAAAAAAAAAGTTTGCCGAACTATTTTTAAAAGGATAAATTGAAGGCGCTGGGATGGCATTTCGGGCAAGAGAGAGAATGACACTGCCTGGCCCTCCACAGTGACACACACAGTGACAGGCACAGGTTCTCATCCCGAAACACTGAGGGTGGGTTGAGAGGTCCGGCCTGTCACATGCGCACCCGGCTCTGTCTGAAACCCTGGTGTCTTCTGTCCCACCGAAGCACCGTCCACACCCACAGCCTTTTCTGGCACTTTGTCCTGTCCCCACAGCGCCCCGCCATGCGCCCCCACTGTCCCTCGTCCTGCTCAGCCCCCTGACCTCTCAGAGGCCCGCACAGTGACCGTGCTGTCCCTTCTGCCTGCTGTTCTGTCCTACCGTCCTGGACTGACATACTGGACCTGGTCAGCAGGACCCCCAAGAAGCCCCGCAAAGGCTTCCCCGCAGTTGTCTCCAGGACACCCTGAGCCCAGCTCCCTGCGTCCCCCAGGTGGCTGCCAGGTAAATTCCTGCAGGTCCGCGGACGCACCATGGCACCTCCCTGGAGCAACTGCTGCCAGGTCTGTCCCCTCCCTCCTGTCCCCTCCATCCTGACCACCATCCAAGGTTTCCATCATATGGTGCTTACCCCGAACCCACAGGCTCCATGCTTGCCCCACACAGCCCTGGGGAGTGACAACTCCCAAGTCACCACACAATGTGATGCTCCACGTGGCCCCAGCTCCACAGGGCAGCCTTGGCCACCTACCCCAGACACATGTGGCTGTACTTCATAGATTCTTAAACGCTAAGCTTTTTCCGGCCTGGGAGCCTTTGCCTGGACCATGCTTCTCTCCTGCCTCCCCTTTCCCTTCTCCATCTCTTACTGGTCCTCTACCCAGCCCAGCTAGGCCAATTCTTTTCATACTTCAGAGCCTCAACTTCAATGTCACACTGTAGACACATCAAGACAGTATACCCTTTTAAGCCTTCCCGTTATTTCTCCAGTTGTGGGAGTTCAACAGCACAATTGTCACTAATAAATCTTTTTTGCTTAAAGTGGGTATCTTCTGAACACTAAGCTCCATGAAGCAGAAGCCCATGCCTCATTGTATTCCCCACCATCTCCCTGGTTAAGATTAACACAGGCCTGGCATTAGCAGGCACTCAATTGGTACTTGTTGAATGACTTAATGATCCCTCAGCTTGATTGCTCATATGGGCAAGAGTTGCAGGGTTCCAAGGAGGCCTTGCAAGTCCTTGCTCTAGCTCTCTGTGGGTTCTGAGGAGGATAACAATAGATCTCAGCCTTCCAGGTCAGTTCTACTTCTCACCTGTTTTCCTGGCAAAATTACTGTGCTCCTGTGTACTCTTAAAGCATCCCAATTTGAGCTATAAAAAATATGGTTACCAAAGTCTGGCCAACTTAATGCAGACACAGTCTGAAAGACAGCCTCCCCTCTCGTGCTGGGCCACAGCCTCCTGCCATTCACTCTGGAGAGACCCCTGACTGATCCACCAAGCGTCCACACCCACAGGCACCCGAGAGCCCATAGTCTGCACTCCAATATGAAATGAAAGCTGATGCTTGGTTCCTGCCCCTTTGACACTACTCAGGGACCATCTTGGTGTCCTCAGAGGCACAGTCCCTGGACTGGCAAAAGCAAACTAGCTCCCTGATGTGAACTCTGCTTTTCTCACCCTGTTACACCAGCTCTTTTCCTTCTGCCTTGGGCTTTGGGCTTTGGAGGAGCTAGGATAAAAAGAGGAGTTATGACTGCATGGCCTGAAAGGGGAGAACTCAATGTGAGGAGGAGGAGGGCTGGAGTGGCTCAAGTAGTAACGTGCCTGCCCTGCAAGCTCAAGGCCTTGAGCTCAACCTTTAGTACTGCAAAAAAATAAATAAATAAAATAAAAACTACAAGGAGGGAATATGAGAAGACACACTTTGGTTCAGAACAAGAGCTATCTAACAGGGCCAACAAATATGGAACTGTCTCTCTTGAAAGATAGTGAGCTTTCAGTTCCCAGGGATGTTCAGAGCCCAGCCCCAGGCAGGAGAATTAGAAAAGGGATTTCACCATCAAACAGGGCTGGGTAGATGTCTGATTGTCTTCCTACTAAGGATTTGAGGCTTCCATACTTAAAACAGTTGTCCATAGATGTACCTGGTTAGAGAAAGTAACCGAAATGTGGATAAATCCCTATTTAGTTTGCAAACTAACCCTTACCATCTGTTTTCCAAGAATATTCTGGGTCACTGTGTATCCAGACAAAGGAATAATGGCCAAAAGATCACGACTGAAGAATAGGAAAAGATACAAATATCCTCAAACTTCTCTGACCAACACAAGTATGCACATAAATCCATCCACAAAGTATTGCTAGCCTGAAGGCCCCGCCAGCTGATGGGTAATGACACACTTCTCTAATATCAAGTGATTCATTCATTTTCTTTTCAGTGTGTCATTCCTGAAGTCATTGATTCACTTTTAAGTTAATTTTTTTAAAGCTCTGAACAATCAAAGATGAAGTTCACATCAGTCTCCCATACTTGTAAGAGTTTGCGATGGTTTTCAAACATGATTCCATGCTCTTCCTCGGGGAAGATCTTGTTGGGTCTGGAGACCTAAGGCAGATGAGTGAGTATCCCATCCCCCATGGAGGGCAATTATCATTCCTGCATCCTGAGGAGATGGAGGCCTGCATTCCTGCATCCTAAAGGAGAGCTACAAATCTGCCACAGGGCTGATGAGCAAAATGCTCTCAAGATTGTTTCCCCTCCCCCAATAAAGGTGCAAACAAAACCAGTTCACCTGAGAAAGCCCACGAATCCATGGCCAATGAGAAAAATCCACGTAACCCAGAGTTAGAACGTCCATAAAAACCCCAGCCTTCACCTGTGCAGCTGCTTCCGAGCTCTGCTGCACTGCTCTAGCTGTAGCCTTTCCTTTCTCTCTAATAAATCCCACTTCCTATACCAGCTTTGGCTTACAAATCAATCAGCTGCCTCACGAGCCAGTTCTCTGGCCTGTGAAGGCAAGGACCCTCGACACCAGCACATAACAACCTGAATCTCAAGAAAGATAAAACACACACACACACACACACATCTGAGAATGTTTGTGGCCCCAGGAAACCAACCCTGCTGCCTCAGGAAAGAAGAGCCATCCATCTACAAGGAGCAAATGGGCCAGGGGTCTGGCACACTGGGTTTGTGGATGCTGGAGTGGTTTGCCATAGGGATTGAGCTGAGACATCAAGTACACAGCTTTAGCAGTGGGGTGCAATGGCTCACACCTGTCACCCCAGCTATGCAGGAGGCACAGGTAGAAGGATTGTGGTCCCAGGCAAGCCCTGGGCAAAAACACAAGACCCTATCTGAAAAATAACTAAAGCAAGAAGGAACCGTGGGCATGGCCACCATGGCTCAAGTGGTAGAGCACCTATCTGACCTGTCTAGCAAGTGCAAGACCCTGAGTTGAAACCCCACACCAGCAAACAAACACACAACCTTTAGGAAATTCTGTGGATGGCAGTTTCCAGAAACTCCAGGGAAGGCAGGCATGCTTTTGTCAATGGGATAAGGGAGTCAGGCAGGGGCCTGAAGGGCTTGGCCTTCAATCTGAACTTCTAGGGCCGTGCTTTGGTGCTAGCAAGATTCTACCATGCTAGACAGGGAAACTGAGGAAGAAACCCACTCCCACAAACTGGAACGTGGGCACATGGATCTCCTGCCATACCAGGTGGAATAAGTCCAAGGACTTCCCCACCATCTGTAGACTACAGCTGCTGGTATTCCCAGGCCCTGAATGAGGATTAGACAAAGAACAAAGCTGAGAGAAATACACAGCTTGAACAACAAAAGACCAGGAGAGGTGGCCGAAGTAGACACAGTTAGGTGTTTTTTCCTCAAGGTAACATTTGCATGCCCCAAATCTCATCTTACATTCATGTGGCCATATACCCTTCACAAACAGGTAACTCCCAAATCCATCCAGGAAGCCTCAGCTCCCAAGCCTCTGAAATACACCATCCTCTCCAGCCCAGCCTCAGGTGTAGCATTCACTGGAACCATCTCATGAAGCAGGTCCTCCTCCTCTGTGAGGTCACATGGAACTCGTGTGCCATGTGGATATTTGCAGTTTTAGTGTTTGACCAAGGCAGTGCCTTCCTCACTTCCATCGCTTCTTGCTCAGGCTCCTTCTCGCACCTGAACAGCATGCTGTGCTTTGCACATCTGTGTGCACAATGAGCCCTGACCCACAGAATTGGGTGCACACAGTTCAGGACTCAGACCCCCCCCCACCTGTAGCCTCTTTTTGTTCCTACTGTGTCTCTACTTCTCACTGGGGCTGCCCTTCTCCTCTGCACCTTCCACCTCCATGCTTCCTACAGCATCTCCCTGGCATTCCATTGCCAACATCCATTTATTTACTACTACTCAAAAAACCAAATGGAAGCAGCATGAGGGTGATGCTGCTGCTGTCCCCCAAGAAAGAACCCCTGTCTGGAATCTAGAAGTGGAAGGGAACCCCAAATATCCCTAGTCTAATCCCTATATTCACAGTTCTCTAATATTCCTTCACAGGTGTGAGAAACAAGAAGTCTAAAGTAAGAGGAGATGAGTGACTTGCTCCTTTGGGGAATGAGTAAAATTGTTGCCCAAGGAACTACTGCTAGTTGGGGCCAGCAGTGGAACTGAAATTCAAATCAAAGGTCTTCCCACCGCAACGTACTCCCGGTTTTCACCTAGCATATAAAACTGGAAGGCTCCCTTCCAATCTCACTCACAACCAAGTGCACCTCTCACTCTCTGTGTACCAGGTGCTTTGGAGAAGAAAGTAAGATTGAGCCATTCATTCAGGTGTTCAAGAGTTTAGGATCCAATTAGAGAAGCAAGACATCTATCCATTAGGCTTTATTGAGCAACTGGGTGCCTGGCACCACTGTGGGCATCAGTGAGGCAGGAGCTATGCAGACTGGCCCCTGCCTTATGAACTTCCAACCCAGACAGCCCCAAAATAGACAAATAAACAAAAAGGCAAGTGTGGGGATGGAGAATGTGCAGCTGCCAGGGAGGTTGTACCCTCATGTATTCTTTAAGGTGTCATTGTTGAGCTACTGTGTCTCCACAGGAAGGAGAGAGTCTTCAAAGACCTGGGAGAAGAGCTTTTCTGGGACTAGGAGGTACCCTTGGGCACATCTCCTATACAGAACAAAGGCCAAAAGAGTAGGCAACCAAGGAGGAAAGTAGTTTGAATTGAGTTCAGAGAAGTCAGGCTCAACCAGAACATGTGGGGCCTTCTGAGCCCAGGGGAAGAATCGGGATTTTATTTTAGGAGATCAGAGGGCTTTATGTCCCTAGGAGGGACGACAACCACAAAACCAATTCAAAATAGAAATCAACATCTATACAGTGACATCCCTGTGCAGGGTGGACAGGGGTTGTCTGCGAGAGGCATCCCAAAGTGAACATCTGGAGGTATGGCTGACAACTGACCTCTTTACCTTCCCAAGTGTCTGACCACATGTTTGCTTTTTCTTGGTCTTGGGGAAAAGGCAGATTTGTGATCCCAAGTTCACTTTTTTATTTTCTCCCTATGTTTAAACAAGCAGGCTGGGGAATATTAAGTTCCTGTTGGAAGTGTTTACCTATGAAAGATGCTGCAAATTTGGGCAGGAGGAGGAAAGTTCTCCAAGAAGCAGGAAGACCACGCACAAAGACAACCGACCATATGCAGAACCAAGGGGAATAAACCACAAGGCATAGCCTGAAGTTCACAGCCAGGTCTAGAACAGGTAGGGAGTTCGGGGACACTGGCTTCTCAGCAATCAAGTTCGAATTCACACATTATCCTAGAATGAAGTGGGTTTTCGTTGAACTACATGCCTACGAGCAAAGGGCTAGAAGGACGTTTAGGGCACCGACCTACTTTTCCAGCTTTAACATGGGAATGACCCAGAACCAATGGGTAAGGCTGTAGGGGATGTAGCCATGGCTCAAATTAAAGTTAAGGAGGCCCCAGCTAAGAAGGAAAAAGGGTCACTGGTGTACCGCGCAGTGGTGTGAAGAATACCACCCTGCTGTCTTTGTGTGGGGCCCCTCCTTATGCCCTGTTGAGCACTTCCCACATGCACTTTGCACTCAAGTGTCGCCATTTAACAGTCACGACAATCCTGTGCGGTAGTCGTTACCTCCAGTTCACAGACACAGGAAGAGCCCAGAAAAGTACAGCCATCAGGGACTGAGCCTGGCTGGGCAGCCATCTCTGCAATGGACAGCTGTGCTAAGAGTTTGGGGCACATTTGGACCTCTTTAAACTGAGTAAAAGACAAGCAGATCAGTAGGCACATTGCCCTTTCAAACTGGGGGAGAAGAAGCCTTTAAAACAAAATGCTGGTGTTGCCACGGAGTCTCAGACCTCAGGATGTCCCTGGACAGGCACTGGCACCTTAGGCTGAGTTTCCCACTGCCTTTAATTCCCTCTTTCCTGACTTCTTCACAGACAACTCTTCTTATTTTCATGACCTCTGAAGATCAAGAGCAAGTGTGAGAGGCACCAACAAAAAATGGTTCGTGCATCTGAGAGGACCTCCCCAGTAGCTCCAAGCCTGGGCCATGCAGAAGATCTAGAATCTTACCTAACCCCTGCTCCCCTCTGGCCGTGGGAGACAGAGACTGCCTTGGCATTGCTGCAAACTCCCAAAGACACTTCATGATTGCTCTCAGTTCCACCTCAGCCATCCTCCATCCTACCATGATCACCCCATGGTCCCTCAAGTCATGAAACAACCTTCTATTTAAGTTTTCTCCAAGAACCTACTTGCACAGAAGCACAGGTGAGCAATATGGACTTTACGTATTATTCCCAGGGAACAAGGATTAAGCTGCTCACCCAGATCAACATCTGAAACCTCAAGGTCCACAATGGACATTACTTTGTTCAAAGTCCCTTTCTCAGTGCCTGGCCTTTGAGGGAAGATGGTGTTGCCTCTGCCGCCACCCTCAATGCCCACACAGCATCCAAGCTGGTGGTTCCTAGGTCCTCCATTCCCACCCCAAATGCCAAGCAAAACAGCCTTCCCCTTCCCACACCCAGTACACCCAGTATCCTCTACGCAAACCATACATTCCTCCATGGAAAATACCCATTTCCACCATGCATAGGAAGCACATATGTCATGCAGTATAAATGAGGCTTTTAACATTTTTCAGTTAGCTTACTTTTATTTGTAATTAAACACAGAAACTCAGATTTTGAGATTTTGACTCTATTTTCAGTCAAAAGTAAGTTCTCAAATTAGGGTCTGCGTCTCAAGGAGAAACTTGAAAGCTCACAGTCAAATCACTGCATCACCAGTGTTTGTGAGGATGTAAGCCAGACCTCACTCCAAACCCTGGTTTGGCTGAAAGGAACAGAGGGTAATCAGCACTTGGTGAGATTTCTCCACCCACCCTCCCCACCAAGAATGCAAGCTGAGGAGATTTTGAGAAATGAGACAGAAAGAAAAGAGAGTGGGTTCGAGGGACTTCAGAAAACAACATTTGGGGAGAGAAAGACCGAGGAAAGAGAGAAGGCTGAGATTTAGAAAGAGCGAGAGAAAGAAAGGGATGTTGAAAGAGATGGAGTCCCCTTCTTCATTTCCCCTCAAAACCTCAGTCTCAAAATGCATTATTCATCTTGTCAGAGTTCAATGCAGGCAATTATCTGTCAGAAACAAGGACCTACTGGCTCTGACCAGAGGGCAGGCAAGCCAGCAGCCTGAAGAGAGGGAGGTAGCTGCCCTAGCAGGGATGGTCCTGGGTGAGGAGAGATAAAGCAGAATGTTTGGTTGCCAACTCCTGGTCATGGTTAACTGACGGACATTGTAGTGTGAGAGCACCCACTGACCACTCAAGGCAAGGCCCAATTGTAGCCCGTAAAACTATTTCAAGTTTTCTCTGGACAGAGGGATTGTACTCAAAACAAGAAGTGGATTCCCAAACCTTACTGTGAATCCCTTTCCTTCTATAAGGTTTTTAAAAGTTTTTAGGCCACCCTCCTCCATTAAAAAAAAAAAAACCCTCAAAATTTTCCTAAGAGCAAGGGGAAAAGGGACTGCTTATCTCCTGTCTTCTCAGTTTTCACTTCCTTCTTAGGGTTGTCTTATTTTTATCCCTTTCTCAGTTCCAGCCTCAGCCAACCAATTTTTCTCTCTGAAAAATGTGAATAAAGCAAAAGGTACCAAAAAATAAAGAGGATCCTCATCTCTCCAGATGGCAAAGACCAGGGAGATGGTGTGTGGTGTTAGCTGATCCCTGGATCCTTCCTAAACATGACCTCCTGCCTGGACAGCCACAGTAACAGCGGTGGCCCCGCCAGTTTCCACCTGCCCTCATAGTCACCCTGCTTGTTTTTGTGAGCCTCAACCGACCTGGAAAGGCTGATATTCCCTAAAAGGTTCTGATCTGTGACTGAACAGATTAGAAAGTGACCAAGTCACATTTACAAAAAGGTAGGTTTTGAGTCCCGCAATGGTTCACGTATTGCTTCTAGATAAATTCTGGACCCCAGTGATTTTGTCTGTGTTCTCTACCAAAACAATTCAGCTTACAGAATCTTTACAAACACTTCCTTGTTTCATCCTCCCTTCTTGCAGGCAAGATCTTAACAGCAAGGACAAATAACAACAGCAGCCAGAGGCACGAGACTAAAACAGTCCAGTTTGTCACAGAGAGGACAGAAGCCACACTCCCCTGGCCAGCTCTTACCACAGGGATGACCGTGCCCAAAGATGCCTGCTTTCTAGGTTTTTTTTTTCCAAGAGAAGCCAGAAACATACTTTTTGTACTTGGAAGGATCCAATTTTTTTATGTCTGCTAAGATACTATGCGAGCCAAATAACACTTCTCTGTTGGTTGTCTTAGACCTGAGAGATGCCCATTAACGATCTGTGGCCTGGGATAAGAAACCCTGAAACATCCCCACCATGGAGTGGATTGGTTGTTCACACACACATGCACACACACAGGAAGTAATGATCAACATTCCCAGACTAGAAACCAAACTCAAATCCGCAATCCTGATACAATGCCACTCTCTCTGCCTCTGCTAGGTCACACTGAAGGGATTTTGGAAAAATTGGCTGTGGAACTGATTATCAAACCCACTGTTTGAGTTAATATCATCTTTAAAAAGTTAAGAATTTTCCCCTTTTCTTCAGAAGGTGGGGCAAGGCACAGATATTTATGAATCACAGTTCAAGATTTAGGAGCATGATAATTACAGCATTCCTTAAGATGACTAAGATGAAGGATGGCAGCTTTGTTTTTAAAACTGTCTTTTTCAGTTCCATGTGAGGAACATGAACTCTACCCTTGCCAGCTGAGGCTTCAGACTGTGCCCCAGCACTTCCCTATGCTGATCCCACTCCATGGGTACATTAGTGTACTCTTTGCGGAGATGAACTCTAATCCAGGGCTTCCTTTGCTTGATGAGAACAACTTTTTCAAAGAGTCCTTAAAAATGAAGCAAACTACTCAAGTTTCCAGGCCATGCACCTGTCTTTTAGGATGGCAGAATTCCCTTAGAACTTCTGAGGGCACGTGAGGGTCACAGCCCAGAGATGTGCCACCTCTCGGCCTGCATGTGGTTCACAACTTGTGGGAGCAACTGGAGAGCCACACTGTCTTTTTGCATCATATTCCTCCACGGATGGGGGAGAAAAGGCCCCTATAGCCTCCAAACAGGGGTTCCATCTTCCAGCTGGTCCACTCGGTGCCTTGCGTAAAATCATGATGCTCTGTCCTGGCTGAACACACACAAGAAATTTCTTAAGTAGGCAATTTAAAACACTTAAATTGGCCCACTCAAGTAAATATCTGAAGGTATGCTATCTCCATTAAATTATAAAACATGACCTATGTTCAAGTAAGCACTTGCATTTTGGGAAAGCATTCTCCCATGAACAATCTCATTTGATCCCCATAAAACGCTCCACAGAAGAAAAAAACTGATGATGTTTTGCCAGTCAGGAAAGTGAGGTGAAATGGCTAAGTCTCTGCCACAAAGCCTGTGAAAGTAGAGACTGAAATTTGAACCCAGGGCTTCCGACTTGGGAACCAGAGCTTCCCCCTTTGCTCAGCCATCCTTGAGCACAAGGTGTAGTGCCAGACCTAGTCTTAGGCATGTACAAGAATGTGTAATAACTCCAGCTGCAAAGAATTGCTTGTTAAATGACTTAGCACATCTCGACAAACACACTTTGGGAAGTGACCACACAAACCCAGCCCCTTGAAGCCCATGTGGAAGATACATGGCATCGAGCATCTGTGCCTAAAGCAATGAGCACTTCTGCATTCCTCTGCAGTCATCGTTATAATCATAAGTTATGATATCGTACTGTAGGGGTCACTCAGGCTTTTATGGGAACCGCTTCCTGGAGCTGCTTTGCCTGCCCAGTGTCCATATGGGAAGCTACCCCTCTCCCATTCGTGGTTTGGGAGGAGAATTCATCCCTGCCCCAACCTTGGAGGTGGGCACATGTCCCCTTCAGGGTCTTCTCTCCACAAGATCACAGTGACTGATTCAGGAAAAGAGGTTGTGACCCAAGTTGCCTCAGTCAGACCTATTCCCAGAATTTTTCTGGAATTATCAAAAAAGAAGCATCTCTTTGGGGCTTAGAGAACTAGCTGGGAGATGAGAGATAAGCCATATTTGCCACCATACGGGGAGGGAGAAACCCACTTAAACGAGGCCACCACAGAGAGACAGTGAAGCTAGAGGTACATAAGAGTCTTGATAACATCTGAGCCCCTGGATGTAGTCAAACTTGAAGTCATTATATCCCAAGACTTCTGAATTGTCTGCTCCAACAAATTCCAGTTTGAGCTGGGTTTCTGTTGCTTGCCACCGAGAATTTTGGCTATTGAAACTAGCATTACTCAGAAGTAAACTTTGTGACTTGGTATAGTTGAATTGTTACTTGTAAGTATTGCATTTACTCTTAGAAATTTTATAAAGAAAGGAAAAGGCATAATTTTACGGGCATAGCATGTTTGAGAATACTTTATATAGTAGTCTTCAATAATATTGATCACTATCAGTCATGGTATTCTTGATAGAAATCTTGTATTGGTAAAAATTAAGGCAAATGACTAAAGTATGTCTCAACTTCAAGACGGTTGGCCACGCACACAAAATAAAGAGCAAAAGACTGTGCTGTTGTGACATTCTTCCAACTCTCAAGAGGAAGGAAAGAGTGGAGGTAGAATTGGACTCAACTCATTGAGTCCATGGAAATGACACATTTGGGGGAAAGTTTCCACTATAGATAGAAAAGGATTTATGAAACTGAACAGCTCAAGAAATTCTCGAGCATCATGTCTGCCCATTTATTCCAGAAAGCCCTAGCCTGAAAAAGGACAGAATTAATTTGCACAACATTTTTTATGAGTTGATTTGGGTTGTAGCAATTGTGGCCTCAGACCTTCCCAGCAGCAAAGAATATCAGCTCAGTAAACCAGAGAGGGTAGGAACAGATCAGAAATTCTCTCAAACCTTATTTCAGGTTTGCCAAATTAAATTGCAGATTGACAAGGCTGAAAGGGAGTCCAAGGATCATCTATTTCAACTCTATAATTTTGGGGGAAATGAGGTGCAGAAACACCCTGTTCAAGGATCTTTGGCAAGAAACCAGCCTAATGTACATAATGATGAAATTGGAGTGTAACCTGTCACCTGCCCAATTTTTTCAGATGGTTTTAAGTGTAAGCCAGTCTGCATAGAGATCATTTCCCGAAAATCTTTGGAGGTCAGCCCTTTCCATAGATCATGGCAAGCCTCAAGGCCGAAACTCTCATCCTCAGCTTCATAGGCCCCCCGATTATGAGGTATTAGGGCATAACTCATTTTTGATCTGTGCTTGAAGCCCATAAATCCTGATGTTAAAGTCATATGTCTTACTGTCCTCCAAGGTTGGCAGCAAGACTCTTTCACATCATTTCCTACTTCATCATGGTGACCTTCAGCAGCGATGTTCTTGTTTATAGATGAAACAAGGAAAGAACACTAGAGAAGATACTGGTCCAAATTCATAGAGCTTAGTTATCACAGAGCTAGGCTTGGATACGTAAGACCCCTGACTCACAGAGCAAGCTCTTTATATTTCCTGCTGCCCCCTCCCTCAATTATTTTAAGTAAATGCTACTTTGCCCAGAGATTGTACCCCTGAAATGCTTAACTGTGATGCAAATTTCCACAACCCAAGTGTATTTTCCCTCTGAGATCTGTGGTGAAGTAGCAACATCACCACATTAGCTGGTTATTAGGCTGAGTTAGTCAGTGTGGCAGACAGCCAGCCAATAAATTATAGCAACATTCAAAATCACCCAAACTACTGACTAAGACTAGCACTATTTCCGTAGTGTTTTGTTTATTATTAGGACATCTAAAAACCTTATGGGATAAAGATTAGCCTACCTTTTAAAACCACAAGGTTTTTAAAATTCAACAAGTATTTATCAATGTGCCAGACATGACTCAAGGCTCCAAGGGTACAAGAGTGATGAAAACACTTTTTTAAAAATCCCCACATGCCCTTACATTCTAGTAGAAACCACATATTTTACTCATTTGTCTTCACAAGTCACTTCAATAAGATTTTATTGAGGTTTTGTTTATGTGCTTGCAAGGCATTGTGGAAAAGTACAAAATCTATAGTATTTACCCTTAAAAAAGCAAGCAGTTAAGGAGACACACACACAGACATTATCAGTAAAAGACATTTTTAATGACAAAAGTTCAGTCCCAAAATGAACCCTGAAAATAATTTCGAGGAAGAGAAATCAGAGGGCACTATTTCAAAGCAACAAGCTTGTTGCTGGGAGGGAGCAGCAACTGTTGAAGAGAGGCCATGAACACAGTCCAAAGCAAGCTGGGTTTTGCAAGGGATCCAAGAGTATCAGGCCAGTGTAGTAGAAAATTCTTGGAGCCCCAGGATGCCCAACCAAGCTCTGTAGCTTTGGACTAGAAAAAGCAAAACTACCAAAGTTTTTAAATAAGAGACTAACGCTCAGGTGGGGGCTTCCTCCTGGCAGAAGATAGGCTAGGCTGTAAGAAAGATGAACTCGGGTGTCATTCATCCATCACCTATGCACCCAGTGTATGTGCACTGGGTGCTGGATGGAAAGAGGCACTGCGAACAGGCCTGCTGTAGAAAAACACAGCTGGCCAGAGATATACTACTTGTGATAAGGACTATAAATGAAGTGACAAGGGGCACAAATGAAGTCACAGCACATGACAGGGAGACCCTGTGACCCAGGAAAACCTGAAGACAGTTCAGCTGAAACCTGGAGGACTCACCAAGGGAGGTGGAGGACACCCCCAGGAGGAGGGGCTGACAGAGGTCTTGGTGTGTGTAGGGGGTAGTCCAGGACAGCACCCCACGTCTGGCAACAAGAGGCTGAAGGAAAGAACTAGCCTAGAGGTCAGGGAAGTCTCAGAAGTCACCCAGGGGCTGTCAGCAGGAACAGGTCCAGACAAATTCTAGCTCCTTTGTGGCAAGCAGCTCAGAGTCAGGCAAACAACCAAGAAAAGCAGTGTCCTTACAGCTCCGTTGACAACAGTGAGGACCCAGAAGCCATGAAGAGTTGGGAAGGAGCAACCCCTCTGTTCTTTCCTCAATCTATTCAGGTCATTAGAGAAACAGGAACCAAAAGTACTGTTGACCACTTATTGTGACCAACACACTTGGTCAGATACCACGTCACTGCCCAGAACGACTCTAGAAACAACTGGTCTTCTCTGGCCTACGGCTGGCTTTCCCTGCCCGTATCTGGGGGCAGTGGGGACAGCAAGTAGCTGAGCCAGTCTCTGAGTGTGAGAAGCTGCCTGGTCAGGGGACAAAAGAAGAGTGCAACTTGTCCTCTGAGACCCACCCCACCACTCGGCTGCCCTTTGGAACAAGACAGCATGGGCCCCTCCAGTCCTCTGTGTTCTCAGGACTCCATGCCAAGCTGTGGCTACATGAACATCAAAAGGGAAGAGCCTCCCTCAGCCCTAGCCTGTGGCCTGCAGCACTGGCAGCTCTCTCAGAATCCCACCTATTGGTTGGAACCAGCCTCCCCCAACTGCCTCAAGTTCTAACTGTTACCCATCAACTGCCCCCAGCAACTGCCATTCAGAACTACCCAGCCTCTGCCCTGCCCATGAGGCCAGGGCTCCTCCTCCCTCTCTACCATGGCTTGTTTGTGTCTCTTGAAGTCACTTCAGTGCACTCTCCAGAAACGAGGCCCTGTTTTCCACAGTGTCTAAGTGGAGGCAAAGGCTGGCAGTTATCCTGACTAAGGGCATTGCAGTTTATCAACACACAAGCCCTTTCAGGACCCCCCGTAAAGACAGTACCAGAGCAACTCAGGATCACACACTAGTATTCCTTCCAAAGAAGCCCATGCTGTGTAGCATGCTCTGGCCATGCCAGACCCCCTCAGATGGGTCTGAGGTCTAATGGCACCTTCTGCCTCAACACCATTTGGACTCAAGGTCCAGAAATCCATCATTTCCAATTTTTCACAGAACTGTGGGCTGCTGTGCAACCAAGCCCTGCCTGACATGATCACTGTGTCCCCATCATGCACAGACTTTCTTTACCAGGATACACCTTCTCCCCTTCACTGTCAAATTTCTTGAAACTTTTGTTCACTTTATTCTCCCTTATGTTGCTCCTACCATCTTTTAATCCTCACGGTCCTATCTTCCCCTACCACAGAGTGGCAGAAATCAAATGCTGAGCAGGACATTAGTGAGCTCCTATGGTCAGCAGCTATGATTGTGCTTACCACACCTGGGGACATACCTCTGGGGCCATCCATGTTGAGCACTCTGTTTTAAAGTTCTGTTTGATTATTGCAGCACTATTCACAATAGCCAAGTTATGGAAACAGCCAAGATGCCCCAGCACTGACGAATGGATTAAGAAAATGTGGTATCTATACACAATGGAATTTTATGCAGCCATGAAGAAGAACGAAATGTTATCATTTGCTGGTAAATGGATGGAATTGGAGAACATCATTCTGAGTGAGGTTAGCCTGGCTCAAAAGACCAAAAATCGTATGTTCTCCCTCATATGTGGACATTAGATCAAAGGCAAACACAACAAGGGGATTGGACTATGAGCACATGATAAAAGCGAGAGCACACAAGGGAGGGGTGAGGATAGGTAAGACACCTAAAAAACTAGCTAGCATTTGTTGCCCTTAACGCAGAGAAACTAAAGCAGATACCTTAAAGCAACTGAGGCCAATAGGAAAAGGGGAACAGGTACTAGAGAAAAGGTTAGATCAAAAAGAATTAACCTAGAAGGTAACACCCACGCACAGGAAATCAATGTGAGTCAATGCCCTGTATAGCTATCCTTATCTCAACCAGCAAAAACCCTTGTTCCTTCCTATTATTGCTTATACTCTCTCTACAACAAAATTAGAAATAAGGGCAAAATAGTTTCTGCTGGGTATTGAGGGGGCGGAGAGGGAGGGGGCGGAGTGGGTGGTAAGGGAGGGGGTGGGGGCAGGGGGGAGAAATGACCCAAGCCTTGTATGCACATATGAATAATAAAAGAAAAATGAAAAAAAAAATAATAAAAAAATAAAGTTCTGTTTGAGCTCTTGATATTACCAAGTTCTGTAATATGTGATGGAACTACAAAGACAAATTTAGACACTGTCCCTCTGGAAATTCAGAGTCTGGAGGAAGACAGAGGCTAAGTATTTCATGGGGACACAGAATAAAAGCACCCAGCCTAGAAAGAGTCAAGGCGTGGAAAGGATGGAGGAGGAAGTCTTCATATGAAAAAGTAAAAAGAAATCAGCTTTTGTTGTCAACACGACAGTCTTGGGGTCTTTGTTCCCAGACTCCAAGGCCAGGACAGCAGCCAGGCCTTTGAAAGGACCTGGACCCACACCTAAAAAGGTCTCAGCATCTCCATTTCTTGCCTCTGCCCCTGAACAACCATTTCATTGTTTTCTGTCTTCAGAGTGACACTCCCTGCCCCTACACCGCCACCCACCCCAGAGTTTGTGTTACACAGATGAAACCCAGTTCGGCAGAGCCATCTGGACAGTTGTGCAACACAAAACAAAAACACTCTATGCCAGCCAGAGCCTCCCGTTGTGAGAGAGCGCCACGGCCCGACCCAGGCAAACAGTGGACTGAGTGAGCCCGGCTGTGGAGGTACATGCATTTCCTTCTGCACAGGTTGTGAACTGAGTCCTCAGTACTCACATCATAAGCGCGATATCTCCGAACTAACAGCATAAAGCTCCCATCTCATTTACCCCTCTCACTCTCAAGTCTTCTCTGCCATCAGGTACCACTATGACCAATATGAGATGAGTATCTCTTATGTTCTGGGAGCTCAGCCTTTGGTGGCCTCTGCCAGATGTCTGGCTTAAAGCCTAGGACAGGGAAGTAGCTCCTGTACTGGAGCTGTTGGTCCACAGACTGAGAGTTGTCCCAAGCTCTCCTAACATTCTTCCCCTACCTCTGACTTCCAGAAGCGTAGAGGACTGATGTGGTGCACGGCAACCAGTGGTGACCACAGCCACTCCGGCTTCCACAGAGAGCACTGCCAGGAATTTTCTTCTACCATTCCAGCAGTGTGGCATGAGCACTTTGCCCTGACAGCTGCTAGGATTTTGCCATGCCAGCCCCAATGGGCCCACCGTGTTTCTGATGGTGATGGCCCAGTCTCTGCTGGAGTTACCTAGGCCCATCTCTGTGGCTGGTATATTTCTTCTATTCCTAGGGAGTGAAAGCTGTGCCTTGCTCCTCCCCAGTCCCATGTGGGGTGCGTTTCTAAACTGAAGCCTGCCTGAGTTACTGCAATACCCCGTATACACGGGAACTGCAGGTAAAGCTATCACCTTTACTCATGCCCACATGTAATAAGTATTGATCTCAACCTGATGACACAATTGGGAGCAGGTGGGGCTAATGCAGCAAAACTGAAATGAGATAAGGACCTTGCACACCCTTCTAATGATAATGAGCCAAGAACCAGGGAATGTGAACAGATTAATCTCGTCTTTTGGGCCACTGTTATTGCTCTGACCGTATCCTGAAGACAATGGTCTGTCCACTAGTTCAAAAGACTCCCTTAAGTTACTGGGCAAAGGCCCCTGAGCAGCGATAAGGCAGAGGAAGCCTAGCCCAGTGGCTTGAGGTGAGACTGTGTCTGAATTGTCGCTGAAGGTACAGAGATCCCCAGAGACCCCATCAAAGCTGTGACAGCACTGAATCCCACCTGCCATGACTCCTTCCTTCCCTGCCTCCCTACTCTTTAACCGATATCTTCTGGGAGAACTTCCTTAACATATCATGCAGAGAACAACATATGCTTTCCTATAAATCAACCAAATTTCCATTTACAGACCTAGTCTTCCCCTGATGGGGCAAGTCTGTTTCCAGTGGTGTTCTGGTAAGTCAGAACCTCCAACAGGTGAAGACAAAAAAGCAAAAGCCCTGATTTCTAGCCTTTGCTAACTTCCCTGATATAAATATTCCCACCAATATAAATATTCCCTGATATAAATATTCCCATGTACCAATTTGGTGTCCCTGAACAGGGAGCACATGCACTAGAACAAAGTACAGTGTGCATGCCTCCAGCTCTCACAAGGCAGAAGAACCAGCCCTTGCACATCCCCTTCCATCCTCAGTCCCTTCCCTTAGGAGCTTGTCCACACCTCTGAGAAGATGTGAGTCGTGTCCACAAGGACTTTTCCCAAGCATGGTCATGTGGCCCCTGCAGTTTGATATAGCTGCTTGCCTCTTTCATGACACAGGTTGCCAGTGGGTCAACTTGACCTCATTGTCCTCGTCCTCTGGTCTCGCTGCAGTGCAAGTGTCCTACCCTGGAAATAGGGCACATGGCTTTAACCTTCTCTTTCTCCTTCCCCAGTCTTTGAGCGTTCACCCAGGATGTGAGGTGAGATGGGGGTGCAAGGAGTGTTCTACTTTCTCTCTGAATTCTCATCTTTATTATCACCTTGCCAAGTCACTTCTTCCTTTGGGCATCATGATTTAAAAGAACTTTTATTCACTCACTCATCTTCTGAACTAAAACTAAACTTCCACTTCCATGTAGCTTATATTTGATTCCATTTCTTGCTGTCAGCCATTCAATCTATTAGTTACCTCAAAAAGCCTTTCAGGCCAAAGAGGAGACAGATGCAACAGAAAAAAAAAAAAAAAAACCTAGCGTTTAAGGATCAGAAAGAAAGCCCATGATAAAACCAATATATGTGACAGGGTGAAGTGGCAGGAGCCAAAGAAGGAGGTGGCAGCCAGGTCACACAAGGTATATAACCAGGACAAGGAGAGCAGATGTTTAATGCCAATGCAAAAAAGAAAACACTGCAGGTATATTACAATAGAGTGGCACAACTGGATTCATATTTTTTTTAAATTACAGAAGCCACTTTGTAGTGGAAACAGGGAAATCCTGCTCTGACAGAAAACCAAGTGTAAGAAAGTAATCATTTGAACTGGTGTTGAGGTGGCGGAGACAGAAGTACTTGAAATATATACTCAGTGTAGAAGTGACAGGCCATGAACACTGATTTGATGTGAAACATGTAAAAGAGAAGTAAAGAGTGCCAAATTGTTGGGATTGAGCCATGGGTAGGCCACAGTCTCCTCATCTGAGAGGTAGAAGAGAAGAAAAGGAATGGACTGCTGAGGATCCTGAATTCCAACTTTCATAGTGAAAACAAAATGATGTCAAATCATTAATTAAATAGAGAAATCTGGAACTCAGGAGAAGCAAGGACTAGACCAGATACAAATCCGGGGATCAGGAACATGTCAGCGAGATTTCCACCAAGGGCTAATTTAAAGCAACCCGGAAGAGAAGGCAGAGAACAGAGGAAAACTCAGAGCTGAGCCTCAGGATTCACCACCACTCTGAGATCAAGCGAAGGAAGTAGAAATCACCCCAAGGCCCGGGAAGGACAGGGAAAACAAGAGGAGAAGGCTCAGAAGAAAGTGGTCCCCAAGGGCACAACAGGGACAACTTTTGAGAATGGCATCGAATGTAACTGAATTCTATGATGCTACAAAAGTGCCCACTGGCCCTGGCAGCAAGGAAGTTAGTGCTGATCATGACACAAGCTATTTCAGTGGATGCCTGAAGGAAGGAGGTTGAAGAGTGAATGGAGCCTGAATTCCTGCTGGGAATGATTCCATTGAAAGCAAGAACTGTATGATGCAGTAAAGAGGAAGGATAATTGCAGGAATGCAAATGCTTGAGAAGGGTGACAGGCCTGGCTTCCTGAGCAGAGGAAGCATTTGATGGGAGTAGAGGTGCCTGCCACCTGCCAAAGGGAAGACACACATTATAAGTGAAAATGGACTTCCATATCTGGCCAGCAGATGGCACATCCATCATTGTTGTTTCTTAGACTTAATAGATTCCTATACAAAGGAGTGTTAAAGACCATCTGGAGAGTAGAAAATGCTTTCTCCTCTCCGTGCTTTCCCATCACTGATACTGAACCCAGATCTGGAAGTTCATCCCACAGAAAACAAATGTCCATGAGACACGTGTTGGAGAGAAAGAAAAGCTTTCTGCAGTGTCCAAAGAGTGGAAAAGTTGGAGCTTTGCTCACTGTGCTAGTCAGTTTTCCATCACTGTGACAATATGATAACTTAAAAGGAAGAGAGATTGATTTTGGCTCATAGTTTCCAGGTTTTGGTCTATGGTCACTTGACTTCCATTGTTTCTGAAAGTGTCATAAGGCAGAGCAACATGGTGGGGAACATGTGGCAGAACAAAGTCATGCACCTCTAGGGCAGCCAGGAAGCAGAGAGAGAGGATTTGTAGACAAGACATGTCCTCCAACTAAACCCCATCTCCTTACAGTTCATTCAGCTATGAACTCATCATTGGTTTAACCCATTTAATGAGGTTAGTGCCCTCATGATCCAAATACCTCTCAATAGCACCACCAGTGTGGACCGGGCCTTCAACCCATGAGCCTTTTGGAGGCTTCATATCCAAAACACAACTGTCACAGATCAGTCAACTTTAGATGGGTTGAGGAACTGCAAGCATAGGAGTAATAAGGGAGAGAGAGAAGCTAATAAAAAAGAGGACTATTCATTTCGTTTTTGGGGAATAGGCAGAGGTCTTCTAGGAACCCACGGGCCACCTCTATTCATTCCTTTCATAGTCTTGTGTTTCCAGTCATGGTGCCAGTTGGTGCCCTTAGCCTTGAAAGGGGAGGAAAGAAACTAGGCAAGTATAGGCATGTATCACAGCTCCGGACAAAATATTTCTCAAATGTTCAACATGTCTACATGCAGAACTGAGTAGAATGTGACTGGAAGGTATCAAGGGAGACAGAAATAATATGAAGGTAGGGATGTCAAGTGTTTTTATCTGATTCCAGGCACCCACTGCAATCAGCAAAGACTGGGTGTTCTCAGCAAAAGCAGCCTTCAAGCCCCCTTCAAAGTAACCTATGCAACTGTTGTCATTATAACCCACATCCGAGGTTAACCACTGCAAAACTACTGGGAGACTAATAATTCACTGTCCATTTGAGTGACCTCCAAAATTAGTGACTTTTAAGTCAACTAAGAGCAACCAAAGCTAGAGGATTTATTTAGGTTTTCCCTCAGTGACATCAGCATTGGCGTCAATTCAGGGATCTACATAGTACAGGAGGCAGCACGAAATGTTTAGTGAAGACTGCATCTGTGCTAACGTGAAGTACACGTAGCTGCAGTGGGCCTAAGGTCATTGTTTCCTAAATCTGAATAGCACTTACATGTAGACTATTATAGTATTTCTGGATGAACCAAACCAACTGCCTTGCCTTGATTTTGATGGTAAGACTGTCTTCAGCTGAGTTCCACATTTGACAAGTTCAGCCAAGCCTGGTTTAATTGATGTTGCCAGGTGACGATGCCTGTTTTCAAAGTGAGCCTACTTTATATCAAAACATTGGATGTGTATTTTGTAACCCAAGAGGCACAGAGAGTTTTTTGGTTCTTTTCCATTTTGATCTGTATTTCAAAACTGATCAAGAGCATTTATCCTCTGCTGTCTCCCAAAACCCTATCAGACTGAAGTAAACCTAAAAAGATAATATGAGATAAGAAGAGAGAAACAAGGTTTTTGGAACTGGAAAACAGATGGATCAATTATAATAGAGCAGCAGTGGGAAATCGGGGGCTCAGCCAAGAGTCACATCTCCAGACTCCCAGACACTGGGGATATGACAGATGGGATAGGTTTATCTAGAAATGCCGGCAACTATGGGGACAAAAGTCTTTTTTTTTTTTTTTTTAATCATACACCCTCTATCCCTTCCCCAACTCCACGCAGTTGAATATCTGCCCCTTGCTCTTGAAGAGGGTAAATCAGGATTCCTGAACTGGGAGACGTCAGCATTGTAAAGCCAAAAAACAGGCCTGTGTAACTCCATTTTGTACCCAGACTCCATTCTGTGGAGGCTTCTGCCTAACCTGGTTTATCTTTTTCAGACCAGACCCAACTAGTAACTTCTCTGTTTGATTCTGAGAAACCACAGAACCAAAAACCTTTGAATACATGTCTCTAGGCCAAACCCCACTGGGGTTGACAAGCCAGTGTAATTAGGAAACCCACCCCACCATCTGTCAGGGGGACCAACAACTGTCCCTTTCACTCCCCCACCCACTTTCCGGCAACCTCTGCCTCACAAACCACTTAAAACTTCACAACAATTATCCCACACCATCTTTGGTGTCTAGCCCCTTTCCTCCTTTGAAAAGTGAATCAAATTCTATCTCTGCTTTAACTCTGGCCTTTGTGAAATCGTTCACACCCCACAGGACAGCCACAGGCCTGGAACTAACAGGCATTGATGAAGGAGGAAGGGCTGAAGTCCTCGAGAGGGGG
This sequence comes from Castor canadensis, assembly GCF_047511655.1. Lineage (NCBI taxonomy): Eukaryota > Metazoa > Chordata > Mammalia > Rodentia > Castoridae > Castor > Castor canadensis. The sequence continues at coordinate 65,195,758 of NC_133389.1, forward strand.
GTTAGCTGAAAGCTTGCACACTGAATAAGACTCCCACCCCACTCCCTACTCAGCTATCAGAATTGCTAGCATCAAGCTCAAACTTAGACTATAGTGGCAAAAACATAGAAGAAACTTCTAGGAAATCTGATCACCTAGGAAAAAAGGCCCAACGATGCTCAGCTGAGGAGACACCTTCCCCCACTGAAGCATTCTAGCCACTTACCAACAAGGGAGATGTCAGAGGCGATATCCACGTGTATAGGAATTCAACAAGCTTTTAAGTTTTGGAACAACTGAGGGCAAGGATACTGAAACAAAAGAGACTAAAATAAGCATAAAAAGAAAACAAATTCAAAAGTAAGAAAATTTCAGCTGGGTGTGATGGTGCATGCTTATAATCCCAGCTGCATGTGTAACAGGAACAGTAATTGATGCTCACAACTGTGGTTTTAGCCCAGTAACTAACTAAACAGACATTTTTTTCTTTCTCTTTGTCTTTTCTCCCTCCTCTTATTCCCCCACGCAAGGGAAATCGAGAATGTTATTACAGCTTCACACAAAATCGTCATGCTCTCCTCCTTCCCTCACTGGCCACAGGAATAAAGGAACGTCCAGGACAGCAGGGGACACAACTCCAGAGAGTCCTGCCAGCGCATCGAAGCAGACCCAAGGCCACCATCCGGCCCAGCATCACGGCTCAGCACGGACATGTGGAAGCCCATGTGCTGGAGCCTTTAAAAACCTGTGCATGTCCCCACTCATAATAGGACTATAGTTTTTGAGACAGCAGATCATACAGTCCTTATTTTGCCTGGCAAAAATTGATAAACCTTTACTTCCTGTTCTCCAAAAACCGTGTTCTCATTTGTGAGTTGGTGTTGAGTTCAAGGGACCAATTTTCCAGTATTACATAGGAATCAGAGGTAGGAGAATCTCAGATCAAAGATGGCGATCCTATCTGAAAAAAAAAAAAAAACACTAAAGCAAAAAACACAAGCACAAGTTTCTGAGTTTAAACCCCAGAGTTGCCAGAAAAGAAAGAGTAAGACAATTTCAAATACACTCATTAATATCTTCATAGAGGCAAAGAAAATATAAACTCATTAAACACAAACATAATGATTTTACATATATATTTCTACCAAAGGGGAAAAAAGTTTTGGAAATTAAGAGTTTGATAGCAGATTGAAAATCAATGATTGAACATCACTGGTTGTTAGAGGGAGACAAATTCAACCCACAATGAGATACATGGCACACACTAGGAGGACTATACTGCAAAAGGCAAAGAGGAACAAGTTCAAGTAAGGGTGTGAAGAAATTAGAACTTTCATAATGACTGGTGGAGGTATAAAATGGTACAGGTAAGAGTTCAGCAGTTCTTCAAAGAGTTAAACATGAACCAGCAATTCCCAAGAGAAATGGAAACACATTCAGAATGGAAGGTGAAAGCAATGCAAAGATGCAACTGCTGAGTGGATAAATAAAATGGACACTTCCATGCAATGGATCTTATTTTGCAATAAAAAGGAATGACATACTGCTGCAGGTTCCAACTCATATGAACCTTAAAAACATTGTGCTGAGTAAAAGAAAGTAGATACCAGAAGACCTCATCCTTTATGACTACATTCATATGAAATATCCAGAAAAGGTAAATCCATAGGGGCAGAATGTTGATTTGTGATTGCCAGAGGCTGGGGAAGTGACTGTTAAGAGGTAGGGAGATTCCTTGGAGGCTTTTGTGACAGTAAATTTTGGTTGTCAGCTTGATTGTATTGAGAGCTGCCTAAGAAATTAATAAAGCACACCTTTGGATGTCTCTGTGAGGGAATTTGCAGAGATGATTAAATCATGAGGACTCTGCCTTGCTAAATGACTTAATCCACTGAGGAGTCAAAATTTGAATACGCCACTAGGAGTGGTGCAACTGTGGGAGGTGGGACCTTGTTGGAGGAAGTAGGTCATTCAGGGCTGTCCCTAGGGGCTGCTTTGTGCTCTGCTCCCTTCCTGTGACAGATCCACTCTGCTTCCTGGCTGCTCTGAGTTGGAACACCCTCTTCCTCTACTGCCCCCACCATGTTCTTCCTCATAGCAGGCCCAGAAGCCAAGCGACCATGGATTGAACCTTCTGAAACCATGGAGCAAATAAATCTTTCCTCCCTTTAATCGCTTCTTAGCTATTTTATCACAGCTATGCAAAAATAAATAACATGGTGATGGGAAAATACTCTGGAACTGGAAGTAAGTGGGTAACTTGTGCATATAGTGTGAGAAACACTGAAGTGGATGTTGGGGGGCTTGTTTTTTCTTCTTTTGTTGTTTTTGTGTGTTTTGGGGGAGTTGGGCTTTTCTGTAGTTTTAATTTTGGCTTGGTTTTTAAGACAGGATCTCACTATGTAGCCCAGGCTGACCTCAAACTAGTGATCCTTTTGTCTTAGCCTCCCAAGTACTGGATTACAGTGTGAGCCACCAGGCCTGGCTAAGTGTGTGCTTTTAAAGGGTGAGTTATATGAATTACATCTCCATACATGTTTGTATTATTTTAAGAAAATGGTGAAAGCTTGAATTATTTTTAAAAAATGAAAAAATCACCCAAAAAGCAAATCAAACAAGACAACTAGAAAATAAAAGAGAAAAATAAGAAAATCACAAGAGTAGGAAGTCCAACATCTGAATGATCAGATTTCTTAAAAGAAAGAAACCAATAAGTAAAGCCTAAAAATGAAAAAAAGCAAGAAGTACTCAGCAAGATGACTCTAATTAGACTCATAGCAAAGCCCACACTGAAATTTCAGAATACTGAATGCAAGAAAAGTACCCATAAACTTCTGGATGAGGACCAGTTCCATACGAAGGCTCAAGAATCAGATGGTACTGAGTATTTGAAAAGAAACAATAGAAACTAAATATTTGCATAGTGTCTTAAAATGTCTAAAAGAGCTAATAGTATATCTCAGAGCTATAGCACTTACCTAGCCTGGGCAAGGCCCTGGGTTTGATCCCTAGCACTGCAAAAACAGAAAGAAAAGAAACTAAAATAAAAACATTTCTAATCTAGAATTCTATACCCAGCCAAATTAACAACTGAAGCATTGTGATGAAGCAATCTTAGATATCAAAGGTCTCAGAAAATCTACTTTCAAGGAACCTTTCTCAAGTAGTCATTAGAGGCTGTCTTTAACAAGGTAGAAGGAATAAAAAAAGACAAAGCCGTAGCATCCAGGAAGTAGGGGCTCCTACCCTCAAGAGAGGGGATGTAACATGAGTCACTAAGGTGCTCCACAGTATTTACCTAAATGAGTTGGAAAATTATATCTACACCAAAACCTGCACACAAGGGCTGGGGTTGTGGCTCGGTGGTTGAATGATTGGATTGCCTTGCATGCACAAGACTGTGGAGTTGATTCCCAGCAACACACACACACACACACACACACACACACACACACACACACGTACTGTGTCCAGAGGACTATTACCCATCATTAAGAAAAAATGAGCTCTCAAGCCATTAGAAGATGTGGAGAGATCATCAATGAAAGAAGCCATCTGAAAAAGCTACATGCCGTATGATTCCAAACATACCTGGAAAATGCAAAACTTTGGAGACAGTAAAAGAGCTAGTGGTTGTGAGGGGTTGTGGGGAGGAAGAAATAGATTAAGGAGAGCACGGAGGATTTTTAGGGCAGTGAACTACTTTGTATGATACTATAATAATGAAAACTCATCGTTATGCATTTTCCATCCCCTAGAATGTGTACCACCAAGAATGAACCCTAATGTGTCAGTGTAGGTTCTATGCCACACTCTGTGTGGGATGTTGATAGTGGGGAGACTATGTGGGGGGGCAGGAGGTAATTTGGGGAATTTCTATATTTTTCACTCAATTTTGCTGTGAAACTAAAACTGCTCCAAAGTGGTATTGGGATTTGAACCCAGGACCTTGTACTTGCTAGGCAGGCACTCCACCACTTGAGTCACACCCCAGTCCTTTTCTGACTTATTTTGTAGGTGGGGTCTTGCATTTTTGCCTGAGGAAGATCTGAACTGAGCTCCTCCTGTTTACATCTCCCTCATAACTGGAATTTCAGGCCTATACCACTACACTGGGCTTACAGATTAACTTTTTGTCTGGCCTGGCCTGGCCTTGAACCACAATCCTCCTGATCTCTGCCGCCTGAGTAACTGGGATTTATGGAAGTGAGCCACTCTACCTGGCCTTTTTTTTTTTTCTAATCTACTGTATTTCAACCAGTAGCACTGCTTCCAGAAACATTTTCTGGGGAAAGCATCAGGATGAATAAGAAAAATAATGTATGTGTAAACCAGGCATTGTGGCATATGTCTATAGTCACAGCTTCTTGAGAGGCTGAGGCTGGAGGGTTTCTTGATCCCAAGAGTTCAAAGCCAGTCTGGTCAACACAGTAGGAGCCCATCTCAAAATAACTAAGTTAATATAATGAATGCCTATGATGAAATGTTATGTAGTAATTGAATTTTTTGCTTTCAAACACTATGTAATGAAATAGGAATAAAAGACCAAAAAGAAAAAGAAGTGAAAATAACAAATGCGATGAGGATATTTCCCAGGGGAGCCCTCATGACAGCTGCATAACAGGCTGAGGGAGCAATCAGTCCAGACAGGGAGCAGATGAGCCACTTCCAATGGGAGATGATACCCGCAACCTGTGTGTGATTAAATGCTCAGAGGACGGTGTGGGGAGGGAGCAGACTGGAAACCAGAGGAGGCAAAGGGTGTACTTTCTTCAGAGGAAATAGATCGCGTGCAGAAAAGTGATTCTAACACACTCAGTGGTTCCGTGGCAAAGATTATTTACAAAGTCATAATGCTGTAGGTACTAAATACTAAATGAATCTCAGTAAAGCAGCTTTGGGATTTTGAGAGAACATGAGAGTAGCCGTGAATGGGAAGGGAGTTGGCCTAGAGTGAGGAAAAGGTGTTAATAGAGTGAAATTTCTACCTTGATGGAAGGCCCACAGGTAATGCTTCAATTGAACAAATCAAGAAAGATGTTAACAAGTAAATTATAGGAGTTAGATAAACATTTTTTTAAAAAACTAAGTTAAATCTGTTACCTCCAGAGAGTAAGAAATGAGTAGAAAGACGGAGGACTCCAAGCTGTTTTGCTTGGAGAGGGTTGTTTTATTTACAGGAGGATGTTTTTGAGTTTTGTTTGTTTTGGTGGCACTGGGTTCAAAGTCTGGCCTTTGCTCTTGCTAGGTAGGCACTTTACTGCTTGAGCCTCACCTCTAGCCCTAATTCTTGGTTTTTGAGACAGAATCTTGCTATGTAGCCAAGGATGGCCTCAAATTTTTGATCCTCCTGCCTCAGCCTTTTAAGTGCTGGATTATAGGCGCATACCACCACACCCAGTGACACCTGTCTTTCATAAACATCAGTTTGCACAATTTGGAGTGGTTTATTTTCATTGGTTTGTGGGAGTTCATTGTGGATACATGTATTGCAAATGCTGTTGTCAGGGGAGCAAACAGTGATGGGGAATAAATGGCAGAAATGGCTCTGGGAATGTAAAGGAAAAAAATGGCAGAAGTAACTTTGTCTTAGATAAAGGAGACAGGAAGGCATCCTTAAAAGCAAACATCTAAGGAGATGTGAGGATTGGGCTTCTCACCCAGATAATAAAGTGCTACGGTCTTTCTCCTAGATAAGGGAGACAAAGAAGCATTCTTAAAGGCAAACATCTAAGGAGATGAAATGTAGATCCCTTGAGGAAGACAGCACAGCAAACTTTCCCAAAATAAACAAAAAGGGGTCTCACCAAAATAATGAGCGGTAGTCATAAAATGTACATGGCAGGTCTCAAGGACAGGATGGACTAACAAGGCAGTCCTGGAACGTCCAGCCCGATAACAACGGGGTCAACAAAAGTTAATTAGACAGCCAATTACAGATGTAGCTCCAGAGTAAAACTAGGGGGTACCTAAGTCAGACAGAGCCCTATATCATCCAGCCATTCTTAAGCCATTCCTTCTCTTCGCTCTTTCACTAACTCCCACCTGTTAGGGTGCTTTGCTATCCTTTCAATAATCTTGTGCTGGCTTTAACTCTTAACTCCGGGTCCAGTGTCTTCAGTCATCTACTATGCCAGGACACAAACACTCCAGTATCACTTTCTCTCAGTTGACTTAGGTTAGTGCAGTATCTTACAATGAGCAGTTCAATCCCTGCTTATTTGGAGGTAAAACTTGAGGTAGGGAGAAAGTTTGGATCTTCTAATGTGAGCATCCAGTTGTTCCATCACCATTGTTATTAACACTTCCTTCCACTAAGTGACTTCGGCACCTTTGTGAAAACTCAATAGTCCATGTCAGTGTGAATCTTCTTCTGTCTCCACATTCTGCTTCAGTGATCTATTTTCCTGACCTTATACACCACACTCTCTCGATTGCTGTGTCTTTATAGTAAATTTTGTAAAAGGATAGTCTCATCCTCCAGCTTTAGGCTTCCCTATCAAACTCCTCTGGATAATCTAGTTATTTGCATTTTCATATAGATTTTAGAATCAGTTTATCAATTTCTCTGAGTAACACTTCTGGGATGACCATTAAGATTGCATTAAACTTGCAGATTAATTTTGGGGAAGTGGATACTGTGAGAGAATGTCTTTTCTGTCAATGGGTATGTCACCATTTTAATGGCCTGTATTTTGGGCTTGTCTGGATTCCTACTGATCCCCTCTACCTGCGAGAATTGCCCACTACACTGTGTATCTTAACACCTCCCCCAAGTAGGTATAGAATTCCAGCTGGTCGAGAAGAGTGTGAACTTTTGATCTGGGCCAATCCAGGGGAATGGACTGCCCACCCTCCTTTGCGCTGGCTTTGTCCACGTGCATGCTTGGCACCCTTCTGGCCAGAAGTAAAGTTTTATGGTGCTGAGACAATTCTTTGTTTCCGTGTCTTTAATGGGAATATTCCTTTCTAACAGATTTAGTGCGTTGGTGGGGAAACCTGACTTCCATCTGGAGAGAGGTGATTGGAGGCCCCTTGCTCCAGGGAAGGCAGGAATTGATACCAACAGGCTTATTTCTAAAGAGCACCATCTCCTGGACATTGTCCCACAAGGAAATCACTCCAAGAGGAACAAAGCGCTTGGGGTATCCTAAGAGCCACCTCCAGGAATCAGAGAGGTTGAACACCTACCAGATTCTCTCACCAAAGAGAATCTGGATGGGAAGCAACACCAGGTACACCAGGATGGGAAGCAACACAAGTAAAAAGAGCTCTGGGGAAAGTGGACCCACAAATAAAATCCCTTCAGACAGCCCCTTAGGGCAAATGTTAAGATACTGGTCCTTGGATCGGATAACCCAAGGACCAAAGGCAAAAGAAGCAACAGACGATTAAATAGTGCTGACTTATTTTGCTGCAGGGGGGCTCAGATGAGAAGATGGCACCAAAGCTTGCAGGAAGCAAGTTTATTAAGCAGGCCAGCAGCAGACTCAAGTCCAAAGGCTGAGCCCCGAGAACAAAGGGGACCTTTCTTATATACCTTTCAGAGCAGGTTACAGAAATGGGGGGGGGTTACAGCTTGTCCTATACATGGTCACATGCTATTTCATTGACCGCTTTAACCTCTGGAGTAAGGTGACCCTTTTCTGGCCTCTAGATAACATTCCCCAACTCTGGTTTTTCTTTGTTTTACTATAGCACTCATTAATCTCCCTTCCCCTCCCTGCCTTCCCACCACATTACCCACTTTGATGCGTGGACCCACTTGTGGGTCAAAGAGCATCATCTTGATCTAGTGGTTTAGATTTTCATAGCACCATTAGACGAGCAGCTGCCTTTCTTTTTATAGTGGCTTCCGTAACGGTCGTGAAGGACCACAGTACAGGGGGGATTAGGCAGGGTGATATCAGGCATGCTCCTAAGACAAGGAATGTTGTCCCCATTAAGGTCTTGAACCATGCTAGGGTTGAGAACCAGCCCCCGAATAGGTCATTGGGTCTCCATCCCTTCCAGGTCTGCACAGGGACATGGGCGAGCTTTTTCATCTTGTCAGTAATCTCTGGCTATTGCAAGTTTAGGGAAGTTGGCCAGCGGGTGAGGTTGGGGTTCCGTGTGACTGAGACCCCCCACCACTGAGTCTCCTGAGTAGCATCATTGTAAAACTTTTGTCCCAACCAGATCAAGTCCCCTACCAGGGAGCAGAATTGGCTTTGTGGATGGGAGATACAGTAGTTCTCAGTATTAGAGATTTTTAGGAGGCAAACACTCTCCCTGTAGCTAGGGGGAGTGGTTTCATAAAAGGGCTCTTGTGGGTTTAGCTCTTTTGCCTCCCATAGCCAATGGTCTCCCATATTCGTTCCTCTGCAAACATAACATAAAGTTACATTTAGAGTTTGTGCTTATAGACTCAGCTAGTGAGAGCAGCAGGTTTTTGGTTATAACTGAGATGGGAAACTCACTTTGTATCTCCTCATACAAAGTGATCATGATGAGTTGAAAATGCAGCAAATACTGAGGTCTGTTTCCTTTCCATTGATTAAAATGTCAAACTTTTTCCCAACTTCCCAGCCTGTTTCATTGAGGTTGAAAATAGTGAAATTTACAGGGTTACTGGCACCAAGAGTGCAGTCGAAGGGGTGCTTCCCTTTTTTGTAAAAGAGCAGCAGTTCTATGTGACGTATGGACCTCCCCTTTTAGCCAAGTTGCCCATCTTTCACAACCCCAATAAGGACAGTAGAGTTGTTATAGAATGCACAACCGGATGTCCCACTGTCATCTTCTGGGCACATATACTTGTCATTTAACCTATAGGTCCTTTCCCAGGCTAGCCTCCCACAGTTGCCCTAAGGCCCGGTGTTTTCAGCTATTGCAGCACATGCATCAAAGTATATGGACACAGGTTTCTTGGGGTCATTAACTCAGGTGCAATTAATAAGCTTCCCAGTGCTGGTGAAGCTTTGAACCTCTAGCCATTGCTCCTGAGGACAATAGATGGGGCTAAAACAGATATACTGACTATCATGAAAGCACACTGAGTAGGTGGTATGGTTGTGGGTGCACGATCAGCAATGGTGCCTGCACAGGAATAAGTATGGAAAAGCAGAGTTTTGGTAACAGCACTTCCCACTCAGGAAGTGCGCATACATGAGTAACATTCCAAAGCCTTGGGGGTCCCCAAGTAGAGAGCTGACCAAGATTAGCAAGAAAAATACACAGAACAGACTTATCCTCAACTTCCACCATTCATAGACTAGTCAGCTTCCAGAGTGACTAGAGCAGGGCTGACATCTCACAGTCCATGGTCTCCTGTTTTCTCCTGGGAAGCAGGGTCCTCTCAGGGAAGGGTGCAGGCATTCCAAAGGATGATCTTGCACAGTGAGGCTGAGTCAGGGATGCACATCCAGTCCAGGGAAACTAACTTCACTCGACTGTGGTGGATCCAGGGAATGATCTTTGCTGCTATTAACTGTGTTGGGGGTGGATAAAACAACAAAAGGGCCCTCCAGTGGAGCTTTAGCGATTGAACATTCCATTCTTTTACCCAAACAGCATCCCCTGGTTTATAAGGGTGTATGGGAGTTGTCAGGCTAACAGGGAGTCTCTCTTACCCAGTCATTGATTTTTGAAAGAGTCAACCCAAGGGCCTGTACCTACTGTCTTAGGGTGAGGTCACCTATTTCCTTAAGGTCCCCTCACAGGTCCTGGACTAAAGAGGGTGGATGCCCAAAAAGAATTTCAAAAGGGGAGAGACTCGTCCATTTGGTGGGGCCAGACCTAATCCTGAGCAAGGCTATGGGCAGTAATTGATCCCATTGTAGGTGGGTGTCCTAGCATAGTTTTCCCAATTGCAGTTTTAGAGTCCTGTTTATACATTCTACTTTCCCTGAACTCTGGGGGCAGTAGGCCAGGTGTAGTTTTTAAGTTATTTTTAATCCTTTAGCCATCAACTGTACCACCTCAGCCACAAAGGTCATCCCATTGTCTGACCCAATAGACACAGATATTCCAAATCAAGGGATGATTTCCTTTAACAGGTGCCTGGCCACATGTTGGGCTTTCTCAGTCTGAGTGGGGAAGGCTTCCATCCATCCTAAGAAAGTATAGACAAATACCAGCAAATATTTTCATATTGGCCCTTGTCGGAGAGTGTTTCTGGCACACAGACTGCACCTTTCACATACTGTCTTATTTATGCTGGAGAGCTTGGGGCAAGGTGACCCTTTTCTGGTCTCTAGGTAACATTCCCCAACTCTGGTTTTTCTTAGTTTCATTGTAGCACTCATTAACTCTCCCTTATCATTTATTATCTTCCTTCCCCCTCCATGCCTTCCTGCCACAATTTGGACTCAGGAACCCATCCTCAAACCAGCAGTTTTCTGACCAAAATTTGGGTTAGATGAGGACTGGGTCTGTCAATTACTGATTGAATATGTTAATGATAAAAGCCCAGGTTGCCAAGAAGAAATTGAATATGCTGTCTGTTGAAGACAGGGACCTGTAGTCCTAGTCCCTCTAAAATCACAGGAAGATGATAAAACTAAAAACCAAACAGAGCCAGAGGAAAAGCCCTCCAGATGGGACCCTCTTTTCTGTTTGCCACCCTCACACACACACACACACACACACACACACACACACACACACACACACATAATTCAGGAACTCCTCAAGCAGAATCCCAAGATCATAATGAAAGCCCCATTCAGGAGTCCCTGGGGATTCATCTAGCCCCACCTCTGAGCCCTTGAATGACTCCCAATCAGTCTCAGTCCTGCCTTCCAGTCACAATTTGTCCCATTCAGGGCTCAGACAGGAGCTTCAACAATGTCAGAGGGATATTCAAAACCTCCCCTTTCCCTCATCTCCCAAGACGCCATCCCGGACCGTCTACCCACTCAGAGAGGTCCCATCTGGAGATGGAAACTTTGGTTTTGTCAATGCTCTGCTGACGAGTTCTGAGGTCTAGAATTTTAAGAGAGAATTAAAGCTCCTTTTGGAAGATCTGCATGAGGTCACTGACCAGCTCAACCAACTCCTGGGCCCACAAACTTATAGCCAGGTGGAACTTCTGTCAATTCTGGGAATCTTATTCTCTGGAGAGGAGAGAATTATGATAAGGAGGGCCGCCATGGCCATATGGAGTTGACCGAGCTGGTAGAAGATTTCCTCTTGAGGATCCTCCTTAGAATAACAATGATCCCAATGACAGGGGGAAATGAGGAATGTGAAGAACTTGATTATCAAAGGAATCAGGGAATCTGTTCCACAGTCCCAAAACATAGCTGAGGCCTTTGATATACAGCAAAGAAAAGAAGAGGGACCTGCCGATTTCCTCCATAAATTAAAAGACCAGATAAGGAGTTATTCAGGGTTAAATATAGATGATCCCCTGGGGCAGGCAATGTTTAAGCTCAATTTTGTAACTAACAGTTGGTTGGACATTGCGAAGCCATTACAAAAAATAAAAAACCGGAGACAAAGAGTTTGGATGATTTATTAAGAGATACCCAAAAGATTTATGTAAGAGAGGATAAAGAAAAACAAAACAAAAGGCTAAGATTATGCTCTCTCCTCTGGGTCAGGCCCCTGGAGAGAAAAGCTCTTCTCAAAGAGCTAGATATAACTATCCCCAAAAGCCTCAGAAAGGAAGGCAGGGTTCACAGACCCCAGGGGGGAAGAAAGAAAATAAATGTTGTGGATGTGGAAAACCAGGACATTTCAGACAAGAACATCCTGAAGGGGCAAAGGAAGAGGGGATAATTCCCCTAGGGCCTTTGAGGAGGAGTAGGGGTGACAGAGGTTCTTTTATATGGATGAGTCCTACAGAAAACCCTTGACAAATTTAAAAGTAGGACCCAAAGAAAAAAGAGATCACATTTCTGGTAGACTCTGGGGCATCATCTCTCACTGTGGCCCCCACAGGTCTGTCTCTCTATACAGAATGGCTCTCAATTTCTGGGGTAAAGGGAGAGGAATTCAACATTCCTCTTTTTGAGCACACTCAAATGAAATTCCAAGATAAAGCAATGTGGTCATCCTCCTTTTCATACCTGAAGTTGGAACCAACCTATTAGGAAGGGATTTAATGTCTAAATTGGGCATAGGAATAAAAGTGGCTAAAAAGAATTTTTGAGATTTCTTTAAATTTGATGACTATGGAAAATTGAGAGCCAAATTCTTCCCTCAAGTTTGGACTAGGGAAGGAAATGGGGTGGGGAGTTACAAATTTCCCCAATCTATATTGACCTAAAGACCCCAATACAAAAGTACAGAGGAGGCAATACCTGATTTCCCTAGAGGGGAAATTAGGTCTGAAACCCATAATTGAGGGATTGTGGATGGCCTTCTGGAACCTTGCATAAAAAGAGATGACTGATGTCACAGTCAATCTTATAAATTTCCTAGGCCATCAAGGACTAAAGGTCTCAAAAACTAAATTACATTTTATAGAGGAACAGGTAAGATATCTGGGACACCTGATCAGGAAAGGAAAATGTAGACTGAGCCCTGAGAGGATAGAGAGGATTACTAGCTGCTTCTGCCTCTAACCAAGAGGGAACTTCAAAAATTCTCAGGATTGATTGGGCATTGTAGGCTTTGGATAGAATCCTACGTTCTTAAAACCAAAACATTATATTCCAAACTGTCAGAAGAGGAACCTGATCCCTTTGTGTGGAGACCAGAGAGAATTCTGATAATAGAAAACCTCAACTAGTCTCTGATCACTACCCCTGTGTTAGCTCTACCCTCTCTGAAGAAATCCTTTCACCTCTTTGTTAGTGTAGATAAAGGAACAGCCTTGGGGGTCCTCACCCAGAAACACAGAAGGAAGAAACAGCCTATAGCTTATTTGTCCAAAATTCTTGATCCAGTCACACAAGGATGGCCAGAATTTGTCCAAGGAATCCTTATTGACTAAAGAAAGCAAAAAGTTGACTTTTGGTGGATCTCTAACAGTCAGCACAACCCACCAGGTCAGGTTTATGCTTTAGAAGAAGGTGGGAAGATGGTTAACTGATTCCAGGATTTTAAAATATGAGGCTCTCCTACTATAAAGGGATCATATGACTCTGATTGCTGAGAATTATCTAAATCTAACAGAGTTTCTATTAGGAGAAAAAACACAAGATCCCATGAAACTTTATTGCTTAGATATTATTGACTATCAGACCAAGGTCAGACCAGATCTCAGAAAGTCTTCCTTTCTGGATGGATACAAATTGTTTATAGATGGTTCCTCTAAAATGATCCAAGGAAAAAGAAACAATGGGTATTCAGTGGTGGATGGAGAAAAGTTAAAAGTTGTTGAGTCAGGAAGATTACCTAATAACTGGTCAGCCCAGACCTGTGAGTTGTTTGCATTCAATCAGGCCCTGAAGTTCCTAAAGGACAAGGGAGGAACCATCTATAGAGATTCTAAGTGTGCATTGGGGTCGCACACACCTTTGGGAAGATATGGGGAAAGGGGATTAATTAACAAGGAATTGATTGTCAAGCTGTTAGAGAATCTCATGCAGAAATTACAATAATCCATGTCCTGGGACATCAGTGGGGTGACTCCCCTGAGGCTCAAGGAAACAATTTGGCTGATAAGGCTACAAAGAAGGCTGCCCTCCACCTGGAACTCCAAATGTTAGCTCTCACCCCTGTTATCCAAGCACCAGCCATGAACCCCATTTTCGCTCCCTCAGAGAGGGTCCAACTAGAGAAGTTGGGCATACTGAGCAATTCTCACAGGTAGAGGGGGCTCAGTAGGAATCCAAACAAAGGAGCCGAAAATACAGGCAATTAAAATGGTGACATATACTTTGACAGAAAAGACGTTTTCTCCCATGATTGCCCCCTTTTTTATTTTATATTATTTTCTTCAAACTCTTTTATTATTTTTTTTTTTTGGCTTATTACCTGTGTGACTTTATTTTTTTTTTTCATTTTTCTTTTATTATTCATATGTGCATACAAGGCTTGGTTTATTTCTCCCCCCTGCCCCCACCCCCTCCCTTACCACCCACTCCACCCCCTCCCGCTCCCCCCCTCAATACCCAGCAGAAACTATTTTGCCCTTATCTCTATCAAACTCTTTTAACATTTGTTGACTTTCTATTTCAGCTGTGCTTAATAATAGCTGGCGTGACACAGGAGTTTGTTTAGTTAAAGCAGTTTCTATGACTCAAATTGTCAATCCTCATATGCAGGGAATAATACAGCCCCCAAGTGGGTATAGAATTTCGGCTGGTCGAAAAGAGTGTGACCTTTTGATCTGGGCCAATCCATGTCAAGAGGCAAGCTATTCACATTAGGGATAAGGGGGAACGGACTGCCCACCCCACTTTGCACTGGTTTTGCCCACATGCATGCTGACATCCTTCTGGCCAGAAGTAAAGTTTTGCGTTGCTGAGACAATTCTTTGTTCCCATATTTTTAATTGGAATATTCGTTTCTAACAACACTAACAGGAGTCATCATTCATTGTTAGTTAGTGATCTGCAAAGATTTTAGTAAATTTAATATACAGACCTGCGAGGTTCACACCTTCTTAAGATTTCACTGCTAATTTTCTGTTTTCCCAGTTTCAAATTCTTTTCACTGACATCTCAAACCAGAAAATGAAGTAAGATTCACAGGCATGCACCCTGCAGATTCATACAGAGCCCTTGGTTTAATGCTCTGCTATCACTGTCTTAAGATTCTGAATTTTTCAGCAAGAGGCCACATTTTAATTTAAGTACTTAGGTTTAATAAATATCCATGCTATATTCCCATTTTCAGCTGGCTTTAATACATAAACAAAATATTATCTTTCTCATGTAATACTGGTTGATAAAATTTAGTTAATAAGTTATAATAGAGAAGCAATTTCTACCAGACCCTGAAGTGTCAGTTCAAACATCTCTTCCTTTGACAGGCCTTTTTTATCCAAAACACAACTCCACACACACACCAACTTAAATAGGATCTTCTCTTATTCTCAGAAAACCTATTATTTCCTTTCACAGCACTTTGCAATGTATGATATGTTTATTAATATTTACATGATTGAATACATTTCTACCTCATAGCTTATAAACACACAAGGACTGATGTATTTTTCCTCAACAAAAGCCAAGCTGTCTAGCACATTGGTAGGGCTTAATACCTTAAGCAAATGAATGGTGGGTAAATAGTGAAAATGATGATAATTGCTTTTTCTGATTGTCCAGGTTAGATTTTTCTATAGTCCTTTCTTCTATTATTGAAAGATCTAAAAGTTCACCATAAGTTTGGAAATATTTTTGGAATAATGATAGGTTAAAAGTGCTAGATGGTATATACATAGGTTATTAATATGACCTCAAATGTGAATTCCATATCCTCCAAGTTTACTTAAAAGTTTGATCAAATATAATATTTACACCAAGTACCAACTGGGACATTTACAGTGTGCTGCACTGCATGAAACAACCTAATCTCTTGTGTTAATGGTATTTATATTAGATATACTTATAATGCCCCATGTCATTTTTATTAAAATTAAGGACCTGTATTGTAGCAGGCTTATTTTTTAAAGGATATTTTGAAATGTTCATTTGTTACAAAAGCACAGTGAGATGATGTGCATGAAGGGGGAGACAGATGGGAAAGTGGGCCACCTGGTGGACCTGCATCTGCAGAGGCATGAAGCAAGCACACCAGCTCAGACTGTGCCTCCTTCCTATTTATGTTACATCATAGATTAGGAAATGAAAGTGTGCAAGTCCATATTTTCATTTCAGCAATATAAATAGTAATACAATTACCTATGTTATTATTTTTAAGCTTGGAGATTGTTGGAAGTGATATCATGGGCTTCCAGTAGTCCAGACATTGCTGAGATCAAAAGTATAGTAGTCTCAAGAGTGTGTGGGTGTGTGTGCATGCATGTAAGGTGTGAATGGAAAATGTGTGTCAACATTCAGTTGAAAGCCTTAAAGCCAGCACCTCTGTCCCTACACCTGGCTTGCTGTTATTTAACACCATCCAAGATCAAAGCTACCATGGTATTCTAAGTGCTACAACTGCAGTCCTGGTACCAATGAGCTGGCTGGGGCCCTTTTCCTCCACTCAGATGGAGATGACAAATAGGTGAGGAGTAGCTCTTTTAATGCTCTTTTAGTTCTGGATCCCTGTGTGCAGGCTTATAGCTCCAAGTCCTGAGAACTAGTACTTATGGCTTCAGTCTCTAGAGTCCAGACCTAGAGCTAAGTGCTCAGGCTAGTAGCTTTCCTCCCTGGGTTCCAACTCCCAGCAGCCCAGCACTCAGCAGCTAGTGAAATCCTCAGCAGCAGTTAATAACTAATATTAAGCAGGGAGGAGGGCGAGAAAGGAAACAAGCAAGTCTGTGTTCTGATAATGTAGCATGGGGGAGGGGGTGGCATAGCAGGAAGATAAAATTTAAAGAATCTAAACATGAAGAAGTTCACATAGCACTGAGGGGTAAAGTAGCCAATAGAGTTGCATGCAACCGCATATGGGTTAAACCTTGCTTCTTGCTTCTGTAACTTGCTTGCAAGGGTATATAAGGTAGGGTCCCTTTGTTCTCAGGGCTGAGCCTTTGGACACAAGTCCACTGAGTCTGTGCCAGCACAACAAAACATTGCTTCCTGCTGAACTGCCTTGGTGTCCCATTTCCCTGTCCTTAAGTATCCTGCAACGTCTCTTGGGCTCTCCCAGGATCCAAAGACAGTGGTTTTTTTTCTTTCACCTCCCTTGTCACCGGGGTGCATCCCCCAACCGCCAGAAGAGGTGATTCCCACAGGCACCAATGGATGTTTTGATCTGGAAGAGGGACTCATCCTCCCAGCAAGTCAGGGTGAGAGCCTCGGATGCACAACAGAATCTGATGAGGCACAGGAACCAGCGAGGGGAGTGCTGCCCATCAGACTGGTAAGAACCTGGCTTCAAATATTAGGTCTGCTTCTAAGTGGCAGAAGGGGAGCTTGATCACCTCCCAGAGTTACCTGAGTAACTTTGAGCAAAAGTGAAACTGTGACTCCTAGGTGCTGGGAGTAGGATGGAAACGTTGGATGCCTGCATGTGAACATGTGTGAATGAGACAGAGCTTGGTTACGAAGCCAGTGTGGAGTCCTGATCCATGAGTCTGTGGCAAACTCATATGGTCTAGGGTGAGCCCTAACAGGGCCTCTGGTCTGGGGCTTATGCTACTCACTGCAGCTAACAAGAACCTGAAGTTCCCGAGACGGACACGACCAGAGAAGGACAAAGTGAATGACATATTACTCACCCCTGTGTGTTGGAGAGGAGGATCCCTTACTTTTCCTCCAAAACCTCTACCCCTTCGTGTCTGTCTTGACATCTGGTAACGGGAGGAAATGGGTGGGAATTAGAGTAAAAATACTCCCTTGGAGTGTATGGTTAAACACTTGAAAAAGGAATTTAATGGAGACCATGGAGTTAACCCCTAACAAACTTAAGGTCCTTGTGAAGTAGATTGGCCTGCTCTTGGTGTACAGTGGCCCTCAGAAGGGTCACTAGACAAAAGTGTAGTTAATGAAGTTTATAGGGTAATTGTGGGGAAGTCTGGACACCCAGATCAGTTTCTCTATATTGACTGCTGGCAGGATGCTGTCCTCAGCCGACCCACATGGCTAAGGCCTTGTCTGGAAGAGACCTATAGGATTATGGTAGCTAGGGTGGCTGCAACTTCCAAGTGTAGGGAGAAAACAAAGGAGCCTATACTGGCTGAGAAGCCTGAGGAAATGCCACCACCCTATGTGCCACTTTATCCACCTCTGCCCCCAGCACCCAGTTCTGCACCCTCACCTTCAATATCATATGGGGAAACCCGACACACAGTCATACTTGTAAAATCTGGCCTGGAAACCCCTGGGGCCTCAACTTCCTTGACCTCCCTGAGTCCTTTGGACCCCATGCCCACTCTGAGTCATCTAGTTCTCACTCCACATCCCCCATTCGATAGGGAGCATCCAACTGTCTCTGTGAGGACCCCCTCCTCTCCTCAGATTTTCACTGCCCTGCAAATGCCCCTGAGGGAGGTCCAAGGCCCTATGTATTATCACCAGGATGGTCAAATACAAGGAGGAGGGTGAACATTTGTTTACCAGCCCTTTACTACCACAGACCTCCTAAACTGGAAACATCACACCCCCTCCTTCACCAATAAACCTCAGGTTCTGATTAATTTGATACAGTCTAGCATCCAAGCTCCCATAAACCCACCTGGACAGACTGTTGACAGCTTCTTCTGACTCTATTTAATGCTAAAGAGCAATGCCGTATAACGTTGGCAGCTCTAAAATGCTTAGAAGATCATGCACCCTAAATGCCCAAGACTATGCTCAAGTTCAGTTCCCTGAGGAAGACCCCCATTTGACCCTAGTGATGACCAAGGCTACCAGTGGCTCAAATGGTATCAGAAGGCACTACTCAGTGGATGAAGGAGGCAGGGGAAATGCCATGAACATGAGCAAAACATGAGAAGTCCTCCAAGGGCCAGTTTCATGAACGTTTATGTGAGGCCTTCCACTTGTACACCTCCTTGTGACTCAGAAGCCACGGAAAGCCAGCGGATGAGTAATGCTGCTTTTGTTGGTCAGGCCTGGGGGAGATAACAGTGAAAATTGCAGAAACTGGAGGGATTCACTGGATTGAATGCCAACCAGCTTCTGGAGGTGGCCACCAAGGTCTTTGTCAATTGAGATCAGGAGGCAAGGTGGGAGGCTGACAGGAAGATGAAAAGGAAAGGGAACCTCCTTGCAGCAGCCCTTGCTAAATAGTCAGGTGGGTCCTGGTGGGCTAATTAAGGCAGAGGCAGAGGCAATCACCACAGACGGCAACCAATGCCCCCAGGATGCCCCAGCCCTAAAGATGAACTAAAGTGAAATAACTGTCATCAAGAAGGGTACTGGAAGAATGAATGTCCCCAATGGGCCAGGAACTCCCAAAAGGACCAGGAGTAGAGGCCAGTTGTCAAGGGAAAATTATCAGCCCACTCACAGGGGAGCCAGCCCCTGGGAGAAAAACATTGTCAGACTAACAACCCTGGAAGGCTATGAGGAGGAATAGAATAGATTGGGCTCAATCCTTTTGGGCCCCCATGGGGCTATGGTCCAAATGAAAATAGGGGGCTATCCCATTGACTTCATGGTGGACAGGGGTGCAAAACATTCAGTTGTGACCCAACCAGTTGGGCCACCTTTCACAAAAATAAACAACTCTTATGGGGGATAAAAAGGACTGGGCCTGCTGCCCCTTCTTAGGCCCAGACAATGCAATCTTGGAAGGCATGAGTTCCTTTATCTCCCTGATTGCCCTATGGGCTTAATGGGCAAGGACTTATGCAAACTGAGGGCACAGATAACTTTTGATTCAGATGGCAACCTTAAAGTTGAGAGGACCTGAGGTAAAGACTCTAATCTTACAGTCACACAAGAAGAACAATAGCAGTTCTATGTCCCTGAGGGAAGGCCTCCTGAGATTCCTGAGTTTCCCTTAAAGATTCCAGGTATATGGGCTAAAGATAACCCCCCAGGCCTGGCCCAAAACATGCCTTAGTAGTGGTGGAACTAAAGCCCAGAGCCACCCCTGTCAGCCAAAAACAGTACTTCATTCCCTGCAAGGCTCAGGTTGGAATTCAAAAAAACCTTGACAGACTCTTAAGGTATGGGATCCTCTGGCCTTGCTAGTCATCCTGGAACACCACCTTATTGCCCATCCAGAAACCAGGGACCAAGGATTTCAGGCCAGTTTAGTACCTCTGGGCAATAAATTCAGCAACTGTCACTTTGCACCCATAGTCCCAAATCTTTACATGCTTTTAAGACTTTTCCCAGCTAGGACAAAGGTTTTTTTATCTGCCTGGATCATAAGGATGCATTTTTCCATATATGCCTAGTTCCACAGAGCCAGGCTATTTTTGCCTTCCAATGGGAAATCCCAATACTGGAGAAGAGGCAACTAACCTGGACTCGATTCCCACAAGGTTTCAACGCCCCCCCCCCCACTATCTTTGAAATTGCTTTGGCATCTGACCTCAAACCTTTCTCAGCCAACCAGCATGGCTGCACACTCCTCCAGTACACAGATGACCTCCTGCTGGCTGGACCAACTCAGGAGGACTGCATGAAGGGGACCTGCCTCCTCCTTTCTCTTTTATGGGAGGCAGGATACAAAGTCTCTCAGAAAAAGGCTCAGATTTGCCAAAACACTGTCAAATACCTCAGCTTTCACCTGTTCCAGGGGCAATGCAGGCTCAGCCCTGAGAGGAAAGAGGCTGTCTGTTCCATCCTAGCCCCCAAGACTCACCAGCAAATCAGAGAGTTTCTGGGAGCTGCAGGTTTTTTCTGAATCTGGATCCCTAACTATTCCCTCTTGGCCAAACCCCTCTACGCAGCCACAAAGCAGGGAGAACAGGAACCCTTAGTATGGGGAAAAAAACAAGAGAAAGCCTTTAAAGAAATCAAGAGGCCACTCACAAATGCCCCTGTGCTAGGCCTGCTATATGTGATTGATCCCTTTTCCTGTAAGTCCATGAGCAAAAGGGGACCAGCTATGGGGTCCTGACTCAGCTACTAGGCTTCTGGCATTGTCCGGTGGCTTACTTGTCAAAACAACTCAATGCTATCTCCCGAGGCTGGCATGCACCTTGCCTGCATGCCCTAGCAGCCACTGCTACCCCAGTGGCAGAAGCAGACAAGCTTACCCTAGGGCAAGAACTCACTGTCTGGTTTCCCCACTCCATCCTGACTCTCATGGAGTATGAGGGAAATTATTGGCTGACCAACTCTCGGATGGCCAAATACCAAAGTATGCTATAGGAAACCCACACATTCAGCTGGAGGCTGTTAAACCCAGCCACCCTATTACCAGTTGATTTGGGCCCCTAAGCATGATTGCTTAGAGGTTATGGACAAGGTTTCTCAAGCTGGCCAGATGTAACCAATCACACTATAGGCCATTTGGACATGGAGTGTTTCACAGATGGCAGCAGCCTTATCTGGGACAGCATGCACTTTGCTGGATATGAGTCACTGAGGCTCGCCTGCCACGGTTGGAACTTCTGTACAGAAGGCTGAACTTGTTACCCTCATGCAGGCACTCCAGCTCACGGCAGGAGTTTGGGTAAACATCTACACTGACTCTAAATATGCCTTCCCAACCATTCATGTCTATGTGACCTTATACACAGAGAGGGGACTCATTAACTCAGGAGGAAAAAGTATCAGGTATGGGCAGGAAATCCTCAAACCGCTAGACACTGGATGGGCCCCTAAACAGGTGGCAGTTATACATTGCCGAGGGCACCAAAAGGGAGATGTAGCAATTGCTCCAGGAAACCAGGAAGCTGACAGGTAGGTAAAACAAACAGACCTAACAAGGGAACCAGCCCCAACTGCCCTGACCACTGCTTTGTTCCCATGTCTCTTAGCTGAGTGGGACCCAAGGTACACACCATAAGAGCAGGCTTGGGTTAAGATTGAGGAGGGAAATTTTTTACCAGACAGATGGTGGAAGTTTGCTGATGGCTGCATTGACATCCCTGAGTCACTGGCTCCTACATTTGTCAAGCAGTTTCACGAAGGAACTCATTCAGGGCAAACAGCCCTTGAGACCACCCTGGCCCAGGACTTTTATGTCCCCAAGCTCTCCAGCATAAGTAAGGCAGTATGTGAAAGATACAGCCTATGTGCCAAAAACAACCCCCAGCAAGGGCCAAGGGCGCCTCCCCAGGTATAGAGTGTTAGCAGAATTCCTCTTAAAAACTTGATGGTGGACTGAAATGCCACAAGCATGAGGATGCAAATATCTGTTGGTGTTTGTCTACACCTTCTCAGGATGGGTGAAAGCCTTCCCCACATGAACTTAAAAAGCCCGGTAGGTGGCCAGGTGTCTACTAAAGGAAAATGTCCCTCAGTTTGGAATACCTGTGTCTATTGGGTCAGATTATGGGCCAGCATTTGTGGCAGAAGTGGTATAGCTGGTAACTAAGGGTTTTAGGAATCATCTGGAAGTTACATACACCCCCAGAGTTCAGGAAAAGTGGCACATATGAATAGAACCCTAAAATTTCAGTTGAGAAAACTATGTCAGGAGATCCATTTGCAATGGGATCAATTATTACCCACAGCATTACTGAGGATTAGGTCTAGCCCCACAAAACAGACAGGATTTCACCCTTTGAAGTCCTTTATGGATGTCCACCCCCCTTAATCAAGGGCATACAGGGGACCTCAAAGAAATAGGTAACCTCACCTTGAGGCAACAGATGCAGGTTCTTGGGTTGACGCTCTCAAAAAGCAATGACTGGGTCCAGGAGACATTTCCCATTAGCCTGACAACTCCCACACACCCTTACATGCCAGGGGATGCTCCTGGGTAAAGGAATGGAAGGTCCAAAAAAAACCTCATTGGAAAGGCCCTTTTGTTATTATTTTGTCTACCCCCACAGCAGTTAAAGTTTCAGAGATCACTCCTTGGATCCACCACAGCCAAGTAAAGCCAGCCTCTCTCAGATTGTAATGCATCCCTGACCCATCCTCACCATGAAAAAATCACCTTCCAGAATGCCCAAGGCCTTCCCCAGCAGGACTCTACTCCCCAGGAGAGCAGGAACATTGGGATGACAGCCCTGCTTTAGTCACTCCAGAGGATGACTAATATACGCATTGCAAAAGCTTGAGGAATGGCTTGTCCAATGAGATAAACTTTTTTCTGAGCCTGAAACAATGTCAACGCAAACATCAAATGGTGGGCCCCAGATGGACTATACTGGATACACGGGAGGACAGCCTATACTTTACTTCCCCTAAACTGGTCAGGATCTTGTGTGGTGGAGTCTATCCGTCCATCCTCCTCCCTGCTCCCACTTGCCAGGGGTGAACTTTTGGGGCCCAGGTATATGAAGATTTAAAAACCCAGAGAAAATGGCCATCCATATAATGATGCTGTGGAAATATAAACCCCTAAATCAGGATGATGCTCTTTGACCCTCAATGGGCTGGAGCAAGAGACAAGCAAGTCTGTGTCCTGATAATCCTGATAATGGGGGGGTGGGGAACAGCATAGCAGGGAGATAAAATTTGAAGAATCGGAAGGTCACATAGCACTGACGGTGAAGTAGCCATAGAGTTGCATGCAACCATGTATGAGTTAAACCTTGCTTCTTGCTTCTGTAACCTGCTTGCAAGGGTATATAAGGTGAGACCCCTTAGTTCCCAGGGGGGGCTCAGCCTTTGGACATGAGTCCGCTGAGTCTGCCAGCACAATAAAACACTGCTTCCCGCGGAACTGCCTCAATGTCTGGTTTCCCTGACCTTGAGTATCCTGCAACAGTATTGCAGCTCTTAAGCTTAGGATTTTGGGACCCTTGGCTCTGAACACTGACTAAGAGACCAGCGTTAGATCTCTCAGCCCTTAAGGCCTGGCAGCATGCTGGAACTCTGCTAGGGACCAGGGAGTCACAATCTGTCTCAGACTCTTTACAGCCTTCTGCTTCCCAGTCTTGACTTTCCACCTCCTCTTTGCGTCCTTGCATCAGTTTTGGTCGTGTCACTTGCCAGAGCTCCTGCAGTTTTTGCCTCCAGTAGCTGTCTGGAACTCTTCAGCTGCTTTCCCCCTGCTGCTGCTTGTTGCCTCTACCTGCTGTCTGCTCTTCACGTTGAAGACCATTTTGGAGAAGCCGTTTATTATACCACTTGTTGCAACACCAGGGAGCAGCACAAAAAGTGAGCTGAACAGCCTGCTAATATAGGGTAATGAGTTATGGATGTGAATAAAGGATTATATGTGTAAATAATATAATAAATTATAATATAGTACAATGTAATAAATTATAATATAATATAATAAATTATATGTGCAAATAAAGGATTATAGGGGCACCAATCACAGCACAACTTCCAATTCCACCAATCACTGGCTTCTTGCTGAGTAACTACAGAGGGGGGCTTCCACTCCCATTTTGAGTGAGAATAGCTGCAAAGGTCACAGAGGTTTGTCTTGCCTGGAGTGTTTCCTTCTAAGGCAGGTTGTCAGGAGCAAAGTTGACTGGAGCCAGGTCTCCTGGAGTCGTCCTGGTGAGTTGTTCGGTTGCAGTGGTCCTTGCAGCTACAGTGTCGAAACAGCAGAGCTGCCATGAGGGCTTGGCAGAGAAGGTGCTCCTTAGCTGATAGGTCCCTGTTCCAGGCTGCCAGGCATAAGGGAAGGGTCTAATGGCTGCCATTCGAAGGCCTGAAACACCTGCTTTGGGAGTTTCATTCACAGGAAAGGGGAGAAAAATGGTGCTTAAAATAAAAACTTAGAAGTTCAACACAAAACTAACCACCTCAACATCAAACAATGCTTAAGAGAGCTAGCCCCTGCTCCAGTGCCCCCAGGAGACCCGGATCCCTCCCTACCTGTCTGAGGCCCAGGTGGGGACCAAGCCGCCCCTGCAGCAGCCCAGGAGCTGACCATAGCGAAGGCCCCGCGTGCCAAGGTATGGATCTGCAGTCAGCCTGGGTGGCAGTATATACGGTAAAGAAGCCATCAGGAAGCGGTATTTACGGTAACCGGACCAGGCTAACAGGGCGGCGGTATTTACGGTAAAGGGGTGGGGGCCGGCCGGCTCCCCGCGTTATCAGGTGATCTCCGGCACCCGGAGGACGAGGCGACATGGCCTTCGGGGGCAGTGAGGGGCCGGGGCCCTTGAGCCCGGCCCGCCGCAGCGCCGCGCCAGGTGGTCCGCGTGTAGACCCCTAGCGCCCCGCCGAGGGGACCCGGGCCTGAGCCCGTGCGGGAACCCGCGGGACCCTCGGCCCGCCCAGCCGCGCCCACATGGGGCTGTGCTACAGTCTGCGGCCGCTGCTCTTCGGGGACCCCGGGGACGACCCCGGCACGGCCTCGGAGCCGCTGGGGGAGGACGCGCGGCCCGGCGCGGCTCCAGCCCGGCCCCTGACCGGGACCCCGCCACCTCCGGGCGGTGGCCAGAGCCCGACGCGCGCGCGGCCCGAGGAGGAGCAACGATCGGAGCGGCGGCGGCGGGCGGAACCCGTGCGCGCCGAGGAGCGCGAGGCGGCCCGGGAAGCGCGGAAAGTGAGCCGGGGCATCGACCGCATGCTGCGCGAGCAGAAGCGCGACCTGCAACGCACGCACCGGCTCCTGCTGCTGGGTAGGTCCCTGGGGGCGGGGGCGGCGGGGGGACCGCGCGGGGCGCGCACTCGGCAAACTCGCGCCGAATGACTTTGTCCCGACTTAGTGGGAATACGCTCCGGAGGTGACACACCTTGCCACTGTGGCCTGTCGCTCGCTGATTAATTAATAAGCTTCTCGGGGTAATTTCCTCCCGGATGCATTGATTTCCACGGCATGTGTCTAGGGGGCGGCTCGCGACACCTTGCGTTTCCTGCCGCAGTCCAGGCAATGCGCTGGGTTCTAAGACCACAAGTGACAGGAGGTCGCGAGGCTTTTTAGCTGGGCCGCACCGCTGTAGTTCCCATCACAGCGTCAGAGAAGAGCTGTTGGTAGGTGTGGCGCTGGGCCTTTTGAGAAATAACATCAGCGGCTCAAGAGGTGGCACTGTACCGAGTTCCTTGTCCATGTTCCACCCTGGTGCCATCGGCATTACACTCCCCTCGACCCCCTCTCACCGGGCGATTCCACAACGTGGGCTCCTGTCGCCAGTGTTCTAAAGTGATCCACTGCGCTCAGCTTTAGCAGCAAGCGTAAGTCTGCTTCTACTGATTACCGACCAGAAAAGTGTCCATGTACTGTACTGTGGCCAGGAAGGGAAAAAAACCGTGATTTTTTTTTTTTCCGGTACTGGGGCTTGAACTCAGGGCCTGCACCTTGACCACTCCGCCAGCCCTTTTTTGTGAAGGGTTTTTCAAGATAGGGTCTCGAGAACTATTTACCAGGCAGGCTTCGAACCACGATCCTCCTGATCTCTGCCTCCTGAGTAGCTAGGATTATATCGTGAGCCACCAGCCCCTGACAAAAACAAGACAAAACAAAAGACATGAATTTTTGATGCCACTTGTTGTCTTTCAAGTTTTAAAGGAAAAAAATGTGGGATTTTGATCCCAATTTTGTGAGACATACGGAAGAATTATTGTTGAGGCCTGTGCTCTGCTAATTCGTAGCAAAAGGAGCTATTTCATCCATGACTTGAGTATAAAGTCTGCTAATAAGTGTAACTTCTAAAATCTGGAGAACAAGACTCACTTTAAGAATAAATAATTAAAACATAATCCTGGCTGCTGTATCATGGTGAAATATCTGAACTCTAAAACAAAGGGTTTTTTCTTTTTCTTTTCTTTTTTTTTCTTTTGTTTTTTTTGGTTTTTTTTTTTTTTTTGAGAAACAATAAACACAATAGTCCTGCCTTTTCAGCAGTGGATACTTTCCAGGGCCCTGAAGATAGCTGAACCCATGGACAGTAGGGAATCCTGTATGTACTATGCTTTTTCCTATGCATACATACCTATGATAAAGTTTGATTTTTGTAAATTAGGCACAGTAAGTCATTAACGCATAATAAAAGACTATGAGAATATACCGTAATAAGAGTTTCGTGAATGTGGTCTCACTCTCTCAGAATCGTACTGTACTGAACTCGCTCTTGTGATGGCGTGAGATAGAGTGAGGTGAATGACTAGGACCTGTAACCATAGGGTTACTTGAACACAAGTGCTGTACTGCACAGTGAATCAAACCCACAGCTATTAAGTGACTAGCAGATAAGTAGCATATACAGCATGGATACACTGGACTGGAGGGAGTGGGTCAGCACATAATTAGAACAGATCAAATTTTTAAATTGATGAATTGTTGTATTTCTGGAATTTTCCATTTAATATTTTCCAACTACTATGAGTAATTGAACTGCAAGGAGGAAAAGCACAGACAAGGGGGACTACTGTATACTGCATAAATACCTAGGGTACCCTTCAAAAGAGATGAGGCTGGGCATTGTGGTTTATGCCTGCAATCCCAGCTACTCAGGAGGCAGAGATCAGGAGGACCGCATTTTGCCAGCTCAGGCAAAAAGTTATCAAGATCCCAACAAGTTGGGCACAGTGCGCATGCCTGTAATCCAGCTATGTAGGATGAGTAGGTAAGAGGAGGATCACCATCCAGAGGCCCTATGTGGAGAATAACTAAAAGCAAAAAGGGCTGAGGCCTGGCTCAAGTGGTAGAGCAGTCACCTAGCAAGTGGGAGGCCCTGAGTTCCAATCCAAGTATGGCAGAGAAAAAGAGAGAGAGATTGGGAGGACTAGGGATGCAGATTTCTAATTCTAGAATTTCATGCCTACTTAAACTGTAGTTGATATGTGAGGTAAAATAAATTTCAGCTCACTATAGCATATTTTCGATGACTGTCCACTTTGAAGACGTTATCTCAGAGATGACTGTATCGTGTATACCAACCTCGTATCTGAAATGACATGTGACTGTTCATTTTTCTGGAAAGAAATTAACTAGAAATCTTTCCAGTCAAAAAAAAAATTGTAAATGAATCAGATTAAAATAACTCAAAAGGGGGAATTGTGGTCTCAAGAAATAAAGAAACTAGATGAGGTCTAGAGTTATGACAATGCTTTAATGTGATAGTCAAACGTAAGCCTTAAAATAATAAAAAGTGGGACATTGTATGTGCAAGACCCTGGGTTCGATCCCAGCACCAAAACAACAGCAATAATAATAACAATAACAAATGACATATGCAACAGAAAATGCTTGATTCATAATAAAAATTACTAAGCTATGATTCCGTGGAAGAGAACAGGAGCAAAGGTGTGAAGAATGGAATGGTGAGCTCTGGGGAGTCCGTTTCTTTTAACACCTTTTGAATGACAATACAGCAGACCTTGGTATCTGCGAGTCTGTGGCTCCAAGGAGACGGCGTGGAGGAAAGCCTGGCATGCCCAGGGCGCAGAGGTCAGTGCTGCCCCGCAGATGCCAGCTCACTTTCCCACGACACTGTCTCCTGACTTCTGCTAGAGACATGCTGCCTTTCGACACATCTCAAAGTCTCACTTTATCACTTCGGTTGAGCACATTCACTTGGGCGCCATTTGCTTTTTGGGAGGTAGATTTTTTCACAAAATAAAGGGCAGGGAAACCACAATCACACAGAATTTAAACACAACTCAAGATATCACAGGACTGACTGAGTGCTTGTCCACAGAATGTGAGCAAGAATTTAAAATTTTTGTTTTTGAAATTTCTTTTGATTTTTATGTATTTGTTTACTAATTTTCTTTTATTGTGTTTGGTCAAAATCGTGTGTCATAAATCAGCAAGTAAAGCAAGACACTGTTTATCTCTTGGTGCAGTATATAGCTTGTGTATCAACGTCGGATCTGAAATGACAGTAAGTCAGAGGACTCGTACTTTGTAGAGAGAGTGTATTGCTACTCTCCACCCAGAAGATCAGCGCTGACACTCAGGCTGGGGCCTTGGGAGAGCACTTAACCTAGTGTGCACAAGGTCCTGGCTTCCATCCCCAGGAGTTAAAACAAAACATCAGTGGGTGTGGTTTATCTGATTTTGCATAGGTTTGAGTTAAACACAGAAAGGTTCTTGGTTTTGTTAGGAATTAGAATGGATTGAGCTGGACATTTTTTGAATCAGAAGCATGATTTGTGGGCCATTCACAAGCTCGAATGCTCACTTCTTCTGTCACTGTTCAATAGCCATTCACTTCTGCTCTCTGACTCCATTCACTTAACGATCCTGGAAGTGTGCACTGAGAGTGGAGGACTGGGGACAGAAGACACAGACATAGGGAGGGCCCATTCGCTCCTGTGCCCTCTGTGCTCCTGGCACACCATCCTGAGGCCACACTCAACTGCACAGTAACTACTCCTCCCAGACAGCTCTGGTGGAAATACATTTCTCCTTCAGGTTCCCATGAATCGTGTTTGTGCCTCTCATTCAGCCCTGGTTACAAACGCACTGCCCCACAGATCCTTATGTGCTCCGTTCCCCACAGGGCTTCATCCCACATGATTCGCACACAACAGCACAAGAATCTGGCATGCCTGTGACAGCGAAGGCTTCATGGTGTGAGTGGTGTGGTCCTGGTTTTAAATTTTAGCTGGAGCATCTTTCAGGTGTGTGATGGCTGGATGTTAAGGAGGTGCAGGGTGGGATGAAGGTTCCAGTTAGTAGGCAGCAGTGCAAGCAAGCGGTCATGGAGTCCAGCCCGAGCAGCATGCTGGGGTGTGAAGGGCAGGCGATGGGGAGGGGTTCTGGGAGAAAGCACAGTGCTGAGGGCTGGCAGTCTCAGACCATGTGTTGGCGCTGCCGGTTTCTGGTGAAGGCTGCTTCCTTAGTGCTCTCTCATGTGGCCTTTCATCTGGTGTGTACCAAGAGAGAGATCCCTGGTGTCTCTTCCCATTATGAGGACACCAACTCTGTCCTATTAGGAGCCACCCTGTGACCACATTCTACCTTAATGATCTTCTTAAAAGCTCCGTGTGCAAATGCAGTCAGATTGGGAGTTAGGGCTTGGTCATAGGAATGGGAGGTGGAGGAGACACAGTTGAGCCATCGGGGTAAAGCAGGATGTGTACACCACACCCTGTCTAGGGGGGCAGCTGAGTCCTTGCTTCACTCCATTGATGCTCCATGAGAATGCAGGTCCCAATGTTGCCAGTCTTCTGAATTTCCAGAATAAGACAGAAGTGCCAATTTTCATCTGAAGCCTACTTACTTGTAAGCATTACAATAGTAAAACAATCTGTGTGAGCAAGACAGTCCATGGGTCGCCAATTCTTGCCTCTGATCTGCCCCTAAACCACACAGACTTTGCTGTAGGCTATGCACAGGGCTCCTGGGTTCCACTCACATGGAAGGCCATTGACAGCAATTCTGGGTCCATACCAATTAAAAACATAATTGCCTTGACTAGGTGTATTAATGTTTTGTATTACTATAGTGAGTTACCTGAGGCTGGATAACTTTATAAAGAAAAGGGGTTTATTATGACACACTTCTGGAGGTCCAAGACTGAAAGGGCTGCCTCTGGAGCCCTTGGTCTCCAGGTAATTCGAGGGAGTGTACGTGTGTGTGTGTTTGTGTGTGTGTGTGTGTGTGTGTGTGTGTGTATCCTAATTCTCCCTCTTATTCTAAAACCACCAGCAATTCATGGGTGCTCCCCGCAATGACCTTATCTAATCCTAATTGCCCTCCCAAAGACCCCGCCCCAAAACCTCATAAGAGGACTAACTTTCCACCCTCTTAATGCCTCATCATGAGGATTACATTTCAACACAAGACACCTTAGAGGACACCCTCAAGCTACGTGCAAACCATCGCACTAGGTGTGGTGTCAGGAATTTAACCTACCTGAACACCTGTAGTGAGCAGGGCTGCATTTGCTCTTCAGGTGAGCTTTTCTGCCACCAAATTCATGGCTTTTGCTAGAGTTGAGCCCCCATGATTTTTCCACCTTTCATTGGCTGATGGAATTTGCCTGTCACCACATCCCTGTTAGGGAAGAACTCTCCGGGGTCCCACCTAATTCTTTGTTTGATACTCTTTCCCAGACTATTATGCAAATTTAAAATGGCTAGCTGTGCTTTTTAAAGTCAGTTACGGATTGTGTGTCTGGTATTTATCAGGAAGGCGCAGCATCTTGGGTACACGTGCTGTGCTCTTTGGCACCACGATGTTGGGGTGACATTGCCTTATGCCTTTAGGCATAGCTCCTCCACGAGGAAGAATATGGCACAGTTCCTCCCCAACGGCCTCTGGGGTTTTGGTCACTTTTCTTCCAAACCCTTTTCTCCCCCTTAATTAATGGTAATGCATACAATGACTGAGAAAGACAGCAGTTCTTGAGCTGTATGTCTGTCTGCATTTTTTTTTTTTGCCACATCCTGAGGTGTGGTGGCCTTTACAGTCTGTAGAAATCCCAGACGCTGTGCCTTAACTCTTTTTTTTTTTTTTTTGCAGTACTGGACTTGAATTCAGGGCCTTCTCCTTAAGACACTCCACCAGCCCTTTTTTGTGACGGGTTTTTTCAAGATAGGGTCTCACAACTTATTTGTCCAAGCTGGCTTCAAACCACGATCCTCCTGATCTCTGCTTCCTGAGTAGCTAGGATTTCAGGCGTGAGCCACCAGTGCAGCCCTTAACTCTTCTTAACTCACCAAAGCATAAACGTCCTTACAGCCTTGGAGGAGAATGCAGCAAGACTTGCATTTTACATACAACTTTTCTTTCTGTTGTATGAACTGCATCAACTCCAATGTTACAGACTCTGAGCTGCGTAGTTTACCTGAAGCCTTGTTTCATCCCAAGAATTCCTGTTCTTCCACCACACTGGAGGTTCGGAGCACTGCGTGCAGGCTGCTCAGGTGTCTTGGAAGCCCAAGTGTGTTCATACGGATGACAAGTACTGGCCCTTAAAACACTCCAAGCCGGATGTTGACTGCTGATAGAGCATGTGTATCTGGACTACATGACCATTTTACAGAGACACTTCCCTAAGACTTTGGGGACATATTCACAGCCCACTAATATATGCCTGTGAGCGTGATGTTTAAGAATATGGCACTGGGGGAGGATAGACCTTGACTGAAACCCTAGCACCCCACCAGCAGCTATGTGAACTTGGAAAGCCTCTCCCAGCTTCAGCTTGTACGTAGGTAATAATCCTAATGCCAGGGGCTTACTGAGAGCAGTAAAGAAACTAATTAAAGTAATGTACTTGAGCCGAACCTGACGTGGAGTTTCGTTCATGGTAAACACCCAGTGGAGGGGAATGAGTACCAGGTCCTCTATTCACCTGGGTGGATGGGAGGAAATAGCCTCAGTGACACACATACTCTGGATTGTAAACTGAATGCATTGCAAGGTCACACTCTGAAGAGACTCCTTCCTGCAGTTCCAGTCTCACTCGCCTGCCCTGTGACCAGCCCAGGCAGTCTACTTCACTGGGCACTGGCAGGTGGCCGTGGGCCAGCTGGAGATGGTGGCAATGGTCCAGTCGAGGTGTGAAGAGGTGAATGCAGGCAGATGCGGTGATGAGAGGGCAGGTGTGATGGTTGGTGACAGAAGAATGGAACCTCAAGGCCCTGAGGACTAATAAGGTGGAGGACAAAAAGCAGGGCATCTAGTTGAAGTGTTTTAAGTAACTGGATGTGAGATTCTGCACTGAGGAAGAAGAAACCACAAGCTTCGTTTTGGATGTATCCAGACTGATGCCTGTCGGAATCCAGTGGGCGAGCATGGGAAGTGGCTGGGTTGTTTCCTGTGGGATGTCAGCTGGAGACACATGTGCAGGTCAGCCCACTGGCCACTAGTGACACATGAGGTGTGCAGAGAGAGGAAGGGAGGGACAGTAGCTCATGGAACTCCAGCCTTTCAGAAGATGTTAGAGAAGAAGAGTATGAAGAATGGCAAAAAAAACCACTGGAAGAGCCAAAAAAAAAGGTGTTTGAGAGGAAGGGAATGTCAACCGTTTCAGCCAGGAGTTCAAGGATATTGAGAAAAAAAAAATCCACTGGGTTTGCCAGTTCATGTTGTTGGAATTGATAACCCTCCAGTGCTGAAAACAGACACACAAGAGACAGAAAATCTTGACAAGACAATTTTCTCTTGATGAAGAGGGTGCAAGCATGTGCTCACTCCTGCTAAGCCACACGCAAGCACAGAATGGCTGACAGTGGCTCCTCCTTATATCCCTGACCCTCACCTGGGCTTTGTCCAGGCCAAAGGTTCACAGTCTTTCCCAATTGGCTAAAAGGCTTGGGGGATGGGTCAGGGCATGCAGTTTGGTGGGCAATGGACTTGTACAGGAATCCGGAAGAAGAAGCAAAGACCCTTAAACATGCAAGTCACCTAAGATGCCGACCTGAGGAATTTTTAAGTAATCTCAGAGGGTAACAATTACTTTGATAGAAAAGATAATTTTTCTTGTAATTCTCCCCTTTTAATTTAAATTCTTTTCTTCAAACTCATTTAGGGCTCTCATGTTCCTGCGTTTCTAATAGAAACAAGTTATTTTGGTGGTTGGGGGTGATTGGTGAGGGCTGACTCAATGAACCGCTGTATTAGTCCTCGGACACAAGGAATTATGCAGCATCCTACTAAAATTAAAACTCCGGACACTATGACCAAGGAGGTTAAGAGTGAGATCATCCAGCCCTTCCATCTCCCAACCCAGTTTCCATTACGTCAGTGATCATTTATATCTGAGTTTTCAGCTAGCTTCTTAGATAGGGAAGTTAGGAGTGGGCCTTAGTAATAGCTCCATCTGGGGCTGTATTATTTGGTATGCAAACTCCTCCCTTTTTTGAGATGTTGTAGCACGGTCTGGGTATCTAAATGCTAGGGTGAAAGGGAATGCCAACTGCACCAAAGCACAGATGCCTGCCCAGTTACCTGGGAGTCTCGAGTAAAAGTCCTCCGCAGTACCACCAGACATTGGCTCTGCCCACCGAGAGTGTGGGCTGGTTTGTGAAGCTGTTGAAGGACCGGCTTTCACTGCATCCCATCAGGTGTCCCACATTTGTCAATCGTCCCCCATGTCTGGTGAGACACGGGGTATAATTGATGTCTAGGGTGGGTGGCCTAATAGTCCTCGGGGCCTGACCCGCAGGACCTCTGACCTCTGGGAACAGTAGTGATAGCATCCGGCAGGATTCGTTGCCGCAAGCTTTGGCATCCTGAAACAGAGACAACATGCAATACATTCCATGTGGATCTGAGGAATATCCTAATAAACGGGACCACCTGAGACTCTGGCCTCCCAGTAGTACAAACATAGCAATCGCTCTCATTTAATGTGCAGCCAGCATTTTATCCATTCATCCAAGCATTTGTATCCCTGTACCCAATTTCAATAGCCACAGTTTGTCTTAGGTCCTAGACTTCTACTACAGCTACCTGAGTTTGATTGTTGCACAAATGTGGAGGTAATGTTGGAGTGGAGGTAGAACTGGGTGTCACCTAGGAGGGGTTGGGAGCTAGATGGAGCTTAAAGGCACCAAACAGGTCTGTCCCTGAGATATCTGCCCCAACCCATATCTACGAAATATAGATGGTTCTTGTGTCATACTCCAAGGGCTTTCTGTGACTAATCTAAATGGGTTACATTGTTTAGCTTTACAAGTAGGAGAGGGGTGTGTCTGAAACATCTGTAATTTTGACTGTAGTCTGTTAAAAGACTGTCGATTGTTCTGGATGGTAGAAATTGGAGTCTTTCCAGTGCCCTGGGGTCTGGTCCAACCCTTAGGATTGTCATAAAAGGGAGAGTGTGTCCTTTATATCCAGTGTTTCACCCTACATCTGTCCACTCTGGACAGATACCAGCTTCCCTGTGGGTTCCAGGATGAGGCACATAGAAAAGGAATATCCTTAGAGTTGGGACATAAGGCCTCGACAAGGAAGGATCTGGCATGCATCAAATTCAACAGTTAAGGGAAAAGTACTCTGAGTTACACTAATAATAAGAATACCATTTCCCAAATGAAAGGGAAAGAATATTCTAACTATAGTCTTTTTAAAGTCACTTTGGTGTTGCCTGGATGTGAGAGCACAGCCCATTGTTCCTTCTGGTCAGGTGAGAGCACCTTATTTACCCGTATGTGATGAGTCCATCCCCGCTCCATGGTCTAGATGGCTGTCTCCATGGTCAGCAGGACCAGGAAGGGTCTGTCCTAAGCTGGCTCAAGCTTATTTTCTTTCCAGGTCTTAATTAGCACATAATCGCCAGGCTGGTGTGGATGAACAGGAAAGTCAAGTGGAGGAGCCTGTGATAACAATCCTTTTTTCCCAAGACAAAGTAAAGTAGAGGACAATCCAAGTACATAATTTTTGAGTAAATAGTCTTTGGTTTAAAAAGAAAGCACATCAGTAACAGCTAATGTAAAGAAGCCCATAAAGCGTTTCATAGGAGGAGAGGCCAGTGTCCTTCCGAGAGGCTGTCCTAATCCTTAGTAGTGCTATGGGAAGGCATTTAGTCCAAGGTAGTCTGGTCTCTGAGACTAATTTAGTGAGCTAGTTTTTAAGAGTCTGATTCATTCTTTCAACTCTCCCTTAGGAAGGTGGATGCCAGGGAGTATGATATTCCCGTTTGATCTCTAGAGCCTTCATAAGTCCCTTAAGGACATTGGCAGTAAAATGACTCCCGTTGCCTGAGTCTATATTTTCTATTACTCCAAATCTTGGGTTTATGTTTTCTAGTAATAACTTAAGATACTTGTTTGGCTAGTGTATAGATCCCTATACACCCTATAGGGTGTCCCTATACACCCATAGGCTCACAAAACTGCATCACACATGGCTTGGGGTCCCCAGCAGCTCCCCTGATGGAGATAGGTGAGGAGTTCTCTCATTAGGGGCTTTCAGATCATTTCCCTCCCATCAGGGAGAACCCATTTTCCCTGTTCAGTCCTGACTACCCCCAATTTTTTTTTTTTTTTAGTTCTTCCTCAGAGG
Source organism: Castor canadensis (assembly GCF_047511655.1). Taxonomy (NCBI): domain Eukaryota; kingdom Metazoa; phylum Chordata; class Mammalia; order Rodentia; family Castoridae; genus Castor; species Castor canadensis. The sequence goes on from NC_133389.1 coordinate 65,231,164, forward strand.
GGGTAAAGATAGGGTGATGTGAAGAGCAGGGAGTTGCAGAATGAGACAAAAGACTGGGGCCTCAGAGGTGAGAGCGCCTGTTTTGTTGTCTCATCTGCAAAAGAATTTCCACGAGTCTCAAAGTTTACCCCCTTTTGGTGACCTGGCACATGGACTGTGGCTATTTCTTCAGATAGTTTTAGGATCTCTAATATTTGTTGAATTAATTCTCCATGTACTAAGTCTTGGCCCTTGCTATTGATTAAGCCCTGTTCCATCCAGATTTTTCCAAAGGTGTGGACCACACCAAATGCAAATTTTGAACCAGTGTATATGGTCTCTTCTTTGTCCTTTAAGGCCTGATTTAAGGCAAACAATTCACAAATCTGTGCTGACCAATTGTTAGGGAGACGGCCTGATTCTATTATAGCCATGACCTCCCCGTCTACTATAGAATATCCATTATGCTTTTTTCCCCTCGATTACCCAAGAGGATCCATCCACAAAGAAATGGAACCCAGTCTGGAAGGGAGTTTCCCTGAGATCTGGCCTCACTTTTGTTTGATATTCAATAATAACTAAACATTTATGTTCAGGGGCTCTTCCCTCCTGCCTTCCTGCCAAGAAAGTGGCTGAATTTAGGGCCTCATCAGTAGTTAAAGTTAGGTCATCCTTTTCTAGCAAGATAGCCTCATACTTTAGGATCCTGGAATCCGTAAGCCATCTACCCACCTTCTGATTTAAGATTGTCCTAACCTGATGGGGAGTGCTAATAATTAGGTCTCCCCAAAAGGTGATTTTTCTACTTTCTTCTGTTAGAAGGGCTGTAGCTGCCACTGCCTGAATGTGACAGGGTCTAGGAATTTAGATAAGAAGGCCACACGTTGACATTGACCCCCATGTTTTTGGGTGAGCACCTCAAGTGCAACTCCTTTATTTACGTGTAAACTGATTCCTAATCGAGTCATTAGATCTCTTCCAAATAGGTTGGTACCTGCCTCAGGGACTAGGAGAAATTGTATCTTAGTGGTCCTGTCTTGGAAATAAACATCTGTTCCTTGTAATATTTTAGCTGGAAAGCTTTCTCCCTTTACCCCAGAAGTTAGCATCCTCTCCAGGGAATAGATTAAGCCCTGGGCAGAAGACAGAGGGAGGATCTGCAAGCCTCTGAGTCAATCAGGAAGGTGACAGCTTCACATTGTGGTCCCGTTTCTAAATTATCAAGGGCTCTGAGTGGGACCTTTCAAGGTAAAAGAGCCCCTGGGCCCCTATTCTTCATCAAAGGTCATTAAGGGAACAGTTTCCTACACGCTCTTTCCCATTCTGGACATTCTTTCTTAAAGTGTCCAGTCTCCCCACATTTAAAGCACTTACTTTGCCCTCTACTTTGTTTCATCTCTGACTTTCTGGTCTCTTATACCCCATGAGGGAGGCCAGGCTGGTTGACGTCCAATAGGATATTGCTTTGGCCTTTCCTATTAACCTGCTGATCATGGATAACATAATCTTTGCTTTTTGTTTTTGTTTTTCTTCCTTTCTCCTTACATATACCTTTTGTGCCTCTCCTAATAATTCCTCTATAGATCTATTTTTTCCAATTTTCTAGTTTTTGTAATTTGAAGCAGAAGCCTGAGGGGCTGGGAGTTGAAGGGGTGGAGGTGGAGGGGTGGAAGCCTGGAGGGCAGGGCTGGGGCCAGCTCTGGCACCTGAGCCCAAGGAAGAGCAGGCAAAAGGGGAGGGAAGGGAGGAGAGTAAATCCAGTTCAAAAGGGGTTTGGGGTTTTTTGAGTTTTTTTTTTTTCTTTTTTTTTTTTTGATGGAAACAGGATTACAGGACTCTTGTCTCCAACAGAGGGCATATTCCATCTCCTCTTGAGTGACTGAGCTTTTGTCGTTACCATGCTCAATTAATAGTTGACAGACCCAGTCCTCATCAGACCCAAATTTTGACCAAAATAAAAACCAAAGACTTTAAGATCAGTTCTTGGGTCCAGATAAAAGAGCAGTATTTAACCATTCTTTGTTTCTCTTTCCTTTAGAATGGGGGCTGTCATCCCAATATTTTAACATCTTCCCTAAAGGACTCCCAGAGGGTATTTTATCCTGGGCCTTTGTTTTCTGGCCCCCCTCTTTGCTGTCTTTATTTCCCATTTCTCCCTTCTGGTCAACTGTGCTCTGTCAGAAGCTCAACACCCCCCCCCCACCTTTGCCTTGGAGGTTTCTTGCACTCTGATTCTTTTTCACTTGGTCCATCTCCACCCATGTCCTTCGTGAGAGCTTGAGGCACCCCTTGGCAGCCTGGGGGTCAGTGTAAGCTCTGACCTGGATTAGATTTAAGAATCTAATTCCTCCTTAAACAGTCTGATGTCACCTCAGAACAGCAGATCAGGACTTCACTTTCCCTGCATGTCACCCAACACATCCCATTCACACATCACACAGCCTCCAGTATCCCAACCACCAAAACATCTCACCCCGTGACATTTCTTGTCTTGGTTTTTGCACAAAATTTACGTGGTCACCATGGTCCCTGTCTTCAGAGCTCTTTTAACCACATTGTCAAGAAATTCTGCAGTCCAAGTTCATTCGCAGATGTGGAAAGTTGTCCTCAGCCAAACCTTGGGGCCACTGCAATCAGGCAGCAGGACGTGTCTTCTGGGGAAGGGCCGGGACCCCCTTCCTGGATGGAAGACAGGGAGGCTGTGCACCCGGAGAGCGGGGGCATATAGGAAATCTCCGTACCCTGCTCAACTTTGCTGTGAACTCAGATCTGCTCTGAAAAAATAAAGTATTTTTAAAGAATTCCTTACTAAGGAAAATGGATAGGTGAAAGGTTATGTCCTTGGGATCCTGAGGGGAGCTAGTGGGGAAGAAGAGAACATACAGTGGCTAGAGCAGAGGGACAGGATTATTCTAACAAGCCCATCTCAGGACTACAGCACCAGGCGAGACAGTGCCCCATTACTGAGTGTTTCCACTCAACAATTCCATTATGTGCTTATGAATAAGAAAAGAACCATTTAAAGACCTTTCCACCTGCAGTTCTAGTTTGTTCCCAACAACCAAGGCTTTACATTTGCACTGCAGAGCCACAGCTCACTGGAGAAGATGAATGGCACAGACAGGTGCTGGCCCCTACAGGCTGCCAGGCATCATTGGTAAACTGCCTTGTGCCCAGACCTTATCAGGAAGAACTGCAGTACTTCTACCCTGCTCTTGGTACCAGGTGTCATGCCCCGTGCCACCACAGAGGGGACCTAAGAAGCTTTCTATCTCAATGGTCAAGAGTCATCAGACACTCCATTCCACCTTTCCTGTCCTTACGCACTTTCTGGGGAAATGTTCGGAAGTGTGGGCCACAGGGAAAGCCACTGACTGGCAGAGAATAGAAGAGGATGCACACAGCACCAATCGGCTTTACTCTCACCCCCGCAGAAGAGACTTAGAGCAGATGGCAGTCAACATTGCCATGTTTTGGATTGATGTCCACTGGGTATGTTTTGAAAAGTGAGTGTTCTCCCTAAGGAAGTGAAATTCTCCAGGGGAGACCTTAGGAAAAGGCTGTGTTGGTGTAATAGGAAAATAAGGAGCAATTACACCTACACCTTGAGTTACAGGGGAAAGGAGGCTTTATTCCTCAAATCTCTTGTATTACTCACCAATCACAAACGTTTCTTCAAGTTCCCACTGTGTGCAAGTGCTTCTCTGAGTAATAACAGAGATTACACAAAGTAGAGGGCAGTCTTGGCCCTAGAGCAGTTTAGTCCTTGAAGAAAAATGACAAGAACCCAAAAGAAGAATAACAGTCTGAGCACACTTATACTATGAGATAAATGGCAACAGACTGGGTCAGTAATATAAGGATTCACATAGAAATCTTTTAAATTCCCCCTTCCTTAGGATATTTTATTAGTAGGGGAAATACAGGTAGGTAGAAACTTAATTGCTATAGTAATTTTGATGTTTGTACATAGATGCAAACTATCCATAGAAGCTTTGTGGAACCTGCAATGTGAAACTGGCAGCAGAGTTTCCTATTTACCATACTTCCGAACATTTCCCCAGAAAGTGCGTAAGGACAGGAAAGGTGGAATGGAGTGTCTGATAACTCTTGACCATTGAGGTAGAAAGCTTCTTAGGTCCCCTCTGTGGTGGCACTGGGCACGACACCTGGTACCAAGAGCAGGGTAGAAGTACTGCAGTTCTTCCTGATAAGGTCTGGGCACAAGGCAGTTTACCAATGAGCCACTCAAAGCACCCAAAAGTGCCTGCAGCTCCCAGGGTGCCACAGGGACCTGAGCACTCATCTGATGGAAGCAGTGGTTTAGAAAGACCAGGAAAGTGAGTAACAGTATGTGGTAATATCGATTGCTCCTTTTATCTCCAGCCAGCAAAGTGCTTCACAAATCAATGTTAAGAACTTCATGGAAGACTGGAATTGTCTAGAAACTGGCATGAAGAAAAAAATGGAAAGTCTATCTTTTTAAGAAATCAATTCACTGTGAAATTGAAGAGCTGTTATTTGGCCAAAACAACTGTCCACTTAAAAGCAATGAACACTGCTTACTTAACTGCTGTTACAAGATCTACATCGATTTTTTAAAAGTTTTCATTAAAGTGGTTTTTTTGTTTGTTTTGTTGTGATGAATGTGTTTTACAAAACCTTTTTTGGAGGGGAAGTAGCTAATCTAGGATCCAGGCAGCAGCCACTCTTCTCTGAACAGCTTGACCCTAGAGTTCTAATTAACTCTGGAAGGGAATCATTGCAAGGAAGGTAAGCTAAGCTGCAATATGGATCCTCTCACTTGACTGGAGAAGGAAGAGCAATTGTGTTTTGCAGGTGATTCTGGGAGCGTCTAGTTGGAAGTTTCCACCCAGCAAGCAGTAAGAGAAGCATAGATCAGAGTCTGACTCAGGAAATATACATTTAGTGAGACCCATGCTGTATTTTCTATCCCAGGGAAACACTCCCCCAGAATTAGGCGAGCTGCAGAAGTGTGTAGACACAGCTTGTCAGCATAGCAAGACCCAGAGAGCAGCAGCCAGGCATGCACCAAGATAGAAGGAGCAGGCGGTGGTCAGACCTCACCTTCCTTGCAGGGTCCAATGGAGAAAAGCCACAAGCCCACACCTCTTCAGATAAGTAGGCCTGGAACAAGGCCAGCCTGCAACAACATATCCCCAAATAGTGAGCACATGTCACAAATCCATCAGCTGCTTGATTTGTGGGACAACTTGCATACTCAGAAGGATGTCTGCACCGTGTTCTGACTATTCACTTGGATGGGTTTGTAGAGGAATTTCAAAATCCTGTTACTCAATTTAGAACACAAAAGAGTGGCATTGACATTCTCCAGCAAAGCCTGAATGTCATAGATTATGCAGTGAGTCCCGTGCTCTGGGCCACACCCTGGATCACTCCATGATCACATGGCAAATCACACATAGATTGCACACTGAGCCATGCCCTAGACCCATGGATCACATCCCAGATCATGCATAAGTCATGCTCCTATCACCTGATGGATATCTTAGTTCTTTTTATGCTGTTATAACAGAATACCACATGCTGAGTAGTGTACGAAGAACAGAGGTTCATTTCTCAGACTTCTGGAGGCTGGAAAGTCTGAGCCTACGGGTGGTAATGGCTGCGTTACTCCACTGCATCCCATGGCAGAGAGTACACTTGAGAGAAAGAGGGAAGAGGGCCAAACTGATCCTTCTGTAAGAGCCCACTTCTGTGGCAGAGCCTCATGGCCTGATCACCTCCTAAACGTCCCGCCTCCCATCATTGTTGTGACAGGGATTAAGTTTCCAACACTTGAGCCAATGTTCAGACTATACCAATGGATCACACTCCAGGTCACGTGGTGAATCACACATGGATCTTACCCTGGATCATGTGTATTTGGAATCACAGCTCATAGTGCCAAGAACAGAATTTCCTTTCCCTTCTACGAATGTAATCCTGGCCTCTAGAGCTGCCCTTCCATTGGAATCTTTGCTGTGGCCTGGTATACCTTGATTGGTAGGTGTCCAAGGGGCTACTTATGGCTCAGGGTCTTAAGGCAGAGGGTGAGAACAATGAGGAGTGGGTCCAGGGGTGATCAATGAGCAATAATGACAGACACACACACACCCCACCCAACTGTACCGTTAGCATGCCAAGGTGCTGTACTCCTACCAACGCACAGGTAAAAGGGCAGACTCAGGCCTGGCTCTGGTCTGATGTTCCAAGAAAAGGCCCTCCAGCCATCTGGCTTGTTCACTGGCTCCCCCATTTCCTGGAATTTCATGGAGTCACACGGCCTGCTGTAGGACCTTTGGACACTAACTCCTATGTTTTCTTGGCTCTTCTCTTCCTTGATATTAGTAGTTCCTTATCAAAGCTTGCTCTCAAATGGAGTAATGTACTCATTCCTATAAATTGTTAATTGGGTGAAAGGTTAATTCCATTACCTAATTTTTAAAAACTTAATTGCTTTAAGATAATTGATATACATAAAATTGCATATATGTATATAGTTTGATTCATTTTGACATGTATACACTCATGAAGCCATCACCAAAATCAAGACAATAAACATATCTACCACCTCCAAAAGTTTCCTCCTGCCCCTTTGTTTCATTTTGTTTACTGTGATAACAATACTTAACATGAGATATACCTTCTTAAATATTAAGTGTATGACACAGTACTCTTAACCATGGGATGGTATTGCCCAGCAGATCTCCAGAACTTACTCATCTATATAACCCTTAGGTACCAATTCCCTGTTTCCTCCTCCCTCAACCCCTAGAAACCACCATTTGACTCTTTTTTTTGGCTATTGGCTATTACAGATGCTTCATGCAAGTGAAATCAGGCAGCTTTTCTCCTGTGACTAACTGGTATATTTGACTCACATAGTATCCTCCAGGCTCATTCATCCATGTAAGTCACATATGGGAGGTCTTCCTTCTTTGTTAAGACTAAGTAATTGTATCTGTATGCCATGTTTTCTTTATCCATTCACCCACGAATAGACATCTAAGTTGTTCCTGTATCTTGCCTATTGTGAATAATGCTCCAATGAACACAGAATGCAGCTAGCTACCTCTGTGACATCTTGAGGATTTTTTGCCACAAGTGAGGTTGCTGAATCATGTGGTACTTTTATTTTGAATTGTTTTCCACAGCTGTGCCATTTTAAATTCCCACCGGTGTTTTGCAAGAGTCCTAATTTCTCCACTTCCTCGCCAGCACTTGCTATCTTTTGGTTTTTGCTAATAGCCATCCTAACATATGAGGTGATATCTCCTTGTGGTTTTAATTTGCATTTGCCTGATGGTTAGTAATATTAAGCATCTTTTTATAACCTGTTGGCCATTTGTATGTCTTCTTTGGTGATACACCTATTCAAGTCTTTCCCCCATTTTTATTTAGGTTGTTTGGTTTTTTGCCTTAGAGTTGAAGGAGTTCCTTGTATATTTTGGAGACTAACCCCTATCAGATATGTGGCTGTCACATATCTTCTCCCATTCCATAGGCTGCTTTTCACTGTGAATTGTTTCTGCTGCTGTGCGATCTCTTTTGTTTGATGGGGACCCATTTATATGTCTTGGCTTTGTTGTCTGTGTTTTCAGTTTTATTTCCAAGAAATCACTGCCTACACCAATGTCAAGAAGCATTTCTCCTGTGTTATATTCTAGTAGTCTCACAGGTTCAGGCCTTACATTTACTTATTTAATCCATTTTGTGTGTAGTGTAACAAGGGTCCAGTTTCATTCTTCTGCATTTGAATATACACTTTTCCTAACACCATTTGTTAAAGACACTGTCCTTTCCTCATTGTATACTCTTGGTCCCCTTGTTGAAGTCAGTTGACCATAGATGCATGGATTTATTTTTGGCATTTGTGATCTGTTCCAATGGTCCATGTGTCTCACCTTATGTCAGTGACTTACTATTTTAGTTACTGTACCTTTATAATATGTTTTGAGATCAGGAAGTGGGATGCCTCCAGCTTTGTTCTTCTTTTTTTAAGATTGCTTTCTCTAGTCATGATCATTTGTGATTCCATATGAATTTGGGAATTATTTCTCCATTTCTATAAAAATGCTATTATGATTTTCATAGGCCACGCATGGTAGCACATGCCTGTAAATCGTAGGCTAAGGCTGGAGGATGGTGAGCTCCAGGCCAACAAGAGGGATAGAAAGAAAAGAAGAAGGAAGAAGAGGAGGAGAGGAGGAAGAAGAAGAAGAAAGGGGAGGAGGAAGAAGAGGGAGTGAGGGAGGGGAGGAAAGAAGGAAGGAAGGAACAAATGAAGGGAGACGAGATCTTCATGGGGTGTGTGTTGATCTTTGGGTAGGTTTGTGCAGTATAGGCATTTCAGCAATATGAAGTTATCCAATGGATGAACATGAGATGTCTTCCCACTTATCTGTGTCTTCTTTAATTTCTTACATCACTGTTTTTAAATTTTCAGTTTACAAGTCTTTCACCTTCTTGGTTAATTCCTAAGTATTTTACTATTTTTATGTTACCATAAGTGGGATTGATTTCTTAATTTTATTTTTGGATAGTTCGTTTTTTTGTATAGAAATGCAGCAGAGTTTGTACATTGACTTTGTGTCCTACAATTTTACTGAATTTTTTGTTCTAGCAGGTTTTTTTCCTTTTGTTGGTATCCTTAGAGATTTTTGCCTATAAGATCATGCCATCTACACCAGATCATTTGCCTTCATTCCAATTTGGATGCCCTGTATTTCTTTTTCTTGCCTGATTGCTCTAAGATTTCTAGTACTCAGTTGAATAGACGTGGAAGGGTGGGCGTGGTATCCTGGCCTTGTTCCTGATCTGAAAGAAAAGCTTGCAGTTTTTCACCATGGAATATGATGTCAGCTGTGGTCTTTTCACACACACCCTTTATTATATTCCATACCTTGTTTATTAAGAGTTTGGTGTTGGGTTTTGTTGAATGCTTTTCTGCATCTATCAAGGAGATCATGTGACTTTTAGCCTTCGCTCTGTTAATGTGGCATATCACATTGATTTGCATATGTTAAGCTATCTTTGCATTCCAGGAATAAACCCCATGTTGGACTTGAAAGAAAGCTTTGCTTGTTTCATGTGCTGTTGAAATCATTGTGCTGATACTTTGTTGAAGATGTTGCATGTATGTCATCAAGGATATTAAGTGTCTTTTCTTACCTTGTCTTGGATTTATTATGAGGGTAACTGGCCTCATACAATGAGTTTGGAAGTGCTCCCTCCTCTTCACTTTTTTGAGAGTTTGGTGTTAATTCCTCTGTAAATGTTTGGTGGAATTCACCAATGAGGCCACCTGGCTCTGCGGTTCATTGGAAAGTTCAGATTACTGATGTGATCCCTTTATCTGTTCTTGGTCTGGGTTCAGATCTTCTGTCTTCATGGCTCAGACATGGTGAGCTGTGTATTTTCTAGACATCTATCTTTTGCTTCCAGGTTACCCAGTTTGTTGGCGTGTGGTAGTCCTTTACGATCATTTTACTTCTGTGGCATCCGTTGTAATGTCACCTCTCTCCTTTCTGAATTTGAGTCTTCTCTTCTTTTAGTCTTAGTCCAGTTGAAAGTTTATCTTTGAAAGTTTATCCCCACTCCAGAGTTCAAAATGTTGGTTTGGATTTCTTTTTTTTTCTCTCTCTCTCTCTTTTGTAGTACTGGGATTTGAACTCAGGGCCTTGCGCTTGCTAGGCAGACTTTCTACCACTTGAGCCACTTTGTCAGCTTTTTTCCTTTTTTTCTTTTTGCTGTAGTTATTTTTCAGATAGGTTCTTATCCTTTTTGCTCGGGGCCACAAGTAGAAGAAACCCATGAAAATTCTGGATTTCCTTGTCTTAAAGTCATGCTATGTGTTGGTATTAAAGTGCCTGATCCTTGGAGGCCTGCTTGGGTTGTAGCTCTTGGAGTGAAATCCAGTGCATCTGTGATGGCAGAAGCCAGTAACTGATGCTCCCGCAGGCCACACCCCTGTGCCCTGTGGCAGCATCAGGGAAACACAGCATATGTGTGCCATTGGACATAGTGCAGTCAGAGCCAAACCAGCACAGCTGCTCACTGTTCTCTGCAAGTGTTCCAAAGGGGCTTCTCAGATTTCATATACATAGGAATTCCCTAAGGATTTTGGTAACACCCAGGCTGGTTCAGTAGGCATGAGTGGGAGCCGCAGTTACACATCCCTGGCAGAGCACCATATTTTGCTGTTCATGCTGGACTGTGAGCTGCACTTTGAGTAGCAAGTTGAGTCACACCAGGTATTAGCAAACTATTTCTGCAGAGGAATAGTTTAAATTTCATAGGCCAAATGGTAAAACCAAATAACAGGACTGTTTTGGGGGAAGGGAAACATTTCATTTAATTAGGGTCCAAAGTAAGGGTTCCCTATCATCAAAATCAGCAGCAAATGTTCACCCAGTAATGCTGCCTTCTAATGAGATGTCACGTGGTTCACCTTTGCAAATGCCTTTTCACATTTGCAGATGTGGAGATCAACCCATAGGCAGATGATTCCAGCCAGATCATTTTCCCACTCCTGTTTTCTGTGTTGAAATGCTGAATCTGTTAGGAAATCATGAAAATTTGCTGTTACCAAGCAAAACTTTACATCAGGGAGCATTAAAAAACTAGTCTTTGGGCTGAGGTGTGGCTCAAGTGGCAGAGTACCTGCCCAGCAAGCACAAAGCCCTGAGTTCAAACCCCAGTACTGCAAAAAACCAAACCAAAATCAAAACTAGTCTTTCTTTGTCACACCCAAGTCCATTCTACATATGGGGATTCATGCTAGCCAGCATGTTAGAAATTGTGGGGCTGGGAAGGTGCTACAGAGATTTAATTAAATCTATTTTATTGAGATTTTTAATACACTCCCTAATAAATCTGCATTTCACTACCTTCATTATGTTTCCAGCGCTTTGCATATTTCTCAACTAAAATTTCTGAACGCCCTCATCCTTGCTTGTATTAAAAATCCAAATACATTACCATGGCAGAGAAGCCTGTCCAGTCCAGCAGCTATCAACCTCCTCTCCTTCCTTCCTCTGGGCTCTCATGTTCCCAGCACAAAGCATCACCATTCCCCAAGCCCACTGGGGCAGTTCTCCCCACCGTAGTAGTGCCCTTCCTCCTGCTTGATAATGGGCACCGTTCAACTCTCAGCCCACTGTCAACTCCTCCAATGGCCTTCTTGACTACCATCCACCTCATCTCTGTTTTACTGTGTCAACAGCAGTTATTCTCACTTGAATTATCTTTGACTTATTTGTTGTGCCTTGCACACATTTGACTGTGTGCTCCTGAGGGCAGGAACTGTGTATGTCCTTCTGACTCTGTAGGCCCAGGACCTTCGACATCACAGGCTCATAGTCAACATTCATGAGCATTTGTTACATGAACTAATGGAAGTGTCAACTTGTCACTACCCACTAAAACATGAGCTCCCAGACGAGAGAGGAACTGACATACCATAGCAACTCAGTTACATCTGTCAGATGAACAAATGATCAACCTATCTGCCATAACTGATTTCTGCTTGCATAAAGTGTTTAAAAGCTGGACATGGTGGTGCACATTTGTAATCCCAGCTACTCAGGAGGTAGAGGCAAGAGAATTGTGGTACAAGGCCAGCCAGGGCAAAATTTAGCAAGACCCTATCTCAAAAACAAACTGAGTGTGGTGGTTCATGCCTATAATTGTGGCTACTCAGAAGGCAGAGATGAGGATCTCAGTCTGAGGCCAGCCTGGGCAAAAGTGTAAGATCCTGTCTGAAAAATGCAAAAAGGGCTGGGGTGTGGCTCAAATGGTAGAATGCTTGCCTAACAATTGTAAGACCTTGGGTTCAATCCCAAGTACCACAAAAGTGTCTCAAGAAAGCAGATTTTGAGATTTGTCCTGTGCTGCTGTCCACCCAGGCCAGTGCTTGTGCTTTTGTCAGGGATTTTCCTCTGCAGGCACAACTCTGCCCCTGAACAGCTATATGCTCACTGTCTACTGCATTCAAATGCTTTTTCAAATATCATCTCTCTTCACAGATGCCTTCCTGGAGCATCCTACCCAAAAGACACCAGCCACACCCCATCCCCTTACTCCATTTTCCAAGTAAATTCCATCAGGAAGATTATTTCCCATGCTTCTCCCTCCTCTAGGTCATAGGTCCATAAGAGTAGAGACTTCGTGTTTGGTTCACTGTTACCTCCCCTAAGACTTAATGTAAGTGGTGGGTACCTTCTGCATATTGGTTGCACTATTTTTAAAAGCTAGATAACTCAGCTTTCAATCACTATAACAAAATACCTGAAGCAAGTAAATTATAAAGAGAAATGGATCATTCTGCTTTGGGGTTCTGAAAGTTACAGTCCAAGATCAGTTAGCTCCATTGCTTTGGTCTCTGGTAGAAAGAGCACATTATGGCAGGAGCCACTTATATCACAAGCCAAGAAGCAAAGTAGAAGAGGAATAAGTTGGGGTCCTACTATTTCCTTCAAAGGCATACCTCCATTGACCTAACTTCCTCCACTAGGACCCACCTCCTGAGGGTTCCACCACTTCCCAAAAGTAACACCCTAGGGACCTAGCATTTAACACATGAGCCTTTGGGGAACTCTCATCCAAACCACAGCATAGCCCTGAATTGATTTTTCTGCCAAAACTATTATTGTTCTTCATATTTATTCTGGTCAATTGACCGTGACAAACAGAGAGATGGAGCCAACCAATTCTAGGACCATTCAATGGAATCAAATCTAAAATGGCATCATTAAAGTGCTAGGGTAGGATTCTTTTTAAGTTGAAAATAAAGTAGGGGGTATATAATTATTCATGCTACAGTCTCTGTGAGTTAAAACACTATATAGATTCTAGGATATTAATGTTAACTCAGACTAAATATTTGTCACCATAACCTTTTTTTTTTTTAAATTCAAATATCATCTTTATCTTTTTTTTTTTCATTTTTCTTTTATTATTCATATGTGCATACAAGGCTTGGTTCATTTCTCCCCCCTGCCCCCACCCCCTCCCTTACCACCCACTCCACCCCCTCCCGCTCCCCCCCTCAATACCCAGCAGAAACTATTTTGCCCTTATCTCTAATTTTGTTGTAGAGAGAGTATAAGCAATAATAGGAAGGAACAAGGGGTTTTGCTGGTTGAGATAAGGATAGCTATACAGGGCATTGACTCACATTGATTTCCTGTGCGTGGGTGTTACCTTCTAGGTTAATTCTTTTTGATCTAACCTTTTCTCTAGTTCCTGGTCCCCTTTTCCTATTGGCCTCAGTTGCTTTAAGGTATCTGCTTTAGTTTCTCTGCATTAAGGGCAACGAATAGAAGGAAAGTTCCTCAACATTATAAAAGCTATATATGACAAACCTACAGCCAGCATTATACTTAACGGAGAAAAATTAAAACCGTTCCCTCTAAAATCAGGAACCAGACAAGGATGCCCACTATCTCCACTCCTATTCAACATAGTACTGGAATTCCTAGCCAGAGCAATTAGGCAAGAAGAAGGAATAAAAGGAATACAAATAGGTAAAGAAACTGTCAAAATATCCCTATTTGCAGACGACATGATCCTATACCTTAAAGACCCAAAAAACTCTACTCAGAAGCTTCTAGACATCATCAATAGCTATAGCAAAGTAGCAGGATATAAAATCAACATAGAAAAATCATTAGCATTTCTATACACTAACAATGAGCAAACGGAAAAAGAATGTATGAAAACAATTCCATTTACAATAGCCTCAAAAAAAATCAAATACCTAGGTGTAAACCTAACAAAAGATGTGAAAGACCTCTACAAGGAAAACTATACACTTCTGAAGAAAGAGATTGAGGAAGACTATAGAAAGTGGAGAGATCTCCCATGCTCATGGTAGAATCAACATAGTAAAAATGTCGATACTCACCATAACCTTTTGATGTCTCCTTGGTGACAAAGTTTATAAAAACAAATAGTAAGTTTAGCCCTGGTTTGGGAAAGTATGACAAACCAGGGAGTTTTAGAGAACACCCCACAGGTACTCATTGGGTACTAGCAAGGTCTAGATAGAATTCAGTGATTTTGTTTGACCATGGGTGAAAATACTTTGTCATTTTAAAATATTAGCAATATACAAATGTAAAAAGTGTTACTGTTATTAAAAAAAGAAGACTCAAACTAAAAATTAAGAAGTCATTTTATCACCTGTAAATGAAAGGGTGAAGCCAGGTGTGGTGGTGCACATCTATAATCCCAGCACTGAAGTTGCTGAGAGAGGAGGATCATGAGGTGGAGGGCAGCTTGGTCTACACAGTGAGTTTAAGGCCAGCCTGAGCTGGATAACAAGACCCTGTCTCAAATAAATTAATTTAATTAAATAACTTTAAGAAAAAAATAAATAAGGGAGTGGTACTTGACTTTTTCCATAAAGCTGTCTTTGGAGATCCTTACCAACACCCAATTTTAAAATGGCAAATACCACAATAAATCACGATAGCCTTGTCTAAATTCCAAATTCTTGTTGGATGAATGGCTTGGCCTAAGTCTAGCCTCTTCCCACAGGCCCTCAGTCATAGGCAAAGACTTTTGGAATAAAATTTTGCCTTCCAAGGCCATGTCGTAGACATCTGTGACATCAGCTGATCAAGATGTGTCTCTTGTCCTTAGTTCCTCCATACCGAATGAGCATTCCTGAAGGCTTATACCTCATAGAGGTACGCAAGCAATTGACTTAAACTGAGCATATGAAACATTGGAAATTAATAAGTTCTATTTGGATCTTGATACTGCCTTTCATCATACCATTATGTTGCAAATTAATCACTTTCAATTGAAAGCCAAGTGCAATCTCGTCAATTGCACAGTTAAATGGATTTCTAATTTGGAAATTTCCATCACACTATGTTAAAGGCTGAAAAATACTCCTGGAATTGTCATCTGAGCTTGGAAAAATCTTCTGCTGCAAATTTGTGTGAAAACGGAGCTCGCACTTCTTACTTTAACTTCTGATAGCAGCTTAACAGCATTTACATTGGTGTCCTAAATGACTTGATTGCAGCATAAAACTTGCATATACATGCAGTTTTGCCTTATAGTTTTAAGTTGAATTACCTAAGAAACAAATCTTGACCAAAAGCAAATTCCCAAAGCAATTCAATGTCTAACAATAAAGAGTGTCAGAGGTTCTCCTCTTGAGCTCAGAATGTCACAGTAAAATGTTACTGTGGCTTAGCCACTGAAGTGCTGTAAGGCAAGTCAAGGTACATTAGTGGAGCTCGTGATGTCCACAGAGGTAAATGCAGTTCCTTGCTGAGGTAGCGGCTCAATAGCTCATTACAGATTCAAACGTTTTCTGCAGAGTTCCTGCTGGCAAGTAGCGAGATGAATAATGAGATTAAAACCCTTTTCTTTTCACAAGCTTTGTAAGTTTGTCCAACTAAGCCTTTTCCTAGTCCACATGTGTTTCTATCACCCTCAGTGGTAACTCAGTGGATTCTGCTGCATGTCGCACTAAATTGGTGCTTTCTTAATGTCTTTGAAAATATCCTCACCATAGTTGCCATGAAAACTGTTCATGGAGGCTAACTCTTCAGTCGCTTTGAGCTTGGCATTGACTCCTTGAATAAACAACAGCAACTGAGCATCATCTGGACAACTTCCATCACCTCCTCACAAGCCAAGGAAAACCACCTGAAATCACTCACCTGGGTTTTTTTTTTTTTCACCTGGGTTTTTAATTGACTATTAATCTTATTCCCAATGTACTCAATTCTTTAAGCAAGTGTTGACAAAAGACTAATAGCTTACTTTTTCTAGACACATTTTACAGCTGCTACAATTAAACATGATTTATACCACCAACAGGTATTTTTTTTCTTGCTTGGCTAACAAATGAGCCATTCAGAAATTTACTTAGGGAACAAAATTCTGCAGTAATGAGCCATTCCATTTTAATTCCTGACAGTCACTTTTGTGTGAGTTGGGATTGTTGTGATGTTGGTTCTATTGATGGTGACACACGTTGTGTCTTTGAACAGAGCTGTGGCATCACTGCATGATACAACAATGCATGCCACTGACTTCTTAGGAAATAATGCATATACTACTGTGCCAAAAAATGTGAAATCTGAAGTCTACCTTTTGTTTTGTATTGTGACATAGTTTGTTTTGTATAGTGATAATAAAAAATAAAATATGGTAGTATGCATGACACGGAAGTGGCCAGAAAACAGCACATAAATGAGGGAGTATGGCCAGGTTCCAGTAAAATTTTGTAGACACTGAAGTTTAATTTCCTACCATTTTCACATATCATGAAATAGTCTTTTGGCATTTTATTCAGCCACTTAAAAATGGGAAAACCATTGTTAGCTCATACAAAAACAGGTAGATTTATCCCATAAGCCCTGTAGCTAACTCCTGGTTTAGACTCTGGACAATCCAAACATATGAACCCATATTTATTCTGAAAGATGACTTTTATAAGGCTGATAATGATCCCTGTTTATTACCATGTAGAAGTTACACAGTAGATACTCAAATATTGATGAATGCATGGAGAATGATTCAGCTCTTCCTTAACACACAGGCAGAATAATCCAGATTAAGGTACACTTTCCCTTCTCCTAACATCCCAGAAGTGGGTGGGGCCCTGTAGGAAGTCCTCTCCTCCCCAGTGTCATCACCGAGTTCCTGGAGACAAGAGCACTGTGGTGATGTGCTTAGTCACTCCCTGTTCTCTCTCCATGGCCCTGGGAGTGACTGTACCTCCCCTGACAGTCGTAACATGACAGAGCAGTGGCCCCAGTGGAAGTGTGGTACCTCTCCTCCAGTCTGCTCAGGTGCTTTCATTCCAAAAAAGAACTCCTAAGCCTGAAAGTAGCTTTGGCCTGAGCTGAGGGAAGGAACTACTCTGGGGACGTGGATGGGGCAAAGGGTTTGCTTTGGCTTGGATCTTAAATGTCCCCCAAAGACCTATGCGTAAAGGCTTAGTCCCCAACACAACAGTAATGGGAGGCAGTAGAACCTGTAAGAGGTGAGGTGAAATCCTGGGTCATTTGGGGCATGCCTTTGAAAGAGATAATCAACCTGTGGTCTGTTCCCTTTTCTTTCCAGTCCCCTCTGTTTGATTTCCAGACATGAGGTAATCAAGTCTACACTACCAGTACTTCCAGTATGATACACTGTGTTGCCACAGGCCCAAAGCACTGAAGGAAATCCATCATGGCCTTACGCCTCCAAAACTATGAGCCAAAGTGAACCTTTCCTCTCGTTAGATTTATCTCAGATATTTGTTATAGTAATGGAAAGCTGGCTAACACAAGCTGAAAGCCTGAAGTATTTGTTTCCTGTTGCTGATATAACTAATTGTCACAAATGTAGCTTGAAACAGCCCAGATTCATTATCTTCCACTCTGTAGATTGGAGGCCCTACAGGATTCTCTCTGACCTAGGGTAAAGGAGTCAGCAGGACTACGTTTCCTTTTGGAGGCCCCAGGGAAAAATCTGTTTCTAGCTTCTACCCACATTCCTTGGCATGGGGCTCCTTCCTCAGCTACATGGGCAAGTCTTTCTCACACCGCCATCTCTGGCTCTGCCCCTTTTCTCCCCTTCTTCACTTTTAAGGACCTCCGTGATGACATTGGCCCACAGAATAATCCAGGATGATGTCCAGTTTTAAGGCCAGCCAATTAGTGACTTAGTCCCCCTTTGCCATGGAGCCTAGCATATCCACAGCCCCCAGACTCAGATCCCTCCATCCACTCCTGTCTTCTGCCTGGCAGTTCACCCATCTCCTGGTCAGTTCCGTCCTTTCTCACTGTAGAAGAAAAGGCTCCTCTTTTGCTGTCATTTTCTTGTCTTTTTGTCTGATTTTGTTTCTTCTTTTACATTTTAAGCCATGACTAGGAGAGGTTTAAGACAGTACTTCTCAGACTCCACTGTGCATCAGAGCCACAGAGGGTCTCTTTCAAACAGATTCCTGGGCATCCTCACAGTCTTTGGCTCCCCTAGGCCTGCACTGGGGTGTAAAGACTTGCCCCCAGACAATTCAGACCGCACTCTGAGTGGCACACCATAGAGTGCTGCCTTGACAGGAGTTAGTGCTGGACATTTGTCATTGGTTTTGGCCTCCTGGCCTCCTGCCATCCAACCTTCTCCCCTAGTGCATAGGCTTGTACAACCTCTTCCTCTGCTGAACTCTCCTCCCACTGCAGAAGCTGTAAAGGCCAGGCAGGTGCCCAGGAAGCCAGCACAGCAAGAAGCGGCAGTTCCAGGACCTCTGGTGGCCACACCTGGTGTCCAGGGGATGCCTGGTTCCAGGCAGGTCTGGGATGTCGTGGGGCTGCTGTGTATACCCTGGCTTTGTTCCACTGCGCCATTTTGGATGTTGCCGTGACCTGCATAGGCTCTGGGCTCTGATCTGTAAGTTGTGCTGTCTCCTTTATCTTTGGCTTTTTTTTTTAATTAATAAACTAATTCTTAGAGCCATCTTAGGTTTACAGAAAAGTTGAGCAGAGTACATAGTGCCTACAGAGCTCTCCTCTCAGTTAATATCGTACTTTAGTAGGGTGCATCTGTCATATTAGTGAGCAAATTAAGCCATTGATATTAAAAACGTTAATATGCTAAGCCATTGTTATTATCTAGTTTACATTAGGGTTCACTCGTGTGAATTCTATGGATTCAGATAACTGTCAGACGTGTATTCATCATTATACTGTCATGTTTACTGCCCTAAGAAATCCTGTGTTGGAGGTCTCATATGAGAGGGGGAGGGTAAAAGAAGGAAATTAAGAAGGTGAATATGGTTGATATACTCTCTATAAAAAATGCATATAGAATTTTTAAATCATTTGAAACCACTATAAGAAAGGGACTAAGGCAAAAATGAGAAAAATAGAGGGAACGAACCAGTTCAGATTATAATACATATGCACATGGGAAACTCCCTGTAGAGCTATCTTAAACAAGCAAAAATGTCAGGTTTTTTTTCTTTTTTCTTCTACAAAATCAGAGAACAGGAGGGCAGAACAGGTCTTTGGGAGGGGGGTTGATACCAGAGGGGCGAGGAGGTGGGGAAATGGTGTAGGAGAGTGAATATGGTACAAATACTGAGAACACATGTATATAAATGTAAAAATGATACCTGTTAAAAACTATTCCAGGAATGAGAGAGGGGAGGATAAAGGGAGGTGGAGGGGTTGAATTCAACTCTGATATATTTGATACATTGTAAGAACTTTTGTAAATGCCACAATGGTCCCCCACCCAGCACAACAATAAAAAAAAGAAAAAGAAATCCCCTTTGTCAGCTGGGCATGGTGATACATAACTGTAATCCCAGCTCTGGGGAAACTGAGGAAGGAGGATCATGAATTCAAGTCCAACCTGGATTATACCATAAGAACCTGTCTCAAAAAAAACAAAAAGAAAAAAGAAATCCCTGTGCTTCCTCTTCTACCCCCAACCACCAATGTTTTTGTCATCACCATACTTTTGTCTTTTCCAGAATGTCCCCCAGTTGGAATCCCATACAGGTTCGGCCCTTATCTAAAATGCTTAGGACCAGAAGTGATTTGGATTTCAGATATTTTGGATATTTTGGATATTTTGGATATTTTGGATATTTGCAGATGCATAATGAGGTATCTTGGAGATGGACCAAAAGCTAAACACAGAATTTCTGGTTTTGCTATAGCTTGGGTCTTGAATATCCCTCAAAGGACCATGTCTTAAAGGCTTAGCCCTGGAGTGGTGCTATTGGGAGGTGATGGGAATATTAAAATATGGTGCCTGATGGATCCTTCCGTTGTTGGGGAGGTGCCCTTCAAGGAGGTGGTGGGACCTCAGCCCCTTTACCCTCTCTTCTCTTTTCTTCCTCATGATGAGGTAGAAAAGTCTTGTTCCATTATGTACTCCCACCATGATGTACTGCCTTACTACAGGCCCAAAACAATGAGCCAAAATACGACTTTCCTCTTTGTATGTTGGTTATCTCAGGCATTTTGATACAGGAATGGAAGTGACAAACATAGTTTCATATACACATGACCTAAGACATGTGTACCTGCACTTTGACTGTAATCTGTCACATGAGGTAAAATATGGAATTTTCCACTTTGTGTTGTCACTGAAAAAGCTTCAGAATGAGGAATGATAAACCTAGAGAATGTAGTCTTTTCACCCCGGCTTCTGTCACTTAGCAATATGTCTGAGTATAATTTGTATTAGCTTCCTGCATCTTCTGTAACACAGTGCCACAGATTTCTGTTAAACAACCCAAGTTCATTTTCCCACGGCTCTGCCCCTGGGAGGATTCCCTTCTGCACAGTCCTTCAGGGACATCACATCCAGGCTGCAGTGCTACAGCTGCCCTCTTCCAGGTGGTGCCTGCACCCCTGCAGAACCATCTGTGTACATGGCCCATCACCCATCCCTCAGCCAGCTGAGCCTAGGTGACTTCCCATGAAGCCACAGGCTGGGAAAGAGCAGCAGTGCAGCAGGACTGAGGTTGCAGGCTTTTGGGCCACTTCTTCATGGGCCTGCTCAGCCCCATCAGG
Source organism: Castor canadensis (assembly GCF_047511655.1). Lineage (NCBI taxonomy): Eukaryota > Metazoa > Chordata > Mammalia > Rodentia > Castoridae > Castor > Castor canadensis. The sequence goes on from NC_133389.1 coordinate 65,251,707, forward strand.
TGTACACCATTTCCATTTACTCATGCAGTGCTGCTGCGCCCTCCCAACTTCATGGATCTGTGGGTCAGATAATCTGATGGGCAGCTCAGATCACATGGTCACTCGGTGGCCATTTTTCAAAAGGAGAGCAGTGATCCCCAGAGAACTAGGCTTTGTTCTAGAATGCTAAGGGTGTGCACGGGGATTCACCTGTAGGGACCTGCCACGGCCTCAAGCAGCATTTCCCTCCACCCCAACACTCCCAGCACCATGGGACCTCCTGCATCACATGACATTGTGACAGAGTGGCCTGGACCTGTGCAGAGCCTCCCTTCTGCACCTACTCAAAGCTAGCAGCTTTTTAGGTCACTCTGTAAATGGACCAGAGTAACCCACCTGAATATTATGGGCTGGATTCTGTCCTTCCAAAAGCCACATATAGAACACTAACCCCCAGAGCCTCAGAATGCGACTATTTGAAGATAGTCTTTAAAATCTCTTTAAATTAAGGTACAGTGAGGTCTTATGGGTGGTCCCTAATCCAGTAAATTTGGTGTCTTTACAAGAAGTAGAGGTTAGAATGCAAACAACACAGACCAAGAGATGACACACGAGGACACCAGAAGGTGGCCATTCCACAAACCAAGGAAAGAGGCCCCAAGAGAAACCAACCTGCTGACACCTTGGTCTTGGACTTCCAACCTCCGAAGCTATGAGAAAATAAATTGCTGTTGTTTAAGTCATCCAACCTGTGGCGCTTTGTTGTCACAATGCTAGAACACTAGCATATCACAAAGGCAAAACCAGTTTTGCCTTTTCCAGTGGGAGTCACACAACATGTGGCCTTCCAGAATGTCACACGGTTTGGTTCAGACAGTGGATGGCCTTTTCAGACTGGCTTGTGTCACTTAGCAAGATGTGAACACAGTTCCTCCTCTGCCTGTCATGCCTTGTTTCTTTGTATCAGCAAATAATTGTTTATCCGTTCACCTGGTAAAGGGCATCTTGGTTACTCCAAGTCTTGGAGACTATGAGTAAAGCTGAAGTAAACATATTTTGAAGATTTCGTGTGGACACAGCTCTCAGCGTGTTTGGGTAAATATCAAGGAGCGTGATGGTTGAATAATGTATTGAATATGTTTGGCTTTGCAAGAAACAACCAACCGTTTTTCAAAATGCCTGAGCCATTTTGCATTCCCACCAGCATTGAACAAGAGTTCCTGCTGCTGCACACCCTCACCAGAGTTTGGTGTGGTCGGAATTTGGACGTTAGCCACTTTGTGTGTGACTGTCCAGTCTTAGCACCATATGCTAAAAAGACGATCCTTTCTCCATTCAATTGTCTTTGCTCCTTTGTCAAAGATCAATTGACTGTACTTAAGTGCTTCTGTTCCATTGATCTTTGCTTCTATTCTTCTCTCTTTTTTTTTTTTTGTGGTACTAGGGTTTGAACTCAGGGCATTCACCTTGAACCACTCCACCAGCCCTTTTTTGTGAAGGGTTTTTTCAAGATAAGGTCTCATGAACTATTTGCCCAGCTGGCTTGGAACTGTGATCCTCCTGATCTGTGGCTGCTAAGTAGCTGGGATTATAAGTGTGAGCCACCGGTGCCCGGCTTCTGTGTCTATTCTTTAACCAACTCTATAGCTTCATTTATACAGTCAACTCCCCTCTTAATCCTGACCCCAGTGAATGCCTGAAACCACAAATAGTACTGAACCCTATGTATCCTATGCTTTTCCTATGCATACATACCTATGATAAACCATGACCTTTTCATTTAAAGGAATGACATCGTGGCTTCTCTTTGGCATATCTGAACTGCCAACATCACCACTCTAGTGTTTTGGGGCCATTGTTAAGTAGCATAAGGATTACCTAAGCACAAGCTCTATGACACCACAATAGTTGTTCTAATAACCAAAATGGCTACTAAATGACTAATGGATAGATAACATACAATATGGGTACCCTGGACAAAGGAATGATTCATGTCCCAGGCACAAGATTTTTTTTTTCATTTATTCACATGTGCATACATTGTTTGGGTCATTTCTCCACCCTGTCTCCCTCCTCCACCCTTTCCCCCTCCCCCGCTCAGTTCCAGGCAGGTCCCGTTCTGCCCTTATCACCAATTTTGTTGAAGAAATGACATAAGCATAATAAGAAAGACAAAGCATTTTTGCTAGTTGAGTTAAGGATAGCTATACAGAGAGATTCCTACTATTGCTCTGTGGGTGGTCTTTTCAGTTTAGAGATCATTTCTTTTGTTGTGCAGAAGCGTTTTAATTTTATGAAGTCCCATTTGTCCATCCTTTCTCTTAGTTGCTGGGCTGCTGGGGTTCTACTGAGGAAGTCTTTGCCTATACCTATTTGTTCCAAAGTGTTTCCTGCTCTTTCCTATAGTAACTTCAGAGTTTCAGGTCTGATATCTAGGTCCTTGATCCATTTTGAGTTGATGCTAGTATAGGGTGACAGACATGGATCTAGTTTCAGTTTCTTGCAGACGGATAACCACTTTTCCCAGCAACATTTGTTGAAGAAGCTGTCTTTTTTCCATCGTATGTTTTTGGCACCTTTGTCAAAAATGAGGTGGGTGTAGTTATGTGGGTTCATGTCTGGGTCCTCTATTCCCATTCTACTGGTCTTCATGTCTGTTTTTGTGCCAGTACCATGCTGTTTGTATTACTATTGCTTTGTAATATTGTTTGAAGTCAGGTATTGTGATACCTCCATCATTGTTCTTTTTGCTGAGTATTGCCTTCACTATTCGTGGTCTCTTATGTTTCCAAATGAACTTTAGGGTAGATTTTTCAATCTCTGTGATGAAAGTCACTGGGAGTTTGATTGGAATTGCATTAAACATGTAAATTGCTTTTGGTAGTATAGCCATTTTTACTATGTTGATTCTACCGATCCATGACCATGGGAAATCTTTCCATGTTCTGTAGTCTTCCTCGATCTCTTTCTTCAGGAATTTGTAATTCTCCTTGTAGAGGTCATCCACATCCTTTGTTAAATTTACTCCTAGGTATTTGACTTTTTTGAGGCTGTTGTGAATGGAATTGTTTCCTTATAGTCTTTCTCAGTTTGTTCACTGTTGGTGTACAGAAAAGCTAATGATTTTTGTCGGTTGATTTTGTATCCTGCCACCTTACTGTAGCTGTTTATGGTGTCTAAGAGTTTTGGGGTAGAGTTTTTTGGGTCTTTAAGGTATAGGATCATATCGTCTGCAAATAGGGATATTTTGACAGTTTCTTTACCTATTTGTATTCTTTTATTTCTTCTTCTTGCCTAATTGCTCTGGCTAGAAATTCCAGTACTATGTTGAATAAGAGTAGAAATAGTGGGCATCCTTGTCTAGTTCCTGATTTTAAGGGAAATGGTTTCAGTTTTTCACCATTAAGTATGATGTTGGCTGTAGGTTTGTCATATATAGCCTTTACAATGTTGAGGTACTTTCCTTCTATTCCTAGTTTTCTTAGAGCTTTTATCATGAAGTGATGTTGGATCTTGTCAAAGGCTTTTTCTGCATCTATTGAGATGAACAAGTGGTTTTTTCTTTGCTTCTATTGATGTGCTGTATTACATTTATAGATTTGTGAATGTTGAACCACCCCTGCATCCCTGGGATGAAGCCAATTTGGTTGTGGTGAATGATCTTTCTGATGTGTTTTTGGATTTGGTTTACCATTATTTTATTGAGGATTTTTGCATCGATATTCATTAAGGAAATTGGCCTGTAGTTCTCCTTTTTGGAGGTGTCTGTGTCTGGTTTTGGGATGAAAGTAATATTGGCTTCATAAAATGAGTTAAGCAGTTTTCCTTCCCTTTCTAGTTCATGGAACAGTGTAAGGAGAGCTGGTATTAGTTCTTCTTTAAAGGTCTGATAGAATTCAGCAATGAATCCATCAGGTCCTGGACTTTTCTTTTTTGGGAGGCTCTTGATGGCAGCTTCAATTTCTTTTTGTGTTATACATCTATTCAGGTGATTAATATCCTCTTGGTTTAGTTTTGGGTGGTTGTAAGTTTCTAAAAATCTGTCCATTTCTTTGAGATTTTCAAATTTATTACCATATAGGCTCTCAAAGTAGTCTCTGATGATTTTCTGGATTTCCGTGGTGTTTGTTGTTATCTCCCCTTTTGCATTTCTGATTTTACTGATTTGGGTTTTTTCTCTCCTCATTTTAGTCAGGTTTGCCAGGGTTCTGTCAATCTTATTTATTTTTTCAAAGAACCAGCTTTTTGTTTCATTGATTCTTTGTATGGTTTTTGTTTGTTTGTTTGTTTCTATTTCATTGATTGCAGCCCTTATCTTAATTATTTCTTTTCTTCTCCTTGTTTTGGGATTTTCTTGTTCTTGTTTTTCTAGGATTTTGAGCTGTAGTGTTAGGTTGTTGATTTGAGATCTTTCTGACCTTTTAATATATGCACTCATGGTTATAAACTTTCCTCTTAGGACTGCCTTTGATGTGTCCCATAGGTTCTGGTAGGTTGTGTTTTCATTTTCATTAACTTCCAGGAACCTTTTAATTTCCTCTTTTATTTCGTCAATCAATGAGCAATTTTTTTCAGCTTCCAATTGTTTGTTTTTTACTGATGTTTTTGTTGTTGATTTTAGTTTTAATGCATTGTGGTCAGACAGAACGCATGAAATTATTTCTGTTTTCTTATATTTTTCTGAGGCTTGCTTTGTGCCCTAAGATATGATCAATTTTGGAGAAGGTTCTTTGGGCTGCTGAGAAGAATGTATATTGTGCAGAAGTTGGATGAAATATTCTGTAGACATCAGCTAGGTCCATTTGATCTATGGTGTGATTTAGTTCTAGGATTTCTTTATTGATTTTTTGTTTGATGACCTATCTATTGGTGATAGGGAGGTCTCCCACTACCACTGTGTTGAAGTCTGTATGTGCTTTTAGGTCCTTCAGAGTATGTTTGATGAAATTGGGTGCACTGACGTTGGGTGCATATAGGTTGATAATTGTTATTTCCTTTTGGTGTATTTCCCCTTTTATTAGTATGGAGTGTCCTTCTTTATCTCATTTGATCAATGTAGGTTTGAAGTCTACTTTGTCCGAGATCAGTATTGCTACCCCTGCCTGTTTTGGGGGGCCATTGGCTTGGTAAATCTTCCAGCCTTTCACCCTCAGCCAGTGCTTATTTCTGTCGATGAGGTGCATCTCCTGTAGGCAGCAGATTGTTGGATCTTCCTTTTCAATCCAGTTTGCCAATCCATGTCTTTTGATGGGAGAATTTAGTCCATTAACATTCAGTGTTAGTATTGATAGGTACATGGTGATCCCTGTCATGTTGTTTTCTTTGTTGTTTAAGGGTTTGTGTGTAGCTGAATCAGTGTTACTCTTTACTCTCTTGCCTTTTCTTCTCCTGTGGTTTGGTATTGCCTGCCCTTTCATGGTTTTGTTTGCTTTCATTTTCTGTGTGCAGAATTCCTTGGAGAATCTTTTGCTTGGTGGTCATATATTGTTTTAATTTCTGCTTATCATGGAAGACTTTATTTCTCCATCTATTTTGAATGATAGTTTTGCTGGGTAGAGTATCTAGGATTGAAGTTATTTTCATTCAGTGCTTGGAAGACCTCACTCCATGCTCCTCTTGCTTTTAGTGTTTCTGTTGAGAAGTCTGCTGTGATTTTGCTGGATTTGCCTTTGTATGTTATTTGTTTTTTCTCTCTTACAGCCTTCAATATTCTTTCTCTAGTCTCTGTACTTATTGTTTTAATGATAATATGTCATGGGGTAGTTCTATTTTGGTCAGGTCTGTTCAGTGTTCTGAAAGCTTCCTGTACCTGAATGGGCATAGTTTTCTCTAGATTTGGGAAATTTTCTGTTATTAATTTGTTGAATATATTACACATTCCTTTTGCTCGCACCTCTTCTCCTTCTTCAATGCCCATGATTCTCATGTTTGCTCTTTGATGCAGTCAGTGTATTCTGCATTTTCTTTTCACAGGTCTTGAGTGGTTTAACTAATAGTTCTTCAGTTTTTCCTTTAATTGCCCTTTCATCTTCAAGTTCTGAGATTCTGTCTTCTGTTTGTTCTATTCTGCTGGAATGGCCTTCCATTTTGTTTTGTATTTCTGTTCCATTCTTTTTTCTGAGGTTTTCCATATCATGGGTTACTTCCTCTTTAATATTGTCAATTTTTGCCCTTAATTCATTTATCTCTTTGTTTATGGTGGTCTCAGTTTCAGTTTGGCATTTATTTAGGGCTTCTATTATTTCATTTATTTGCTTCTGGGTTTTCTCATATTCTTTGTTTTTGTTGTCTTGGAATTTCTTGAGTGCCTCCTGTACATTTTGGTTAACATGTCTAGTAACATCTCTATGAAATTCTTATTGATTACTTGTAGGATTTCTTCTTTCAGAGTGTTCTTGTGGGCTTCTTTGGGTTCCTTGGTGTAGTTTATCTTTGCTTTGTTGGAGTCTGAATCTGGGCATCCATTTTCTTCATTTCTAAATCCTGTACTACTTTATTTTTGGGGGGAGAATGGTTTCCCTCCCTTTTTCTTCTTCCTATATTTCCAGTAGGTACCGTTTCTATCCCTGGACTATGTATAATTTAGTTAGCTGGGTAGCAATATTAATACTTACAAAACCAAGAGAGAAGGATAAAAAATAGAAAAAGGTGGAAATATAAAAGGAAGAGAAGAGGGGAAAAGAGAAAAAAAAAGAAACAAAAAATGGGAGAGATGGTGGGTGATCAAACAGCAAACCAGGCAGCAAATCCCTTAAAGAAGGGGAAAAAAAAATCACCAGTTCTGGAACAGTAGAATTGCATTCTTAGTTGTTGTGGTGTTACTCCTCTAGCATCCAGACCTGTCTGTGTGTGTCTCTTAGGAAGGTTGGGAGGCCTCCTGTGGCGGGTGGCAGGTGGGTGGGGTCCCACAAGCTTACAGGTGGAGGCTTTTTGAGGCAAACTATTGGCCTTTGGAGCATGGGCCTGGTGTGCCTGAAGGGCGCAGGCTGGCAGAGTGGAGATTCTGCATGTCTGTGGATTTCCAGCTTGGCAGGCTTTAGGGACACCGTCTGGGCAGAGATCTTGCAGGCCTGTGCAGGCGTGAGGGGCACAGCCTAGCGGAGATTGTGGAGGTCTGTGGCAGGCCTTAACGGCTTATTCAGGGGAGATCATGCAGGGGAAATCGTGCGGGTCTGAGAGGTGGGAGTTTGGGGTAACACAGCCCTGGTGGGGCTAAAGAGCAGGGCCAGAAGATCAGAGACCCCACAGTGTGTGAAGCAGTGGCTCCGTGGGCCTATGGGGTGGGGCTTGAAGTGCAGCACCTGCTATTCTTTTAGTATATGGTGGGGTGGAGAGGCCTTCCATGAGCTAGGGGTTCAGAGTGCTGATGTTTCAGCTCTCCCTGGTGCTTTACCTCAGTCAAGCATGTCTCCAGCCTCAGCAAAGTCCCTGGATCATGGAGGCCAGGAGGTCTGTGGCTGTGTCCCAGTCACCACCTTGGATCTGTCTCCCCCAGGCACAAGATTTAATCATGTGACTCAGAATGGCATGCAATTTAAAACTTACAAATTGTTTGTTACTGGAATTTTCCATTTAGTATCTTCAGACCGAAGTTGACCATGGAAGTTGAACTCTTGGAAGGCAAAACTGCAGATAAGGGAGCTTACTATAGTCAGTCTTAAAATCCTCTGACTTTATTCTTCATTACTGTGTTGGCTGTCCAATTTCCTTTTAATATACTCCTTTTATGACTAAACTAACCAGAGTTGACCTCCCTTAAGAATCCTAATAGACCTTGGGAAATTAAAATGCACCACTTCCTCTTTATCTTCCTCCTCTTTTAGGATGCTTGGGAACCTAGGTCTCTTGACTCCTCTACTGTAATCAGATTTAAGCAACATCACCACCACTGCTTGTTGTTGGTAAGCAATCATGTAAACCCCTGTGCTGTGGACACTGTGAAAATGAAAATCAAATCTAACAAAGTGAAATGGAGGGACTCAGTGAGGCGGCAGAAGGCTGGGATAAGCAAGCGCCCAGAATGCATTGTCCTTGAGCTCCTCATCCTTTGTCCCTTCTTAGACATCTCTGGCTGCCTCAAGTCTCTTCTCTGTATTTGTCACAGAATGTTGTGATTTGCTGGTGTGCCACAGGCCTCTGCTATGGCTTGGATTGGTTTGTCCCCCAAGGGTTCATGTGCTGGGTAATTGGTCCCCAGTATGGCAATATTGGGTCTTTAAAAGGTGAGGCTTAGTGGAAGATGATTAGGTCATGGGGGCTCCATTCTTAGGAATGGATTAATGTTGTCTCACAGAAGTGTGTCATGTCTGCTAGGAGTGGGTAAATTGTCACCAGAGCTAATGGTTATAAAATTAATGCGCCTATCTACTAGTTGTTCTCTTGCTTCTCTGCTCACCCACATTTGCCTTCCACACACAAATGATTGCCTTTCTATTACTTCATCATGGGGCCTTCATCAGGACAGTGGTACAAGCTGTTTGGAACCACTTGCCACCAGGATCATGAGCCTCTTTATAAGTTACCCAGCTTCAGGTACTTTGGTATAGCCCCACCAAAAAGGACTAAAAGAGCTTCCTTCCTAGTCTAGACTTTTCTTTCCCAATTCCTGTCACAGGTTCGAAACTCAGTGCTCCAACATGGCAGGTCTTCAGCAGATAGCTGTTATTGCTTAGTATTACCCCACACCCAAATCACCCATGTCCAGATATAATAATGCAGCCACAATTCAAAGTGTAAGAATCATCACCACCAATAAATTCCACAAGAGAACTGTACTGCTTTAATTGTCTCTAAAGTGTTCAAAATCCACCTTAGCCAGAACCCTAGTGTTGAACACAAAATTAGGACTGCTCTGGCAACAGTCACCTTAGGTCCTCTGCTCTCAATGGGTTTGAGCTTTGGATCCCTGCCACAGCACCAGAGCACTCTGGGAATACAACTCAAATTGCTAGCTGAATAGGAAAAGTATTGAGGAAAGTAATCCTGTCTAGTCTTTTTTTTTAAGAGCTCAAGCATCAGATCTTTTGTGGAGTGACACGACGGGTGAAGGTAAAGCTCCCTTCCTAGCAGCCTGAGGGTACCTTCCTCATACTATGAAGCCTGTTTTCCTACAGGGAGACAGCCCCATGCCTTTGGCCACGAGGGATGCACACATCCTGCTTCTCAGAGATGACCAAACCTGTCTTTCCTATTCAGTGTATGACTTCTTCTCACGTGTCTGTCCCACAGCTCTCACCCTATGTCCCCACCACCACCCAGCTCAACCCTTCAGGGACCCACCTTGGGCTCCCCATTCTCTAAGACGCCATTCTGCAACACTCCCATGATGTCTGTCCCAACCTCCTGGCTGTCAGCCTGCACTTGACCCTTGCCCTCAGATACTGCCCTCTCCTTAGCTGCCAGCACCTCAGAGCCCCAAGACCCTTCCCTTCTCATCTCTGACACTCCTCCCACCAGGCAGAGACCCATCCCTCTTACAGGTAGTCAAACTTCTGAGGTCTAGGTGCTCATGGGGTCAGCAGCCCTGGTCCCCTCTGTGCCCCATCCCTAGTGCCAAATGTGGGTCTTTTTTCCCAGGCCATGGCCTTCCTAGCTTGTTCATCTGCTAGCTTTTTATTTCCTTATCCACTATTTTTACAAGTTTCAGTAAAAATATGAACTGGTTCAAAGACAATAGAATGTCCATCCCAAGCAGGAAGCGTGGACAGGATGAAGTTCCTGACACGCAGGGGAATGTGTGTAGTCCATGGTACGAAGAACGAGAGTGGGCTATGGGGCCAGCAGCTCAGGGTTTGAGTCCTGCCTGTGTCTTCACTAGTGGAGTGACCCTCAGCCAGTTCTTTGTGTCTCAGCATCCTCAAACAGTCTTCTGGAATTAAGTGTGTGAAGCTTCTAGACACTGACCCCATTGAGAACTTTCCCTTTTCTTGTCATTGCATGTACCTCATTAAGCTCCAGAAGCTAATTCCATGTGCCCTTTCTGGAGCATGACAAAGATTTCCTTAACATGAAGTCTGTGTGTCAGACACCAGTGTCAAAGCACTCAGCCTGACAATTTTGGTCTCAAAGGGTAAAGACTCTGAGAACCACAAGATTTGCATGAAACCACTTGTCCCATCTAATGCTATACCTTTCCTTTGATGCTGGGGCTTTTCCATTTAATGACAAGTAGATAGGCTCTGTTTTGGAATTTTCAGGAGGTGGAGTCTTTGGAAGTCCCCCCTCCCAGCCCCTCAGCCCTTCTATCATCCCTGGTCACACTCCACAGAGACACTGTGCCTAACAAAATGCTACTGGTAGAAATTCCTTTTTACAAGATGACATGCATTCAACAAACCCACAGAAGGTAATCACTGAGCACCTCTTATCCTTCTGGCATTGTGCTAGGCACTGAGGATCAGGCAGGTAAAATCCCAAAACCCCCTGCCCTTGTGAAGTGCACATTCTACCTATGACCAAACCCAGCATAAAACTCCCTTACAACCTAACCTGTGCTGGGAAGCACCTCTGTGGTAGAGCACTTGCCTGCAAGCTCAAAGCCCTGGGCCCCATGCCCAGCACCACAAGAAAGCAACAAACTTCTCGATCTGAAGTTTCTGAAGAAGAACTCCCAACTTTCCTTTCCTAGGGTGTTGAGGTTTGGTTTTCAGTGTTATGGTCTCGGCATCATGTCTAGGAAGTTGACAGTTTCTCAGATAGAATAAATCTGTTCTGATTCTCTCCCTCCCACATGTCACCCTCTGTCTGGAAACAAAGGCCCAGACCTGTACCCTTCCCACACCCTATTTCCCTCCATCCCCCTCCCTTTCCTAGCTGACTGCAATCACAGCCCACCATTGGCCTAAGCTGAGACCTCACAGGGACCCTGGCAGCCCCTCTTCTGTCTTCTGACCCCTTGTCACTCCTCTGGCGGTACTGGGGTTTGATCTCAGGGCCATGCTTGCTAAGTCTCTCTACCACTTGAGCCAGTACCCCATCTCTTTTTGCTTTAGCTATTTTTCAAATAGGGTCTTGCTTTTTGCCAAGACTGGGCTGGACCAAGATTCCCCCATTTATACTCCCCACATAGCTGTGGTGACAGACATGTACCACCCAGCTCTGTATTGGTTGAGATGGGATCTCACAAGCTCTTTGCCTGGGCTGGCCTAAAACCACAATTCTCTGAGCCTCCACCTCCCAAGTAGCTAGGATTACAGGTGTGAGCCACAGCACCCAGCTGGTTCTCTGATGTTTGATGCCCGTCTCATATCCACCTCTCCTCTGCCTGGCTGGTCCTCTTCTCAGCATGACTGACACCAAGGCATTCAAACTAATTTTCCTATCTCTGACCCCTTGCACTCCATCCAATCCATTCTTCAAGCTATGCTGGTTATCCTCCCAAAATAAATCTAACTTCCCTAGGCCAGCACCAGATCCCTGCCTCTGCCCTTGTCCCTCTCACGCCCATGCGATGCATTCATCCCTTGTCCACTTAGGGTGTCCCACCAACCTGGAGGCCCTATTCTAGACATGCCTCCCACTCTGTGCTGCCCTAGTTTTCTGCTCCTGTGGCATCTTACACGCTCTCCAGCCAACCATTTGTCACTTTGAACTAGAGGCATTACTTGGCTTAGTGTCTGTCACCATCAGGTAGCATGGGTCCTGTGTATTGCTCACCTTTGTGTCTTCAATCATTCCATTGACTGGCACAGAGTTGGCACTCAATAAATTTCTGCAGAAATGAAATACTTCTTTTCCACAAGCCTTCCTGGTGAGACAACTGCATTTACCTGAAGCAGTGTGTCTGTGGGCACAGTTGTAGCCACCCTTGTCTAAGTTAAGAACATTCTTCTACACAGCACATTTCATAGGTGTGACCATGACAGAGGCTGGCCTCGTAATGCAGTAATGAGAAAGAAGGAGACACATCTTCACACCGTTCTGTGACAACCTTATACCAAGCCTGACACCAGGTGATCTCTGGAAGGGAAGAGTATACTAAGCCATTACTGATGCCAGCCAGGGAAAGGACCAGGTCTGGGACAAGCTCCTGCAAGTACCAGGTAGCAGATGGAAAATGTTCTCTGGAGCAGAGCCATGAGCACTTTTTACATCCTTCAGGAAGGAAAGTGCAGTGATGTACTTTGGCTGTAGATAAGCGAGAGGGTAACTCTGCGACAGAAGCATTGGTTGGTAGGCAGAAGCACTTGTGTCAGTGGTTGGGAAAGTCTATGTGTAAACAGGGTACAGTGGCTGAGATGAGGCTCAGTTGGGGTTTCCACATAGCTGTCGTTATTTTTTTTTTTTTTTTTTGCTTTCCAGATTTTTTTTTCTTTTATTATTCATATGTGCATACAAGGCTTGGGTCATTTCTCCCCCCTGCCCCCACCCTCTCCCTTACCACCCACTCGGCCCCCTCCCTCTCCCTCCCACCCCCTCAATACCCAGCAGAAACTGTTTTGCCCTTATTTCTAGTTTTGTTGTAGAGAGAGTATAAGTAATAATAGGAAGGAACAAGGGGTTTTGCTGGTTGAGATAAGGATAACTATACAGGGCATTGACTCACATTGATTTCCTGTGCGTGGGTGTTACCTTCTAGGTTAATTCTTTTTGATCTAACCTTTTCTCTAGTTCCTGGTCCCCTTTTCCTATTGGCCTCAGTTGCTTTAAGGTATCTGTTTTAGTTTCTCTGCGTTAAGGGCAACAAATGCTAGCTAGTTTTTTAGGTGTCTTACCTATCCTCACCCCTCCCTTGTGTGCTCTCGCTTTTATCATGTGCTCATAGCTGTCTTTACAGCTGTCAAAGATTAGCTTTTCTTATCTCCCCTCAGCCTTGTAACTAAATTCAGACCATCTCAAATTTTTCCTCTTATACCAGCAAAGCAGTGTGCTTTTGTAAACTATAAATTTCTTTATCACTGAGTTCCCTACTACTTTTCTACCTGATGGTCTTGAATTTTCTTGTGTTTTGTTTCTTTCTTTCATTTTGTATTTTGTTTTTGTTTTCTCTCTCTCTCTCTCTCTCTCTCTCTCTCTCTCTCTCTCTCTCTCTCTCTCTCTCTCTCATTTTTCATTTCATATGCTGGAGATCAAACCCGGGGCCTGGCATATGGTAGGCAACTGCTCTACTACTGAGCTATACACCCCCAGACTAGGGTTTGTTTGTTCATCTTGTCCCCAAACAGAAGTCATGCACCTGAAACTCCAGGGGGGCATGTTAGAGGTGAAGGTATTCATTCTGCCAACTGTGGAGGAAAGCTATGCACCCCTTGCTTTAACCCATACCCTTTCCATTTTAAGTGATAGTATCACTGTGGGCCAGTGGGTGTCTGAGGAGGTCCCCAAGAGGGAAAGGACCTCAACTCTTGACCCCATGGGTCCTTGTCTTCTATTGCAGAAAAGAATTTCAGGCCCAACACAAGGCAAGGTAAGAGACTGGCAGATTTTTATTCAGAAAGGAAAACTAGGCAAAGTCACACTTCATGGACATAGTGCCACCATACAGAAGAGACACAAGGAGCCTTCTACCATCAGGAATTTGTGTAGGAAAGGAAAGTAGGGCAGAGGTAGGCTTAAACATTTCTTTAGTTTAGAGCTCCCTTGATCTGAGCCCCTGGTACGCTCACTCAGTCATTCTTGTTACAGTGTTTTGGTTTTATCAATTTGGCCCAGAGACATTTTAGTTCGTTTCAAGAAATCTGAGTCATGACATAGATGTCTGATTTTTCTGTTACCAAAGGACTCAGCCAGTGCCCACTGGCGCTCATGCCTGTAGGGTTGGGAGGATCATAGTTTGAAGCCAGTCCGGGCAAATAGTTCACAAGACCCTACCTCGAAAACACCTAACACACACACACAAAAGGGCTGGTGGAGTGGCTTAAGGTATAGGTCCAGAGTTCAAGCTCCAGTACCACAAAAAAAAGACTCATTTTACCTGATGTTTTTTCAAGATAAGTGTTTTTCTTCAAGATGTGCTTGCTTGGGTCCCAGGGCACAGTAATCACTGGGCAAGGTCAGAGCAGGTGTTTTTCCTCCTGCTGCTACAGCTCAATGAGGGACTGTGAGGCCGAAGGAAAAGGCATGTGTACTCCTAACCCACGCATTCACTAATACAGTGTTTACCCTTAGTTCCTGGCTCTTGGTTCTATGCCTCACCTTCTTGCCTCAGTAGAATCCCACCCCAAACTGGTGTAAGCTGCAAGTCGGAAGGGACACCCACCTGCCCTCAGAGCCGAGTCACATGTGCTCTGTGTCCCCCTCCTGACTCAGCCTTCTTCTGACTACATTCGCACACTCACTTTATTTTCAGAGTTCAGCTTCACTCAATCTCAGGACCCTAGAAGTAAGAAGCCTCGGGGACATTTTGCAATTCTGAGTTGGACAACTCCAGGGAGAGCTTGGAATTATCTCTAACTCTTACTTGTTCTATTCACCAAGAATAAAGTTAACCTAGAGGACAACAAGGAAAATTACATTTACTGGGAACTAATTAGGATTGCAGTCCAGGAAAACACAATTCAGTCTTAACAATGAGCTCTAAGGTTTTCAGTGATCATGGGATTCAGACTCTGGACCTCCCACCCATTAGGCCGGTGCTCTAGGACTTGAGCCAGCCTATCAACTTGCTCTAAGGTTTTAAAAAGTGATGGTTGTATTCATTATAGCACTGTTGGAAATTAATCACTTGTTAGTCAGGCAACTAGTGTTGCCAAAACTTAAGCTGGCTTGTGAGAAAGGGACGGGGTGTGTTCTCAGTCTCTGAGTAGTTTGGGAGAAGAGCACAGGTGAGCAATGGCTGAAAAATCAACTCAAATCCAGGAACCTGGGTAAAAGATTCAGCTATAGACAAGTCAGAGTGAGAACTGATTAATAAACCAATGCAATCCCATTTTGATCTTCTTTCCTTGTCAGATCTTATTTCTAACTTCAAAATTACTTTTCAGGATGAATTCATTTTAATGCTTTCTGAAATTAATTCAAAGCTTAATTTCACCATTAATCTTTGAACATTGACATTGATTTCCCTTACAGTGATGAAACAGACACAGATTGCTGAAACAGAGGTGGTGCCTGCTCTGAGATTGACAGTGAGAATGTGCTAGAAAGGATGCCTATGGTCTGTGCTCACAACTGGGTTATCCCTTGAAGTTGTCACCAGGTGGTGCTGCTGCACAAGAAAACTGGACTGCCTTCCTGCGTTTGGGGGCTTGCAACCTACCAACCGCAAGGAGGGCATCCTGGAGTCCAGGACTGACAACTTGGAGGTGACTGGCTGCCCATTCAAGCTTATGTCATACTGAGGGTATGTTAGTTACATTTTCACCACTGAAATGCCTCGGAAAAATCAACTTGAGGGAGCAAAGCTGTATTCTGGCTCACAGTTCAGAGGTTTTAGTCCATGGTGACTGGCTTAGTTGCTTCTGGGCCTGTGGTGAGGCACAGCACCATGGCAGAAGGGCGTGGTGGAGCAAAGCCGCACATCTCATGGTGACCAGGCAGCAGAGACACAGACAGGAAAGGGCTGGAAACAAGATACCCTCCAAAAATGCACCCCAAGTGACCTACTTCCTCCAGCTAGGCCCCCACCTCCTTAAGTTTCTAGCATCCCCCAAAATAGCTCCCCTAGCTAGGGTCCAAGACTTCAAAGACATGTGCCCGTGGGGGATATTTCATATTTAAACCAAAGCAGGACATAGCATTTGTCACACTCCTGTGTGAAGTTAAGTTGTTCACGTGACAAGTTCAAGTGTTCAGTCTGATTTTTGCTGAGCCCAGGTGGCAGTGCTGGATGGTAGGGGCCCACCTTGTGGGGTTGGGAGGCCTTACCTGGACACACAGCAGCGTTCTGGGGTTGGACTAACATAGCAGTAGCAGCAGCATATCATCCTTTCACTTGTCCTCTTCTGGGAATATTTTTTTTTCTGTTTAAAAAAAGATCTCTGATGCCAGGACTTGTATGTCCACCGGTCTGCCTGGTCTGTTCCATTCTACAGACCACCTGTGTCCTGGAGGAGCCCACCACAAGGGGAAGAGGGAGGAGTGTAGCCTCACCCTCCTTCAAGCTCTCAGTTCAGATAACATGGTCTTTCCAGAAGCTTCGTGGTTTCCTGGGGAAGTCGGGGAAGAGAAGTAACATTCCTTTACAGGAGCATATCGCGTCAGAATGCAGACTCGGTCAAAACAAACACAGCAGAGTCCAAGCCCCAAAAATGGATAGACCAGTGGCCCATATGAGTTGCTCTCAGGAGCAGTGAGTTCTAGAGAAGTCATCATGGCTCATGTTTTAGGCAGCATAGGGACCTAGGATGACAATGTTCAGCAGGTGAGGTTTTGGTTCCCAGAGGAGGCACCTGACTCCAAGCATCACTGTCTGGCCAGCTGCAGGAACCAGTGTTTGGAGGCACTGATTCCAGGAGCGAGGCCCAGCATTCACGCAGAACCACAGCATCAGGAAGGAAGCTAAGGACAGGAGGAATGTGGGTCAGGGTCCCCCCAGCATGGTGACTGGGTGTGGGGTGTGCCCAGCCACAGAGCAGAGGAAGGCATCACAGATCTAGTGAACCAAGAATGGCAGGGAGAGTGCTAGACTGGTGTGCGGACTGGAGGCTGTTGTGTGAGGTGTCAATGAGCAGCGCCAATGGTGGCCTGCGTCAGGTGAAGGGGACAGTTATGAGAGGCAAAGCGTTCAAGGAAGAGCTGTCCATTGGTTTCCTTAATGGGCAAGAATACAAGTTCACCATACAAAGCTCAGAGATGAGGAAGGCAGAGCCTTCCCTTCACAGATCCCAACAGTTCTGGGTGCCTCTCATGCCCTCTTTCCATTCACAGGCACATGATAACTGGACACAGCAGGGTGATGTGACCTCTGTGTTCTCATATCCCCATCCACAGCTTCAACTCGTCATGGACCAGATATACTGGGGGGCCCCCAAAGCTGTAGTGAGCATGTGCAGACTTTCTTCCTTGTCGCCATTCCCTGAACAGCGCAGCAGAACAACTGTTTTCATAGCATTTGTGTCATAGTGGATGTTTCCACTAATCGCAACATGGAGTGTGCAAGTACCATGCCATTTATATAGGGACTTGAGCATCCTCTGGTTTGGTATACACTGGGGTCCTAGAACCAACCCATGTGGATACTGAGGGCTGGTTGTGCTGCCTATCGTGTCTCGTAGCCTACTAACATTGTAGTGTAGGCCCGTGTGTCTCCAGACCTATGATATTTTCTTCCCACAGAGGGAGAAACTTACTGAAGATGCATCTATATGGTTTTCTTTTTTGGATGTAGACTATTTGTTTCATTTTCAATAGGGATTAAATAAAATATCACAAAGCCTTAAAATGCCTTTGCATTGTAGTTGTTTTAAAAGATTTGCCCAGAATTCTGCCAACCCTGTTTGCAGAATGTGCCTAAAGATGGGTATACGTCTGAGAGTAGATCCAGAAGCTATTGGTGGTAACAATAGCACATGAAGAACGTCCTTTACAGTAATTACCCCGCGTCAACAATAGGGCACAGACTTCCCAGTTGCATTAGAGACATGACAACTAAATACTCTGTGGTCCTGGGTTGACACCTGGAGGAAGGGTGTCAGGATTGCTATCAAACAAAAACAAAAACATGAGTTAGTCCATTTTTGGTTCCTATAACAGAATGTTTGACACTGGGTAAGTTATAGGGAAAAGGGTTTATTTACTTCAGTTTTGAAAGCTGAAAACCCAAACAGCATGGTTTTCAGCCCTCTAATGAGGGCCTATGGAATATGGCATTGTGGTGGAGGAGTATAAGAAAGGGAGAGATCACATGACGAAAAAGGAAGCCAAAGAGCCCAAAAGGGGCGAGGCTAGTTCTTCTCTAACAACTCCATGTGGTGAGAGTTCATGGGGGTCCTGTGAGAACTACTTAATCTCTTCTAAGAGCCACGCCACCCAAAACCTTCCTCTAGGTTCCACCTCTTACTGGTTCTCCCACCTCTCATATCACTACACCAAGGACCAGGCATCTGTCACATGAACCTCTAGAGGCACACTTATACCATATCCAGACCATAGCAAGACATTATTGGGTCTCTTAAGCTTTGGACATGGACTGTGGATTCATTAATAGAATTCTAGCAATATTTATGGTTGTATAAGAGAACCTGGTCCTTCGGAAACAGGCATCAACAAGGGCATAATATCTGCAACTTCCTCAAATGGGTCAGGGAAAGTGTGTAAATACAAAAAACAGACAGAAAGGGTGTTAATAAAGTAGATAGTGCAAAAAGCTAGCAACTGGAGCCGGTGGTGAAGGGTATGTGGCAATCCTTAGTGTTTTCACAGCTTTTCTGTGAGCTTGACATCATTTCAAACCTTAAATACATAAAGATGATTTGTGGCTGAACATTTATCTGGGAGCTACTGAACATGTTTAAATTATCTTTTCAGAACAGGAAATAGCTTGCTTCTTTACGATGATGACCTACAAATGCTTTACATTGTGTGCGTCATCTTCTAGTCAACTTTTAAGAATCTTGAGCCATTTTCCATGGCCCTCTCTCCATCTTTCAAGTCTAATCAACCACCAAGGCTTTACAACATCTTCTTTCTTTGATACCTACAGGTCCTTGGTTCCAAGGAGATGGTGGCTGAGTAAAAACCACAAATGTATAGGTTGTGTAGAGTTCAGTGCTATTCTGCAATGCCTGATTCATCTTTCCCATAACACTGCCCAATTTCTGTTACAGACATGCCACCTTTCAACAAATCTCAAATTGTTGCTTGATCACTTTGATTAAGCACATTCACTTTGGCCTTGCTTTTGGGGCTCCATTTGCTCTTTGGGAGGCATACTATATTTTCACAAAATGAAGAGCTGGGAAACACTGGGCAGAACACACACACTTTAAACACAATGGATGGGTAGCGTGGGACTGAGCGCTTGTCTGCATTACACAGCCACTGAGCTGTGTAATGTGTGCATGGGAATTAAATTTTTGCTTTTGACATTTCTTTTGGTTTTTATTTTATTTTTTATCACTCTTGATCAAAACCACATGTAATAAATCCGTGAATAAGGTGGGCTCAGTGTAATTTCAAACTTAGAACAAATTTTCAAGAACGAGAATAGTATAAGGAATTCCAAATGCCTTCACCTGGATTCACCTTGTCCATATGTCCTCTTGGTTGACATTTCCCATTTGCCTCTTTCTGTACAGGTACAGGTGCAGATGCAGTGTCAAAGCTGTTTCTTGATCACCTGAGGTTGCCTTTGGGTGTCCTGGCCCTTGGATCCACAGGATGTCAGTGTGTGCTTGCTAAGGACAGGAGTGTCCTTGTGCCATCTCTGCTTCAGTACTTCAGTCAATTGCACTCTGACATGTAAGTGTGTCTGGCCTGCCATTTCCCTGAGTTCATCAGTTCACCTGATTCTGTGTCCATAGCATTTTTCTCCCTGCACACCAAGCTGGAGTCTAGTGCTGCATTTCCTTGTCACCTTCCATCAGCTCCTGATGACAGTAGCATTTGAGAAAACTATAGGTCTCCTCTACCCCCTGCATCTATTTGTTTATCTTCCTTTCTTCTTTCTCTCTTCTTCTCTCTCTCTCTCTCTCTCTCTCTCTCTCTCTCTCGGTATTGGGAATTGTATTCAGGGTCTCACACTTGCTTGGCCACACTACCAGTCACCTCCCTTTCTTTCTTTTTGTTTTTAATTTTTTTATTAGGATATACTCATTGTATATCCTAATCACAATTGTATATCCTGTCACAATGAGATTCATTGTGACAATTCCAAATAGGCTTATCTCGTACTTTGGTCAGATCATTCTCACTGTCTCTCTTTGTCAACCCTTCCCCACTACACTTAAAACAATTGCAAAAGGGTTCTTTGTTCTATTTCATATAAGTATATGAAGTCCATCAGCCATATTCCCTCCCTTAACCTCCTTCATTCACTCTCCCCCTTCCCACAAGTAACCCCCCCCCACTGTACCTATTTTACAGTCCTGTCTTTTGCTATTAAAATCTAAGTTGATGGTCAAAGTGGTTTCTCAATATATCCTTGCTGTGAGTATACTTTACTTTGGTCCGTTTAACCCCTTCCATTACTCTCCTTACCCCTTTACCTCCCACCTCCCATTTTTCAACAGCTTTCAATACACATCCTTATGTCCTCTACCTCCACAGATGTTATGTTTTACAATATTACTGATGCTCTATCATTCTCTTTTCCTCTCCCTCCTTCCCTGAGTTCCATAGAGTAGCTCCACTGCTACAAACATGTTCTACATATGAGTTTGTATATGATCATGATTATTTTTGTGTATATGTTTATCTTTTTGGCCTATCCTCCATGTATGAGAGAAAACATGAAGTCTTTATGTTTCTGAGCCTGTCTTACTTCACTTAACAGTATGTCCTTCAATTGCATCCATTTACCTTCAAACCACATGTTGTCATGATTCTTCGTGGCTGAGTAATACTTTATTGTGTACATACACCACAATTTCCTGATCCATTGATCAGTTGTAGGACATCTGGGTTGTTTCCAAAGTTTGGCTATTGTGAATAGTGCTGCAATGAACATAGGTGTTCAGGTGTCCTTACTGTATCCTATCTTACGTTCTTTGGGGTAGATGCCCAGGAGTGGTTATCACTGGATCCATATGGCAGTTCTATCTCTAGTTTTTTGGGAAATCTCCATTCTGCTTTCCTTAGTGGTAATATTAATTTGTATTCCCTGCAGCAGTGTATAAGGGTTCTTGTTTTGCCACATCCTCACCCACATCTCACTGGGGTGAGATGAAATCTAAGTGTTGTTTTGATTTGCATCTCTTTTATAATCAGGAAAGTTGAACACTTCTTCATGTATTTGCTGGCCATTTGTACCTCTTCCTTTAAGAATCACCTGTTTAATTCATTGGGTGATGATTCTTCGAAGGTTGAGTTTTTTGATTTCCCTGTAGATTCTGGATATTAGTCCCTTATTGGATGAGTAGCTGCCAAAGATTTTCTCCCATTCTGTGGGCTGTCTCTTGAGTCTAGTGACTGCTTCTTTTGCTGTGCAGAAGCTCTTTTGTTTGATGCAGTCCCATTTGTTCATTCTTTCTCTTAGAAGCTGAGCCTTTTGAGTTCTACTTAAGAAGTCATTCCCTGCATATATGAATAAAAGAAAAAAAAAAGAAACTCAAACTCAGGTACAGTGGAAAAAAAAAAGTCATTCCTTATGCCTATATGTTCATAAAAGGTTGTTGAATTTTGTCAAAGGCTTTTTCTGAACAGCAAAGCAACCCTTGGTGTCATATCAGACAGAAATTCTCTCCAGTCTTGTCAATGCTAATGGCATCCATAAACCCAACAGGGTAGGCTATATCAGTTCAGACTCTGCCATCATTTTTTTTTTTTTTGGCAGTACTGGGCTTGAACACAGGGCCAACACCTTGAGCCACTCCACCAGCCTTTTTTAAATGATGGTTTTTTTCAAGATAGGATCTTGTGAACTATATGCCCAGGCTGGTTTTGAACTGTGATCCTCCTGATCTCTGCCTCCTGTGTAGCTAGGATTACAGGTGGGAGCCATTGATGCATCAATTTTAACATAGCACTTCATGCAAATTTTCTTCACTTCCTCTCCTGTCAGGGTGTTTTTAAGTCTGTTCTTTAGGAAAATGACGAGAGGCAGACATTCCTCAGCTTGTGGGGACCAATGGATGGATGACAGGCAAACACACTGGTCAATTTGTTCAGCACCCAAGGCTTTGGAGCTCTTACTCACTTCAGATGCTTCTTGGGACCACACACCATGGCTGTGCTAGGAACAGAAAGTATTCTCTTTCTTTTCTAGCCCAGGGATGATGTTTTAAATTGTGTATATTGTTTTCTAATCAAATACTAAGACTCTTGGGCCATTTTACATGTCCTACTCCCCAATCTTCAAGTCTAATGAAGCATCAAGGTATTGCAATGCATTCTTCCTCTCTCCTCCTTTCTGTTTTTTAAAAATTTGTTTTATTATATTTTTAATTAGCACACATTAATAATGAGTGGGTTTTATTGTGATAATTCCACACATGCATACAGTGTACCTAGAACAAGTGTACCTCCGCCATTACATTCCCACTTCCCTCCCTCCTCCCTCCTTTTTCAGTATTTGATGGGTTTCATCATGCTGTCTTCACACGTATATGTGCAGTGTACTTCCATCCTCATCACCCCTCGATGTCCTTTCCTTTCCCCTTCTCTCTGCCCCCACCCCCGCATACAGTGCCCCATTTACATTCATGACCCATCATCATTATCATCATCATCACTATCGGCATCATTTTAGGTTTAGGTTCCACAAATGAGTGAGAACACAGGTTTGCTTAATGTTTCCACCTAATTTCCATTCAGGTTGTACCTTCCCGGCCAGAATACTATGTTGACTCTGGTGTGTCCTTCTTGGGGGGTGGGGGTATCACATCTGGAAGTCTATGATGTCCATCCTCTTCCATTGGTGGTAGGGGTTTGTTTTGTTTTTTATAGTACTGCTGTTTGAACCCAGGGCCTCCAGCATGCTAGACAAACACTTTACCACTTGAGCTAACCCCCACCCCTTTTGTTTTAAGTTTGTTTTTGAGACAGGGTCTTGCTAACTTTTGCCTGGACTGGCCTCCTGCCTTTACCTCCTGAGTAGCTGGAATTACAGGTATACACACCACATCCAGCTTTGGTTATGTTAATTTTGATTACCCAAATTGTTATCCAGTTTTCCACTGTTGGTCACTCTTTTTTCACTTGTCAGCTAACCATCACATGTGGGCACACTGAGACTGTTCAGTTCTCCTGCTCTTCAGGAAAATCTCTCCCAGTTTCACATCCACTGTGGTTCTGCCCAACCCAATCCTCCCTAGGCTGGTGGCAAGTGCTGACTCTCCTGTTGCAGCCCTCCTTCCGTGTTTGCCAGCTGCCCATGGACCAGCGTCCTCCCTTCTTCATTCATTTATCTAGTTGTTGTTGACATGAGACTACCACATTCCTGTATTTTTCAGTGGTGTGGAATTCATAATGCACTTAATTATTTTGGTGCTCAAACCATCCCAGAGTTGACCATATGACAGCCCTTCCAACCAGCTCTGTTCTTCTAGTGATGTGTCCCTAACATTTTTTGAGCACTTCCTTATTTTCTGGCTTAACAATATGTGGGTTTATTTGTAGCTATCCTATGGACTCTACCCACCAAATCATCTTTTGTTGGGGGAGCCTTGTTCCTTTCCGTGGTGAATAATACTAAACAATATTATGGAAGGAGTGGGCACTGGACATGCCCAGATACAGAGGAGTCTTAGCTTCTTGACCTTCTCAGCAGACAGAACTAGGAAACATGCACAGACAGACACATGTGCATCACAGGCTTAGAGATACACGTGCACACAGGCCCCTGTAGACCTGTTCGTGAACACGTCCATGCACATTCACACCGATTCCTCCAACCCACTCATCTTCATGGGCTTTTTCTAGCCTCTCCTTGTCCTGTATTTGTGTGTACCTTATTTCTCTCGATGACATCAACACACTTCTTCATTTGCTCAGTCATATATTTACATCTGCTTGGGACATTGTCTGGAAAGAACAAGTCTCTCTGAATGTCAATTGCTGTCTACAGTTTGTTTTTTTTCCCCCTTAAGTTCTGAGGATGAAACCCAGGGTCTTGCACATGCTAGGCAAGTGCTCTTTCACTGGGCCACAACCCCAGCTGTATCTAGGGTTTAAGTTCATCAGATGGAGTAGTGATCCATCAAATAGACCCTACTCCATGACAAATGTGCAGACCACGCATGACAGACACAGGAGACACCACACCCTGTTCTTTGACAACAACCCTGAAAGTTTTAGGGTGAGCTGTCCCAGCTTTTCTGAGAAAAGCACATAGTTGCTACCTGGTATAAAATGACTATGCTCTGTTTATTTTCATATCCAATTTGATTCTCTATTATGAGGAATATGGTGGCTTTAAACTCTATAACTTAACCAAATTCTAAAAGAAACCAGTTGCTAAGGCAACTGAGCCAAGAGATAATTAATTCCACAGTCATCATATGCAGATGAACCTGCCTAAGTGAGTGGGAAGAGAGGTAGGCTTGTTTGATATTTCCTTTTGGAGCCAGCAAAAGAGAATGGTGGTGTTTCCTTCAGTCTGTGAAGGACCTGGATTCAAGTTCCACACTCCCCACCTTTTACGGGCTGATGCATTACCTCTAGACCAAATCCTGGGTAGTGATATATATCTCATGGTGATCAGATGAGATGCTGGAAATAAGGTCCCTTTCAGTGTCTGAAAAGGGTATAGAGTGACTTACAGAGTTCAGCATAAATGTCCCTAGGAAAGAAATAATGGTTTTCTTCACTTTTCGAATTAACCACACACACTGCAGTCTGTATAGAATTCAGAGACTGTGAATTCAGGTCCATCCCCCTACTAGTCTGAGACACTTCCTGGGGCATTAAAATTTAATTTGAATGCTTTATAACGAATCAATGGTGAAAATGAAGTGCTTTATAAAAAGCTATAGAGCCCACCTCTGTCCTTCAGTCTCTCCGTTGCCTGCTGGTAAGAATCCAAAATTGCAGCAAATGCTCCTGAGAGAGGAAATCCGAGTCACTGGACTGTAATCAAGTCAGAACAAGAGTGGATGTGGTAGCTCACTTCTGTAATACCAACTACTCAGGAGGCAGAGATATGGAGGACAATAGTTAGAGGCCAGCCCTGACATAAGCGTGAGATCCTATTTGAAAAGTAAAGTAAAAAGGGATTGGGGCGTGGTTCAAGTGGTAGAGCAACTGCCTAGCAAGTGTGAGGCCCTCCCAGCACTGCCAAAAAAATAAGTCAGAACAGCAGGGCCTGGTGGCACACTTGAGCAGGAGGACCTCAAGTTCCAGGTCAGCCTGGGCCACACACTGAGATCCTGTCTCAAAAAAAACACATATGTCCTCAAAGCTGCATTTTCACTCCACCATCTATCTCTGGATTTTTCACCCTCCCAACGTGAAGCTGCACCCATTGAACAAGGACTCCTTGTTTCCCATCCCTCCCCAGCCCTGAGACCACCATCTGCCTTCCGTCTCTGCCCAGTTGACCACTCTGGGCACCGTTTGCCTTCATGGTGGGTTCACTTTACTTAGCACGATGTCCTCAAGGTCAATCTATGTTGCAGCACCTGTCACAATTTCTTCCTTTTTAAAGCTGAATCGTATTCCATTACATATGTGGAGCACATTTTGTTTGCCCACTCATCGTCCAGTGGCACACTTCCCTGACATTTGTCACGGCTTCTATGTGCTTTGCTCAGCTGAGTTCAGGGGGACTCAGCACATCTCTGTTGAGCACACTCTGGTCCATTCCCCATTTCTGCCTGCTTAAAAAAAAAAAAAAATTAGGAGTCTCTCAAGGACATCAGCATGCTGCCTGTGTAGAGGGATGAAATGGACAGGTATTTATTAAATTAATATTGGACAATAATAATAATTAATGGACTCATTGAGAGCTTACATCTTACCAAACACTGTGACAAGATGGACTCATTCAAGTAACTCTCGCCAAAACCCCGTGGACTGAATACCATTTGTCCTCACCCATTTGCAAAGATGGAAGCTGAGAAGAACACAGCATGGGGGGAGGGGTTGAATGCCCTTGCTCAGCAGCCACTAGACTGCATATCTCATGGGAAAGGTTAGACCTTATGGAAAATTCCCACCCCAGGAATGTGTGTTTTCCTGAGGCTCACCTGGTTCACTCCACCTCTGAGACTGGACTCCCACCTCCATCTGTCTTGTTCCCAACAACCCCGGTGTCCTTACCTTTGCTCTTACTTTTGGGGTTCTTACACCTCACTTGTGCATCTTCCACTGTTCCAACCCTCCGTTGTGCAACCCACCCTTCAGTCCCTCCTCCTCCATGAAGCTGTCCCCAGTTCTGTGGACCTCCATAGATCCTGTGGAGTCCCTTCCATGCTACTTATGCCTGTGTATGTACACTGTCATGTGGCTTTCTGGGTGACTGGAGTGTAAAGTTGAGTAGCCCTTGTCCAAAATGCTTGGGACCAGAAGTGTTTCAGACCAGATTTTTCAGATTTTGGGATACTTGCACCTACATAATGGGAGATCTTGGGGAATGAATGTCCAAACACAAAATCCACTTATGTTTTGTACACATGGTCTGAAGGTGACTTTTTTTCAATATTTTTAGTGTGCCTGTGTTTTGACTACAATAATCATGTGTGGAATTTTCCACTTGTGATGTTATGTCAGTGCTCAAAAAAGTGTCAAATTTTGGAGCATTTCAGATTTTGGATTTGGGGATTACAGATACTCTGTAACTAGTCTCTGTCTACCCCTAGCTGTTCACGAATGTAAGAAATTAAGAAATTGGTCTTACAGTTTTCTTGTCCTCTTCGTAATGACCTCTATAGGTGACAGCCTCTGGGGAGGAACAGACATGCTCAGTTACTTGAACCTGTGTTGTGCAGATGTGAACTTGAATTCTGTTAACCAGCTTTCCTTATAGCACATTGTCACAATGTGCTTCAATGCAAGAGCAGCTGTGTCCAGCAAGAGAAGCCTGAAGGCCAGCACGGAGTCAGTACGCCAACACTGGGACTCCACCACCACACCTCCTGAAGCTCTGATTCTCACCCATGCTCTCCCAGCACCACAAAAACATTATTCAAAATTGAAAACACAGGCCATATTCTTGTCTCTCTCCTTGCTCCTAATCAAGAGACTCTGTGGGGTCTGAACGCTTTATAAGAAAACAGTTTAGCAAATAGAACTACTTGAGACCTAGAAATTTCATAGTGTCTACAACCATTGCTTAGTGCAGAAACTATTTATCATAAAATATCCCTTAAGAGGTGAGCTTTGTTCATGTATGATATATTTCTTTGCAAATTTTTGACATTACCCCTCGTCTAACCTGCATTAGAACCATCTTTAAAGCTGGTTAGACCGTTTTAGAAACTTTGCATTTGTATTCAAATATACTGATTAAACAACCTGTATTTGAGTTTCTGCTGGAGTCCAAATTTAACCAGGCTTTTTCAGGTTAAAGACCAGAATGAAATCTAGAGCGGTGCTGTTCCAACGCTGGCTCTTCCTATATCATTGATCCCCCTTATTTGGTTTCTGGTTTGTAAAATGTACTTGAAATCATTTTTGTAAAATGTATTATAAATGCACCTGTGATAGTTGCAGTTTTTCTTAAAATACATCAGTCTCCAATGTGCTTCTGGTGACCATCCAGCCTCATAGCCTGTGCTAGTCAGTTTTCCATTACTGTGACAAATAGCTGAAGAAATCATCTTACAAGGAAAAAAGGTTTGGAGGTTTGTTCATCTTTGGTTCACCCCATTGATAGAAGCATACAGCAAACCCGTTTACTTCCTAACTGAGATGTGAAAAAGAGGAAGAGGACAGGGCTGAGGTTCCAGTGCCCTCTTCAAGGGGACACTCCCAGAGACCAGAAGACCTCCCACTAGGCTCCATCTCTTAAAGGTTCCACCACATCTCAATAGCAACCTAGCTTGGGGACCACGTCTTTCACACATGGGCCTTCTGAGACACTTGTCCAAATCACAGCATAACCTGACCTAGTTCAGTGGCTTCCGCAGAGTTTTTGAACTATAAAACATTGATAGTTTCTTCTGTTTGCAGCTTTCCCATTAGGCTTTGTGGGATATTTTATTTTTGTGTGTTGGTTTGCTTTTTAATGTATGTGCTTGTTTCCTACCTTGTGTCATAATGTAGCGACCCAGGTCCTCTCTGTGTTTAGTGGGGATGTTTCAGTCCTCGGCTTTGGACACAGGAAGAGCCAGAGGCACTTAACATGCTCCTGCTGATTTCCTGCTACTTCAGCCTTTAAAGCTGTCAGCTCCTGTCTTCTGTAGATGGCACCTTGAAAGATAGTTAATATTACTTTGGTTGTAGGAGTAAGAAAAAAAGGAGATACATTATTTCAGTAAAGTCTAAAATATTTGATCTTAGAGGATATACAGAAAAGGAAACTTGAAGCTATTTCTCTGATTTTCTATAATAAAATGTACCATAACATTTTCAAGTATATTATAATTAGGTCACAGAGTGATTTTGCTGCTAAAAATGAATGATAATCCACACAAGTTATTTCCACCAAGAAACAGGAAAGAAAAAAGGGATGAAACAGCCAGTTGTCCAAACGGCCATGGGTCCCTGGAAGAGGATGGAATGCACGCTGGGAACTCAGGGCTGGTTTGTTCACAGCCCTCTGGCCATAGCTGTTAAGTTCTTGGAGCAATCATTGCACAGTTAGTGACGTCACTTTTCATGAACTATTTTGCTCGTGCTTTAAAATTTTTGATGAACCTGTACCAAAAGTCTCAGTGTACTTTCAGTCTTTAATAACCTTTGAAGTGTAAATACTACAGAAAGAGTAGTTACTAAAATTTTAATAGATTAATTATTTTTGGTGATACTGAGGTTTGAACTCAAGTTTGAACTCAGGCTTGCCAGTTTAAGACTATACCAATTGAGCCATACCCTCAGTCCTTTTTGTTTTTATTTTTCAGATAGGGTCTCATGCTTTTTGCCTGGGTCTGGCCTCAAACTGTGATCCTCCCACCTCTGCCCCCCCCAGGATGGTATTACAGGTGTGTACCACCACACCCAGCTTGTTTTACTTTTTTTTTTGTTTTTCAGATAGGGTCTCACACTTTTGCCCAGGCCAGCCTCCAACCATGATCCTTCTACCTCCATCTCCCAAATAGCTGGGGATTACAGGCATGTGCCACATGCTCAGTCTATATATTGATTTTTTTAATTAAAATATAATACATCCACTATTTTGTGCTACACACCACACTAGTCATTTTTCAAATTTGCTCAGCATCTCCTGGATCTAGGGCTGTCAGTTGCCTGAATGTTTTTCGTCCAGCCATGAATTAAATTTCTGTGGCAAGCCTCCCTTATAAGAAAAGACACATTTCCTTCTTCCTGTTTCCCTGGACTAACCAGAGAATAGGTGCCATTTTTTAAAACATTTGCCATCTTCAATCAGAGGGACTGAAACAAAACTGTAAATCTTTTTTTTCAAAACTAGGGCTGACAGAGTGGCTCACAGAGTAAGAGCACCTGCCTAGCAAGCGTGAGGCCCTGAGTTCAAACCCCAGTGCTGCCAAAAAACAAAATAAAACAACAAAGAATCACAAAACTAAATATAAACTTAAATAATTAAACTTTCAAATGAATTAAGATTTCAGAGACACTTTTATAATGTCAACAATAGTAAATAAAACACCACTTTGTTTTATCTTTTCTTTTGTCCCAACTTTCGTGCCTCTCATACTCTCCTGGACCTGACCAGAGCCTCCCTTCACCCGCCCTTGGGGCACCTGCCTTTCTCGGAGCCTGTCAACCTGCGCCCTCTGCTGGCAAAACTCCTAGAGCAGTTCTTCCTACCTTCCGTGGGTGCTGTTGCCTGGGGAGCTGATGATGAAGTTGCCTAGCAACAGAAGCTTGTGCTACCCCAGCACCTGTCTACTTTCTAAGCTATCCAGCAGCTCCACTCCACTGTTCCAGATGAGCCAGCTAGGATCTGCATTCTGATCCAATAGTTCAAAGCATGAATGAGGATGCATTTTCCATACTAGAATAGCAAAAGTCCAGGTTATTGGATGTAAAATTTAAAAGTTGAGGGCTGGGGGATGTAGCTCAGTAGTAGAATGCTTGCAAACCATGCAGGGAGCCCCAGGTTTTATCCCCAACACTGAAAAAAATTTTAAATTACCTTGAAATCATACCTAACAATTGACTAAGATTGGCCTTGCATGTTATACGAAATGTTTCATCACTGAGTAAAGTGGCACTTGTAGGTTTTAGAACATTGTGCCTGTCATTAGAGCAGTGTGCAGGGGCACACACGGTAGGGAGTGTTGTACAGAGGTTGCAGCCAGGCAGTTACCCTTCTAACTCACCCCCTCAGCCCTTAAATTTATGGTAACAATAGTACTTATCTTTTAGGATTACTGAAAACACTAAAAATGTTTCCAAGGGTGAAATTTAGCCCAGTGCCAGCCATCACTCCACAATCAGAAGCAATTTTACACTGCCTGTGTTGTCATTATATTACTGACACACTAACTTTCTGGATATAGAGTGATGTTTCATCACCTCTCTTTAGCTAATCCTTCTGAAATTCCAAATATAAATTATCTATAATCTTAATTTCTAAATTGGAATGTGAGACTCTTCTGTTGTATTTTTAGAGTAGCTCAGTAGCAGGCTATCTGAAATGTATGGTTTCTGGGTTCTAACCTACTTCTCCCTTCACAAGTTTTCATGGAATTTGTTTTATTCCCTTCTCTTCTAATAATTTATAGAAATCTCAGCATTTAAAAAATCAACAATACCTATTAGCATAGCACACTACACTGTCTTTTGTGCTTTTTTTTTTTTCTCACTTTCTGCCCTTTTAGCCAGGTACCTGCCAGGTTGCTACTGCCATGTGTGAATATGTGTGTGAGCATATTCACAAGGTGTGGTAACTGTGCTAAACAGTCCCCTTCCAAAAAACCAGAATGGTCTGCCTATGCCAGTAAGAGTTATTTTTTAAAACTTTTTCAGAGTGTTCTGATTTTCAGTAGTGCCACACCAGAGAAATATTTTATGAATTTTAAGTTTGAGCATGAAATTCCTTTCACAAGAATCCACACTTTGACCAGGAATTATCTCTGGCTTTCATAAGTTCATTCATCCATTCAACAAATATTCAAGGAGCATCTCTGGCACAGACCCTGAGGTCGATCAGGCACAGCAGGTACAGAGACAGATCCCGCCCAGCTCTCAAGGTGCCCTCAGCCTAGCTCTGATGATAAGCAAACCATAACACGCAGTACGATGGGTGAGACAACGGAGGGACTTGGCCTCTGAGAGAACATAGGGACTTGTGAACATGACCATGAGGGAGGCAGTGTGGCCCAGCTGGAGGCAAGGAGGGTAACTAGGAGTTGGCTAAGAGAAGAAGGAGCCACAGGTATTGCCAAGAAAGGAGCAACCATGCACCTGAACTAGCCTAGTCAGGGAAGGAGGTGGGGGTTTGCGGGAGAAGGGAGAGCTGAAGCAGGAGAGTCAGGAAGGACCATGCCAGGGGTTTGTAGATGGTGGGGACAGGGGTGTGGTTGGGTTTGCATCATCATGGTGGCAACATTGTGCAGGGCACACTGGAATAAGTGAGTCAAGAGGCAGTGGGAGCAGTCAGGATTCTCCTGCTGAAATCCAGCTTAGACTTGGTGATCTAAGATGGCAGTAGCACTCAAGTGGAAAGGACAGGGATGCATTTAGGAAACAGATCCAACAGGGAGTCCTGAGTGATTTCTATGGTTCTAGTTTGGAAAACCAGGGACCCTTATTCCAGAAAGAGGACAGGGGGCGGGGGGTGGGGGGGGCGTAGGCGATGGTGGGGGGTGGCATGGGGGCATTGTGCATGTGTTTGGGACAGAGGTGGACAGGGCTGGTGAGCTGGGCTAGAGATCTGATGTGGCTGTCTTCAGAAGTGAGTTCAGAGATGGAAATGCAGTGAAGTTACCAGTGAACAAGAGGCAGAAAAGGCAGGCAGACTTGGAAGCCCTTTTTAAATTTTAGTGGATAGGAGAGAAACTGATGGGACTAACTAGAGGCACGAAGTTGAGGGTTTTGTTGGTTTTCAATGGGACCCAGTAGAATGTATTTGCTTAAGGTGAGCAAGCCGGTAAGAAAACAGAGGTTGAGGAATGAAGGGAGCCCCTGATGAGGCAAAGGAGGGAGAGTCAGACAGAAGGAATACCACCAGCCCCGACAAGACAGAGGCAGGGGCTGCGGTGGTGGTAGAGAAGCCCAATGTGGCCTTTGCTCACAGGCCAAGGCGAGGTCGTGCAGAAGCCAGAGAAGATGTGGGTTTGGAGGAAGAGGTGGGTTGGGGGATTGAAGACCACTCAGCAAAGGGTTGTAGGACTTGGGCCCTGCAGTGGCCAACTCGAAACCGTCCCCTTCTTACAGTCTTTGGAAAGAATGATCTTCAGGGCTCAGTGCTGGTGTCCACCACTTGGGCCCAAGCACTACTTCTGCACTTGACCCACGGCGGGTCCACAAAGCAGCCTGCAGTCTGGCCGTGGCCTTCAGTCACATGCAGGACAACAGGTGCCAGTCTCCTGTCCTCATCCGTTCCTCTGCCACAAGGCCAAGTTCAAAGCCATAGTATCTTCTAGAAAAGTAGTAGATCCGTTCGGGAAAACGGCAAAGCAGAGACGGGGGGCTGGAAGTAAAGACAGGCGGCGTGGGTGAGCTGGAATAGTCTAGAAAGCGAACGGAACAAAGGCGGTGTGACTGGTGCGCCCCTGGTGATGCTCCTCCCTGATAGAATATGCATGATCCCGCGCGCGTCCCGTCGCCCGCCGGGGAGCAGCGAGGCGTCGGAGCGCAGGCGGGGAGCGCGGGCGCTCTCGGCGCTGGGAGCAACAGAACCACGCGGCCGCGGCCTGCGTGTGAGTGCCCCTGCACTTCCCCCGCCGCGCCGGTGGCGCCCCTCGGGGACCCCTCAGGGTTATACGGCCCCGCTGCCCCTGAGCCAGCTCCTCTTCCCTTTCCTCTTCTCGAGGAACCTGGATTTCGGAGGGGGCGCGCGTCCGACGGCGAAGGCCGAGCGAGGCTCGAGTTGACCTAGCAGGTGGCCATCGCCGCCCTGCGGGGACCGGGTGGCATACTCTGGCCCTTCGCACCGCGCTTGGCCACTACACCGGTGGGGACCCGACCCAGGCCGAGCGAGCCGCCCCCTTGGGATCCCTGCTGGGCGGTGCTGAGCGGGGCGTGGAGACGCGGGGCGAGCTGAGAGCGCAGCGCCACCCCGACTGTCCCCAGCAGAGCCCGGCACTCTCAGTCCCGGTCCCCGTAGTTGTACGGTGTTTACCAGGCAGATTTAAAACATCGTTTCCTTTAAAAGAAAAAAAAGGTGCGCCTTCCTTCCGCCCCTCTTCGTCGCGAGTTCGCGGAGGGAAGAGGGAGGGAGAAGGTAGCCGGCGCGATCGGTGATCTGCACGCACCGAGATACCGGAGCATCTTGTTCAGCAGCCGGGATAGGACAGAAGTCTCCCCGGATCTTCCCTCCCTGCCTCACCTCCGTGCGCCTTGCGACCTGCCTGACCTCCATCCGAGCAGGCAGGCATGGGGTGTTTGGGCAACAGCAAGACGACAGAAGACCAGGGCGTCGATGAAAAAGAACGGCGCGAGGCCAACAAAAAGATCGAGAAGCAGTTGCAGAAAGAGCGCCTGGCTTACAAAGCTACCCACCGCCTGCTGCTACTGGGTAAGGCCGGAAGGCGCGGCCGCCCCGGTTCCCCGCGCCCGGAGCTAAGGCCCCGAGCGGGGCCGGGAGTGCCTGCAGCCAGCCCGTCCCCGCGCGGGTGCAGGATGCCCATCCCGGGTGACCTGAGGGTTGACAGCGTGCTTTCTGTTTGTTCGCAGGGGCTGGAGAGTCTGGGAAAAGCACTATCGTCAAACAAATGAGAATCCTGCACGTCAATGGATTTAATCCCGAGTAAGAATCCGCTTTGGCTTGCAAACTGCATGCAAACTTCACTTCCCTCCCAGACTTTCCAGAAGTGCTTTCTCTAAACAGTTGCTTTGTTACCTGTGGAGACTTTCAAGGGAAAAGACGATTCTTGCTTCACAAAACGATTAAGTAATCTTGGAGTATTGGTCTGTAGTACTGTTATTGCTCTGAGCACTCGACCAGTACTTTCATCCCCCATCCGTCAATATCTGAGGGGAATCGGTCCCGGACATCTGCGCCCCCTCCCCAAGACCAAAATCCAGGGATGCTCAAATCTGTTACGTATTTGCATAGAACCTAGGCACATCCTTTAACTTACTTTAAATCACCTCTAGATGACTTATAGTACTTAATACAATGTAATTGGTACATAAATTGTTATGCTGCATCATATAGGAAGTAATGACAAGGAAAAAAGGCTATACGTGCTCAGTACAGGTGCAGTTTTTCCCAAATATTTTCACTCAGTATCCAGTTGGTTGAATCCACCAATGTGGAAACGCTGATAAAGAGGGCTAATGCTGTCAACAGTGTGTGCTTTCTCTGTGGTATCACTGGCTTACATCTGTTTCAGTTTATGACTCTCAACATAGAGATAGGTTTCTAGCCAGCACAAGACTCTGAGTTTAGACCCCGGTACCATCAAAATCAAACATAAAATACAGCTAGATTTAAGTAGAAGTATTTAGTCATATTTATATGCAATATCCATAACAATTTTGCAATTCTTTTGTGTGACCTGCACAGTTGTCTAAAGCTACAGGTTATAAAATGGGTACACTGAAGTTTGTTTAGAACACAAATCAGAAGCAAGGATTTTTTTAGGTAAACCTTTGCAGATGTTGTCTGGGGGGATAGCTACTGAAATCTAGTGAAACCAGCCTACCTACCCTGGAAAATCTTACTCTATCCATCCTAACTGGTGAAGAGCAAATTAAATTAATACCAACTCTCTCTTTCAACACAGGGAAAAGAAACAGAAAATTCTGGACATCAGGAAGAATGTCAAAGATGCTATTGTGGTAAGGACGTTTTTCTTGACATTTGTTTAGCAGAATAGTTAACTGCCCTGGTTTGAAACTGTGTAGGCAGAAGTCCTATACATAAGACTACCACACGTGAACCCGATGAGTTACAGTTCTCCCTATTTTCCCTTCGTTCTGTTTAGACGATTGTCTCAGCGATGAGTACTATAATACCTCCGGTTCCACTGGCCAACCCAGAAAACCAGTTCCGGTCAGACTACATCAAGAGCATAGCCCCTATCACCGATTTTGAATATTCCCAGGTAAGTAAATTCTTGCTGAAAATTTTTAAATAGTCAAAGATGGAGCCATGTTTGGTGAGGTTGCTTCTTAGGAATTAACATCAATGCTAATGCATCATTAACTTTCTTCAAAATCTAGCTCTATATTTGCTTCCCGTACGTGAAAATATTTGTGTTTATTAAAAATATTAAGGACAGTAGGATTGTAAGAAGTGCGTTTATGAATGCGTGGTACCTGACAATCAGGAAGAACCACACCTTTCAGAAAAGTTGCTAGTGCTTTTCTTGTGTGTGTTTTTTAATGGACAATTGAGCAATGGCTCAGACAACAAAAGTGAAATTACATGACAGAGAGGAGAACTTAGGGTGTGAGAGCGCCTCCATGGCAGTAACAGAAAGAAGAATTCTGTTTGTTCTCCAGGTGCACAGCTGTCAGATCACATAAGAGACTGTAAATAACATGGGCCACTTCGGAATGGCTGCTGTCTCCTGCTGACATGTAGTCCGTCATATCTGCCCCACTGAGGGCTGCTTTGCCTGTCACTACACTGCAGTACTGCTTGTACAGAAGGCCAATGTCAGTGCTAGTTGTCTCTTGTTTGGTGGATTTACATTTCTTTAAAATATTGTTTGGTCATTTGGTGAAGCAGGTTTAAGGGAAAACTGCTAAATTTCTCATAAAGTCATTTTTGTTACATTTGCTCCAAAAAGGCATATTCATGTGTGTAAGCACAGCATGTGCCAGTACAGCTATCAGTAGCAGTATTTTAGAGTCTGTGGCCTAGCAGGGTGACTTAGAGACCTTAAAATCCTCAGCATCCTCTCTTCCAACAGTAGCTTATGCAGAAATCAGTGTGTAAGCAGACCTGCTCTGCTCTGGCTGCAGGGCCCCGGGGCACCTGCTCAGTCCCATCCTTCTCAGCACAGCTCAGTTGTCCTGTGGGCTTTTTGTATCAGTATGACAGATAATTACATTTTTTAAAAAATTTAGTTTGCTTTCTTTACTGTGATGCTTGTGCCTGGTAAACATCCTCCTGTAGCCAGTGCCACCCCTAGAATTTCTGGAAAGGAGTTAGGGATGGCACACTGGCTAGAAGAAGGGGTCAGCACCTGACATGGGGATGCACCAGCTCTACTAAATTGTGTTTTGGGTAACTGGGAAAGGGGTCAAGAGATGGTATGGCAGGCGAAGGGTAACCAGAGCCCTGCTTCAGCCACACTGAGGAGCCTCTTAGTACTAGCCAGATCTGTAGGGCATCCTCGCTGCTCTCTGGCATTTTAGTTAAGGGAAAAATCACCAAACTTCACTTTGTTGAAGTCAGGAGTGGCATTCCCATTCAACCTACAGTGCAGGCAAGTATGTGAGTTCTTGCATCTGTCCTATCATTTACTTAAAGTCATCATAAATATCTTATATATTCCTAAATATTTTCTTAGAAGAAAGCTATTCTTAGCATATGGTGAGAAATTACGATTAACATTTATCAATCAGTTGCACACCTTCCTTCTTCTGTTCATGATGCACAGATGGCAAAGCATCCTTTATTAAATCTAAAATTCAGAAAGTATCAGTAACTCGCCGATTATTTAAGGAATCCATCTAGTTTGTGAAAGTGGTTTTTAAGTTAATTCACATATTTTTAATAATAGAAAACTTGAGGAACCATTTCCTTTGAATTGCATGTATTTTCAACAAGGCTTACTAAGGTTACATAAAAGTGATTATCAAAAACCATAATTAATTATCCCTCAAACTCCAGAAGGATAGCACCTGCAGGTACATATGTAATAAAATGCAGTTTGGGAGGCAGTCTTTTTTTTAGAGGGTAGCTTTACTGTTTTATTTTTAACTTGTAATGTTCTGTTATCTTACACGTCTGTGCTCATGTCAAATGAGCGTGTTTTGTTTATAATAAATATAGACTTATATAAACAAGGAATTAATACTAAATATATGATATTTCTTCAAAAAAGCCATTTTTTTATTCCAATGTTCACTCAGTTTCAGAGCCACCTAACTCATGCTCCTTGGAAATATATTACTGGTATGATTAGATTATGTCATTCTTGGTGCACATTTTTGTGATCTCACTAAGAATGTTATCAAGACAAATCTCTGGTTTACATACTTAATAACAACTGGTACATTTGGAGACAACTGTTACTTAATGGAATATTATTTAATAAACATTATAAAAGTGGAGCTAAGTATTTGAATAGAACTATGACATTACTATATCTAGTACATTTTTGAGATTGAATCCTTGCCAAAGTCTGTTGCTGTCACAAGCCACAGCTTAAGTGTGTTTTGTTTTGTGTTGCAGTGCTGGGGATGGAACCCAGAACCTTCTCCCTGAGAGACAAGTGCTCTGCCACTGAGCTACCCACCCATCCCAGTAAAATAACTTCTCAACAAAATATATTCTGCCACTAAAAATTCATTTTAGGGGCTTGACGTGTCAGTGGTAGAGCTTGTGTTTAGCAAGCACAAGTCCTGGGTTTGATCCCCAATGTCAAAATAATAAATAACTTCTGAGTTCTTCAGGTTAAGAAGGAAAAATAAGAGGATAACTTGTTTAGAAGTATTTGCCATGGAGGTGGTGAACTTGTTCAAGGTACACTGTACGCACAGATGGAATTACCACAATGAAATCCCCCTGTATTCATGTATTCAAAAGTCAAATTAAATATTTTTTTAAAGAAATATTTTCCAAACTTTGGTAATACCGGGTGAATTTCCTTTTGTCCTTTTGCTCGTTGCCTTGCATTTCATTTGAATTGATATGAATTCTATAAAATTAAGTTGCAAGAGAACTAGCTGGCGCTTGTGAGCCAGAGTCACGATGGGGAAAGTGGAGACGCGGCCAGCTCTCGGGGGGCTGTGGTCAGCATGTGTTGTGTGCACCATGCTGGAGCTTTAGAGGGTGCTCAGCGGTGTCCCTACCAGATGGGGCTGGGGTTTAGAGATACCACAGCTGCGGGCAGAGGACAGATTGTGCGAGGCAAGAGTTGAAGCCAAGCAATCATCTTGGAGGTGATTGAATAATCCAGATGCAAGATATTGAGGTGGTGTGGTGGTGACAATGGGGACAGAGAAAAATGGCCTGGAGTGGGATTTATTCTGTAAATAGAGCCATTCAGACTGGTCGGTTTTTGGATGTGGGTATTTAGGGAAAAGGAGAGATCAAGAATGCCTTGGGATTCCAGCCTGCATTTCTACACAGATGATAGAAACCAGTTGGGAAGAGGAAGGTATGAGTTTTTGTTTTCCTGGTGAATTGGAGACACTATTTAGACATTCAAGTGCCAACATGGAGTGGATATGGGGTTAGGAGTGTGATAGGGAGAACTGGGGATCTTTAGCACAGAGATGGTCTGATGAGATGGGCCACTCAGGGAAATTCTGGAGCTAACCACGAGAAGAGGGCCAAGAATCGGGGATCCAGGGAAGGCAGAACAGTGTCAAGGAGGCCCTAAAAAGAACTACTCAAGACAGAAAGAGGTCAGCCATGTGCAGTGCTGAAGTCAAGGAAGTCAAAATGGACACTAGGTGACTTAACTTTGGGGGCTGAAAGCTCACCAGTGGCCATGACAGTGACTCGGCCAGTGTGTGATGAGGAGAGGATGTGGTGTGAGCTAGTGGAGCAACAAGAGCAGATTGGGCTTCTCCTGACCTTGGCAAGAAGGGAAGCTGAGGATGGGACAGGAGAAAGACAGGAATCCCAGCGCAGAGACCACACCTGAAGGCACATGGCCTGACTGTCTGGTAATGCAGGAGAAAGTGACAGTCAGGAGTTGGAGGCTATTGTCAGAGCTCAATCCCCGAGAAAGTAGATGGGGTAGGACCCAGAACACAGAGGAACCTCCCCACTGTTGAACAGGAGGAAGGGAGGGCAAAGAACAGGTGCACACATGGGTAAGTTTTCAGATTCGTGGCAAAAAAGTGAGGGAGTCTGCTTGCAGAGCCTTTTAAAACAAATTGTTAAGGCACATCAGCAAGTTCCATGAAAATGATTGTCTGCTTTGGGAATTTCCTCAAGTGACCCCACATTCATGGTTATGATGAGCAGCGCTAGGGGATAAAGTTCCACCAGAAGTGCAAAAGGGGTGTGAAGCCCCGAGTGCAAACTCCAGTCCCACATACATACAAAAAAAACCCTGCAAAAGGGGATTTCATATCTGATTTTGAAGCAAAAGATCCCAGTTGTCCTAACAGTTAACTAACAAGGTATTTGCACTGAATACTATGAGATTTTTGGAAACAAGGCTAGCATATGTTTAAACTTTCATTTCAAATGAAATAAATCCAAAAATACTTTGCAAAGTATAAATCACAATAGAAAGGAAAAGCCTGATGTTAGCTATAAACAATTAATTGACAGTTGCCTGATTACGTTTTTCTTCTCATGAATATATCCAAATGTTAGACGGCCTTGGCATGGGACTCGACTTACCCAGGAATCCCTTTACTAGTCGGCACCATGTCTTTGCAATCAAATTTGGCATCTGGCACATCTACACAGGAAGAGCTGGGAAATAGTCTTTGTTGACAGTTACTGTGCAGTGATCAGTTGATCATTATGAAACCTTTAGCATAATACTAAGAAAATCAGCATTGAGGTAAGCTGAATTGCCCATCTGTTTGATTTTTTTTTTTCTTCAAATGTGGATATTGTATTAGCTCTTTTAAAATTGTGCTTGGTTAGGTTTCTCTAAGGGGGAGAACAAATGAGAACAAATGAGGTTGAACAAGAAATGCAAAAGCAGAGCTAGGCATGGGGGTGCACACCTGGTACCTCACCTCTTGGGAAGCTGAGGCAGGACGATTGTGAGTTCAAAGCTGGCCTGTGCTACATAGCAATTCCCAGGTCAGTCTGGGATAATGGAGAGACCCTGGCTCGAAAGACCAAGAGATAGGCTGGTGGAGTGACTCAAGAGGTAGAGAGCCTGCCTAGCAAGAGTGAAGCCCTGAATTCAAACTCCAGTACTAAAAAAAAGAAAATGAGGGGACAAAAAAATGCAAAAGCAGTCTGATCTGTCAGTCAATCCTCTGTCATTACTACCTAATGGTATCTAAGTAGGCATTTTACCAAAATTCCACAGCAACATAAACTCAGGATAGCTAAGTGTTAAGGTATAAGCAGTGGATGCCCCAGTGGACTGGGACCTTGTCTCAGGAGCCAAACTGCCCACCACTGTCTAAACACTAAGCACCTGACCTTGGGCACTGCAGTTTTCCCACGGTGACACAAGGAACTCCTAGAGAGCACATGAGCTGTAGGTAACAGGCTGAGAGTGAGGCTGGTGCCTTGAGCTTTGTCATCTCCTGGGGTGTTTTAGGGGCGGGTGTGGGGTGTTTTTTTTTTTTTTTTTTTTTTTTTTCTTTAAGGTAGGGTCTTGCTATATAGTGCGCACTGGCCTCAAACTCAGGGTTCTCCTACCTGCCCATCCCGAGTGCTGGGATACCTATAATCCCACATTAAACTACTCTTTTTTTTTTTTTTTTTTTTTGCAGTGCTAGGGATGGAACCCAGGATCTTGCACATGCAAGGCAAGTGCCCTACCCAACCCTTGTGTTTTTTCAAATCAGCCAGTCTAAAGCCCACTATATATACACCAGTTAAGAGCAAGTTCTTGTATGGGAGCTCAGCTACAACCCCTGCCTGGGTCTTCAGCACCCTCTATGATGGCTCCTCACCACAGCCCAAGCACCATTGAAAATGACAGGGCTGCTTTGTTAGCCCCCCGGGAAATAGCTGGGGAACAGGCTTCCCTCCCCACCTCCTTTCGTGGCAGCTCACGTGTAGCTCATATCATATGCCAGGTACCCAGAAAATGTCACCAAATGCCGTGGATCTAGATTAAGGCAGAATCCCCTAATCTCCATCAGTCACAGGACCTGTGGGTGTCAGTATGAAAATCAGTTTCCCAAGCAGCCTCCTGTCCTCTGCCTTTTGAACTAGTGAGGTTTCCTATGTGCTTTAAGGCAGGAAAAAAACAAGGGCTAGAGCTAGCATGCTCAAGTGATTTGATTCCCCAGCACCAAAAAAGAGAAAGAGAGAGAGAAGAAAGGAAGGGGAGGAAGAAAAAGAAAGGAAGAGAAAGATGGAGGGAGGGAGAGAGAGAAAAAGAAACTAAAGAGAGAGGGAGGGAGGGAGGTGGGAAGGAAAGAAGGGGGGGGAGGGAGGGAGGAAGGGAGGAAAGAAAGGAAAGAAGGAACCATGGAACCATAGAGCAAGTTGTCACAGTGGGGAAGCTGACACTCTATTTTCTACAAGGAACTGAAATGCTTAAAAATTTTCAAATGTGGCGTGTAGAAAAGTATCATCTTAGATATGTTCTGATCTAATTCATCAATGAAGTTACTCCATAGGTTCTCTTGGAGCCTGGATGCCCCGTGCTGGGTTGTGAACCACAAGTGGGAGGGAACTGGTCTTCTTGAGCATGACTATGGGGACAAGGCGTGATTCATGGGGACAAGGGGTGTTTGCGCTTGATGCTGCCTGTGTGTGTTCAAACAAAGGACTGGAAGTGGACAGGGTGACTTCCTTCCAGGACCTTGAGTGTGCAAGGAGGTACAGGAGTCTCTCTCTCGTGCTGTAAGGGCAGTCCCCACAGTCCACTAGCTGTGGGACCCTAGCAGTCACTTCATTGTTGCCATCTTTTCTTGACAGTTCAGTAGAGGTGATCACAACAGCTGCTTCACGTGGCAGCCTTAGAGCTGAAACACAGCTGGCTTATGGGAGGTATACACTTTCAGTGAGCATCCCTGCTGTGCCAGAGAAAAGGCAGCAGGTGGGGCCAGAAGTGTCGTGTCTTTTGGGTTCAACTTGGGCTGTGTTCCTCCTTTGCCCTCCATGTTATCCAGTCATGAGATCCTGGTGGTCTCAGTGGACACCAGCTCACTGTCCTATCCTTACCTCAAAGCAACCCACCCTCTCCTCTGCATTCACAAGAAGTCTCTTCTGTCCTGGTCAAGAGCTCATGTCCCCAGCACTTCAAAGTAGCCCTGGGGAAGCTTGTCCCTAAGTATCCACAGAGGGTTTAGCTCAGGAATCCTGACTTTGTGACCTCTCCAGGTGAGAGTCCTCCAGGTGCCCAGCTGATTAATTTGGACCTCATTTCCTATTTGGTTTCTGTCTCTTCCCACTATGTCAGGTGTCAGCCTCCTCATCCCAGTTTGCCTTATTTTCAGTTAGATTTTCACCAACAGACTAATGGTCCTTCTTCGCCCTACCTGTATGACTCTGGCCACAAGTTTCCTGCAACTGTCTTGCTAGATTTCTACTGTATTTTCTGCCTTGTTCCCTGAGGCTACAATTTCTGCCCTGTTTTGCCTCAGGCCCCAATGAACTTTGGCTGATGGAACCATACTCAGCCCAGCACAGCTTGTGCTGCTGGATGAAAGGTAACAGGCATGGCACTCACCCCACCCAAGACAGTTAATGCAGAAGTAAGCACTTCATAGCTCCAATGACAGTGCTTTCTCAGTAAGGCAGAGAGCATTTGGAATTCTTGTAAATAAAATATTTTGAATGCCTTAGGGTGTGTTCTCTGCTTAAAAAAAAAAAATTGGACTAGAGACATAGTTCAAGCCATAGAGTACCTGCTTTGCAAGTGTGAAGCCCTGAGTTCAAACACCAGTCCCACAAAATAATAATAATAATAATAATAATAATAATAATAACAATAATAATCCTAGAAAGGATCCTTTTTAAAAGGAACAGTACTCAGGACACTGAGGCAGGAGGATCATGAGTTAGAGGCCAGCTTGGGCTACATGGTAGACCCTGTCTCAAAAAAATAAAATAAAATAGTAATAATCATTCTTTCTCTAATTTACACCTCTGTTTTTTTCCTCTTCTGGGGTTTGCTAGAAGTGGTATGTGCCTGTCTTAGATCCAGGACAGCCATATTGGTTCTATAGAGGACTTGCACTTACAAATGCACGTGGTGGTATGTGTTGAAACAGATTGCAGGGAGGTCTTCGAGACCACCTAGTTGGCTGCCAGGTTCAGGGAAGGGAATCAGAGGAGATGAAGAGTGCCAGGGGAGAAAAACACCCAAGGGCCTTTGGTTCCCCAGGCTGGGATGGAGGCCAGGCACCTTCTCTTGCTAGGGTTTTGTAGGGAGCTACTGGGAGCTCAGCAGCTGACAGGTGCTGAACCAAATCCTCTTCAATGGTGAAGGTATACACACGGGGACAGAGGCAAGGGACAGCACCTTGTGACCTGCAGGCAGACAGTGGGGTAAGATGGAGAGCAGTGGGGAGGTCAGCAGGTTGGGAATTATCACTGGACCACAGGTACCTGACTGCCTCCTCAGGCTAGGGAGGGCCATCTGGCTTTCATCAGGGGTGCCACTTGTCTCTGGAAAGATCACCCGCGAATCCACAAAGAAGTCATGTGTTCATGTCTGCAGTGGCAGTGATGTCCTGGAGCTTATCACTGGGAAAGGGCATCTCCTGTCAGAAACCTGCTCCCAGCCTCACAGGCCTTAGGTCAAGTAACAGGAAGGAGTGAAATTCCACTGAGAGTTACAGTCATTGTTACTAATGTGTTGTATATCAGTATTGTAAAAAGAAATTCTTACAGTAAAACATTCCAGCTAGACATAGTGACCATAATCCAGCTCGGTGAAGATACTTTTTCTTTGAAATATTATCCAAAGGAGTATTCCTAATGTTAACTTTTTCTTTTGAAACTTAAACTTCCACCCAAATTGCAAAAACAATTGCAATTTGAAAAACAATTGTGAAAACTCCCATGTGTCTTCCACCCAAGTTGGTGCTACTTCCTCACTCAGTGCACTAACATGTTTTCAGGAACCATTTCAGAGTCAGTTGTAGACAGTGTGCCCTTCGCCTCTGAATACTTCAGTGTGTATTTCCTCAGGGCAGGACATCCACTGTGTGCCCATAGCTCAGTTATCACAATAAGGAGATTGAACATTAACACAATACTGTCTTATACTCTGCAAACCTACTCAGATTTCACCAAGAGTCCCAATAATTGTATAGTGAACAATAGTAATAGAACAGTAATGGATAATGACAATAACACTTGTCTCAAGGGACATTTCTAAAATTTACTTAAGGATTACCAAGAAGACAAGGCACCTTTGCAGTGGCACATGCCACCTTTACTAAGTGACATCAACTTCTGGTCTTCACCAGGAAACCAGGAGTGGAACCATACACCTTTTATCTAATGTGTTTGTGCTTACGGAATACAAATTTTAAGTTACAAAGTAACTAAGGCAACATTTTTTTAATTCCTTGCGTAAGTTATCACTGAAACTTCAAGTTATGAAAGTACAGTGCTGAACAAAAAAGATCTTTGGTCCCAAAGCTCCCCTATGGCTTTCACACCCTGGAAGTTTGTTGCTTGGCTCACTACAGGGGGAGTTCACATCTAAGGGCACATGCCCTTTTCAGAAATATTACAGGACATGAAAACTACCTTAGCATTAGAGGATTTTTGTCCTTATCATTGCTAGATTTATGTAACTCTGAAAGAAAATAATTTTGAACTGTTCAGCTGTCTCCCAGGAAATGGCAGAGGAGCGGTAAGTAGGCTATTCTTACGCCAAAGTAAGACTTAA
This sequence comes from Castor canadensis, assembly GCF_047511655.1. Classification (NCBI taxonomy): domain Eukaryota; kingdom Metazoa; phylum Chordata; class Mammalia; order Rodentia; family Castoridae; genus Castor; species Castor canadensis. Next base: position 65,296,103 of record NC_133389.1, read on the forward strand.
ATGAGTGAACACAAGTGGTTTGGAGTGCACACTGAGGCTTCAAGGGGCAGAATAACGGAGTTGCTCCTGACAAGATTCCTTTGAACACCGACTTTTAAATGTGATTTTTAGTTTTGCACATCCATGAAGGTGTGGATTTTTTCTCCCATCCTTGTCTTTACTCCTCCATTTGTTAGCTCATGGGAATGGATGAAATCCACTTTCTGCAGAGTGTTCTCACTACACAAAGGGATTTCTGTGGGGGCAGGGGGGGGGAGTTTGAGCAATTTCATTTTTAAAATTATGTTTGTTCGAGTAGGAAATATTTATGTGTGGCATAGAATCCAAAAGATAAAAAGACATGGAGGAAGGGTCTCTCGTACTCCCACCCCCAGCTCCCCACACAGAAGCAGCCGGTGAAATAGCAGTGCACGGTGTGGTGACAGAGCGCCGACTTAGTGCAGTAAGGATCCAGCTACTGTTTTAATCTAACCCATCCAGGGCCTCACAGTGCTTGGCTTCTGTACCTCTGAGCTGCAGCCCTGGCCCTTAACATATGTTTTTCTCATAATAAAGAGAATCTGTTATAAAATATAATTGAAAATTGCAGTCAACTCTACTAGTATAAAAATATCTAACCAAAATTGCAAAGTAATTGTTTTTCAAATAAAATTTAATATCAAAGTGAAGTGCACGGGGTCCTTCTGGGGGCTGAGACAGAATGGCAGAGTGCTCGATTATGAAAATGCAGAATGATTTTATGAGACGTTCGTTCACTGCTGATGTTTCAAAGCACAGTGCATCACTCTGAGGAAGATCACTAATTAGACCACTAACACACAGGAAATTTGGAGAACATTAGATCGCTGGGGCCCTCGTGGTGGCTACTCACCTATGACAGCAATGCACACAGTTTGTTTAACTGTTTTAGGTACCTGTGCTTCCTGTTCCACCTGCACCTGTCCTATAGTCTTCTTTTGTCTTTAGGACATCCTGTCCCTCCCACACCTGTGTCTGTTTCACAGCTTGTTTGACATTTCTGCCCAAGAAAGAATCCCGGGCTCTCCTCCACCCCCTCACATCTCCCCACCCCACCCCGTGTGTCACACTTGCCTCTCTCTGTTCCCCTGACACTTGCTCGCACCTTCCTACCAGATCTTGCTCCTGTCACCTTCAAAACTCTACCTTCCTTGCTGGTTTTCCTTCCTCTTCCTGAAAAGTCAAGGTTCCCACGGCCACCGTTTGCATACTAGACCATTGTCCTTCTCACACACTGGTTTGCCAAAGGTCAGTCTCACCTCTGGCCTCAAGAACACTTGACTCAGTGAAGAAGTAGCAATACATGCTATGGTAACACATAATATGTAACGTAAAGTAATGAGCAAGAAGGCATTGTGTGACGTGGTGCTGGCCAGTGGCAGACTTGGGATTCTGTAGCTATTTACAGAAGATTCATAAGGGCTTACAGTGCTCAGATATAAGGGTCAGGAGAGCACTTGGCGTAGTGTAGCTTCCTAGCGAATAAATTCCTATCAGCACAACTGTCAAGAACTCTGGACCACAAAGGAAAGAATCGCCAGGTACCGGTGGCTCATGCCTGTAATCCTAGCTACTCAGGAGGCAGAGATCAGGAGGATCTCAGTTCAAGGCCACTCCAGGCAAATAGTTTGTGAGAGCGTATCTCAAAAATACCCAATACAAAAAAGGGCTGGCACAGTGGCTTAAGTGGTAGAGTGCCTGCCTGGCAAGCATGAGGCCCTAAGTTCAAACCCCAGTGCCGCAAAAATAAGAAATGGGAAAAAAAAAAAATGGAAAGAACTCACCTCAGTTAGGGTCAAAGGCAGATGATGGAAAGGAGAGGCAGAGAGACGGAACATGACTACCAAGCGTAAAAAAATGCTTTTTATTTAAAAAACAATGTCATGGACACACTGTAGGTTTGGGATATGGCTGCTGAAGACAAAAAGGAAAAACACAGAAATGAGAAGGAAACCTGAGGAGACCTGGCCTCTCCTGGTCAGGAAGCCAAAGTGAGACTGTTCAAAGTGAGTGCAGCATAGCAGCATCAGACCTGAGGGGACAGCGAGCTTCGATTGGAACTTGGCACAAGCTCAGAATCTGCAGATTCCTTCCATGGGTTCTCAAAAGCAGACAAAGGTAGTTTTCATGGTGCATTCAAACTCATAGCACTCAAAATGCCAGTAGTGACGATGTGATCAGGCTAAGTATTATAGTTTGGTTTTTTCCACTTTATAAAGCATATAAATTTAGGTCAATAAGATATACATGACTATTGGCTGCTTCATTTATTTCCATTTAAACTTTCTCATGCCAAGTCGAGGTAAAGTAAACCTTCCCACAGTCCACATGCATGTCTCTGTCACGCACGTGCTTAGACACGCATGCGTCATGCACACACACGCACACACACACAGGCAGAGGCCGAATCATGTACAAAATATTATCTAAATTTTGAAGAATGTTTTTAAAATATTCTCCCAGATACACTTAGCTCCATGATTATTCAAAAATATCTAAAAAGAAAGTAAAACCTACTCAGACACCAGGGGCTCACTCCTGTAATCGTAGCTCCTTGGGAGGCTGAAATTAGGAGGACTGTGGTGTGAGGCCAGCCCGGGCAAAAAAGTTTGAAACCCCATCTGAATTGAAAAAACCTGGGTGTGGTGGCACATGCCTGTCATCTCAGAGACTATGGGAAGCTTAAAATGGAAGGGTTGCAGTCCAGGCAGTCCTGGGCAATAAAAAATAATAATAAAAAAAAAAAGTGAAAACCTCTCTCCAAAAGGGCTGGAGACCTGGATCACTGGGTAGAACACCTGTTTACCTAGCAATCGTGAAGTCCTGAGTTCAAATCAGTACTGACAAAACAAGTAAGAATGTAACATCTTTTCATAGCAGAAAGTCATCTCAAAAAAACAAAAAAAGGAAAAGTGCGGTTTGTCTTGACTTCATCCCCACTACCACCCTCCATGTGAGAAGGATGTTTCTCTGCCTATTGTTTGTTTGTTTCTAGAACTATCTGTGCAATCTCAATGAAGTGAAAAAAATTAGCCAGCATGTTTGTAGAAAAATGGCATTGTTATTTGAGTTTACATTTTTATCAAAAATCACGTCAGCAGTTTTGTAGGGTTAGCAGCAGGTGCTTTGGTTTTAGCTACATACTGCCCTGAGAAATTCCTTTCATGAGAATCCCCCAAGTCAGCTGACCAGGGCCTGGGGCGGGGGATGGTTTCTGCCCATTCTCCAACGCCTGCTCTTACCCAGCTCCTACCTGTTAGATTGTCTTATATATCACATGGCGATATGTCATGTCGAGGTACTCTTTTTCATACTTCTTACAGATTTCTTAATAACGCCTAGGCTTGTCATTTATTCCTTTTTGTTAAACTGTGTGATGGCCTACCAAAGAAACTAAAGTAGTAATGACTGGCATCTTTAACTGAGCTTCTAAAGCTTGGACCATTGTACCTAAGACCTAGTACAGCACATGACTTACCTGAGCTAATACAGCATTTCAAATAAACCACTCCACCGGGCACCAGTGGCTCACACCTGTAATCCTGGCCATTCAGGAGGCAGAGATCAGGAGGATCACAATTGGCTTTAAGCCAGCCGGAGGCAGATATTTTGGGAGATCCTATCTTGAAAATATCCAACACAAAACAGGGCTGGCAGAGTGACTCAAGTGGTAGAGCACTTGACTTGCAAGTATGAGGCCCTGAGTTCAAACCCTGGTACCATCACCACCAAAAAAAAATCAAATAAACCACTCAGTCTCAGTTTTATCTGAATCAGGATTCAGTTCAGGTTTTTCTTTTGTTTTCTTCAGTGCTAGAGATGGCACCCAGGGCCTTGCACATACTAGGCAAGCAGTCTGCCACTGAGCTACATCCCAGGCTTTGGTTTTTTGAGATAGGGTTTTACCACGCAGCCCATGCTGGCCTAAATCTCACCATCCTCCTGCCTCAGCTTCCGGAGTGCTGGGGTCACAGGTGTGCATCACGCCTTCCTCAGTTAAGTTTCTCATTTGGTTTTCGGTTTGGTGTTTTGGAGGGTTCTGGGGGTTGAACTCAGAGCATCACACTTGCCAGGCAGGTGCTCTACCTCTTGAGCCACTCAGTCAGTAGTTGAGGTTTTTAAAGCAATGACTGGATATGTGCCAGGAGCAGTGCTCTGTGTTGGAAATGCCATGCTGGGTTGTGTTCCCATAAGGAGCCCTGGCCCAGGTGTGTGGGGAATGAACCTGCCCGGCAGGTAAACCAGGGGCAGTGGGAGGGAAGTGCAGCCAGAGCAGTGCTGCACAGCACTGAGCTCTGCACGCATCCAGGGGCTCCTTCTCAGAAGTCCCATCATCGCAGAAAGGGTTCAACACGGTCTAACCTTACAAGAAGGTCACAGAGACTTCCTCAGAGTAATAGTTTTTTGGTTTATGCTTTTTCTTTTTTCAGTACTGGGATTTAAGCTTGGGGACTACACCTTGAGCTACTCCACCAGCCCTTTTTTGTGATGGGTTTTTTTTTTTTTTTTTCAAGATAGGGTGTCTCCAACTGTTTGCCCAGGCTGTCTTTGAACCACAGTCTCCTGATCTCTGCCTCTAGAGTAGCTAGGATTACAAGCGTGAGCCACTGGTGCCTGGCCAAGTAATGGCTTTCTTGAAGAGCGTTTTTAAGTAATTCAACTAGAGATTTTGATGCCTACTATACTATAAAATACTACGATAAGAATGCAGATGAATATTATGATAGAAATTAAAAAAAAACAGCACAGATAACAGAAAAGAGTTACAGGAAATTCAGGAAATGCATGTACTTCCATAAAAAGATTGCATTAGGGGCTAGGTATGGTGGTGATTGCCTGTAATCCCAGCTATTGGGATGACGAAGATCAGGAGGATAAGATACAAGGCCAGTATGGGCAAAAAGTTAGCAAGACCCTATCTAACCAACAAGCCAGGCATGACAGTTCACACCTGTAATCTCAACTACTAAGGAGGAATAGAAAGGAGGATCACAGTATAAGACCGGACCAGGCAAAAATGTGAGACCCTATTTGAAAAATAAATAAAACAAAAAGAGTTGGGGGTGTGGCTCAAGTGGTAGAACACCTGATTAGCACACACAAGGCCCTGAGTTCAAACCCCAGTACCACCAAAAAAATAAAATAAAATTTAACATTGCTTTGAATTGTCCTGTTGATTTTATGGAGGGTAAATTTGAAACTTGATCATTTTCTATCCAAATGCTTACTCTTGTTTCTCTTCTCGTTTGCCTTACCAAGAAATCCAGGGCAGGAGGTGTTTAGGATTTCTTTGTCAGGTGACTCCTCTGCACCTTGAGCCATTTCTCCAGTCCTTTTTTGTGATTTTTTTTTTTTCAAGGTACGGTCTCACAAACTATTTGCCCGGCCTGGCTTCGAACTGTGATCCTCCTGATCTGTGTCTCCTGAGTAGCTAGGATTACAGGCATGAGCCACCAGCACCCGGCTTATCTTTAGTTTTTTTTTGTTTTTTTTTTAATTCATATGTGCATACAATGTTTAGGTCACTTCTCCCCCCTCCCCCCAATCCCTCCCTTACCCCCCACGCCCGCTCCCTCTCCCCCCCTACCCCCTCGCTACCCAGCAGAAACTATTTTGCCCTTATCTCTAATTTTGTTGAAGAGAGAGTATAAGCAATAATAGGAAGGACCAAGGGTTTTTACTAGTTGATAAGGATAGCTATACAGGGAGTTGACTCGCATTGATTTCCTGTGCATGTGTGTTACCTTCTAGGTTAATTCTTTTTGATCTAACCTTTTCTCTAGTTCCTGGTCCCCTTTTCCTATTGCCCTCAGTTGCTTTAAAGTATCTGCTTTAGTTTCTCTGCGTTAAGGGCAACAGATGTTAGCTAATTTTTTAGCTGTCTTACCTATCTTCATATCTCCCTTGTGTACTCTCGCTTTTATCATGTGATCAAAGTCCAGTCCCCTTGTTGTGTTTGCCCTTGATCTAATGTCCGCATATGGCATATGAGGGAGAACATATGATTTTTGGTCTTTTGAGCCAGGCTAACCTCACTCAGAATGATGTTCTTCAATTCCATCCATTTACCAGCGAATGATAACATTTCATTCTTCTTCATGGCTGCACAAAATTCCATTGTGTATAGATTCCACATTTTCTTAATCCATTCATTAGTAGTGGGGCATCTTGGCTGTTTCCATAACTAGGCTATTGTGAATAGTGCCGCAATAAACATGGATGTGCAGGTGCCTCTGGAGTAACCTGTGTCACAGTCTTTTGGGTATATCCCCAGAGTGGTATTGCTGGATCAAATGGTAGATCAATGTCTAGCTTTTTAAGTAGCCTCCAAATTTTTTTCCAGAGTGGTTGTACTAGTTTACATTCCCACCAACAGTGTAAGAGGGTTCCTTTTTCCCCAGCATCCTCGCCAACACCTGTTGGTGGTGGTGTTGCTGATGATGGCTATTCTAACAGGGGTGAGGTGGAATCTTAGTGTGGTTTTAATTTGCATTTCCTTTATTGCTAGAGATGGTGAGCATTTTTTCATGTGTTTTTTGGCCACTTGAATTTCTTCCTTTGAGAAATTTCTGTTTAGTTCACTTGCCCATTTCTTTATTGGCTCATTAATTTTGGGAGAATTTAGTTTTTTAAGTTCCCTACATATTCTGGTTATCAGTCCTTTGTCTGATGTGTAGCTTGCAAATATTTTCTCCCACATTATCTTTAGTTTTTAAGGACATTCCATACTGATTTCCACAGGGAATGCACTAGCTTGTATTTCCACCGTCCCCCACCCAGCCCAAACCCCTCATCCCCCTTCCACATCTTTGTCAGCATTTTTGTTGTTTGTTTTCTGACTGGGGTGAGGTGGAATCCCAGTGTAGTTTTGATTTACATTGCCTTTATGACAAAGGCTGTTGAACATTTCTTCATGTATTTATTGGTCATTTGTACTTCTCTAGAAAACTATTCAGTTCTTTTGCCCATTTATTAATAGGATTATTTGTTCTTTTGGTGTTTAATTTTTGGAGCTCTTTATATATTCTGTTTATCAATCATTTATCTGATGAGTAACCAGCAAGAATTTTTTCTCATTCTTTGGGTTTTCTTTTGATTTTGGTACTTGTTTTCTTTGCTGTACAGAAGCTTTTTAATTTGATGCAATCCCATTTTTTCTGAGCAGCTGAGGTTCTATTCAGAAAAGTGTTACCTATGCCTATATCTTCAAAGTTTTTCCCTATGTCTTCCTCAAACAGTTTCAAAGTTTCTGGTCTTACATTAAGGTCTTTGATCCATTTAGTATTGATTTTTGTACAGGGTGAAAGACAGGACTCTAGCTTCAGTCTTCTACATATGGCTATCCAGCTTTCCCAACACCATTTGTTAAACAGATTGTCTTTCCTCCAACATAGGTTTTTGACACCTTCATCGAATATCAGATGGCTGTAGCTGGGTGGGCTATTAGGAAAGAATTTTTTTATATAAAGAGTACATTAAAGAAAAGACGGTTCAAACTTCTGAGAGCATAGCACTTTCTGATGTGGATGAGGGTGATTCCCATGATAAACACTTAAAACTGGAGTGACTGCATTCGTGGGCTTTGAAAGAAACTTTGCAATTGTTTTGTTGGAAATTCACTCTGCTCATACTAAGATGTGTGCCTGGATGATAGGCCACAGGTCCCTTTTCAGTTTCAGACTGCTCTCCGCCCCCACCCTGCCCTGTGCTCTTAATCATCCAAGCGTCCAGGAGGTCTCCCCAAAAGGAGCGAAAATACAAGTACATCATGAAAGCACAGAGGTTGTATCAGAGAAAAAGCTGCTTTACTTTTTCTCAGCATGGTTGATGTACTTTGCATACATGTATGAAAACTAAACGATGAAACCTGTTGAAGTTGTTATAAGAAGGGAGAGAGGAGATGAGGGAGAGTGTAGCAGGGGTGATTCTAATTAAATATATTATAAGCACATGTGTAAATGTCACAATGAAACCCCCTGTACAACTAATAGCTGTTAATAAAAATAAAAATAAATTTTAAAAAGAAGGCCAAATACATCTTCTTAACCACTCATCTATTCTTTGGTCCTCTTTTGAGAGATAAATTGACAATGTGTAAGAATAAATCTAGAGACTGTTACAGTGATTTCATGGATGAGAAACAAGACTTCCAAGGGGGATGATGAGACTTGTCCAAGTTCACAGCATATTAGTGGCAAGATTGAGACTAGAAGCCACATCTCTTTTCTTCTGACACCAGTATTCCTACTGTTCATACGTCAGCTGACATGGAATTCAGGGAGAATTCCTCTTTTTGTGGGGGAGGGGGATGAGACAGGGTCTCCCCATGTAGTGCAGGCTGGCCTCAAACTCTTGATGCTCTCAAGTTTTGGTATTACAGGCGTGAACCACCATACCTGGCCACAATTCTTAGTTTTGAAGTACAATGAACTGTACAACCTAAAATCCCATTCAACCCCAAGTTAGTCCAGCTGGCCTACATAAGGAAGTCTGCCAGTACTGGCCTCGATGTCTTTGGAGGCCTCGATCACAGGCCTTCAGGCTTATACTGATCTAGCTTTATAATGTGTTCAGAATACAGAGAACGCATGCCTCTGGTCATGAGGACGTAATACAGGCTACAAACAGAGAGATATATTACTTTTCTAAGATTAAGAGACGCAGACATCATTTGAACAGACCAGTGAGAGTGCAAAGCGTACGTTGGTGAATAAGGGCTTCAAGTCTTAAGGATAACAAGATAAGAGAATAGTATCTCCTATGTCTGGTATATAATTAGCACTCTTAAAAAATGTTTTCCTGCTGTGCGCCAATGGCCCAAGCCTGTAATCCTAGCTACTCAGGAAGCAGAGATCAGGAGGATCACAGTTTGAAGCCAGCCCAGGCAAATAGTTCAAGAAACCCTATCTCAAAAATACCTAACACAAAAAGGGCTGGTGGAATGGCTCAAAGTATAGACACCTATGTTTAAGCCCCAGTACTGCCAAAAATATGTATATGTATGTGTGTTGTATGTTTTCCTGCTGGGCACTGTGGTGTGCACCTGTCATCCCAGCTGCTCAGGATACTGAGGCAGGAGAATTTCTGGAGTGCAGGAGTTTGAGATCAGCCTAGGCAACATAGTAGGACTCCATTCTCCCCACACCAAAAGAAATGTCTCCCTTATTGCCTTCCTTGTGCTTTTCTTTGCAACCTGTTTAGTCAGAACCAAGTAGGTAAGCCAGATGGGCACCAATGTGTATTTTGAAGGCTGTCAAGGATTTCAACTGCCCAGAAGGGCACACTGGCACTTGCATTCATCACTTTCTAGGGGCTTTTAGACACAGGAACCCATTTGGCCTTCACAGGAGAATGGGACTGTGGAGCAGAGGTGAAGGTTGGTGGTGGGCACAGGTTGGGAATCCAAGAGTGGTCCTGGGGTCTGTGTTCTTCTTCTCTCCCTGGGCCGCCTCTGGGGACAGAATCTCCACCCTCCCACCAGCTTGTCTTGTGCCTAAGGTGCCATTCCAGAACTACCTCTCTTCCCACAGCCACTGTGCTATTTTGAAAGGTGTCTTTTGACCCCTCCCCCTGGAACATGCAGCCGTAGTTGAAGATCAAAGAGGAGTTTGTTTCTCTAGGATATCTAAAACTGACTCCCACATGGATCTTGTGTGTCTGTGTTAAGTCCCATTTACTTCTAGCTATTTCCTCAAAATGGTGTCATCTGCAGATGGCTGAGCATCCTCTAGCTCCTCTATTGACCCTGGAGTAACATCTGCAAAGGCCACACGATGTCACAGAGAAGCACTCTAGGAGGGTCTTAGCTGCTCCGCCCATCCCCATGCGTTAGCACAGCCTTGGAAAAGGTCACCTCATATCTGGAGCTTTGGGTGCAGGCTCTGTAAAGGTGACTGCTGGCAAGGTGGGCCCTAGAAGGGCTGCCAGGCTTGAGAATTATGACGCAAGTGTTAGTGGATGCATGCAGTGGGGACATAGGTGAACACTTGAGTAGAAAGAAAACCTACTTTTATCACATCCCGTCATGGATTGGGAGATACATTGCATGGATTGGGAGTAGGAAGAGGCAGAGACTGTTGGGAGAATCCAAGGCGGAAGGCAGAGGTAAGGAAGAAGCCAACTTCTTTCTAGCTCAGAAACAACGGCATTAGTGGGGTGGAGAAAAGACACTGCAATTTGGAGAACAGCCTTATGGCGCTGCTAACTGGAAAACGGATTACAAGCAATTGTTACAGTGGAAGCAATTTCCTCATGCACCAAATTCACACCCTCCTAAGCAGTTTATCATTGCACCTAAATTTCCACGGCATAGGTTGAAATATGTGTGACCTGCGTATAACTCATAACTGTGCACCGCTTGTGTGTGGTGACACAATGCTCAAAGCGGAAAGAAGTTACTCCTTTGATAACCTGCCTTGATGTCGAATGATAGACTCTAAACAGAGACAGGGACCTTCTGACAGGCGTGCGTCTGTGGGGGTCAAAGTTCAGGGAGCAGCCAGAAAGAGGGAAAGGACCTGGAGTAACAGGACGGTCTTCCATTCACGGTGGTCCAGCCACAGAACATCCTTGACTATTCTGCAAGAGTGCGATCCAGAAGTCACTCAGTGTTGGGAGGGCAAAAATGCAAATAGGTGAGGATGCCATTGTGGGAGTCACTAGGTCATTCGTAAGTGCAAGGTGGATTTCCTAAACACGTGCTGGTGGGCCTCTGCAAACTGGGCTATTACAGTGACCAAGACACTCTCCCTATCTTGGAGGACAGATTGTCAACCAAACTTTTTGGCTGAAAGTTAGCTATTGTCCCTTGGGTACTCTCGAGGTTTTATTCATTTCCTTGCATCATGCTATAAAAATTTAATGGTGCAGTTATTAACAAAAAATTGGGATGGAAAATATCCACCAGGGTTGTTTCTTCCACTCACTTGAAGAAGGGTTCTTCAGCTTACCGAGCAGTGAAAGGGGCCTTTAGTGTTTGTCGCTGCCCTGAGAACACAGATCTCGTGCAGTCAGCACCTCGCACAGCTTTGGGGTTGTACTTATTCTCTGTTTGTGGGTCTCTGATGGTTTGTGTTACATTTCTCACATGTAATACAAAAATATCTCTCCAGCAAATTCCCGTGCTTTCTTTTTAACCCTTTTACATTTTTGACCTGAAACTATTTTGGAAGGACTTGAAACCAGACCCTGACGCAGAAACATTTTTGCATAGTCACATCCATGCTGTTTTACACGGGACCTCTCCCTGTATGCAGTTTTGAGGGCTTTGATTCCTACACATAAGGCCTTTCAGAGCTAATAGCCGACCTTTTTATTATGCCTTTTATATAGATTTATAAAAGGATAGATTTGTATTAAATTTAAGACATACCAATTCTAAGCTTTAAGTATCTTAAGGTTTTCAAAAAAAAAAAAAATTCATGATTTTGTGGTGGTTCTTCGTCCCCTCGCAGTCCTGGGGATTGAACCCAGGTCCTCTGGAATGCTAGGCCAGCACTCTACTAGTGAGCGACATCCCCAGCCCTTCTGTTTATATTTTTGGTTTTGAGGTAGAGTCTCACTAACTTTGCCTGGCTGGCCTTGAACTCTTGATCTCCCCACCTCCACCTCTGGAATAGCTGGGATTACAGGTGTGTGTCACTGCACCAAGCTCTTTTTGGTCCTTTAAAACAAACGTATTCCATCTATAAATTGGAGGAGCCTCTTTAAACTCTCCCATTGGCTCCAGTGAAGCGTGGTACAGGGGATGAATCCAAGACTAGAGAGACTTGAGTCACTCCTTGGTCAGGCACAGTGTCTTTGCCTACCTTAGCTTTTGAGGGTTCCCATCTGTGACGTTAGGGATGTGAATACCGACCCAAAGGAGTTGCACTAAAGAATGAATTGAATCACATGCATGCAGAGGCTTGATAGGCTTAAGAAACACACAGTAAATGTGAATTTGTTATTGTTATTTCTATTGGCTGTGATCAAATACAAGAACCAGAAAGGCACTTGAATTATATTGAAAGTTAGCCAGAAACAGGGAAGCCTTTGACTTACACATTCCTGACAGCTCTGTTCCTACAAGTCCATTCTTAGACAAGACCCAGGTCACACTAAGATGTAAATGACTTGTGACAGATCAGCAACCTGTTGCCCTCCAGACATCTTTAACTACCAGATTGATAATGCTACAAGTTAAATTTTTAAATGTCAAACAGTGAATGACTAAAACTTATCAGTGTCTTTTTATGAGCTGTTTTGAATTAAGACTAAGTGTTTGATTTTTTTCTTATCTGCTTTTACTTTCCCATGCATTTTTTTCAACATGCAATGTGTGTGGTAACTGCAAATAAGATAGTCCCCAACTTTCAAATAAAAATTGGTCTTAGAAATGTCTAACCATTAAATTATAACTGAACAACTCTTAAAGTTTCTTTGGGTTACCCAAGCCAGGAAGCTCAAACTTTAACTGAGAAAGCCTTAATATACACCTTTTAAAATGTATGATTTCTGTATCTTATAATAGATACGCATATCTAACGTGATGAGAGCATTTCTCCTCCTATACACCCCCACACCCTCAAAAATCTATTATTAAAACAGTGCTGCATCAAGAATGGAGAAAAGAGAGCATTTTGTAGGAAATTAAGCATCATATTACTTTAAAAAAAAAAAAAAGAAAAAGAAAAACACTTACGGACATTTCCCTGGCTAATTGCATAATTCTTTTTTAAAAATCCTTTTATATAATGGACAAATTCACAGATTGCTGAGCCCTTTGGCCATAACCCTTGTCTTTTGTGAGAATCGTGAGCAGCACTGTGCATTTGATCATGGTCTGTACAAAGCAGTGGCACTGGAAAAATAACATGAAGTCACATTGTGCATGAGAGTCACCAGGCCACCGCCTGTGTTTATTCCAACAATGTTGAGAAAAATAGGAAATGGTACTGCAGAGGTGGACTTGTAAGGGATTTCAAAATTAAATTTCTTTAAATAAATATTATCATGAGGACAGGAAACGTGTTTTTAGAATATTCACAGTGGTACTGTTCATTAAAAAAAAAAAAAACTAAGAACAACCCAAACGACCAGTCACAGGTCAGTGGATCCACCACCTGTGGAAAGTCCACACGAGTGACAGTGAGTGAGAGCTGTCACACATGCCAGCACGGAGCACATTGGGCTCAGTGTCTTCATCATGAGAAGAATCAAGTGTTAGCTTGGGCTACGGAAGGAGACGCCAGCTCAAAGAACAAACCAAGAAAAAACTCAAGTGCTGAGAGATCAGATGCTATGCAGTGCTGCAGTGCTCTTTTGTAAAGTTCAAAACCAGGCGAAACAAAGGACTGTTGTTTAATCATGCATACATTCATAGCTTTTTTGGAAGGAGAGAGTGGTAATCACAAGGTATAGGATGGCGGAGAGGAAGCAGAGGTGGAGGAAGGGGGTGAGGAAGAATGCAGGGAATAGTGGTTTCTGAGCACAGCCATGCTGGAGGAGCGTGTGGGTGTCTGTTGTATTATTAGAAAGGGGGACCATGCAAAGACCAGTGGTGACCTCTGTCTTAGCCAATTCTCTTTACCTATAGACAAAATTAAAAAGAAATTGGAATTTTCCTCTCCTTCCTCCCTTCCTCCCTCCCTCCCTTTCTTCTTTCATTCCTCCTTCTTTTTCCTTCCTTCCTTCTCTTTTTTTTTTCCTTCTTTTCTTTTTTTCTTCTCTTTCTTTCTCCATGCTGGGAACTAAACCCAGGGCTTCATGCAAAGTCTCTACGACTGTAGAAAAATACCACCCAGTATTTTTCTAATTTATATTTTTCTTTCTATCATGTCTTTTTTTTTTTTTAATAAAACTGAAGTTTGAACTCAGGGCCTCACCCCCAGCCCTATTTGCTTAGTTATGTTTCAAATAGGGTCTCACACTTTTGCCAGCTGTGTGAGATTGCCTCCTGCATGACTGAGATTACAGGTGTATCCCACCACATCTGGCTTGTTCTTTGAGATAAGGTCTCACTAGCTTTTTACCCAGTCTGTCCTGAAACCGAGCTCCTCCTATATGTGCCTCCCAAGTAGCTGACATTATGGGAATGAGTTACCGTGCACAGCCCTGTTATGTCTTCTTTTAAAGAGAAAAGTCACATAGCAGACATTGAAAGGGCTATGTGCACATAATGTACAATGAGAATGGTAAGCCTCAAGAATTATATTTGGGATTTGTATTTATAGATAGATTTGATAGGTGACAGTGCTTTAAGAATCATTGCCACCAAATTAGTGAGGTTAATATCTCATAAAGACAGGCTCTGATTATGTAAAAGACATGATAGAAGAGCAACCAAGCCAAGTGTGGGATGCAGGCCTGTAATTCCAACATTTGGAGGCTGAGGCAGGAAGATCCCAAGTTCAAGGTCAGCCTGATATCATAGTGACTCCAATTGAGCCAACACATGTCAAAGTCATTCCCTGTCATCCTGTAAGTTCCTTGCAGTTAATCAGGCGCAAATCCAGTCATGGTGTGTCTCCATTGCTTTTTTTTCTGAATATAATCCAGGCTGACCACTTCCCAGCCCACAGAAGTCGGGGGGAAGGGAGTAGTGTAGGAGTTTGCTCCCTGTCCTGAGCACAGAGTCTGTGTGCCTCCCTTTGTTTCTTTGTGAAATGGGTTCAAAACCAGCCCTTGGCTCACAAAGCTGTCATAAGGACAGAAGGGTCAGGCTCAAAGCTTGCACTTCCTAAGTGCTCTCTGTTGTCTCTGCAGATGAAGACATGTGTCTGCAAAGCCGAGGTCGTCTGATCTCAGACTGGCTGCATTGACTGTGGTCAGGTCTGTTTTAATAAACACATCCTCTCCACCAGCACTGACCAAACAGAGGAAACAGAAAGAAAATGTGAGCCACAAATGCAAACCACATATATAATTTTACATTTTCTAGCAGCCATTTTTAAGTAAAAAGAATAATACAAACATAAATATATTAAAATGATATATTTTACTTAACCCAATGTGTCCAAATGTTTTAACATGTAATTTTTAGAAATTACTAATGAACTACTCTGTACTCTTCCATCATAACAAATCTTTCATCTAGTGTGTATTTCATGTGCCAGCCCATTTCAATTTGAGCAAACCACATTTCAAGGGCCCAGAAGCCACCTGTGGCTGGAGGTCGAAGTAACAGACAAGCCAGGTCCCAATCAGGATATAAGGACAACTGGTCTGTCCTCTGGAATGTCCACATTCCATGTCCTTGAGTTCAACCAACCACAGGTAGAAAATGTTTATGAAAAATAGTTTGGTACAGAATAAGTACAGACTTTTTTCCTTGTCATTTTCCCCTAAACAAAATAGTACGGCAAAGAATAAGTACAGACTTTTTTCCTTGTCATTTTCCCCTAAACAAAATAGTATGGCAACTATTTACATAGCATGTACCTCATGTTAGGTGTTCTAAGTGATCTGGATATGATTTAAAGTGGACCAGAGGATGTGTTAGGGTCTATGGCAAATCCGACTCCATTTTATTTAAAAGATTGGAGCATCCTTTAGCTTAGATATTTGCAGGGGTCCTGGCACCTGCCCCCCACCAATACTCAGGGGCAACTGCATTGATTTCTTCTCTACCAACATCAGTAATCATGCCATGGGGACATGTGAGCCAGGTGGGGAGCTCCGCCTGGGGTTGGTCATTGTCCTTTGAGTGAAGAGGATGG
The DNA here is from genome assembly GCF_047511655.1 of Castor canadensis. Lineage (NCBI taxonomy): Eukaryota > Metazoa > Chordata > Mammalia > Rodentia > Castoridae > Castor > Castor canadensis. The sequence continues at coordinate 65,311,819 of NC_133389.1, forward strand.
CTGGCTGCTGTCAGGTGGCCCCCGCTGTCAGGAAGAACATCCCTCATGTCCACATGGGTCAGCAAGCCTGTGATGGGTGGAGGGTGGCATTGGTTGAGGAATAGGCACTGCTTGGTACTTACAAGTACCAAGGAAGCAATACTTCCTCCTGGTGGGGACTGGCACACTTGTCTTTGGTCTCCCTATGCTGACAGGAACCTTTCGTTCTTAGAGATGTCTGTGCAATGCCTTCCTCTGTCCAGGTCAGGAGAGAGGTATCTGCCTCAATGGCCATGACCCCTAATCCTAGCGCCTGCTTCTAAGTCTCCTGTGTCCTCCAGCAGTGCCTCTATATGGAGACAAACCCAACCGTGCAGCCATCTCCCATAGCGACAGGCTCACCCACGGGTGTTGCACACAGCCTCTCCTGTGGCAGCAGGTAGCATAGCTGCACCTTTCCTCAGCATACCTTCATGAGAACATCCCTAGACTTTTCAAAGGCTGATGCTGTGCTTTTCTAATGTTTTCTTTTTTGCAGGGCTGGGGGTCAAACTCAGGGCTTTGCACATGCCAGGCAAGCGTTTCACCCCTGACCCACATCCCCAGCCCCTACCCATAGCCTCCACGCCTCTCCTCAGAGACAGCCACATGGTTATGTGTTGTTCAGGCAGAAGCAGATTGGGTGACTTTGTTCTTTTTGTTTTATTTTATGCATGCACTTTTTAGGGCACTTAGTAATTCACTCAAAACATACAATTTCACATTTTATTCTGAGCCAAGAAATTGACTCCGGTCTGTGTGTGGGCTTAAAAGCAGCACTTTATGAATCTAAGTAGGATACATAAAGAAAGATTCTTTTCAGCCTCGGTGGAATTGGGGAAGGGCCAGGGGACAGAAAGCCAGTACCTGGCTTCTGAGCCTTAGAGGAGCTTGCTTAGCCTGGCCCATTGCATCATGGGAAAGCTGCACAGGCCTGGCCGTGCTGTACAGAAGGGAGCAGAAAAGTGGGAGGAAATCCGTGATCCATGGGTGTGCAAAGAATCCGAGTTTAGAAAAGGGAAAAAAATGAGGAATTACTCAGGCACTACTATTTAAAACTGGGAAGACGATGAACACATGAGTGCTAGAAAGTTCCAGGTACTGTATTGTTTTTAGTTTCTCCAAAGTCTGGAATTACTGATTCATACTTTGTCAGTCCCACACTCAGTTTTTGTCCCTTACGGCCATTTGAAATGAGCCTGTGCCTTCCCTGCTCAATCTACCAGTTTTCTAAATAGTTCTAGGAGAGATTTCGCCCCCAGGGGAGTTTGGCACTGAGTCTGAAAAGCTGAAAGGCGAGAAAGGCCAGGGTCTGTGGTTGTTGCCATGGTGCCGTCCCTTAGGCAATCCTTCGAGCGAAAGAAATTGGTACCCATCAGGCACGGGGAGGGAAGGGATGTCCTGTAGTCCACTGTGCACCCAAGACAAGCCATCCCTGGGTGTCCACAGGAATTGGTTCCAGGATGCCAAAATCCAGACGCTCAGGTCCGTTGTGTGCTTAGAACCTGTGCACATCCTCTGTATGCTTTCAGTCATGTCTAAGTGACTTGTAACAGCTAACACAGTGTAAATGGTTATAATACTGCATTGCTTAGGAAATAATGACAAGAAAAAGTCTATACAGTTTTCTCTGAATATTTTTGATCCCTGGTTGGTTGAATCCAAGGACATGGAAACTGCAGATACAAAGGTCACACTATTTAAATTTCAGAACCCTGTAACAGCAAGAAGTAACCAGGACACTGGGCAGTGGCTGGACTTGCCAAGGCTGGTGTCCACATGACAGTTCTCCTCTCTATCCAGGCCTGGAGCTTGGCCAGCCAGGGCCCAACCATGGCCTCCACTACCTCTGAGAACCACGGTCCCTGGAGAACATTCTAGCCTGCCTCTGAAGGGATTTTTGTTTTCTCTTTCTCTGGAATTCAGTTAAATAGCCTAGGTAGAAGGAACTGTTGCCAGGGCATCACATTGCTTTTTTTTTTTTTTTCCCCCAAAGTGTCTTTCCCAAAGTGAGTCCCAGTTAGTGCAGGAAAGGGCAGAAGGAACCATTTTGACCTGACACCTATTTTTATTCTCCCTCTCCTGGAAAATCCAGCAGTGGCTGTGGCTGTGAAGGGGTTAAGCACCAACCTCCCCAGCTCAGCTGGTGTCAAGCTGTTATTGAAGGTCCTTAAAGACTTCTACCCACCACCTCCCACTCTCTTGGCAAGTGAAAGACATTTGAATTCCTCTCGCAAAGGAGGAAATTATTTAAATGAAAGAAAATGACTGTTCCCTGTTCTAAAAAGAAGAGAGAGGGAAAGTGGGCCTGCCCCTCCTTTATTCTTCCTTACCTATGAAGGATATGATCAGAAGCGGGGCGAAGAACTCTGGCTCCCAGAAGCCAGCAGTCAGGGGAATGCTCCCACCTGCCCACGTGTGCTTATGTCCACTCCTTGTCATTTGGTGTCCTGAACTATGCATGCTCTAACACAGGTGCCTTCATGCCATGGAGCACACAGCCATGATCAGTGGGGTTAGACCCAGAAATTTCTAGAATACAGATAAGGATGTGAAGTGAGATAGAAACAGTTTCTTTGTCCTATTCCTTTGAGCTCTAGAACACCCACGGAAAATGAATCCACTCTGGGGTCAGAGCTGAATGAGAAGTAATGTGGCTGAAGAAGTGTCGTGAGATCAACTTCCACAAATTCCATTCAAATCTTTTTATATTTTAGGAATTTCATTTCATAATGTGCATGTTAATTCAGATTGCTGTTCTACATCCCATGCTATGAAATAACTGATTCAACTTGTTCCTTTCACCTAGCACTGGCCAGGGCACTGGGTCAGGTGCAAGGGTCTGGTGTGAACCAAGAGGAGAATCAACAAGACTTTTTAAACAACCCCTGCTCTGAGGCTTCTGGTCTAATGAGGAAGATAAGACCAACACTCATGAAAGCTAACTATCAAAAGATCACAAGGTTTAAAATTGTCTCTGCCTGCTCAGAGCAGCCATAAAAGAATCTGACAGTGGCAAAGGTACCACTCCAAGACAGCGCATCTCCTTCCATGTAGAGAGAGTACAACTAAGGTCTCTGCTGATAACACCGTCCTTCTGTGGCAGCAGGTACTGTGCCTGGAAGTGACAGTGTCCTGCTCTGGATATTTACAGCACTATTATAATGTTAGCACTTAGCAACTTTTTGCAACATTGATACAAGGTATGCATGCAGATCATTTCAAGTTGTGCGAAATCCAGTGGTGACTGGGCACCGCCTGTATTTGAGATCTGCCTGCCTCGGTGAGCTTTCATGATGTTTCATGTGATTTAGGGAATGTCTGCTTGATAGGGTCCAGAGCCACCTGCACTGGACTGGCCAGCCTCCTGGACATTGCCACTTTCCCATTTCCTTCCATAAACTCCCTTTCCTAGTTTTCTTCTGTCCCCTGTAAATTAATCCTGGAGCCGTTAACATAACTGGAACTCCAAAGCCTGAGAACTTCCATTCGGCTGTGGGATCCGTGTTATTCACAAACCTGGCTGTGTTTCACTTCACCAGGGAGCTTTTTAAACCCAGTCTCTGAGACTGAAATTCAGGAATTCTTGGGCAAAGATTTGGAGGAATCTATTTTTAAAGTTCCACAAAGGTTTCTGAGGCACCATCAGGTTTGGCATTAATGTCACAACACCCAGCATGGCTCTCAGTGTTGGAGGAAATCAAGGTGTGGTCATAAATTTACAATGAACTTGTAGTGGCTTCCTGGTTCCATGATGAGTGGAACCCTGACTCGTCATCAACTCATCAACACACACACAACACACACACACACACACACACACACACACACACACGCATGCACACATGCGCACTTCCTCTGTAGTTACCGTCCACGGTCATACTGATAATTGAACTTCCTCTAGCCCTTTTTATACTTACAATGCAGAACAAACCTTGATTTTTAGAAGCATTGATGGGACTTTTGCTTAAAACAAAATGTATGTGATAAATTAAATGCAAGTGTTGGTTATATGGAGGCCTTGATACCAGCCACCCTCTCTAGACCCATCTCAGGTCCCATACTGCACCACCTCTCACTGATCCTACACCTCAGATCAGCACAACCTGTAGATGTCATCCTGTCCAGCCAGCTCCCATCCCTGACATGCTGTGGGAATACAAAGGAGCCCTGAGCCCCGAAATCACTGTCGTTTAGTAATAGGGTATTGCTTTGACTTGCCAACAAGTTAGCCAAGGCTAGCCCCTGGAAAAATTGTGGAATCAGCTGAAACATTTATTTCATGGTGGCTTCCAGATAACTTCCAGTAATCAATACAGAAGCCTGAGTAAGCAATAAGTGATAAAAAGAAGTTTAAAAATGGCTTTGAAAATTCTGGCACCGGTAAACTGTTCTCCAGAGTTATAGGCTATGACTAATTGGGTCTTGCTGGGTTCCCGTTATTTAAAGACAATTTGAAGCCCTGCTTTACTCTTTTTCTCACAACTTCCTAGGTGATCACGTGTACATGTAGCATAAGTCATGACACCTTATGGTGACAAGGCTATGTATAGCAACCAGATCCCCTCAGATCAAATAATAAAATTATGCCTTTCGTAGATTATAAACAAACAAAAAGTCCTTTAGTGGATTGCTTCAGTACTGTACTCTGGGTTCTCTTTTTCGTCTCCTTAAGGTTTACTCCCACTTTTATCTTGGCATTTGCTTCCCTAACTTGGAAACAATCTTTGACTGATCCAAAGTTACACATGCTGTTAATATAAATAGTGCTCCTCCAACCTTCAGAGGAAGAGTGTGAAGAGGGGAGGACTCAGGCAGGAAAACCAGGCCCTGGTACTAATGCCTCTGTAACAAGAGGTGGCTGGTAACTCAGTAGTGTGACTGTGTTTTAGAGTAGAAGTCTCAAGTGCAAGCACATATTTTGTTGGAAGCAGAGCACATCACTAGTCTGAATACTCCTAATATATAGGACTCCTTGAAGAAGAAAATGCTCCCATCACTGATGAGGAAAATGAGAAGTCAAGTCTAGGAAACTAAGTGGAATGCTTCCAGGAAGGGGCTCTTCTTCAGAACTAGTGGATGGCCGTCAAATGTGTTCACAGTGAACACTGCAGTAGGAAGTCGATTTAGACAGTTCGGATGTCTCCAGTTAAAGTCATTCTTCTGGTGCGTGTGGGTGTGCAGTACAGGATCCCTGTCCCTGGGACTTCACCACACCTTGCTGGGACAGAGGCATTCTCCAAGGCACTCATCAGCTTGTCACCATTCCCCCCAGCTTCGAGCACTGACGTCACTGTGTCCTTAGGGACGGGTTGTTTATGATAGTATAATGTTAACACTAAGGTTGACTGTATTTTAAGTAAAGATTCATCAAGGTTTTCTTTGGTTTTTTTCACCATTTTTTAATTGGAATTAGCAATTCTTAACACTCCAAAGAGGGTCAGAGTACATGTCCTGGCTGGAAATGAGTGTGTTAGTATGTTTGCTTCCTGTCTATGCAGCCCCCTTGATACTTCATGTAATGTAAAATCTGTGGATGTCTATCAAAACTATTCTAATACTTAGGGCTGCTGGAGTGGCTCAAGTGGTAAAAGCGACTGCCTAGCAAGTGTGAGGCCGAGTTCAAACCCCAGTGCTGCCAAAAAAAAAAAAAAAGATGGAAAGAGCAAAACTATTCCAATACTTAAACTACTGGCTGGAGGTATGGCTCAAGTGGTAGAGCACCTGCCTAGCAAGCATGAAGCCCTGAGTTCAACACATGAAAAAAATAAAATAAAACTGCCACTCAGGATTTTACACAGCCAAATATCCAGATTTGGAGAAAGAGAGCATACTAATTTGCCAGGTTGTTTTCTAAGTAAGCTATTACTCTAGTGACCGTGAAAGAAAGCCCAGCAGCTGTGTTAAGAGAGACCACTAAGCATGATGGTGACTGCCCCTGAATTGCGAGTATGTGTTCTCTTGTCCTGGCTAGGATCCTAATGAAGGTTCCCATGAAAGTGGTGTCACAACACTGAAGAGATCCGCTGGCCACAGTTACCTTTTAATTCCCTGCCTGTTTGTGTCTCTGTTGCCAGCCACACCAGTGGGAGCTGCAGGCTGTTTTCTGTAGCCACAGCAGAACAGGCTCCTGTGTTGGGCATGAAGACACTCAGGTGGGAGGGGTGAGATCAGAGAAGCCACAAGGGACACTATTTGCCTCCTAAACAGAGGTTCATTATCAAGAGATCAGGCTTGTTTGTTTGAAATAAATGAGCTGATTTCTCTCCTGGGTGTTTTTCATGGTAAAACACTTTGAAAGTTTTTAGAAAGGGGAAAAAATAACCCTATAACCATCTCCACACTGTCTTAGTAAGATGCTAAGACCACCTAATAACCACAGGAAAATCAGCCTAGAGCACTTATATGGTCAAAAACAAACAAACAAACAAGAAAAAAAAACATAAACTCCAGCTACAGCCACACATGCCTGTGAAACTTTCTGCTCCATGGGATTTGGTGACAAGGATGCAAAGAAGTAGGAGACAAGGGACACTGGACTCAAGTAGCCTTTCCACATCTTTCTCTGCAGGAATTCAAGAGTGCAGAGAACCCCCCCAAAGACTTCCCCCACCTCCATGGTGCAGCCCACCAGTCTCAGCCACCATGGCTCCCTGGGATACCTCCTGCCAGGGAAAGCCAGTCTGTTCAAGGGCTATTGTCCTTTTGCTAGTGATTTTTGTCATTTTCATTTTTCAGTTCCTGCTTATTCTCTGAGGTGAAGCTCCCTCCTTTGGAGACATTTCCAGTCTGAGCTGAGATGAGGGACCCCTCTTTTCCCTGATTCCTTTCACTTCAGCTTGTTTTGACTTCATGAACTGGTACCATACTTTCAGCTGCCTTGTGACATTCAGTATTTACAGCCTTGTATCATTTTCTAAGTATTTGATTTATCTTGGCCATGACCTCCCCACTAAAGTATAAACTTCTCTTAGAACAATCATGGTTGTGACTTGTCCCCATGTTCCCACTCTCTAGTACCGGACCTTGCACTGGACACATACTTTGCTACATACAAGTTCCTTGAGGACAAGAGCACCTCTTTCTCATTCCCCAGCTCCTAGCATGGTGACCAGCACAGAGTTGGAACTCAATAAATATTTATTGAATGACTGACCAATTGTTGGCAGTTAGGGAAGGTTTGGATGTTGAGGATAAGTTCCGAGAGAAAAGGGAATCCTTATTTTAAAATGTATTTGACACATTCCCTTCTCACTGGTAGAACTTTATGAGATAGTTCACGTTCTATTTATAGAAAAGAAGGTACTAGAAAATCTCTTAATAAAATTAGGTAGGTTTGTAGACTTACTTAGTGTGAATTTGAGAAATAATCTAAACTCTATAATAAGTATGAAACTCCACATCATACACAATTAAACTCAAGATGGAACAGCCATGGAAATAAAAGATCTGTAACTGTCAAGCAGGAGACTGAATCACAATGGCTTGGACTTGGCAGTGGCTTCTTGGACCTGACACCGAAGGCTTGAGCAACAAAGGCAAAAACAGGAAGTCATACATCTTCAAAATTGAAAAACTTGTGCATAGGAGACGTTATCAAGAAGGCAAAAGGATGGCCCACCAAACCGGAAAAGTATTTGCCAATTATATATGTAACGTGAATCTGGTATTCACAGTATATAAGGAATTCTTACAATCCAGTAACAAAAATGCAAGCTCAATTTTAAAATGGAAAAAGAAGATAGAATAGACATTCCTCCACAGAATCTCTAGTTATTAGAGAAACGCAAATTGAAACCATGGGAGCTGCTACTTTCTACCCAACAGGATTTCTATAACAAATAGACAGAAGACATGGAGTATTAGCAAGGCTGTGGACTCTCGAGGTGAGACTGTAAATGACGCAGCCAGGTAGAATGGTCTCTCCCAAAAGTAACAGTAATGCTCAATTGTGAAGTCATTGAAAGCAGAGAATCAAACAGCTATTGTTAACACAGCACTACTCACGATAGCCAATGGGTGGAAACAAGCCAGTGTCCATCAACAAATGAATGGATAAACAAAATGTAATGTACATATATATACTGAGATATCCCTCGCCATAAAAGGAATGAAGTACGTGCCTTACCTGGACAAGCCTTCAAAGCATTACATTAAGTCAAAGAAGCCAGACACAAAAGACCACATACCATATGATCCATTTATATGGAATATTCAGACTAGGAAAATTCATGGACTCAGACAGCAAATTGGTGGTTGCCAGGGATTGGAGGGAAAAGAGATAGGAGAGCGACTGACTGTCTGGTAGGCTCAGGGACAGAGAATTCCTTTCTTTTGAACTGATTAAAATGTCTTCAAATTAAAGAGAGGTGGGGTTACACATTGTGAATATACCATCGCCACTGAGTCGCATGCTTTAAAATGACTAATTTTATGTTTTGTGAATTTTATCTCAATTTATAATACATATACATACCTGGAAAAAATACATCTAACAGTGTTTATCATCAGGGGAAAAAATCACTTTCCTAAATTTCAGTTCAGTGAAAAACAAATTCAAGTTATTTATAAATATTGCAACATTACCTCATTGATAATCTGAAGGTTCTAAGGGTGGTGTCAAAAGAGCATATGTGATGAAATCCTTTGTGCTTAAACTAACGGAAATGCCATCGTGAGAGAACCTGGCTGGGACCTTCCATAGACAGACATCTCCTTGAAACATGAGCCTGATACTATTTTGGGCCTCAGTCTGCACCCTTGGCCATGGCATCGCAGGACGGCCACTGCTCCTGCTGCTTTGGTCCCCTGATTAAAGAGCCTGTCCCTCTGTCTGTTTCATGTGGCTTCTTCAGATCTCCTCAGAATCCACAGTGAGAATAGTGTTGTCCAAGGAGAAATGGCCTCCCCATGAGTTGAGGGTAAAAAAATTCCTATTTCACGAGCTGCATGTGACCAAAGATAGAACTCCTATGGCAGCAAGCACTGGCTTCTGCCAAGAATGGAGGACCAAGTAATGAGGTCGTCATAGTTGAGTTTAGCTAACAGGTACCAAAGTATTCACCCAAAAGGAGAATGTCATTGCACTGGGGGAAAATAACCATTTTTGTTTCATCCCATTCATTAATTCTATACAGACTTGCCATCTGTATAGATGCAGAAAGCCAGTGAAGGGGGACCTTGGAGCACCAACCACGTGCTGTTTAAAGTGACAGTGGTACATGCTTATTGTAGGACTTTTAATCTATTTTTGGTTTTGGTTTTGTTTCATTTTTGGTTTTGTTTTGAGGTAAGGTCCCACTATGGCGCCCTGGCTGGCCTCGAACTCATTCATGATCCACCTGCCTCAGCCTCCCTAGTGCTGAATTACAGGCCTGCACCACCACACCCTGCTTACCATCAGATTTATAATGGCTACATTACAAAGTATTCACCTCACGAGTATTCCTTCTATTACTCATTTAGCCAAGTCACTGTTACAGACATTTGATTTTTTGCCATTGTAAGTAATACTGTAGCTTCTTACAACGCTCTGATTTTTTTTCTCCTGAGGATAAATTCCTAACAGAACTGCTTTAAGAGACATCTTTAAGGCTTTTGATTTATGTTATGTTTTGGGGGCTGACCTAACTTTAATTCAAACGTTTTATTTACAGTGTACAGTGTTTCTTTCTTGAGTCACAGTGGTATGTTCCTTAAAGATACAGAAACATCTGAGAAGTGCATCATTTAGGTGTTCTCTTGGTGGTGTGAACATCATGAAGTGTGCTTCCACAAACCAAGACAGCTGCAATGTCACTAGCAGTCACAGCTAATGGGTCACCTATCATATATGCAATCTACCATTGACAAAAGTTGTCATGTGTGGAGCATGACCAGGCTTGATTACTTCATATTCTTTTTTTTTTTTTTTTTTTTTTTTTTGTAGCTATTTTGGACAGTGTTACCAAAGCAACAGCTTCCTGAGTTTGGAAATGAACCTGGTGCTGGGGTTGAAGCTCAGTGGTGGAGGACCTGCTCAGCACAGGTCCTGGGTTTAATTTTCAGCTTTGCCAAGAGAGAGGGGAGAGAAGGGAGTCTGTCAGAATTTCATCTGTGTTTTCTGAAACAGGCCCGTGGGAGAAAGGCAACACTGCATGACCACAGTGTTTGGGAATGGCAGTGAACTGACCCATCACCTGCAGTCGGAAATAGAGGAAAGGCTTAGTTCATGACATTGGGCTGCCCTGAACACTGTAACTTAAATGAGTGAATTAGGGTTTTTTTTTTTTTCCCAAAAAAACATATTCCAACAAGTACTTTTCTATAACAAAGGCAGAGAAGCAATCTATCGTCTGTGGCCAACATGATAAATGCCTGTGAATTCATAATCTTGGGTTAGTTACTTTCTCCACTATCAGTCTTTTGCAGGTGACAAGAAACTGTCACTAGGGTGCTTGCTGCTCTTCTCATTGAACAAACTAGACAGAGAGGTTCCATTCTGTGCTAGAATAGTTCACCTAAATGGAATCTGCACCCTCCCTAGCTTTATCTCTTTATCCCTTGCTCCTTTATAGAAATTACTGTTTAACTGTTCTCTGGTGTTCTTTTGGCTTTACAATGAAAGTAGACACTGGGGTTGAGGGGTGTGGCTCGGTGGTGCAGCACTTGCCAGCACGCACGAGGCCCTGGGTTCCATGCCCAGAGCTAGGGAAGGAGGAGAGGCACGCAGTAGTCTAGCTCCTCAAAGATATAGGAATGATGTTTATATTTACACATAAATGTCTGCAGTGGCATGCTGACATTCCTCATGTGCACAACTATAGTCTTGGAATATAATTTTGATTGATACTGAATGGCATTTTCTCTTATTTAGCAGTATTGTATCGGCAAGCGGAATATGTCTATAGTTCAGTACACATGCTGAATCCCAAGCTTTAAGCACTGAAGTTACAGAGCTATTTTAAATAAGTATGCCTTTTTATCAACATCTTTGGAAATTAAGCCTCAAACTAATGAGTCCCAAGATCCCAGGCCTGGTTCCTGAGCCACAGAGGGCAGCTGTTCCCCTGTGGTGGCTTCTGAACAGGGCCAGAGGCACTATGAGTGCCTTGCTACTCTGTCATCTTCTTAGGAAAGCTATAGCCTTATCCTTTTTAAACATCTTCCATGATACCTTCTAATTGCTGTTTTGTTTTGTTTTTTTTCTGGTTAGACTCAAACTCCTCCTGCCTCAGCCTCCCAAACCCTGGAGGCATGCACCTCCACACTCAGCTAATTGCTCTGTCTTAAACATAGTTGTTCTGTTATTTCTGCAAGGAGAAATGATTCCAGTGTTTGGCATTCTACACTAATGTAATAGGGTCACGGCCCACCCACGTCAAGCCTTTAGTGTGTTATCAACTGATCCATATAGCTTTTAAAAATTGGTTCAACCTGTAGCACCACAAAAAAAGAAAAAGAATGTTCTGAAGTACTGCTTTTGATCTGGGTGTGGTAGCTCACATCTTTTTTTTTTTTCATTTTTCTTTTATTATTCATATGTGCATACAAGGCTTGGTTCATTTCTCCCCCCTGCCCCCACCCCCTCCCTTACCACCCACTCCACCCCCTCCCTCTCCCCCCCCAATACCCAGCAGAAACTATTTTGCCCTTATTTCTAATTTTGTTATAGAGAGAGTATAAGCAATAATAGGAAGGAACAAGGGTTTTTGCTGGTTGAGATAAGGATAGCTATACAGGGCATTGACTCACATTGATTTCCTGTGCGTGGGTGTTACCTTCTAGGTTAATTCTTTTTGATCTAACCTTTTCTCTAGTTCCTGGTCCTCTTTTCCTATTGGCCTCAGTTGCTTTAAGGTATCTGCTTTAGTTTCTCTGCATTAAGGGCAACAAATGCTAGCTAATTTTTTAGGTGTCTTACCTATCCTCACCCCTCCCTTGTGTGCTCTCGCTTTTATCATGTGCTCATAGTCCAGTCCCCTTGTTGTGTTTGCCCTTGATCTAATGTCCACATATGAGGGAGAACATATGATTTTTGGTTTTTTGAGCCAGGCTAACCTCACTTAGAATGATGTTCTCCAGTTCCATCCATTTACCAGCGAATGATAACATTTCGTTCTTCTTCATGGCTGTAGCTCACATCTTTAATCCGAGCACTAGGAACACTGAATCATCAGTTCCAGGCCAGCCTGGGCTACATAGTAAAACCCTGTCTCAGAAAAAAAAAATTTTAATATTCTATAGAGTCTGACAATGATAGCACTTAGAGAAATCCCACTTTTTCCTTGTCATCAGGCAGGTTTGTGCCTCTGTCCCTCTGTGTGCTCCTCTGGCCTTCTCTTTGCCTGTCTTCCTGTCTCCTGTCTTCCCCTCTCTCTTTATTTGACACTTTCTATCCTTCTGTGTGTCCCTATTTCCCTCCCTGTTCCATTTCCAGTTCTTTTGGGCCATGAGACTACAGTGTCATTATTACAACAATAATGACATTAAGCTGAATCTACTCTCCCATGTTCTGGAACAGTCCTCAACAAAAATGCCAGACGTGTGTGCACACACATAAATCATCACTCAGCATCCTCGGGATTGGTTCCAGGACCCCTAAGGATCCCAAAATCCAATGAAGCCCAAGTCTCTTAAATAAAATGGCACAGCATTTGCATATAACCTGTGCATATCATCCGGGTACTTTAAATCACCTCTAGATGACTTATAATACCTAATATAACACAAAGACTATATAAGTAATTGTTATACTGCAGAGTTTAAGGAATAATGACAAAGAAAAAAAGTGTCTACATGCTATCTACAAATGTATCCACCGATTTTTTAATATTTTCTGTCTGCGTTTGATTGAATCCATGCATAGGGAGCCCACTGGTATGGATGGGCAGTTGCATATAACACATATGTACATGTCCATCTTTTCATTTCAAGCATGTTTACATGATAGACAATCGCTAAGTAGGTAGGTGCATGGATGACTAGATGAATCATTGATAGATAGACAGTAGAAGCTAGACAGAGTGACAAACAGGAGGTGTGCAAGCAGTCCCTGCAGTGCATGGAACATGCACTGTAGACTGCAGACACATGGGAATGTAACAGGGTGGAACTGGACACGCGTATTGCATATCACCTTATCACTGGTCGTAAGTTAGAGTTTCACAGGCATGGTGTGCTTTATCCGGATGGACACTCTGGGGAGGTGTGCGAGCACCCAGAGGCAATTTGCACTGCGTCAAAACAGCGTTTGCTGAGAGGAGAAGAGGCATAAATCCTGGCAGAAGCCAACTGAGAGAAGGAGGCCACCTCCTCACTAGAATGTACCTCAGGCCATTCTGCCCTTTGCCAAACCACACAGCCACGGGTTAAACGCCTCAAGACACACCAGTGGCTGCTCTGCCAACAGTTGCCACCCGTCTTTGCTCCCAGTCAGAGGTGAGACCGGGAAGAATGGACAGCCTGTGTGGAAGAAGCTTTGTCTTTCTGAAAAAGACAGCTCTTTTCACTCACTGCTCAATATTCTTACAATTCCATGAATTACCTGTGACTTTGTGAGGACGGTTCCATTCTTGGACTCCAGAAAAGTTACTTTCTGAACTATTCAAGGAATAGAACCATGATAAACATGCCTATAAATGTCAAAACACAAAATCCACTTACAGACACAAACCAGACTCCCATCAACCCGATTATCAACAAATACTTTACATCAATTCCCAACTTAATTAGCATATATTTTGCATTGAGGTGAAAGTGTACACTAAAATAGGACCAAAGGAGAAGACCCTTCCTTCAAGATTTATTTCAGCTATTCACTCATGGGCTCTGAGTATGTGTCCAGGGCCATGTCACAACACTTGTGCTTGATACAGGTCAAGGAATGAACTAGAAAGACCCCTGCCCTACTAGGTGGCAGAGAGATGCGGGGAACAAGTAAAATAAAGTGCAGAGTATTTTAGAATCTGATGAGCACTAGAGAGAAAGGAAGGATTAGAGTAGGCCAGGAGCTACTCCCAAGGAGTGGTGGGAGGGCACAGTTTGGAAAAGGATGGTCAGAGGGGTCTCACTGAGGGCAATGGAAGAAGGATTCCCAAGAAGGGAAGGCAGTGAGCAGGTGTCCATGGGGAAGGCAGTGCAAGGATCTTGACCCCAGGTGAGAGCACCTCTGGCGGGGGGCGAGGGAGCTGAGCGAGCAGAGAAGGCCAGTTGGCTGGAGCAGGGAACAGAACGAGGACATGATGTGGGGTGGTGGAGGTAAAACATGGGGTCTTGCAGGCTGCTGTAGGAACACTGAGTGAATAAGTCCCCACTGGAGACTTTAAGCCAAAGAATGGCGTGAGCTGACCTGAGCTGTGAAAAGAAAACATCACCTGGCCACTGCCTCACAGGATGCTCTGGGTAGGCCAGAGTAGGAGTAAGGATACCAAGCATGAGGCAAAAGTGATCAAATAGTGGGGAGATACTCAGATTTAGATAATTAAACCAATGGATTAGAGGTGGCATGAAAGAAAGAGAAGGATCCAGTATCACTTCACAGTTTGGTCTGAGCCACAGAAAAGAAGGTGCCATTCACAGAGATGTGAAGGCTATAGGTAGATCAGGTTGGGGGCCACCAGGAGTTCAGCCCTGATGGAGTTTAAGATGTCCATCAGACATCCAGGTAGCACTGTCCTGACTGCATCTCCACCATCTCTGGGTAACGGGTTCTTTGAGGAAGGCTCTCTGTGGTCAGGAGGAGGCACTGTTTCTCAGGCGATTGATGAATGCCAAAGTGACCCAGGCAGTGACCAGGTGTAGTGACCAGGTATAGCCACCACCTAGAGTTTCAGATATAAACTCAGTTCCTTGCTTGTCTGAAAGTTCAAAGACATTTTCCTTGTGGTAGGAAGAAAATTTAGTTTCATATTAAGATGACAAGAAAAAGATTTCTGCTGCTTTGTAATTTGTCAGATGTCTTAATGTATTCACGCTGGGTAGAACACTTGCCAAGAAAATATCATTTTCTTCATATTTACAGTCAAATTAATACAAAAATCTACTAAAATAAAGATTATGCTTCTTAAGGACTTACCCCAAATCCTATTGCTGCCTACTGATGTTCTTGTTTGGCCCTAAAAGATTGACGGAAGAGCAAGAACTGAAGCCATTCTGTTTATGGGATTTCTTATATTGTGGAGAGCTCTGGAAAGTTTTTTAAGTTCATATGGGAATAATTGAATTGATTTGAAAGAAGTAGTTTATTACTGTTTGGTTTTTTGCTTTGGTTTTGGTGATATAGTTGATTCCACCTTGTCAACATTTTCTTCACTGTGACAGAGTATCTGATATTTACAACTTAAGGGAGGAAAAATTCATTTTGGCTCATGGTTGCTGGTTCCATTGCCAAAGACATGTGGTGAGGCAGAACATCATGGTGGAGGAAGGCATGGCAGAGAAAGTTGCTCACCTCGGGGCAGCCAGGAAGCAGAGAAAAAGGAAGGAGCAAGGGACAGGATACATCCTTCAAAGTTACACCTCTGGTGACCTACTTTCTCCAACCAGGGCCCACCTCCAAATAGGACATTCAGTATGAACTCATGGTCTAATCACCTCTCTATAGCACTACAAGCTGGGGACAGTGCTTCAACACATGAGCCTACTGGGGAAAGGACATGTCGTACTCAAACCACAATGCCTCCTAGAATTGTCTCTACCCTATGTGGACTTGTTGCTGTCTATCTCACTGTACATTTGTTTCTTCTCCTAACCCCCCTCTTCTTCCTCCAAACCTCTACCCAAATCTGGGTGTTCTTCAGGGTCATTCTTTTCTTCTTTTCTCACTTCTCTCCCTTGGCATGTCTTTTGACATTAGGACCTCAGTCATCAGCCTTGTGTAGACCCTTCCCCAAATACACCAACTCCAACTCTGAGCCAAATTCCAGTCCTCCATCATAATCCCTCCTAGATGCTCTGACCGTCGCACTGGTACCCAACATACGTGACTGACTTAAACTTATCACCTCTTTCAGAGCACACCTCATCACAGTGCTCCTCAGAGTGATCCCCTGCAGATGGTAGTTTATCCCTCCATCCACATCTCTGCTGTCTCCCTGAGTGCCTAAAGCAGAGCTTGAGATTCTCTTCCTCAAAGCCCTTAGTGACTTCCCATTCATCCATAGATTCTCCAGATATCTTCATTGACTGGTGTAATTCTAGACCCTGGATTCAAAGCCCTGGATTTCTCATGAAGCTTAATCAAAGCAGTAAATGAGTAAGCATGTTGATGCTGGGGGTGGGATGGAGCCTATAGGGCCACAGCCAGAGCACTATTTCATACAGGATTGTTGAGGGCACTGCAGCATTCGAGAAGAGACCTGAGGTGTCCCATCTGAGTGAATCAGAGGGCGACATAGCTTGCTTTGATAGAGGCCACTGTAGGGAGTAGAAGGAATAACTGCTGTCCCCTACCCTAGAAACCTGTCCTACCAAACAAAACCTTCACTTCTTCACTCTGAGTTCCAGAAAAGAGCTGCCCTGCCTTTTGTCCCCAAACCTAGTACAGTGTGGCCCAGGAAGCAGCCACATGGGAGACAAGGCATGCCTGGGTAGAGCTGACTCTCAGTCCATCTTTGAGGTTCTTTGGTTTTTTGTTTGTTTGTTTGTTTGTTTTTGCAGTACTGAGGCTGGAATTCAGGGCCTACACCTGTGCCACACCACCAGCCCTTTTTTTTTTGTGATGGGAGTTTCAAGATAGGGTCTCACAAACCATTTGCCCAGGCTGGCTTCGAACCATGATCCTCCTGATCTCTGCCTCCTGAGTAGCTAGATTACAGGCATGAGCCACTTGTTTTTTGTTGTCTTTGTTTTGTTTTGTTACCCTTTTGTTTTTGACACAGAGCCTCACTAACTTTGCTTAGGCTGGCCTCCAACTCTCAATCCTCCTGCCTTCTTTTCTCAAGTAACTGAGGCTTTCTTATGGTTTGGGATTGCCAAGAATTCCAAGAGCACTGGGTCTGTCTGATACATATTTGAAAGCTGACGACTGGCCATCTAGTAACATCATTCACCCTACCCTCCGTGAGCACAGTTCAGCAATTAGTGACGCTATTGAATGCTGAGAGATGAGCGAAGCACGTTCAGTCAGTGGTCCACCTTGGAACTCTATAAAGTTGATCCAGTGTTGCTCTTAAAGAGAGTCCCCATTCTAAGTACATCCCCAAGAAAAAGGAAAACGTGCCCACAATGTTGCTAGCAGCGTTGATCAGAAGAGGCAAAAGTGGAAACAACCCAAATGTGCAAGAATGAATAAGCAAATGGCAGGTCTGATAGTAATGAAACCAACTGAGGCTGTGACTCACACTGCAGCTGGATGAGCCTTGACAACACAGTGCTAAGCAGAAGTCAGGCTCCAATGGCCACGTGTTGGGTGATTCCAGTTATAAGAAACATCTGGACTGGCAAATCTTTATGCATGGTCAGTAGCTTCTGGAGGCTGGGGGAGGGGAGAGAGAGGAGCCTGATAATGGCCCTGAGTTTCTTTCAAGAGTGATGAAAAGGCTTTCAAAGTTCTGCTATGACTGAGCAACACTCTACAAATATACTAAAAATCACGGACTTGTACACTTGTGCTGGGTGACTCGTTTGGTATATGGATTCTACCTCCAGAGATCTTAGAAGGAACCTTAAGGGTGACTTGTGCAGAGCTGCATTCTTCCTTACATCCTTTTCTGTTGCTAGTCACAGCTACTGTGGAATTTCACGGGAGCTGGTGTTTGCCTTTGCAATTTGCCTTTGCTATAGATGTAGAAATTTGAGTTCCTCTAGTCCCTCCAGCCTAGGTGTCACGTTTCGTAACACCTTGTCCTTCTGCTTTGGCAGAGCCAAAGGGCTCTTCCCACACATAGGCCCAGCACTCTTTCTGTCACTCCCATTAAGGAGGCCACTGGCTAATTTTAGGGTGGTGCTTATCCATGCAGTTGTCCCTTGATGCAATAGAGACCATGGACCTGCACCCACATCATCACTCCTGGACCTTCCTAGTCATCCAGCTGGCAGGTATGAGTTGGTGGCCAGCCCCAACCCACTGTGACCCCTGGAAAGATGAGCCGGAGCCCTGTGATTGTCCTTTGTGTCCTCTCCTGTGTGGAGGATGTGGAGGCTTGGCACACAACCTTTCAGGAGCATCTAGAAGGTACCCTGCAGATGCAAAGGATTCTGTGCCCCTTCGCTCCCTGTGGCAGACTGTTTCTGGTAATCTCTGTCCATGCCCAAGTCTATGAACCTTGACCTAGCTGAGGCCTTTCTCAAAAGGGCCTGGGGCTGAGGGTCAATCCCAGAATCTGCAGAGCATGGCCAAGGTTTAAGGCCGTGGCTGGTGGCACACATCCCCCCTGTGTGTTTTTGCAAACACTTCTCTCTTTATGATCAGAAACCTGTGCCTCTCTCTCCCACACCCAGAGCCCCAGCTGCTCTCAGGTGTTTCTAGATTTACTTCTTGGCCTGCTTGACTTCTCCTTCACCTATCACTTCCTATACACCTATCAAAATCTTGGGCCTTGCCACATCTCACCAAAACCACCCACGTTCCTACCATCTCCCTGAGCCCAGAGTTACCAAAGGACTCCCCTAGAGTGTCCCCAGTCTCCTGCGGCCCTTCTGGAGGTTGCTCATAAGACCCACCTGTAAGCCAGGCACTGCGATTCCAGCTGTAATGCCACCCTCTGCCCAGAAATCTTGTCTCTACTGTACTGTCCCTTGGGACAGGTAAGTCTAGAAGCCAGACCTAAGAACCTTCCCAGCTGGATTTGAAGCCAGGCACTCAGATACTAAAATCCATGTGCAAACCAACATACATAACATTTTATAACTCATTAGACATTCTTAGTATGTTTTACTCTACAGTTTTCCCAAACACAAAGAAATTTGTGTTTGTCAGTAGGAACATAGCAAATCTACTTTCTCAGAGATTTGCTTTAAATTTAACCTTTTACTCCCCAAAGAAGAGATCTCCTTTCTCCATTTTGCCTCAGTACATAAGACAGAAGAGATTCAGAGTGACTAAGAAGACCAAAAATAAGAACAATACCTTAAAATGTTATATAATTCAACCTTGGTGTTCTGATGAGAATTTGTCAGATAACTTAGCACCTTGTCTGAGAGCAAAGACTAAAGTCGTGATTCTTAGTGCCTCTTCCCCTAATGAAAATACCTAATTATTGTATTTCTGTTCCCACACAAATAAGTTTCTCTTGTGAATCTCTTTGGCATGCAGCAATCTCACAATTTTCTCAGAGAATTAGGATCTTACAGAGTATCTTAGGTGTAAGAGTGGGAGTGTTGTGAAGAGTCTCAAAAGCTAAAACATTAATTTTGTGGAAAAAAGGATACTTAAGGAGAATTATATGTTCCCATCACTAGAGGATAGATTTATTAATTTTCCACTGTGGGTCATGAATCCGATTACTAAATCTTTATACCTATCATGGTTATTTTCTGAGATTATAATTTGGAAATAAGAGAATCTTAAATTTTCTTTCTAAAAGAAGTCTTAAGAGCAGCCAAAACCACAAAAGTTGACCATGGTGGCTATAATGGTCCCTTGGCTCAGTCTCCCTATGCTTTGGAGCTACATGGAATTCTGCTTCTGCCTGAGGCCAAAAAAAAAGGTCTTACAAGTTTCTAAAGGAAACGCATATGTGAAACTGAAGCTTTCAGAAGACAAGGTTAAATGCAAAGGTTGACTGTATTTCTATGTACCAACCATGAAAACCTTCAAATTTAAAAGAATGTGTGCACTCAAAATAACATCCCAAAAAAATTGACTTCAGAAGACATTTAACAAAAGATGTACACATTGGAAACTATAAAATATGACTGAGAGTATTTCAGTAAGACAAATAAATAGATATATTTATGGAATTGAAAGATTGATAATTAGGATGGCGATTCTCCCCCAAAGTAACCTCAAGGTTCAATGTAATCCCACTCAAAACACTAGCAGTCTTTTTAATGGAAACTGACAAGCTAATTCTAAAACATACGTGAAAATTTAAAAGACCTTAGCATAGTCAAAATAATGTTGGAAAAGAACAAAGTTGGAGAACTTAAAACTGCCTAGTTTGAGGGCTGGGCATGTAGCTCAATGTTAGAGCTTATACTTAACATGCCCAAGGTTCAATCTCTGCACCAAAAAGGGGGAAAAAAAAAAAAAAAACTACCTAATTTTAAGACTTGCCAGAAAGCCCACAAGGAAGTCTGGTGTTGGTGTAAAGATAGATCTCAAATCAGCAGGACAGAATTGAGGTTCCAGAAATACACCACATTTACAAGGTCATTTTCAACAAAGGGACCAAGGTAATTCACTGGACAATGGATATTCTTTTCCCTAGATATGCTGAAGCTGGGCATTCCTATAGAAAAAAGTGAAAATTGACCCTTTCCTCACACCATACCACAAAATTAATTCACCTGTATCAAGACTTAAATAAGAGCCAAAACTATAAAACTTACACAAAAACATGGAAGAAGTATATTTTACTTTGGAATATGCAAAAGTTTCTTTGATAGAACATGAATAAACATAAATTCTCTCCCCCAAAATAAAATTGATTAATTGGACATCATCAAAATTTTAAACTTTGTTCATTAACAGATATTTAACAGATTTAAAATGCAAGCTAGTTTGAAAGAAAATATTTATAAAACCTATAGCTGACCAAAGATTTGAATCTTGGTGATATTTTTAATCTTACATTCCTTTTTTGAAAAATAAAAATAAAACTCAGTAATCAGAAGACAAACAACTCAATTTTTTTAATAGACAAAAGATTTAAATAGACACATCAAAAAGATGTTGCAAGTAGGCAACAATCACATAAAATAGTATTCAACACCATTTGTCCTTAAGGAAATGAAAACTAAGACCACAGGGATAGCACTGTGTGCCCACTGGAGTAGTTAACATGAAGAAGACTGGCAGAGCCGAGTGAATGTGAATGTGAAGAAACTAGATCCCTAGACACTGCTCCTGACGATACAAAAGGGAACAGCTACTGTGGAAACAGCTTGGCCATTTTTTAAAGTGAAGCATTCACTTACCATATTACCCAGAAATTCCAGTCATGCCAAAGAGTCAGACAAAGACTAGCACACAAATATTCTTAAAAGCATATTATCAAAACTGGAAACAACCAATGTCTGTCACTTGGTAATGTAGTCACACAATTGAATAGAACTCAGCAATTAAAAAAAAAAAAAAAAGAACAGGACTGGGGATGTAAGTCTGAGGTAGAACATTTGCTTAGCATGCACAAAAAGAAACCCTGCTGATGTATATGTAACAAAACGGATGCGTCTCAAGTATATCGTGCTAAGTGAAAGAAGCCAAACTCAAAGATTATTTCATTTATATGAAATTTCTAAAAAGAAGGCAAAACAACACCCACAGTAGATTAGCAGTTGTCTGGGACTGGGGGGACTGACTGATGGTGGCAGGGCTTTGACCCAAAGGGTAAGGGGTCTGTTGAGGTGATGGTGTGTTCCAACCTGTATTGTTGACTGCGTGACTGTAAAGTGGATTTTATGATATATGAAATGTACTCCAGAAGGTGTAAAATGATGCTAAGCATAGTGGAAGTAGACTCAGTCCTGCGGAGGAAAATAGATCCCCGTGGTGCATATTGTCAGGTCAGTTTACCTGTGGCCTCCATCATCTCCCAGCCCCGGGGAACGGCTGAGGACCAGAGAACAAGGATGCTAGCTGAACTCAAACACGCTTTGAGTTCAGGATTGACCATTTTCTATTCGCATGAATGTGAGAAGCATGAAGTGTACTTAAAGATTCTCACTTGATCATGTGGAAAAGGAGAACCCAATCACCTACCTCCCACCTGTCTCTTTGTTTGAGAGTCAAGAGAGAATATTGCCTGGAACATAAATGCATGCAGTGAAGGTGGGATATGACCTGACGTTATTTTGTTTAAATGTCGATGTAATATTTGGTAGTCATACTTCATGCTAACGAAGGCATGGGCTCAGGACTGCTTGTTATAGTAAGGGTCTTTCACACAGTTTCTGAAAGCTGTTCCTAACTAGAACTTTAAACATGCAATCAGCCCATATCCATGGGTTCTACATCTGAGAAGTCAACCAATCAAGATAAAAAATACTGGAGAAAAACAACTGCAGCTGTATTGGACACGTGCAGACCCAAATGATATCATATTGTGCTAGGTGTTATAAGTCATCTAGAGGTGATGGAAGGTGCGTGGGAGGGCGTGCATGGGTTCTGCGCAGATGTTACACTGTTTTGTTTTGAGCATCCTCTGATTTTGATATGGGGGAGGTCTGGAGCTAGTCTCCCATGGATACTGATATGAGGATGGGCAGAAATATCAAAACCATAGAGCTAACAGTCATGTCAGATCCCACACAGACTTGGAAGTTATCTACATCTCCCTAAAAGAAAAAAGAAAGAAATGACAGACACTTATTAGACCATTCTTAATACAAGGGATAAAATGGAGTAGGTGTGCTTTAAGTGACTCAGATCTAAACTTGAGTTTTAGAAAATTCAATTTATGTCGCTACTGTCCTGAAACTATTTCTAAGACTACTGCAGTGAACTTAATTCACCATGCTCCATAAAAACTCACTTGAAACATTTGCTTGTACTTCAGATTATTCCAGAAAGAACTTGACACTACTGATCAAATTACAAGTTAATAAAATGACCAAAAATGCCAGAAAATGAAGCTAGCAAGGCACAGGAGAGTTAAGTCTCGTGGACCAATAATGTACATGAGCGAAAGCCCTACCCACGCCTGCCAAGACTGACAACCACAACACTTAGTTTCAACCTTTCATGCATTCAACTCAGTGAATGTAAATAAAAGCAACAGAAAAGTCCCAGGATCCATAGGCTTAAAAATTCATAATAAAAGGTAAAAGGCAGTAGCTTGAGAAATGTGCAAGTATTCCAGACACTAAAATTGAAGAGGAGCATTTTCCGCAAGTCACCTTACACAGAATGTTGTGCATGGACATAATAAGAAGGGTCATCCCTCTACCCAGTGTCAAGTTCCACCAGCCCGCCGGGCAGGGCTGGCCGGGGACTGCTGGCCACCTGCATGTGCGCAGCTGGAGTTCAGGGCCAAACAGATCGCACAGCCTGCCTCTCAAAAGATAAGGAAAATGATTGTGATTTTTCTTTCAGAACGGGAAATGTACTCTAAGTGTTGGTGCAAACAAAAAGCAATTTGATTTTCCATGTTGCCACAAAAATTACTCAAGAAATGTTATTATTGCATGTCTTATTGTTGTCTACTTGTTTCCATTTTAGAGCAGTTATGAAGAATTTAAAAACAAAAAACGATTATCTGTTACTCATGAGAGAATTTCACGTTAGTGTTGGGTGCATGCTGACTGTAAAGCCAGCGTGGTAGATAGCAGGAGCAGAAGAAAAGTGTGAATATGACATGGAAAGGTTAGGTGTTTCCGTTTTATTATCAGTTTTACTTTACATCTTGATTTAAAATGTGACTTAAAATCAGATGTATGCTTTAAAATTTTTAAATTTGCTTTGAAAAGTAGGTATTGTCACTTGTAGTTTACTTAACGCAACTCAAACCCCGTTGAACAAGAGTAACATATGTCAAAACCTGTTGCTGAACATCTGAGGGTCACAAGCTGACTCTTCTGTTGGGTAATACAGAAAAATAATTACATTTTCTTTTCATGCTTTCTGAGTTGCTGTTCTCTCCCAGAGTCAAAAACAGGTTACGCATCACTGTAACTCACCCTTTCTTTTCAGATACAAACACACACTCAACACAGAAATTATCTTCATGTAGTGTTATTCAACAAATTCCCAGTTGTTTTAGAAAATGTATGACAATATAGGGGAGGAAAAAACTTTTCTATTAAGTGCTTGTGAATTAAACTGACAAAATAAGAGAAAAGAAAAGCATACAAATTGTATTAATAGCCTTAATTTTATGTACACAGAGGCATCACAGAAAAGAAGTGAAAAGTCCTTGGGCTCAGAGACCTATATACCATCTTAACAAAGGGCAATAAATTGTGAAGTACCTAGGAACTCTATGGGGCGGTATCATGGGTGACCAGGGTTACTTTAATAGGTTTATTTATGCAGACCTGTTTTGGTGCCCACTTTCTGTCTCTCACTCTCTCATCCTCGTTCAAGAAAGTGGGGAAATTCTGCCCTTATTTTAGGCAGAAAGAGGGAGAGCAGAGAGTTGTTATTACATCTGCTGTTTCTCAGTTGCCTTCAGCTTGAAATAACCATATGCCAACATGACATATTTGGGGTGGCATGTTCTGAACCCCCCCTTCAGAACCTAGCCTAGCTCCAGACAGACGTTCAGTTATCACTAAAGTTATAACACTGGCTGGATGAATATTTCATAATTTTTACAGTCTTTTAACCTATTCAGTTACATATTTTGGGCAGAGAGAGTGATATTATGACTATGTTTTTTAAGTCTTCTAGAAATAATGTTGAAATAAAGCTATATGGCATCAAAGATTTGCTTCAAAATAGTAAAAAAGGATCAGATATAGAAGAAAAGAATTGTGTGAGTGGATGTGGACAGTGTAACAGGTACCTGGGGTTACTTGCTACTTTTACAAGTATGAAATTTTTCTCAGTAAACATTGGTGTGGCAACAGCAGCATCAGCCCTAGAATTTTCCCTGAAGATCCTACAAGTAAACACGTAGAATCCTAGCTAAGTTCTATTCCAGCGTTTGTGCTCACCAACGAGGAAGCCAAAGCTAGGAGAGATAATTCTTGGTTTTGTGTTTCTTTCCTCTTATCTGAACCATCTATTTAAAAATTACTCCTCAGCACCACAAAAAGTAAAACAAATAAAAATAAAAGTGACAGGGCCTACAGTTCTTATTTTACTATTGCTGTCAACACATATTCTAGAATGATGTATTTTGAATCTTGGTTCAAGCACTACTCGGTAATTCTGCCTCAAAGCCTGTGGCTCAGAGGCCTGGAATTCTCCCCTGAGAAGTATTTACAGTTCTCACCAGAGGATCTTTCCCTAAGGCAGGAGATGACAGCTTTTCCCTGAACCTGGCCCCACACACAGAGTCTCAAAGTACATTTTGAGTTGGGGGCCAGAGTGAGTCTTTGACCTTTTGCAATGCATGGGAATCCCCACATGTGCTAGATCCCTTGTACTGTGTTTTTGCTGTTAGAGTGTATTTGCTAAAATAAATTACATTAACAGTGGTTTCAAAGAATTCCAGTGGGAAACTAGAGAACAGAACATTATTTAATATATATAAGAAAGTAGTAGTAAATGGTGATTAAAAGAAAAGTAGTGTGTGTGGTGGTTAAAAACACAGGTTGTAAGATAAGATGGGACCCCTGCCACTGCCAGCAGTGCGTCCTTGGGTGAGTTATTTTACTTCTCTGAGCTCAGATGGAAGCAACTACCCCCTCCAACCTTGTGAGAAAGAAAGGATTATGTATGCTGAAGTATTGTGCATAGTTTCAACAAAATAAGAACCGCCTAAGAACTAAGCAGGAAGGACCCTTACTGTGACCTGTAGGGAGTTAACATAAAGTGAGTTAGGAGAGGGTATTGGGAAGGAAATGACAGAACAGTGCTGAGCCTGGAGGAGCGAGCTGGGGCTTGGGAACTGGAATTGCAGCCCGACCAGGCAGGACCCAGAGCTGAGTAGCCATGGGGAGAAACCCTTTCCAAAGACAAGTGAACATGGAGTTGGGTGGTGCTGACGTGTACGCAGGAGGGAGCTCAGATAGGTCCTGAAGCGGGGATCTGAGGAGGCGCTTCCAATCTTCGCTTGCCATCAGTGTCACCAAGGGCACCAATGCAGGATGAACCGCAGTCTCTCATCCTCTGCAGGCTACCATTAAGTGACTAGAGGAGCAAGGGCTTCTAATAGGAGCATCAGTTTCGCATCTGCTACCTGCACCGGAGGTCAGGTGGGCAGAGCAGGAGATGCTTTGTAGTGCGTGGTCTCCCCTTGGTTCAGGCCCTGGGCCAGCCTCTCCACAGCCCAGTGGAGAGTAGCTCCAGTGTTTCAAGACTGCTTTCTTGTCCCCTTACTGTTCCTCATCCCACCTCATTTCTTTCTTTCTTTCTTTCTTTCTTTATGTGTTTAGGTGGTGCTGGGATTTTTACCCAAGGCCTTGGGCTTTCTGGGAAGGTGCTCTGCCACTTGAGCCACACCCCCAGCACTCTTTACTTGGGTTTTTGTTTTTAGGTGGGGTTTCCCATTTTTTATCTGGCTAGCCTCCAACTGCAGTTCTGATTTTTGACTTCCCAATAGCTGGGATTACAGGCATGAACCACCAGTCCCATTTCAAAAGCTCTTGGTCAGCTCTGTGTAGTCACATGTGTGGCTGGTAGGTGTGACCATGCCGTGACCCACACCACACACAGTTCGGAGCCCTCTGCACCCTCGGCTGGAGCACCGTCAGACGCTTTATAAAGATGTATTGAGCAAGCTGCCAGTGCTGCTTTTTTTTTTTAGTGAGGGCTCTTCCTAAATCTTAGAATCCAGATAAAGGCATTCACTATTTTGTTTATTTCTCTTATTGTCATTTGGAAACTGATTATAGTAGATAACTGGATATAGTGACTAATGTGAACTTTTATAAAACAAGGAGTGGTATCTGTGGTTCCTATGTTCAAATCCAGTGACATTTATTTTTATATATAGCAAGTCCACCATGTGAAGAGAAACAGGTGCCCCAGAGGTAGTGTCAGGCAGACATCTATCCCCGTGATGTGGGAGTTATCCACCTCTTCCAAAACCTTCTTGAAAGCAGCATAATGAAGGGTTTATCTTTAGGAGGCTTTGTATGTGTTCCTGTGTGTAAGGAATTATTTTTTAATAAAGCCTACAAGCTTCTTTACTGGAGTGATGAGAACATCAGAGGAATGTTCCAGAAGGAAACAAATCTAAGGCGAGCAGATTAAAAACAGAGAGAACAGAGATTGCCTTTTCTTTTCTCAGCTGTGGAGAGTTTGGATTTGTTGTTGATGATGATAAACAGGTAGAAAGATATAAGCCATAACTTAAAAGATTGCTTCTGATACTACTGGACTTACTAGAAGCTAAGAAAGCTTAAATTTGGGGTGCCTCACTCTTACATTCCATGTTTGGTACTTAATTTTGTATTCATCATTTTGCTTTTTTATTTTTCAAAGACCCCCTTCATTGGAAGGCCTCACAACACTTGGATCCACTCTGTATGAAACTGTGAATCTCTAAGAAAATGCAACAATCCTTTAATTATTGACTCCAAAGGTTCTAGGGCAGGTCTTACAAATCATGGCGGCTCTGATGAATGGGGAGGCAGGAATTGCTGAGTAATGGAGATGGGCTCAGAAGCTGTGTGCAGATCAGAGACGTCATAGGTTCTTCCTGGGGTGTCTGAGGGACAGTGCGAGCCATGGGGATGGTGTGAGTACCCGGCGGAGGGTCTGGAAGCATTTAGCAGCTACTGTGGCCTCCCTAGCACTGTTCGGTCTAGTTGGGTGATTTGGGAATAAGAGCACACAACCACCTTGACTCTGAGAAGGGAAGTTGCTTCCGAAGGTCCTGGTTGTCATCATGTGTGAAATCTAGCAACGTGAGCTCCTGACTCTTGGGTGAACCAAATTCACAGTCCACACTTAACTCATAGTGTTTTTAAATGCCAAAAATAAACCTCACAATAAATGATTATGCTAAAATGTGTGATTTTAAAGGTCTCTTTTTAATATGCCTAATGGGCCAAATTTAATTCATCCACTTGGAAATGTCCATTCTAGGAAAGTTAGAGGCCTGCTAAGACAGCTAAGGAGTCTGCTCAACTCATCAAGTTACTGAATACTAAGAACCTGAAAATTGTCATCCTAGTTGTGTTTATAGTTAATGAATAGCATCACTTTTTGACTTGCAAATTTCATTTGGGAAAACTTCCTAGAATAATAAAAATGTTTTGCAACTTGCCTCAAGCAATGAGAACACAGCTACATACATTTTTTATCACACTGAACATAAAATCTATCCATTTTGCTGTGCGTAAAGTACACTTTCCATAAGAAAAGAATTTGTGTGCTATCTGCAACTGTTTTTGCCGTTTTCTTTTAACTTTTAACTTTGTGAAAGATTGTCATGCATGTGTTTTCTCATTTGTAATTCTTCCAAACTTTAGGAATTCTTCGATCACGTGAAGAAACTCTGGGACGATGAGGGGGTGAAGGCATGCTTTGAGAGATCCAACGAATACCAGCTGATCGACTGTGCACAATAGTGAGTTGTTCCCTGGGCAGAGACAGCCTTCTGTATGGACACTGTTCCGCTCCCCACCGTGCTGCCGGCGGGCAGTTCTAAAACTTTACAAATGCAGGGTGCAAACAGTTAATGTTTCACTGCAAAAACCAACTTTTTAAACGAGTCGCATTTAATAGGTGGAAAATTGAAAATCCACTAGGAAGCAGTGCTTCAGGGAGGAACAACAAACAAGCTCACTAACTGTTGCTTTCGAATGCAATTCATTTTTTTTCGTTTCTACACAGAAATATAGACATATATGTAAATTGTGTACGGATATTCATTATTATATTTAAATTTTGAAGCATGGGTCCCCAGACTAAGTTTTAAAATAATATCAACATTGGTGATTAAGGCAATACTTAAAAGTAATGCAGAGACAGAAAATACTAATTGGAATTTCTTTTTTTATATATATTTTAGTCATAACTTTTTTTATTCATTTATTCATATGTGCATACATTGTTTTGGCCATTTCTTCCCCATGCCCCCTGCCCCCTCCCTCTCTGTCAATGTTTCTTGGACAGACTCCCCTTGAGACGCTGTGGTGCTTCTCAGTATCACATTAAGGATTTCTCTTTCTTAAGTGAAAAAAGAAACAAGAAATAGCTTATTTTTTACATCAGCCTAGTGATAGAATTTAAAATAGATCTGTTTAAAATAGTGATTTCATTTAAAATGGAGTAGGCAGAACTAAATCCTGTTTTGAAGAGTGGTATGAGTTTGATAATGGGAAGATCTTGATTCAGATACCTAGCTCCTCCACTGAGTACTGTGGACAGTGGACAGATGATTTCAATGGGAGAAATAGCATCGTCCAGTCTCATACAGTTGTAGGACTAATATGTAGCTATCCAAAGCCCTGAGAACAGCACCTGGCACATGGGTAAGTGTTCTCTCCGTGAGAGTGTTACCAAAGCAGAACTGAGGCCCAGAGAAGTAAGCTGAGGGGATCACAGCTTCCCCATAACGGACAAGACCACAGGAAGAGATCGGCTCTTTCTTTCACTTCCGTTCTGTCACTTTACAAACAGCCAGTGATATAAATGACCTTGTGAGCATGGCTTCGGGGCCTTCAGCCAAGTCCCCTTCCAGGTTTGCTGGGAATAGAACACCTAGAACTAAAACCTCGACCCAGCTCTCTCAAGCCCAGACTAGCAGCATCACAGGACCAGCCACCCTCGCTCATGAGCCTGATTATTCAAAACTTCTTCAGCTCCACTTATTTTCTCCATTTCGCACACCCAGGACTCATGCTGGGCCTATCACCTTTCTCTTAATAACCACATTGTTCTCCTTTATATTCCGATTCTGGGATTGAGGAAGGAAGGGCTTTAGAAACAAGATAATTTCAATAAACTTGTTAGACCAATACATGACTGTCACAGCATTTTAAGTTGCTAAATAAGATGTTAGAAAAATATAAGCTGCACCTGTCTCCTGTGCCTGTCTTTTCTAAAAGAAAGAGCATATGCTTATCAGATCATCAGAGGGACAGACCCCAGGGCCCAGGGCAGTGCTAGGATCACCATCTTCCTGAATTTTGTCAATCCTATTGGGCTTTGATCTCCCCAGGGAATGTGTCTCATTCATCTTTGCATGTATAGCATGTAGGTGAGTGTTTTTGCAGGAGGTTGGTGCTCAGTAAGTGCTATTTGAAATAGAGTCATGTGTCGCTTAACAACGGGGATGAGTTCTAAGAAATGCTTCATTAGGCAGTTTCATCTTTGTGTGACATCATAGCGTGTACTTACGCAGACCAAATGATAGAGCCTTCTCTATACCTGGGCTGCAAGGTCGGGGGGAGAGGTAGACACAGACGTACATACAGATGTATAACAGCCTATTGCTCCTAGGGCCACGATGAACAAAACAGCATAAGATTAAATCAAGCACAAGAGAAAATGATGCAATCAGGAGACATGGTAGGGATGGGTGTGGTAATCCCAGCCACTCCGGAGGCAGAAGCAGGAGGATCACAGTCTGAGGCACGCCCAGGCAAAAACACAAGACCCTACCTGAAAAACAGACTAAATGCAAAAGGGTGTGGCTCAAGTGGTAGAGTACAGCATGAGTTCAAACCCCAGTACCAGCCAAAAAAGAGACAGTAGACCCAAGGTGTGTGGATGAGGCTGATAGTGTTGTAACACAGCACACTGTCTTACTGTCCACTGTTTTTCCACAGGTAGGAGGGCACTCTAAAATAACCATAAAGTTACATGTCACAGTATGCTACCGGTTCGTAGTAAGTACGCAGAAAGCAGTGACATAGTCACTTACAATCCGATCGAGTACTATGTACTGCACATACTGGGTGTGTTGCACTTTTCTCTAGCTGGTGGCAGAGTAGATTGTTGACACTGAGGGTTTTTGTCAATTGCACTGTGACATTTCAACAGCTGCATTCTCAGCTCCACATAATCTGTGGGACCACCATTGTATTCACATCTAATGGCGACTGAGATAACATGGGCCACATGTGACTGTACCCGGATTAGCAAAACACGAACCCAGTACTCAGTGTGCCTCTGACCAGAAACGATGATCCTTGTGTCCTTCAGAAGCCCACACGGGACCCCAGGCTCTCGCACCTGCTCCTGCTCTTCCTTCCCTATGCTGTTTATTTTTTTCTTCTCGCCCACATTGCTCTAGGAAATGTTCTGGCTGTGTGTGGGGGTGACTTGGGGTCACCATGTTACCTGCTCAGCAGTGTTGCATTTTGAACCTTGCTGAAGCAAATGATGCGAAGGCCTTCTGTGGAATCTCTTTGGTGGCAGAACTCACAGAAATTTTTGGGAAGAGGGTTTTCTCAGTGATGCTGAAATTCTGTTAGGGTCTCAGAAAGCTAAACTGCCAGTTACAATCTCGGAGTATCTGGCAGGTAGTAAAATGTTCAGCCTATAAAAGCTATACCCATACAAAATTATGCAGGCCCATGCTTACAGCAGTCTTATTCATAGTTGCCCAAAGTGGCCATCAACTGATGGACAAGCATTATATGATACCTGCACACAGGGGAACATGCCCAGCAGTAATTCTAGCTGCTTGGGTGATTGAGATCAGGAGGACCAAGGTTCAAGGCCAGCCTGGGAAAACAGTTCGAGAAACTCCCATCTCCAAAATAACCAGAACAAAATGAACTGCAAGTGTGGCTCAAGTGTTAAAGCATCTGCTTTGCAAACACAAAGCCCTGAGTTCAAACTTCAGTCCAATACAAAAAAAAAAAAAAGAGAGAGAGAGAGGAGGAACAAAAGTACTAATATGTATGGCTTGGATGGACCTTGAAGATAGCACCCAAGTAAAGGAGGCCAGACACGGAAGGCCACAACAAATGATTCCATTTGTAGGAAATGTCCACACAAGGTAAATCAACAGAGACAGAGACAGAGTAGTGGTTGTCAGGTGCTGGGGAAGGAAAGCTAAAAGAGACTGACGGCCAGTGGGGAAATGGTTTCTCCTTAAGAGAATGGGAATGTTCTGGAATTGGATTGTGGTGATGGCTACATAACCTTGTGAACGTACTAACCCACTGAACTGTGCTGTCTGGCACATGAGGAATGGAAACTTCCTAAGGCTATTTCACGAAGAGGCAGGTTTCTTCTGAGGCTGTTTAGAAGCCGGGGTGAGTCAGAGGAACTTTGGGAAAGGCCCCGGGGCTTCTGGCTCTGGGCACCTCCACTTCCTTCCCCATCCTCTCCACCTTCCCTTGTCTACTCCATCATCTGCAGACCAGAGTCCAGATGGAGCAGGCAGATGGGCAATGCTAGGCACAGGCCACCTCATATCCCTTCTACTGGCCCCCTGGCCTGTTGCTGGGGTCCACTGATACCCAGTCAGTGGCCATTTCTGTGTCCCTGAGCAGGGGCTATAGAAAGGTGGGGGCAGCCACACTGCTGCTGCAACCGCAGGATTACATAATTAGAGCAGTGTGGAAATAACCACCGTGACTGAGGTAGAAATAGTGGACCCTCAGTAAAAATGAGTGTCTTCGAAGCACCAAGCAAGCTGCAAGAATTACCAGAGATTGTATTTGGTACCAAGATCCCAGTTCCCACTGTGAAAATTAAAACATAACCTCTACTGAGTTATCCCCCAAAATACATTTCCTCTAAGTCCTAATAATAAGTGATTATGTCGCCATGGAAACAGCTATTTTAGGAGAAAGAAAATCAAGAGAAAATTGGATCTGTAGAATAGCTTTATAAAATCAGATTTGCTTAATGTAACTTTAAACACCATGCCTCCAAGAGTGTAGGCTTGTGTGCTCTGTACCCATACGTAAGCTCGTTTAGGAGTGCGTCCTTTTGGATAATTGTTTTGTGAATACTGTCAAAGAGACTATCCCAGGAAAAAGGAAGGAAAGAAGGAAGGAAGGAAAGAAGGAGCAGGAGGAAAACTCTGACTTTTCTGCTACCATCTCAGATCTGTCTTTCATCATCTGTCAGGACTTTTTGCTGTCTGTAGCATTGATTTTGATCTTATGACTGTCAAGTCTTAGAATAATAAACTTTTAGGACAATCTGGAAATTATCGGCGCCAATGAAGTTTCAACTCCAAAGATCATCTTTTGCAGGTCACTTTCAAATAAAAGAAACTATAATTTTACAGATTCATGTTATTTATATCACTGAATTCATTAAACATGTAACCACCACCCAGATGCACATACAAGTTCTTCTGAACTACCATTTTGAACTTTGTTTCTAGTCAGATTATTTCTCAGATTTGTTTTCTAGATCTGAAAAATTGGAGCTATTCCTGTTTGTGAGCTTTTTTTTTTTTTTTTTCTTGCTATGAGCAGTAAGGGCAGGGATGGTGTGGTGGACTAGATATCTCATCACAAGTCTCCCACCCCCGCTTCCCCCCAACCCCTTCCTCATTTCTTTACCCTTGTTTGGAATGCCTGAAGCTTCCCAAAGGCATTCTGGAGATGTTTGCTACATGTTTTCCGTGTAGAAAGTCTTTTAAAATATGCCAGAAGGACTCCCTGGAATGGAGAGTTCCAGGGGCTCCCATTGTCATGTAATTGAATCCCCAGTCTTTGTATAAAAGGTGTGACAACTGGGACAGGGTGGGCCCAGCCCTCCTCTTCCAAGCCATCACACTCCTTCTGGTGATGTTCATGGTTCACTGCATATGGCTAGGTTCACAGTGAAAGCTGTGAACATTAGGCCTTCAAACTACATAGAGGAAAATAAAACAAAATCAAAAGAGCATACTTTGGATGCCTTAGAGCTGCATGTTTAAATATTGTTTAGAAACGGACACCTGTGTCATACAGACCTGCACGTGTGCCAGTAACACGAAAGTAAATCGAGACTGCTGTGGCTGAGCTGGGGGTGAGGACCCCACCTTAAGCCCTGTCATGCTGCTTCTGAGCCCCTCGGTGGGCTCCAAGGTCCGGGATCCCCAGGCTTTGCTTTCAAATCTCTACCATTTTTCAGTGTGCATAGCACAGAACCAAATGCAACTGACAGCAAATTCCAAGACAAAGTGGTATTTTATTAGAAAAAACTTTATTTTTTTTTCTTTTTGCTCACTTTTTATTTGAAGAAAATTTTACATTATGGTTACTTTGGAAATGAATAGATGGTGTGCTACAGTGGAAAGAGTTAGGAATGGAGACTCAGAAAAAAAACACATCACATTACCAGTTGACTTTCTCCATGAAAATTTTCCAGTAGGACTCATCACTTAAGGGTCAGGTAGCCTTATGAATTGGGGGACACACTCATGGAGATTTTCTTTTGTTCCCTGTAAGAAGAGTCTCCAGGCTCTAAGTTACCACCAACCAGTTTGAAAAAACTTCATTTAGATGTTCACATTTAGCATCTTTTTTTTTTTTTCATTTTTCTTTTATTATTCATATGTGCATACAAGGCTTGGGTCATTTCTCCCCCCTGCCCCCACCCCCTCCCTTACCACCTCCACCCCCTCCTCCCCCTCACCCTCTCAATACCCAGCAGAAACTATTTTGGCCTTATCTCTAATTTTGTTGTAGAGAGAGTATAAGCCATAATAGGAAGGAACAAGGGTTTTTGCTGGTTGAGATAAGGATAGCTATACAGGGAGTTGACTCACATTGATTTCCTGTGCATGGGTGTTACCTTCTAGGTTAATTCTTTTTGATCTAACATTTTCTCTAGTTCCTGGTCCCCTTCTCCTATTGGCCTCAGTTGCTTTAAGGTATCTGCTTTAGTTTCTCTGCGTTAAGGGCAACAAATGCTAGCTAGTTTTTTAGGTGTCTTACCTATCCTCACCCCTCCCTTGTGTGCTCTCGCTTTTATCATGTGCTCATAGTCCAATCCCCTTGTTGTGTTTGCCCTTGATCTAATGTCCACATATGAGGGA
Organism: Castor canadensis; assembly: GCF_047511655.1. Lineage (NCBI taxonomy): Eukaryota > Metazoa > Chordata > Mammalia > Rodentia > Castoridae > Castor > Castor canadensis. The sequence continues at coordinate 65,346,474 of NC_133389.1, forward strand.
GAACATACGATTTTTGGTTTTTTGAGCCAGGCTAACCTCACTCAGAATGATGTTCTCCAATTCCATCCATTTACCTGCGAATGATAACATTTCGTTCTTCTTCATGGCTGCATAAAATTCTATTGTGTATAAATACCACATTTTCTTAATCCATTCGTCAGTGGTGGGGCATCTTGGCTGTTTCTATAACTTGGCTATTGTGAATAGTGCCGCAATAAACATGGGTGTGCAGGTGCCTCTGGAGTAACCTGTGTCACAGTCTTTTGGGTATATCCCCAAGAGTGGTATTGCTGGATCAAATGGTAGATCGATGTCCAGCTTTTTAAGTAGCCTCCAAATTTTTTTCCAGAGTGGTTGTACTAGTCTACATTCCCACCAACAGTGTAAAAGCGTTCCTTTTTCCCCCGCATCCTCGCCAACACCTGTTGTTGGTGGTGTTGCTGATGATGGCTATTCTAACAGGGGTGAGGTGGAATCTTAGCGTAGTTTTAATTTGCATTTCCTTTATTGCTAGAGATGGTGAGCATTTTTTCATGTGTTTTCTGGCCATTTGAATTTCTTCTTTTGAGAAAGTTCTGTTTAGTTCACGTGCCCATTTCTTTATTGGTTCATTAGTTTTGGGAGAATTTAGTTTTTTAAGTTCCCTGTATATTCTGGTTGTCAGTCCTTTGTCTGATGTATAGTTGGCAAATCTTACCTATACTTACTAACTCCAAAGTATTTCCTACTCTTTCTTGTATCAACTTAAGAGTTTGGGGTCTGATATTAAGATCCTTGATCCATTTTGAGTTAATTTTAGTATAGGGTGATATACATGGATCTAGTTTCAGTTTTTTGCAGACTGCTAACCAGTTTTCCCAGCAGTTTTTGTTGAAGAGGCTGCTATTTCTCCATCGTATATTTTTAGCTCCTTTGTCAAAGTAAGTTGCTTATAGTTGTGTGGCTTCATATCTGGATCCTCTATTCTGTTCCACTGGTCTTCATGTCTGTTTTTGTGCCAGTACCATGCTGTTTTTATTGTTATTGCTTTGTAATATAGTTTGAAGTCAGGTATTGTGATACCTCCTGCATTGTTCTTTTGACTGAGTATTGCCTTGGCTATTCGTGGCCTCTTGTGTTTCCATATAAATTTCACAGTAGATTTTTCAATCTCTTTAATGAATGTCATTGGAATTTTGATGGGAATTGCATTAAACATGTAGATTACTTTGGGGAGTATCGACATTTTTACTATGTTGATTCTACCAATCCATGAGCATGGGAGATCTCTCCACTTTCTATAGTCTTCCTCAGTCTCTTTCTTCAGAAGTGTATAGTTTTCCTTGTAGAGGTCTTTCACATATTTTGTTAGGTTTACACCTAGGTATTTGATTTTGTTTGAGGCTATTGTAAATGGAATTGTTTTCATACATTCTTTTTCCATTTGCTCATTGTTAGTGTATAGAAATGCTAATGATTTTTCTATGTTGATTTTATATCCTGCTACCTTGCTATAGCTATTGATGATGTCTAGAAGCTTCTGAGTAGAGTTTTTTGGGTCTTTAAGGTATAGGATCATGTCGTCTGCAAATAGGGATATTTTGACAGTTTCTTTACCTATTTGTATTCCTTTTATTCCTTCTTCTTGCCTAATTGCTCTGGCTAGGAATTCCAGTACTATGTTGAATAGGAGTGGAGATAGTGGGCATCCTTGTCTGGTTCCTGATTTTAGAGGGAATGGTTTTAATTTTTCTCTGTTAAGTATAATGCTGGCTGTAGGTTCGTCATATATAGCTTTTATAAGGTTGAGGAACTTTCCTTCTATTCCTAGTTTTCTTAGAGCTTTTATCATGAAATGATGTTGGATCTTATCAAAGGCTTTTTCTGCATCTATTGAGATGATCAAGTGGTTTTTGTCTTTGCTTCTGTTAATGTGGTTTATTACGTTTATTGATTTTCGTATGTTGAACCACCCCTGCATCCCTGGGATGAAGCCTACTTGGTCGTGGTGAATAATCTTTTTGATGTGTTGCTGAATTCAATTTGCCATTATTTTGTTGAGGATTTTTGCATCAATGTTCATTAAGGAGATTGGCCTATAGTTCTCCTTTTTGGAGGTGTCTTTGCCTGGTTTTGGGATAAGTGTAATACTGGCTTCATAAAATGTGTTTGGCAGTTTTCCTTCCCTTTCTATTTCGTGGAACAATTTAAGGAGGGTTGGTATCAGTTCTTCTTTAAAGGTCTGATAGAATTCAGCAGAGAATCCATCAGGTCCTGGACTTTTCTTTTTGGGGAGACTCTTGATTGCTGCTTCAATTTCATTTTGTGTTATAGATCTATTCAGGTGATTAATTTCCTCTTGGTTCAGTTTTGGATGATCATATGTATCTAGAAGTCTGTCCATTTCTTTAAGATTTTCAAATTTATTTGAATATAGGTTCTCAAAGTAGTCTCTGATGATTTCCTGGACTTCCATGGTGTTTGTTGTTATCTCCCCTTTTGCATTCCTAATTCTACTAATTTGGGTTTTTTCTCTCCTCATTTTAGTCAGGTTTGCCAGGGGTCTATCGATCTTGTTTATTTTTTCAAAGAACCAACTTTTTGTTTCATTAATTCTTTGTATGGTTTTTTTGGTTTCTATTTCGTTGATTTCAGCTCTTATTTTTATTATTTCTCTCCTTCTATTTGTTTTGGGATTTGCTTGTTCTTGTTTTTCTAGGAGTTTGAGATGTATCATTAGGTCATTGATTTGGGATCTTTCAATCTTTTTAATGTATGCACTCATGGCTATAAACTTTCCTCTCAAGACTGCCTTAGCTGTGTCCCATAGGTTCCGGTAGGTTGTGTTTTCATTTTCATTGACTTCCAGGAACTTTTTAATTTCCTCTTTTATTGCATCGATGATCCATTCTTCATTAAGTAATGAGTTATTTAGTTTCCAGCTGTTTGCATGTTTTTTGTCTTTACTTTTGTTGTTGAGTTCTACTTTTACTGCATTGTGGTCAGATAGTATGCATGGTATTATTTCTATTTTCTTATATTTGCTGAGGCTTGCTTTGTGCCCTAGGATATGATCTATTTTGGAGAAGGTTCCATGGGCTGCTGAGAAGAATGTATATTGTGTAGAGGTTGGATGAAATGTTCTGTAGACATCTACTAGGTCCACTTGATCTATTGCATATTTTAGATCTTGGATTTCTTTATTGAGTTTTTGTTTGGATGACCTATCTATTGATGATAATGGAGTGTTAAAGTCTCCCACAACCACTGTGTTGGCGTTTATATATGCTTTTAGGTCTTTCATGGTCACATTTAGCATCTTTAACTAGCCAGAAAACCTGTATGACCATTTTGATAGAAACAAGATGGAGGCCGGGGATGGTGGTTCATTCCTGTAAATCCCAGCTACTCGGGAGGTGGAGATCAGGAAGATCACGGTTCCAGATCAGCCCAGGCAAAAGACACAATACCCTACCTGAAAAATAACTAAAGCAAAAAAGAGCTGGAGGCATAGCTCAAGTAGTAGAGCACCTGCCAAGCAAGCATGAGGCCCTGAGTTCAAACCCAAGAATTGCCAAACCAGACAAACAAAATTGAGATTCAGAGATGAGTCTTTCACTGGGCTCAACACCCTGTTTGTTTCTGCCAGAGAAGGGACCATATGGAAGTATTCTGACATACTTGTATATGAGGAGTTACAAATGGTAGGAAATTTTTTTAACTTTTCCTTGTAATCACCAGAAATATTTTTTAATTAAATTATGCAGAAATGTGAAAAGGAAAATAATGAGAAATTTTCTCCAGGTTGAATTCCTAACAGTGTCATCATAGTTCTTAACATAAATGTGAATTGAAGTCTGATAAATAGAATATTTTCTCCTGCTGAGGACATGCTGGTTGCTCTGCAGGAGAGCTTGGGCCCTGAGAAGAGCACACTGCACATGCTCTGTGCCTCACAGGAATTTGCTCAGGTGACTGTAATCCTGCTGTCCTCCATGGGTGTGCATGTCTAAAGAGAAATGAGCAGGGCTGGGGTGCTGCTCCATGTAAAGCAGGTGCTCAGCATACTTGAGCCCTGACTTCATCCCAACACACTCAGAGTATATCTTCCTTCTGGACGATGGTTAGAAATAGTTTGAAGGAAGATAAAACGTGTGTGATGTATTGATAGGAGTCTGGGTGGCACAAGTATATGCATTTGTCAAAATTCAGTCTTGAGTACACAATTAAGATTTGTGTTTCAGCCAGGGGCGTGGCTCAGCAATAGGGTACTTGCCTAGTATTCGTGAGAACCTGAGGCTGATACCCAGCACCTCAAAAATAAATAAATAAATAAATAAAAGGTTTGTGTTTCATTGTATGTAAAGTTTACATCAAAATAAAAGCCTGTAAACAAATTGATTTCTAGATAATGGTCTTCTGTGCTGAGTAGTTAGGAAGAGGTGTACTTCTGTCTTCACTTTCTTTAGAATGCATCAAGAATAGCATGGACTTGAGGAATGGGTACATAGGGTGATAGGATTTTGGGCGGGGGACTGAGGTTTGAACTCAGGGCTTTGTGCTTATAGAGCAGATGCTCTATTACTTGAGCCACACCTCCAGTCCATTTTGCTCTGCTTATTTTGGAGATGGGGTTTCAAGAACTATTTGCTGGAGCTGGCCTTGAACTGTGATCCTTCTCATCTCAGCCTCCCAAGTAGCTAGGATTACAAGCATGAACCACCAGTGCCCAGCTGTGATTTTTTTTTAAATACAGCAAAAGTAAGCCAGATGGGCCTGGGAGTGTCTGTGGTCCTAGCTGCTCAAGAGACTGAGGCAGGAGAATCCTTTGAGCCCAAGAGTTCAAGACCAGCATAAACAATGTAACAAGATCCAGTCTCAGAATAATAAACATATAAACAAAAAGTATAGTGAGATAGTAATGGTAGGAGATAGATAGTGGATATTCAGGTATTCACTATAAAATTATTTCACGTTTGTTTAATGTTTGAAATTTTTCATAATAAAATGTAGGAGAAAGAAAGAAAAATACACATAGGTATATGTGATCAGAAATCCACAGAAAAACAAGTTACATAGTAGCACAGGCTAATAAATTAGTGGTGCCCTTCAAGTTACAATAGAGCAGGGCCTGGGTGTAGTTCAGGGGTAGAACACTTGCTCTACTTTGGGTTTGGTCCCCAGTGCTGGGGGGAAAAAAAAATCACCAATATGCCACATAAGACATTTGAGTATGTGAGGTTTTTTACAGTTACTTTTAAGTGTTTACTGAATTCTTTGAAGGAATCCAGATAAACACTTTACACTTAACAAAGTGTAAAGTTTCAGAGTAATTTCAGAGGCATGGTCCTGTGTACCGACCAGCTAGCTCAAGTTTATTGAAACCCATCAGGTGAGGATGCTATTCTACACACAGCCTATGACTTAACATCAATCCTCACACTTGCCCAGTCGACATATTATTTCTGTTTTGCAGAGGAGAAAAGATTACATGATACCAGACTATTACCTGATGTACCCAAGATTTCATATTTTCAACCTAAAGACTGTGAAAAATTAGTTCAATTAGTGTTCTGTGAGCATCAGAGCAGCCAGGCACTGCCAGATGATAAGCTACAAAGATGAATGAGGCCTGGCCCCCAGATCTAGGCAGCGTCCTGTTGAGGGATGCCCTCTTCCTCTCACTCTTGCCAGCTTCACATTTCCATACAATTCATATCTTGGTCTCAGCGTTCAAAAGAAAGCCAGGAAAGCTGGTTTTAAAACAAGAGTCTTCATGGTTCAAGTAGCATAAAGACAGCTCACAGAATGTGAACCGTATTTGTTAATAACTCATCTGATAAAGGTCTCTTGCCCGGAATATATAAAGAATTCTTACAACTCAACAAAAGATACAATAATTCAGTTTTTAAATTAGCAAAGGATCTATATAGACATTATTCCCCCACATGACATATAAATAGCCAATAAGTTTATGAAAACATGGTCATCACTAGTCATTAGGGAGTGCAAATTAAAAGCCCAGTAAAATACCACTTAACACCCATCAGGATGACACCCACCAGATAAAAGCTGATGAGGACAGGGAGCAACAGGTACCCTGTACACTGCAGCAGGAAAGTAAGATGGTGCAGCTGCTTTGCAAAGCAGTGTGGCAACCCCACAAAAAGTGCAGCATACTACCATAAGACCCAGCAACCCTACTTCTGGTGTGTACCCAAGAGAACTGAAAACATACATCCATATAAACTTCTAGACATATGTCCATAGCAATAGCCAAAAAATAAAAGCAAGCCAAATGCCCATCAGCTGATGAATGGGTAAACAAAATGATTCATCCACACAGTGGAATACTGTTCGTCTATAGGGAAGAATGAAGTACTGTCACATGCGCCAATTGGATGAACCCTGAAAACATTATGCCAAGCCAAGAAAGGCTCATACTGTGTGACTCCATTTACACCACGTGTCTGGAGTTCCTGTGTCTATAGGGACAGACAGCAGATTAGATTTGCATAGGGCTGGGGGATAAGGGCTTGAGTAACGTCAGATGGTTGAGGGCTTCTTTTTGAAGTGGTTAAAGTGTTGTAAAAGCAACCGTGGTGATAGCTGTGCAATTCCAGATATACAAAAAAGCCACAGAATTGTGCACTTACTTGCGCTTTAAATCCCAGCCAGGCGTAGTGGCACATATGCCATCCTAGGCAACACAGCTGGAACCATCTCAAAAACAGAGACCGCATGATGGTGCATAGCTGTAATCCCAGATACTTGGTGGGGCTGAGATCAGGAGGATCAAAGTTCGAGGCCAACCCAGGCAAAAAGTTAATGAGACCCCCCTCCCACCTCAACAAATAAGCCAGGAGTGGTGGCTCACATAGAAGGCATTGGTAGGAGGATTGTGATCTGAAGCCAGACCAGGGCAAAAACATGAGACCTGAAAAATAACTAAAGCAAAACAAGGCTGGAGGCGTGACTCAAGTGGTAGAGCCTACCTAGCAAGCACAATGTCCTGAGTTCCAGCCTCAGCACCACAAAAAGTTTGAGACTCAGTGTTGGAGCTGGCATGTTAAGATTTTAGCTTGGATGTGTTGATAGAATTAGGCTTACGATTATTTGAGTCAGCCCAGTTTTGGATCCTTTTTATTTAATATCAATGGTAAAAACGTGGGACTGCATTCAAAAGTAGTGAACAGGTTGCTTGTAGAAGTCACAGCACTCCTTGCCCTGTTCTGTGAACTCTGTCATCTGTGTTCTGAACCAGGCAGCCACATGGACGTGCTGCTGAGGTGGTCATGCCACAGCCATAAAATAGGCTGTGCTTACGCTGACTGGTAAGCACATTTTACCCATTTAGAGAGGAAAAGAAAGGAAAAAAGTAGGAACGCAAAGTGCAGATTCATACTGTAATTCCCATACTGGAAATATGTCTTAAAGCTTCCAAAACAAAAATCACCTTTGTGGAAATTGGCATGTAACTTACAATAATAAGTTATTCCCATAGGATTCACAGTAATTGTTTTTTGCAGTACAAGGCCTTCACCTTGAGCCACTCCATCAGCTCTTTTTCTTTTTCTTTTTCTTTTTTTTTTTTTTTTTGTGATAGGTTTTGCCTGGCTGGCTTTGAACTGTGATCTTCCTGATCTCTGCCTCCTGTGTAGCTAGGATTATAGGCATGAGCCACAGGCTCAGATAGTGTCCAGCATGGTAATACCTCGTTAATATGAGACACCGCTGCATATATCTGTACTTCAGAACTTTTTATATCTAAATAACAAGAATGAACAGATCTAAGAGTTCTATAAACTCTTCTTTATGGATGATGGGTTAGTGTGCCATTGTTAACTGCTCATGTGGAATTACTGTTTTACTACTGTGAACAATAGTGGATATTCCATACATCTGTAAATGAATGGATATTTGCATTTTAATTGTGCTTTTTCCGACACTCAAACCTGTAATCCTAGCTACTCAGGAGGCAGAGGTCGGATTGTGGTTCTTGGTTCAAAGCCAGCCCAGGCAAATAGTTCACAAGACCCTGCATCCAAAATATCCAACACAAAAATAAGGCTGGTGGAGTGGCTCACGTGGTAGAGTGCCTGCCTAGCAAGCATGAAGCACTGAGTTCAAACCCCAGTTCCGCCAAAAACAATAATAATAATTGTGCTTTTTCTGTTTTTTTCCGTACTGTCATACTCATGTATACAAAATTAATGTTTCTATGAAGCTCGGCTTTTCACTATCTGACACAGTGTCTGTTCACAGCATTATTCATAGTAGAAACAACCTCACTGATGCATGGATGACACGCACAGGAATTTCAGATGCTCAGGGTTCTTGAGCCGGCTCTGAGAATGAAAGCACAGACAGACTCTAACAGCAGAGGTCGGAAAGATTTTATTTATAGAGAATTTAGTTGGAGAAAAGAGAAGCGAAAAACTGCATATTGGAGAATGCAGGGGGACCCGGAAACCAGTGATCCCCTGGGTCAGGTTGGGGTGTGGGGTTTTATAGCCTATTTGCATTGCCTGATGGCAGAGATGCCTTTCAGATGCAAACTTCTTCCTAGGGAGAAGTGTCTCCTTGACCACTTATCGCCTTTTGGGACCTCCCGCAGTCCGTCCTTCAGTCCTTCATCACAAATATACAGTGTGGTGTATCCATGCAATATTATCCAGGCATAAAAAGAATAGAGTTCTCTGTGTTATGTGCCGGTGTGAAGTGTTGTGGGGGTCCTGGCCTTCACAGGCCAGGGAACTGGCTCGTGGGGCAGCTGATTGATTTGTAAGCCAAAGCTGGTATAGGAAGTGGGATTTATTAGAGAGAAAGGAAAGGCTACAGCTAGATCAGTGCAGCGGAACCCGGAAGCCGGTAGCTTGCTGCACAGGTGGAGGCTGGGGTTTTTATGGACATTCTAACTCTGGCTTAGATGGGTTTTTCTCATTGGCCATGGATTCGTGGGCGTTCTCAGGTGAACTGGTTTGGTTTGCACCTTTATTGGGGGAGGGGAAACAATCTTGAGAGCATTTTGCTCATCAGCCCTGTGGCAGATCTATCAGACCCTGTATCTCCTCTTCAGGGTACAGGAATGCATGTTTACACCTCCTTCTTGGGATGCAGGAATCAGAGTGCTCTCCATGGGGGATGGGATACTCATCCGCCTTAGGTCTCCAGACCCAACATCTGGACTGGGGTTTCAGCTCAGTGACAGAGGGTGAGTTTAGCATGGGCGAGGCCCTGGGTTTAATCCCTAACACCAAAAAAACAAAATAAAAAAAAGAGAGTTCTGCTGCATAGCTGCCTTTACAACAGAAGTGTTAACTGCATCAGAGAACATGGGAAGCTGTATTGATAGATTATGTAAGGACTTCCCTCCAGCCAGTAAATAATGAGAATGTGCTCACAGCAACGTAATTAAAGCTTTTAAAATAGAGTTTAGAGTGTAAGAAAGCTGCTCTTTGATCATTTCCTATCAAAGCAAGCATTCAAAAAACGTGAAAGAGAAGCCTCGCCTGGGCTTGTTCACACATCACCGCTTAGAATTCCGGTTCCATTCATGGCACAATAATTAGGATCCCACATTGTCAGAAGATGACATTCAGACCGTAAGCGATAGCCTGTTACAACTTTCGCTTATTTAAGAAAATCAAAACACGAATAGAATTCCCATTTGCTCACTAACCGTGTTATTCGCACAGAGACAATGAAGTGCACAGGATGGCCTTGCTTTATGAACTCGATATTCATAAAAACGTAGTGTTGGGTGCTGTTTCCATGAAGGAGGAAGGACAGACGGCTTTCTAGGCTGCCTACTGAGGTAGCAATAAGAAAGTTGCCACCTGGGTGTGAGTTTTGCTAAATGTGTGTGGTGACTAAATATATCTTCTGAGACAGATAAGACTTAACACATTGCTTTGCCAAAAAAGGAAATTCTGTATCATCCTCAGTTGAACATGTGTAATGACAGTTCAGCTCTCTTGAGAAACTCAGCGTGAATTGAGCACTGATGGAAGGTCAGGTTCCCATCCGTTCTTCTCTGAAGGATGGTGTGATCTCGACAGAAGAAAGCACCATTGTCCTGCAGTGTCGTGGGCCCCCCACAGATGCTCAAGGTCGTTTATATAAAATGTCATGGCACACCCGGCCTCATCCTCCTGTCAACTTGACATCATCTCCAGATGACTTATCATTCTTCATGCAACATAAGTGCTATGTACATCGGGTTTACACTGTATTGTTTAGGGAAAGACAACCAGGGGACGGTCTGCATGTGTTCAGAATAGACTTGATTTCTTTTTCAGTCAAATATCTTCTCTCGATTGTTGGATGAATCCTAAGATGCAGGTCTCACAGATACAGAAGGCAACCGTGCCTGGTGTCTGGGCCGCCCTCTCAGAAAGCCGTCTTCATGTGACGTCCTCTCTACTCACTCCACAGTTAGCATTTGTCCTGTGGGGATCAAGGTGCATGGGGAGCTGTTGGGAAGTGAAGCAGTGACCAGTGCACAGTCGTGGGCAGCTGCAGGAGAGGAGGCCCTGGAAATTTCCAGTGAGCGAAAGCCACCCCGATGCACTCTGGTCCTTGGTTCCCTAGTTTGGTTCACATAAATGACACTGAGGAATTGACAAAGATTTGTGTTCGTATAGTAGAGATTCAGTTAGCTTTCCACTGTTCCACTGAAAACACTGTATGACTCACTATTTAGTGTTGTTCTCCACGTGTTAATCTTGGCTAGAATTTTCCTTCAGGCCTTGTACCTTCGAGGCAAGCACAGAGTTGTACCCCCATCCTTGGCTAGGATTTATTCCATTAGAACACAGTTAATCATAGTTATTTAAACACTGCCTAGTGGTTCTGGGAAGAGAAATACACCTTGCCTGTCAGCTCATGGAGCATTCCATGCAGCACCTTTGCTTTGACTAAGGAGACCCTCCTGGGAGAGGACACGCTGGGAAAACAGACACCTCAAGTACATCGGCTTTGCTGGTGACTTGTCTGTCTCCTGTACCGTTATGGGATACAGTCATGACCTGTAAGCTTCTACCAAACTACAGAAGAAAGCACATCCATACCTCAGTTCATAAACCTCCTGCTGAATGACTTCATTCAAAGTCATTTTAGTCAACACTTCTTTTCAAGTCTCTTCCTGTGGCCGCCCTTAGGCCACAGTGTTAATGACTTCCGAGGAAAAGGAATGTGCTGGTGCATGACAAAAGTTTAGAAGTGATAAGAAATAGTCTGCTCTGTTATGGGGTGTTTTACATTCTAATTGGAGGTGTAAAGTAATTACTTCTAGTAAGACTCAAGTTTTAAAAATTGCCTGAGAACAAGCAGCTCCACACTCCCGTAGAGCAGCAGCATTCAGTCCTGTCCTTTTGCATCTCTTCCCATCAGAACCACATACATGGGATGAACTTGGACTTCCATCAGACAGCCAGGCAACTGTTAGATGCTGCAACAAACACCCATGCAGGGAAAGAAGTTTTTCTTTAAAAGAAAAAGAAAAAGCATAGTAAACATGGAAATGTTACGGAAATATTGTCCAGCAAGAAACCAAGCGACACTCAGAGAAGTAAGAGATCTTGGAATTTATTTGACGCCGGCAGTCCCAGATGAGCTCACACTCAAAATTCTGGCTCCCGGAGCAGTGAAATTGTAGGATTCTTATAGGGCAGTGCAGGGAATTGGGTTAGGATGAATGTACTGGTTGCTAATAGGTGGGCTTACATTGGGGGATAGGGATCGGGCTATTTAGGCGGGAGCAGCAGGGGACCTGTGTCAGGAAGTCTGTTTACAGAAGGAGACAAAGAAAGGCAGGAATGAGCAGTTATCTCTGTGTGGGGCCTTTTATCTTGGCCCTGGACCCATTTTATCGCTTAACTAGCAACTTCTCGCGTCCTTATAACCTGCCTTTGGGGTGATCTTCCTGTTCAGAAATACATGGCATGTTTCACAGATAATACAACCAGGTTATATTATCAGGTTTTTGATTTGCTGCCATGTTTCTTTAGTTTCTGCCTCTGTTTTTCATTTTCTTAGGGGTAGGAACCTACCATGGAATAGATTTTCTGTCTATGACAGGTTTCTTTGAGTGAAGTCGTTGTATAGAAGTAGACACAGTCTGCCTTATCTGGTTGCCAAGCATGCTGTGCACATGCTCCATGAGAGATTTTTGAAATTACCAGGAAAGAAAAAGGTAATTTTTCTTGATAAATTTCACAGTGTTACAGATGGCCTCAGGTTTTTTTTTTTTAAGTGAGTAGTTTGAGGGAAACTTCTTTGGCAGTCAGACCTGATGAAAGCTTACCACCAACTGCAAGATCAAATATTTTGTTTTTCCAATTTTATAAATGAGGAACTGAAGCCCAGAGAAGAAATCTGATCTCATCTAGTCACACATATAATCACACTGCTTTACCAAGAAGGACCTGAGCCCAGTGCCCTCACAGTAGGCAGAACCTCACTGATTCCTGGGCAGAGGAAGCCCAGGTCATCTGAAAACAAGACTGGACTGAGAGAATCTGAAGTTATTCTTTAGCAAACCCAGGCAGAGAGAGAAGAGACTGCTTTTTTTCTTTTTTTTTTTTTTGGTGGGACTGTGTTTGTTTGTTTGTTTGTTTTTAAAAGAATTCTGTTGACTTTTCTCTAAATCCAGATCATTCTTTATTCCAAGGAAGACTTGGATCAAATCTGAAACTCACTATCGTGATACCTCAGGGCAAGGCAGTCATTGCTTTACCAGTGCCAAAAGAACTCCCAAAGTGCCTTTGGAGGGGCGGGAGTACTTAGATTTCATTCTCTACATCCCACAAATTGGCAAATTGTCCCACGCAGACAAGGGACACATGTTAGCACATGTAGGCTTCTCCACACATGGGGAATGCACTGCGCAGTGCAGAATTCTGTCTGTGTGCTCCTCATCCATTTACTGCTAACTCCTTCCTGTTTTCATTTTTAAAACTTGACGTTAATGTATTTTGAGGGACAGCAAGTTTACTGTTTCCCAAGGCTTAAGCAGTCTGAGTTTTGAATTACAGCTGTGTCTGTGAGTGAGAAGGCGATTCAGGAAAGAATTACATACAAACATATGTGTACCCCAGTTAATCTATGTAATACCTATGGTATACATATAGTGCATATGCATAATGTATTCCAAGAGAGGAGGCCTTCATTCAGACCTTCATACAGTCAACAGAAAAACACGGAGCATCTGCTGAGATGCAGAGGTTGACTAGTAGCAGGCACAGGTACCAGTAGGTCCCCACGCTAGAGCTAAAAAAAAGTGGGGGGGGGACTGCTGCTGAGCAAATAAACACAACTATGTGCATACGTACAAGTCATGACAAGTGATTGATGAGGATCTCAGAATTTGAGGTACAACCTCCCCATATCACTAAAAACGTACCAGTGAGAATCCATGGGGAGTGGGGCCATGTTTGCTTTGAAGATTCTGGGGCTCTGACTCAGCTTCATGCATGCTACACCTGCAGCCCAAATTCCAGTAGGATTTAAACACAGTGAAATAATTTTTTTGTATCTTTTCCTTCCTTTTTTTTAGTGGTTTAGATTTAGCAAATGATTCTTTCCTAATTAAATCAAACCACAAGCCCTGATTCAGTATCTCAAGCCAGTTGCACTGGTTCAAGGAAGGAAAATAGGCTACATGTGCCAATGATACATATTTTTCTTCCCCTTTTTTGTGTTTGTTTGTTTGCTGCTGTGGTGCTGGTGATGAGCCCAGCAGGGACCTTGCACATGCTAGCAAACACTCTTTCACTCAGCTACCTCCCCAGCATTTTATAGAGATAATTAATTGATTTGACTCACAGCTTTCTAGAAATGTTTAAAGTCTAATCAAAAATTTCTTTTTCTTTTTTTTTACAAAAAGGAGATTTTCTGCCTGGCTATTTGCCTTGTAAGGTAGCAGTGTTGTTGCAGAAGTCGCAACTATTCCAGTAATTATAAACTATATTCTTTTCTCACATCAATATTGGGTACAGAAGGTTCTCAGATGCCATTGGCATTGTCATAGGACTAAAGTCTCCTTTGATAATAATCCCCAAATAATCTCCCTCTGCTACATACAACCAGCTCTGCAGGCTGCAAGCCCCAATGGAGTATGAAGAATGGAAAACACCTGGAGAAGGGTTTTGTGCAGATGTAGACAAGGGCACAGGCTGGGAGAGCTCCTGAGACTCTGACTTGAACAACTAGTGTAAGTGGGAATGAGTAGATCTGGAGGAAAGAACTGAGTTCAGTCACTTTGAGAAGCTGCCAGATGGTCTTGCACCACAAATTATCCAGGGCCAAGGAGCTCCAAATAAAAATGTCCTAGTGTGAACCTGAGAGTTGTTAGCAACACATCCTGTTGCACACCGTGAGAATGGCTGGGGGTCTATGGAAGAGAGAAGAGGCCTGGGGGGTGCTTCGTCGTCAGCTCAGGGAGAGGAGAGAAGCTGCCCAGAGCAAGCTCAGCCTTCTCTTCTGCATTCCAGCCTGCTCTGTCTCTGAAAATAGGGCTCTGGGGTCCATCCCACAGACATTGTCCAGCCCAGGGAGGAGCCTAACTGTGATCACCGAGTGCAGCTGCTTTTAGCAAGTCCACAGCAGCTCACCTTAGTCTTGCAGTCATTGCAGCCATCCCCTCAGCCTCCTCAAAATGATGGCTGCCAAGTCACCTTCTTCTCCTAAGCTACATGATAGTCCTCCTTTTTTTCTTATTCATTTGTTTTAAGATTGTCTCTCCCTGTATAATCCAGGTTGGCCTCAAACTTGCAATCCTCCTGCCTCACCCTCCCTAGGCTGGCGCAACTAGGCCTGCCTAGGCTTTCTTTTATTACTGAGTTATCCGTTGTAGTCCCCGATGTATCCATGGAATCTGATGTTTGACATGTGCCAGATTTATGGTCTGGGGCAAGTTACTTAGCTCTCTGTGCTCAGGTTTCCTTGCCTGCATACTGGAGCTATTAACACAATGTCTGCCTCAAGGTTTGTGAGGATGGAATGAGTTTATTCATGGACAGTGCCCAGAACAGTGCCTGGCAAGTAAGTGTTTAAGAAATAAGGGAAGTCATCATTGTCATCATCCGTCGCTTTTTCATGATAATATTCCAAATCATCCCACCTAATTAGAATTTGTTATGAGGAATCTGTAGAGCTGGGGTGTCATTCAGACAGAGTGCTGTATCTAGGTAGCATGCATGAGGCCATGGTTCAAACACCAATACTGCAGAAGGAAAAGAGAAAGGAAAAGAGGGAGGGAAGAAACTACAGAGAATAGACAGGAGCTAGTTTGCAAACTGTGAGAAAACCATGAACCCAAAAGAAGAAGAGCCAGGACTAGGTGAACAGAGGAGGAGCTTATGCCTTTAGCCCAGTTCAAACAGATTTCTTCCTTTATTGTTTATATAGCACACTCCTAGAAAAGTCTCACTGGAGGGAGAGTGCTGCTGTAGGGGGAAAAGGAACCTTGGCTAAGCTCCCGATCAGGGTGGTGTGCTTGCCCCTCTCCACCACAGGCAAAGCCAGCAATAACTTGGATTCTGTGCCTGCTGGGAACCAGGTACCTGCTGCACTCCACAGGGAAACAGAGTAAGAGAGCTCTCTGCCTCCAAGTAGTTAATACCAAATAGGCATGAGCCAAGCCTGTGCCCTGTGCTGTGGCAGCGGAACAGAACACACGCAGCACCCCAGGGCTCCTGGGAAGTCCTCCCAGAGGTGACAGGATCTCAACGGGCAGCAGTAACAATGTCCACAGAGAGAAGCATCCTTTCTCGTCCTCTGCCTCGGTCAGTTAACACAAATAATGAGCAGCTTCCATGCCACACAGAGGAGTTAGCGTGTGGCCCCACGTGCCTGTGGCAGAGGCGCTCCTTTAACTGATTGGCAAGCCATCACTGGAAGCCCGGAGAGACGTGAGCTTCCCATATCTGGATTAACGTGATCTCTAAGCAGAATTCGCTCTCGGTTTCCCGTATTTTCAATAGCTCATTAGGGCAGATTGGCCTGCTTACATTTTGTTACTGCTGTTTATCAGAGGAATCCTTCCAAAGAAGACGTTACAGCACACGTTGCTGCACTGTCGTTGGAAAGCCTGAATTTATTTTTCAAGGGTTTAATACACAGCGACTGATTTGATGTATGCCAATGTGTGGGTCCCAGCACCTCGCCATTCTCTGCCTGCATAATTTAAGGTGACAGTTCAGCCCTGTCAAACTAAAATGTAAGTGAAATTCCTCAGCTATTTATAAAACATCAAGAAAATAGAATTGTATCAGCAAAAGATGGGTCTTTTGTATTACTAAGCCACAGGACGATTTTCCGATGATAACTAACAGCCACGGGAGGCACTTGGTGTCTGGAAAACATAGTCACCTATTGCCATAAACAGGGTATCCCACAACTCAAGCATAAACTGTAGGCAAAGCCTGAAACACAGGTTATTGACAACTTTTGCATTTTTTTTTTAATCCCCTGAGATTAGGTTCCCCTGAGAAAGTGGAAGTTACCCTTGTAAACAGAGCAAGCTTTAGCCCGATGGATGACCTAGTTGCTATTTTGCAGGGTTTTAGCACTCTGGCCAAACATTACGTGCAGGTCTGGACATATCCGTCTGCGTCAGCAGACACATTCCTAGGGAAGCGCCGGTCAACGCTAGTTTTTTTCTAATTTGCTAATGACTTGATGGTTTTAAAAACCGGGTGAAACGCAGCACAGAAAGCGAACGCACGCTCAGCCTGGGCAGCGTAGCGCGCAGCCGCGTCGCGGTTCCGGGAGGAATCTGGTCGGAGCCCCGCCTTTGTGGGCGGTCCCGGCGCTGTCTATCATGCAGGCCCCACCCCCGACGCATCCGACCCTTGGGCCGCGGGCCCCGCCCCGGCGCCGGGTTCTTACGTCACCGTCTGCGCTGCGCCCAGTAGAAACAGGAAGTGGGACCAAAACAAAGGAGCGGCGGCCGGGAGTGGACGTTCCTGATCTGGTGTCCCTTCCGCGTACGCTCCGGCCCTGGCCGCTGACCCCAAGGAGCCGTCCGACCATGTCCAACATGGAGAAACACCTGTTCAACCTGAAGTTCGCCGCCAAGGAACTGAGCAGGAGTGCCAAGAAATGCGATAAGGAGGAGAAGGCCGAAAAGGCCAAAATCAAAAAGGCCATTCAGAAGGGCAACATGGAAGTTGCGAGGATACATGCCGAAAATGCCATCCGCCAGAAGAACCAGGCGGTGAATTTCTTGAGAATGAGTGCGCGGGTCGATGCGGTGGCTGCCAGAGTCCAGACGGCGGTGACGATGGGCAAAGTGACTAAGTCAATGGCCGGTGTGGTGAAGTCGATGGACGCGACGTTGAAGACCATGAATCTGGAGAAGATCTCTGCTTTGATGGACAAGTTCGAGCATCAGTTTGAGACGCTGGACGTCCAGACGCAGCAAATGGAAGACACGATGAGCAGCACGACGACGCTGACCACTCCCCAGAACCAAGTAGATATGCTGCTCCAGGAAATGGCAGACGAGGCGGGCCTCGACCTGAACATGGAGCTGCCGCAAGGCCAGACCGGTTCGGTGGGCACGAGCGTGGCCTCGGCCGAGCAGGATGAACTGTCCCAGAGGCTGGCCCGCCTCCGGGACCAAGTGTGATGGCAGAGCCCGCCGGGGTCCCCTCTTGCACGTCGGAGAGAGAGACCTAGAAACATGTCAGAATGCAGTGACGCCCTTCCTTCTATCTTTGGGATTTCAGCCCTCTCCAGACACGTGAAGAACGTCCAGTCTTCTCCACCCTTACCTGGACTTTTTAAGTTCTGTGTAGCTTGTGACGATGTGTATTTTTATAGCTGCCTTTAACAAAACTGGTTAATTTGCTTTCTATGAATCTCAAAAATTCGCTCAGAACTCTAGTCCTCATGTATTCATTTTTCCACTTAGAATTATCATATTGAAGTTTTATTTTAGTGTGGTTGGTGATACATAGAATGATAAGTGGTGAATAAAAATTAAAGAAGGGGGAATGATTGGTTACAAGACTATAAACACTTTGTTCAACTTATTCAATGAAGAGTGCTATTATATAGATATATTCTTTGGGTTTTTTTTTTTTTTTTCCTGGTCTTGCCATCCAAGCAAGACTTAATTGACTATTAATTTATTCTCATAATTTACACTAAAATTACCTTAGAAAATTTTTGCATAATACTGTTTACATTCTGTAAGCTCATGTGATAATGGAGTTTGTGTAAGTGGGAAAATGCCACATAACTTCATTTGTTATCAGGAAAAATTAAATTTGTTCACTTATATTTTCTATTTAAGTAGTTTTTACAAGACTTAGAAGGTTAACATTTGACAATTTCTAGTGATTTTCCTATGTCAACACTTTAATTACACATCTGATAAAGTATGTTAATTAGCATGACAGTCATATTACACATTTAACATTGCCAAAGAACTGTTGATTCATTTGGATAAACCCTGGGACATGTGTTTCTAGGTTTTGTTTTGCTTTAACAACCAAAACTAGAAATAAAATTAGAACTGCATTTTAAGTTCTAATTATTTGCCTTTATTATTTTGTCTTAAAGCAGCAACTTTTTATTTCAAACCTCAAAAAAATTAGGTTGGAATGTGTTAGCCATGCAAAGCTTTCATTGACAGCCAGCTAGAAGTCTGGGAAGAAGGCGGCAGGATTAGAAGGAGAGAGGCTACAGGCCAGCTGTGACCTCCACCTTCCCGGGAATGGGTGCATATAATTCCCTGGCTGAAAAGCAAAGCATGTTGCTACCACTTTCTCACAGCCTCAAACATGGAGAACAGCGACTTGCTTTTCCTTGGCAAGTATATTAACCTAAGTTAAATACTTACAAGGTTGTTTCTGTTTATTTTTAATCCCCTCTTTTCTTAACTGGAAGTTTTCTCCAGAAGAGAAACTAATTACAGGAACTCTTCTAAGCCCCCTGAGAGCTTCATTTTTAAAACGTGCTTTCCAGTGTGAGTGAATATTGAAGGGAAATCCAGGTGTGTGAGATGAATACTGGTCCTCATAGTTAAGTTGTGATTTGTTTTGCTTTGGTTGTGCTATGGACTGGACATTACTCAGAAGTCTCCTATAAGAGCACCTGTTGTTGCCCAGCATCTTCCCCAAAGGCCCTTTAGCAGGCCTTGTGTCCTCTTGTCTGCACAGTTGTGCAGAGGCAGCTGTGTGAGTACAGCATATGTCTTACCCCTCTTTAGACTGGAAAAACATGACTAATTACAATTTTAAAAATAGCTCAGTGTTGAACCCTTTGGTAAACTGAAGACCCTTTTATACTGCAAAGATTCCCATCAAAATATATTTTGTGAGATTAAACAATGCTGTATATGGTTGAACTTTCTTAAAATATGTTCATTATTTCATACTATACGAATGTACATTTTTGTGAACCATAAATATTATTTTCAAAAGCACTACGGGCCTATGAATTATTTCCTCACTTTTGAAATTGATGCAGTTTCGAAATGTAAACCACAGAAATGTGTTAAATAATTTTTAAACTGCATGTTATTGCATGTGAGAATGGATTCTATTTAAAAAGCTATTTAAAGGCTGGGAGTATAGCCCAGTGGTAGAACACGTGCTTACATTGTGTGAGGTCCTGGGTTGGATCCCCAGTACTACAAAAAGGAAAAAAACAATTAAAAATCTACTTAAAGAATTCGGGCTGACAGAGTGGCTCAAGTAATAGATGCCTGCCTCACAAGCATAAGCCCCTGAGTTCAAACCCCAGCACCGAAAAAAGAAAACTAAAAGACAATTCAGAGGTGGATTTGGTCCAGAGGACATGATTCTTCTCACTTGCCTTCAGTCTTGCCACCTGGACTCTTGCTTGGCCAGCATGGCATTTTCTTGCATATTGCTAGGATCCTATTACTTCTTTACTGTGATTGTTTCTTCACAGCAACAAGATTGTTTTTCTATGTGACCTGCCTTAGACCAAAGACAAAGAAGCCAACTCAAATGTACCATGGAAGTAATCTTCCATGCCACTACTAGTACTAGTTTCAGTCTCTTAACATTTTTGCCCTAAATGCACAATTTTGCCGGGTGTGATGGCCACATATGTGCAGTGGAGAGGCTGAGGCAGGAGGACCATGAGTTTGAGACTGGCCTGGCCTATATAAATGCAAAAAAGAAAATGCTTCATTATTTCTGTGCTTCATTTAGAAGTAATGGGGGAAAAATAGAGTGGACTGATTCACAAACTTAACTTTCCTCTCCACTTTATTTTAGTGCAGGAACCCAAGTGTGTCAGTTGGAGAAGTGTCTAAAACTGTTCTTCCTGCTGTCTTTGATTTGGAAAAAACTACATAAGATAAGCAATCCTCTAATGACCTTGTTGACACAGTATAGAGGCAGCTGGACCATCACTAAAAGCAGAAGTGAGGAATTTCTCTGCAATACACACATCACCCTCTTGGGGGCATTTATGTAGCCAAAATCCTAAACTCAAGAATTTAGTAAACTGTTAGCAAAAGCTACAAACCAAGGATGTTAAACAAATTGGTTAAAAGGTCTCTGTAATTAGGTTTTTTTTCTTTTTTGTGTTTTTTCTTTTTCTTTTTTCTTTTTTTGTTTATTGTAATTTTTTTAATCAGCTTCCTGGAATTAGCAAACTGCCTGCCTGGTTTCCCCAAGTTCATTTTTCTACAACTAGATTGTCAGGTCCACCAGGAGCAGAACCAGTCAGGGTCTGTCTTGGTCTGGATTCCTGGGCCTGGTATGGTACTCACACACTGGGTTCCTGGCAGTGTCTCTTGGAGAACACATGCCTCCCCTGGTGTTCTTGTGGTGGTGTCCAGAGCTCTCTGATGCCAGTAGACACAGAGGAGTGAGCACAGGCAGTGCCCTTGTATGGATGCCAGCACCAGGAGAAGGGGTTCCCATGTCCACAGCAGTTAGCATCTTGGAGCAGGTAGGATTTAATCTCAGCTTTCAAAAGAAAATGTGGCGATAACACAGGATCTAAGAGGCCAAAAACTGCATGAAGATTGGGCCAGACTGGATGTTTACTTGCTGTCACAGAATGGAAGACTGGACCGATTGCATAGGGCTAAGAGGTGGAGAATCATGACTGGTTGTCCAGGTATAGAGATCAGAGCACAGAGAGGAGGCAGAGAAGGCTGGGAGCAGTGGTCACTATGGATCAGACCACCTGGAGACCTCCTTCCACTGCAGACTGATTCAGGGTGTCTACAGCCAATGTGGGTGCTGCCAGTGCTGGCCTGAGGACCCCCTTTGAGGAGTGCGGCTCTAGCCCTGGCTGTGCATCAGAACTGCCTGGACTTCCTTGCCGCATGGGTAATATATTTTTCTCCACCAAGACTTTTGTATCTTATAGGTAAGCATCACGAATTAAATTTCACTAACACTTTGAGAAAAGTTTTTTACTCACCTTGACACTTAACAGAATTATTTTCATCTTTTCATGACCATCTTGTCCCCACTTCATGATCATCTCTATGGCCATACGAACTCTGACTTTTGAGTTGTTCTAATGGGAAAACAGACAACAGATGGAGTATAAATAATTATGGTTGGGAGGATTGTTTTGGGGGTGGCAGTGTTTGTGTTCTTTTGTTCTGGTTTTGATTTCTGTCAATATCAGCGATGAGACTAAAAACATTTCTGCAAACACATATCCTCATTTATAGCAGAAAATAATGAAAAATATCAAAGTAGATTGCTTTTAACTACTTTCTATAGTGGCCACAATGAAAGTGATTTCTTTGCAGTTGTAATTTGCTGGTGTTTTACAACTCTGTATATAGCAAAGGGCATTCTTAGATTTGCTTAATTTTTCTGAATGGCTTGTAACAGCATATCTATAACCCTTTAAAATGTAGTCATATGCAAATTTCTGTGTGTAATCTGGAAGACCCTTTTTAAAACTTTTCTTTTTGTTTGGTGGGTTTTTTTGTTTGTTTGTTTTTGGTGGGACTGGGCTTGAACTCAGGGTTTTCACGCTTGCAAAGCAGGAACTCTACTACTTGAGTCACACCTCCAGTCCATTTTGCTCTGGCTATTTTAGAGATAGAGTCTCACAAACTCTTTGCCTGGGCTGCCTTGAACAGCGGTTCTCCTGACCTCAGCCTCCCAAGAAGCTAGGACTACAGGTGTAAGCCACCGGCGCCCGCAAAACTCATCTCCATGTAATAATCTTAGGAGCCCCAATTTGAAGACTTGCTTCTACAGCATGCTTGGAAATAGAGCAAGTGGCAGAGCTGGAAGGAAGCTTGAATACCAGCTTGGAGAGGAGGGTGGGGAAAGACCAACACCTCTGCCACCTTTGCCTTTGTCATGACATCTCAGAGCCCCCCGCATCTTTAATCCTGTGCAGGAAGTTCCCACCACTTCCTCTGGAAGGCGTCTTAATTACACCCCTCAAGAACCTCGGATGTACTTTTGTCAACCGTATCTCACTCTTTCTACTTATACTTGTGATTACCATCTGTATAAATTCACCCACCTACCTCTGCCCTACGCACATTCGATCTTACATTGGTTGTTTCCCAAACTCTATAGCCAAGGGCTTCGGAGTTCATTTTCAGCTCCTTCCAGCCCTTCTTGTCAGAGCTGAGTAGTTTCTGTGTCACACGCTTAGCACTGCAGCTCTCTGCCGAGAAGACAGAGCAAGTCTGGATCAAATTATCCAGGCACCTGACACACGTCGGGGAAACCAGGGTTGTCCGGGCCATATTCCAGAGCCCTCCCCACCAGGGCTGAAATTTCTTTCACTTTGTCACACACTCCAAGTCCTCTTTGATTCATTTCTAGGAAGTCAAGAACAGGAAGTGTCCTTCCCTGATGCTTCCCCACTCCCCGCATTGGAGGCCAACAACCACTAAGCCAAATAAAATCGCCCTTAGTTTTCAACCCCCGCCTTGGGCAAGGGCAAGGGCTAGGCCAGGGCCCTCCCTCCTTCAGATCACCTGGTTTCTGGGCTGCAGTAGTATCTACCTGAATTTTCAGTTCCTGTTCCAAAGAGGCCAGCGGTAGATAAGGGGCCCTTTGGCTTCTCAGTGGCCCTATCACCTGGGCCACAGCTCTGCAGTCTCTTCAGGCCAGTGCAGTCCCAGATATCACCCTTTATAACTTGCCTTCCCGGCTCTTCCAGCTAAAACAGCCTTGTTCCTGACCATGGGGGTCACAGTTGTCCCCACCACTCCCTGTTCCTCTGACAGACCATCCCTAACACTGGAAGATCTGTTCTTGCCCTTCCTACATTCTGCTAATTTCTCACCTGCAGCCAGGGCTGCCTCTTGTTGCAGCTATGACATAGGTTTTGTGCCTACCCAAGGGTACATAGATGAAGGCTACCAAAATGTCATCTCAGCACTAAGGAACATTTGGGACTTAGTTTCTCAAAAGGAGGGAGTCAAAGATGGCCAAGGGAACTAAGTGGTCATTCTGGGTCTTTGGCCAAGCAGTTCATAAAAACGGTCCCTTTGTTTCTATAGAAGCAGGGAAAGGACTTCCCACTGTTATCAGAACTGGTGATGCTCCACGGAAGAAGCTTCCAAATAGAGAGGAGGCCTCTGCCTGGCCCTTGGGTACCAAGTTTACTCTGTTGCAAAAAAAGAATTTTAGAACACATCAAGGTAGAAACCAAGAAAGCTTATTAGCAAAGAAAAGCAAAGGGGAGAGACACAGTGCACATCGGTGCAGGCACATCTGATAACAGGTGCCATGAGTAATCTAACAGTGGTTTGGGGATTTGCTTCAAATTTACCTTAGGAAAAGTGCTCCTTTTTGTTCTGACACCTGCTATATTTAATCACTTTTACTATTTCACCAGTTAGGCCCAAAGACTTTAAGGTCATCTATGTCAGTTACTATGACATAGATGTTTGAACATCCCTTCAAACAAAGAATGGGTCCTGCCAGATGCTCCTTTTAGGACAGGTGTTCATTCTTACAATAAGTATTTTCCTTTGTAAACACTTGTGTTCAGAGGAGTCATTTTTCCAAAGTATTTTTTCCCAGGATCTCTTTCTTTAAGACATCCTTGCTCATTCCCAGAGCACACTAATTATTTGGACAAGTGAGCAAGGTCAGAGAGAGGGAGCTGCTCTTTCCCACTTTTTTCCTTTTTACTAAATGGAATGCTACAGCTTACTGAGGGGGTATAAGACTTCAAGCAAAGACAACAGTGACTGTGTGCTTTTAATCAAGACATTCATTAATACAGTGTTCATCTCTGAATTCCTGGCTGCCATTTCCCATGCCTCTATCCTTCTCACCATTCTGTCTTACATTCTGTCTGTGCTGGGCCCTAGAGAGTAACAGACAAAGATGGTTCATCAGGAAAATGCACCCAGGGACATGGACTTGGAGAGTGCTCAGTTGCTTTACAGCACATACCCTGGATGGCCCAAGGTCCACAAGTGTGAAGGTGGCCATGCCTGCTCAGCTGTTCACCTTCCTTGTGCAGGGCTGGTGCCTCACCCTCCTGATACCCACGTGGATGCCCTAGACAGAGAACAAGCATTACTCAGACTTTCCCTTGCTCTTCATTCTCCTTCCAGAAGCCTTCACTACCCCTCTTTTCCCAGAAGTGGGCTCTGTTCACCAGTTAAGCAGCCCCTGGACTCTTCCCGTGTCAGGAAATCTTCCTGAGCCCCCTGGACGTGGGCTGGGTCTCCAGCCCCCTACTCAAGTGTGAGAGGAGGAGGGGAGAGAACATTCATTCATATCATGAATATTTCCTGGGATCGGGTCCTGTGCTGGGTGTTGTGGACACTGGAGCCACTAAAGACCTATTCTCTGGGTCTCACATTGGTAGAAGAGATAGATAATAGCACATCAATGAGTAAATGAAAATGTGCCATGCATGCTGGAACACTCTGTAGGCCAACAGAGCCAGGCCACATGGAGCTGGTGGGTGATGTTTGGGACAGGTGTGGCTGTGGCTTCTGCACAGGAAGAGATTGAAAGATGGTGTCAAGTCGCTTTACCTACCGCATACCACACCGATCCAGCTTCCCTGTCTTTAAACTGACTTCTCCCTCCCTCCGTGGGTCTTCTAGGGCCATTCAGGCTTCGGAGGGTCAGTCCCCAAATCTGTACCAGAGGAAATCTGCAGACGGACGACACACACTGTCACCCACTTATCCATCTTCCACACACATGAAGTTGTTCACACACTCCCTTACACACATCTCCAATCATTCACACACACTCACATTCTCACACAGACACAAATACATTACAACTCACAGTCAGTCATACACACTCATACACTCATGCTGTTACACACACACACTCACAAAACTTTTAGTTCCTATTAGGAACTTATTACATTAAAGGAACACCTGGCACTTCCATTGCAATGCCTTCTACTAGCTTGTCCTTGGTTTCTTTTTTTTTTTTTTTTTGCAGTACTGGGGTTTTGAACTCAGGGCTTCCTCTTGCTAGACAAGCACTCTACCACTTGAGCCACACCTCCAGCCCCCAGTTTGGCCATGAAAACGAAGCCCCATGCCCTTCCCAGTTCCCGAGTGGCCGCCACCCCCAACCCATAAAGACCAGGAAAAGGGAAGGAAGGGGGTTTAAGGAAAAAAAAAGCAAAACAGAATGCAGACTTCTCCCTCTGTCGGAACTCTGAGCTACCTAAACACAGGGAGGAAAGCAGAAATAATCTCAGCTCCTTACCTGCGCCCTGCCTCACTGTCCCATCAGCACACCCCCAGCCCCAGCGGAAAGTGAGCTCAACACATCTGGCTTTCCTTGCAGCTTCCTGGAGAGGATCGACAGTGTCAGCCTGGTGGACTACACACCCACAGACCAGGTACGTGGAGGTAGAACCACCAGGACCAATCTGAGGGATTATTTTAAAATAGACTAAGAAACAAATCCTCTAAATAACTACTGCCAGCACTCGCTGTTCTGCCTTGCATGTGCAGAGCCCAAGCCCTTGCCGTGTGCCACCAAACCCGAGCCCTTGCTCCCTCAACTTGCCTCACCAGTACATTGTACAGCTCCATGCTGCCTGTGAGGAAAGTCATCAGACTAGAAATACTGCGTTCTGCTCCTCATGGGCCACCAACAGGAAAGCCTGGCTCCATCTCCTTTCACATACTGGGCCCATTCTGCTTGTGACCCCAGGACTGAGTGCTGTATTCCACAGGACATTATTCTCCAGAGTGCCCCAGAGTGTCTCCCTTGGGCTGACCTAAAAAAAAAAGAAGAAGAAAGAAACGTGTAACTATCACATAGGGGTTCTTGGTGCCCTTTGTCCTTGAAGTACCTGCAGAGATATGGAGAACCTGGGGAAGAGGGATCAATTTAGGACCCCAGGCACCTCTGGAGCTAGCGTGTACCACATGTGCCAGAGATGGCAGCTTTGTGAAACTGCAAGGCTTTCTCCTCCTCTTAGAGCTAGATCACTTTAATCTTAGAGAGATCATAACTGCAGGGAAGAAAGAGGAAGTCTAAAATCAGGTAGCATCCAGCCGGAAGATCCATGTTTTACCAGTGCAGACCTATACCTTCTTTGGCTTCCACCCAAAGGATTTCACATCTCCATGGAGGCTTTGGGTTGTCGCAGCAGAATGCAGGCAGATTTTCTCCCCACAATAGTAAGCACTGGGATTTGGTCATCAGGTGCATAAGAATCAGCATGAATTGCTTTCTTAAAAAGTCTTAAGGAAAATAAAAACACAGTTACTGAGTCTTTAAGAAGCAAACCAATATATTAAGAACGGTATTTTCTGGGGGATAAAATGATCATTAGTCTGAGTTTTGAGTTATTACCATTTGTTTTTTACAATAAAAGTTGACCTTTGAAATTGCAATTATTGTAGTTACACCAAGGGCTCCTTTTGCTTCTCTTCTTGCCCCAGGACCTCCTCAGGTGCAGAGTGCTAACATCAGGAATTTTTGAGACCCGATTCCAAGTGGACAAAGTGAACTTTCAGTGAGTATCTTGTTAACAGGTGGCTGTGACAGGGATGGTGTCTGGAATCCTAGGACCCAGCCCAGAGGAAGCAGAGTGGGAGCTGCAGGGCCTTGAAACTGGAGGGATCCAATCCTGGAAGGGTGAGGGCAGCTTGCTAGGGGTCAACTCTTGCAAGGTTCAAACATTGCTTTTTACCACTAGCTCCCAAGTAGACATGAGAGCCAAAAAGGAAATGTGTCTCACCTCAGTTGACATGGGTCCTTATTAAGTTAGGAGTTTGAGAGCTGAAAGTAGCAACCTCTTGTCTCCAGTGTTGTCTTCCAGGTTGTCCACACACAAACTGCTGAATGAGTACACTTTCTTCATTTTTAATTAAAAGTTAATGATTGGGCTGGGGGTGTGTGACTCAAGTAGTAGAGGGTCTGCCTAGCAAGCATAAAGCCCTAAATTTAAACCCCAGTACTGCCAAAAAAAAAATAATGGTAATAAGTTAATTCTTCTTCCCCAAAGCCTTTTCCTCATTCTGGCTTCAAGATCATGACCCGAGGCCTCCCTGCTTCCCACCCAGACCATCTGAGCAAGAGGCTGGCTGGTCTCTCCCCACCGTGAAACGACTCTCCCCAAAGCACAACTCACATCTTTATCCCTTTGAAAAAGATTCAAAGACTTATCACTGCCTCTGCTCCCTAAAACCCAGGCCTTCCAGCATGTGACCCAGGCCCCTCCCAACCCTGCTGCTCTCCTCTACCTGCCACCTACCTCACCAGTTTGGACTATGTCATGTCTTCTAAGTTCACCTGGTTCTTCTGCCCCTACTCCTTTGCTCCTACCCTATTCTCTAAGCCCCAGATGCTATTGGAGCTTAACGCCCTTTGAATCCAAGCCCATGGTGACCCCTGGAATTTCTGCAGCAGCTACTGTGTGCCCAGAACTCAGTGACATCCTGCCTTAGCCCTTTCCCAAGTTACTCTTGGTATGTGTGACACACACCTGACTCCACAACAAGTCGATGGTGGGGCCATGAGAGCAGGAGTTTTGAGAGCTATGTGCACTGGCTCAGCTCTCCCAGTGCACTGGTGACAGTCATCACTCAGGATCTCCTGACAACACAGTATAATGCCATGGTCAGCACCCGAGTAAAACCCGGCCAAGTTCATGGTCACTGAGCTGCAGGACACAGTGCTGCCCACATCATAGCCAGGTCCTGGTGGAGGGGACCCATCAGCTGTGACATTTTCCCTGCCAGTGGGGTTGGTTTTAAGGCACCCTGTCAGGCACCGTGTGTGTGCTAATGCAAAGCATGCAGGTTACTCTGTTGGGATCAGTGTCCTGGCCCTGGTAAGTCTGGGGAAGGGAAATCTGAGAGAGAGAGCCACCTAGGTACAGAGAGGCTGTCCCACAAGGCAAGGAAAGGGTGTGTTTCAAGGAAAGGGTGCCCTGGGCAGGTGGCCAGGAGAAGAGGGCTGGAGTCTGGCCTGTTGAACTGCAGGGCGTAGCAGAGAAACACAGAGTGCAAACTGGGTGTGGGCACCTGGTCAGGCCAGATCAGAGAGCTCAGGGCTGGGCAGAGGTGTCTTGTGACCGAGAGGGATGTGAGCATAAACCAGGAGGGGGTGACATAGGCCCTGACAGCTAGAACAAGTCTGCCCAGCTGCAGACTTAGCACAGACTCAGAGAAGCCCAGGTGAGCAAGGGGCCAAGTAAACAAGAACCACGCTACTTATTAGGCTCCTACTGTGTGCCTCTACACACCGTGCAGGCAGCTGAATCCCTCACCCCTACAGTCATGCTGTAGGTGACAGAAGAGGAACTGAGGCTGCATAATTTGGAGGCCTAGATCCCGTGGGACTGACAGTGCCCATGAGACATTGTGAGCAGAGAAAGAAAGTGAAGAACTGAGTCCCTGCTTGCCAATGCCCTGAATCACACCACCTTCCTGTTGCTTTTCACAGCATGTTCGATGTGGGCGGCCAGAGGGACGAGAGAAGAAAGTGGATCCAGTGCTTTAACGGTGATTGTCGTACTCTCCAGGCAGCGGGCTGCGGCTGTCTTGCTGTCCCGTCCACCTTCTTCTGAATTAGATAGTCGTGTCCACGTATCATGCAAAGCGCAGTGCTCCGTAGACTGGCATGCGCCCTCCTTGAGACGAATGCTGTAACTGAAGGACCTAAGCCCCCAGCTTGCAGTGGGTAGGCTCTTCGGTGTGTGCCGCAGCCCAGCTGGGCACCTGTGGCTCACACTGTTATCCTAGCTGCTCAGGAGACAAAGATCAGGAGGGTCATGGTTGGAAACCAGCCCAGGCAAATAGTTTGTGAGACCCTATCTCAAAAAAGTCCTTCACAAAAAGGGGCCGGTGGAGTGGCTCAAGGCGTAGACTGTGAGTACCGCAAAAAAATAAAATACACCAGCCAGTGTTCAGGTCACTCTCATCTCACTGAATGACAAAATCCTGGATCTGAGTAGCTATTGGGTGTGTACCTGACCATAGCCCCACAGTGACTGTCATCACCCAACTAAGGTGCTTCCATCTTTCTCTTTCCCTCTACCAAGATGTTACCGCCATCATTTACGTCGCAGCCTGCAGTAGCTACAACATGGTGATCCGGGAGGATAACAACACCAACAGACTGAGAGAATCGCTGGACCTTTTTGAAAGCATCTGGAACAACAGGTTATAAAACAATAAATTCAGACGCACCACTGGATTGCAGATCTTTTATTTAAAAGACATTCATAGGCCAGGTGCAGTGTCTCATGCCTATAATCCCAGTTAATTGGGAGGCAGAGATTGGGAAGGTCAAGGTTCAAGGCCAGCCCAGACAAAGATTTAATGAGGCCATCTCAATCAGTAAGCCGGACATGGCAACCTGTGCCTGTAATCCCAACTATAGGGGAGGCTGTAGGTAGGAGGATTGTAGTCCAAGACCAGCCCCAGGCAAAGACTTGAGAACCTATCTGAAAGATAACCAAAGCAAAAAAGGGCCAGAGGTGGCTCAAGTGGTAGAAGGCCTGCCTAGCAAGCATGGAGCCCTGAGTTCAGACCCCAGGATCACAAAAAAAAAAGGAAGAAAGAAAGAAAAGTTTCTTCTTGAACTGTTTAGGAAAAAAATGTCACCAAAGAGGACAGGAAATATAAATTGACCTTGAAAAAATGTGGATTATTGGAAAAGTAAAGTAGTTCTCTATCAAGTGTTGAAATGTCATCCTCAATTTTATGGTATCAAGACCATAAATGGGAAAGAAATAGGGCCAGGAAGCAGCAGGTGTGCAGAGTGCTCTGGAGCCACTGTAAATTCATACACACGCACACTCAGACATGTAGTCACACAGGCATGTTACCACCGTATTGCAGTTTAAGAGACGATTTCAAAACATGGTAAGATCACGGGATGTAGCTCAGTGGTAGAGTGCTTGCCTGGCCCTGTGTTCGATCCCCAGCACCACACATACATGCACACTCAAGATATGTGAGAGTAGAAAAAATCCTGGGCATAAAAACATAAAAATTCTAACAACAATTGTCTCTGGCTGTAATTTACATCTGATTTTTCCTATATCTTTTTCCAAAATTTAAGAATATTGTAGAAAAAATAATAATCTTAAAATAAAACCTTTATAAATATTATACATTGTATAACTAGAAGAAAGAGCAAAACTGTTTCCACTTGAAGGGGAAATGGGTTGGGGGATTTTTTGTTTAGTTTTTTTAGTTTGTTTGGTTTTTTGCAGCACTGTGGCTTGAACTCAGAGCCTTGTGGCTGCCAGGCAGGCTCTCTACCACTTGAGCTACACCCCAGCCCGGTGTATTTTCAGTTAGGGGAGAATTCCTGCAGACTCATCAGTCAGCTTGGTTCCTGGAATTAAGAAAATTTCTGGAGTTTTGCTGATTTGATTTGCACAGCAAAGTTTCTTTTATGGCTGTTCTCAGCTCCCATTTCATGAAACTGAAAGAACAGAGAGCTTTCCATACTTCTCTGTCCCTGGGCCTCCTCCCTTTAGCTTGTCCCTTGAAGAGGGTGAGTCCAGATCTGATGACATCATGTCCCACCTGGGAGTTTAGTCATGCTGTACGCAGGTGTGAGGAGTTGTTATTAACACTTAACTTCTCCCCATGTGAGTTTTCTGACTCGTTAGTAGTAAATTACACCACAAAAGTCCAAATGTATTCATTGCACGAATAGATCTCAGCTTTGGTACCAATGCACTTAAAGTTTAGAAAGTGCTGAAAAACTAAATTAACCATCAGTGCTTACTTGTCATTGCTTGTAGATAGGATGGGAACACTGGCGTATCAATTTTCAACCTGAACATTTCAGGAAAATGACAATGTGACCACCACTTCTTTCTTTCTTTTTTTTTATTTCTCTTTTTGAGTGTCGGAGCTGGGGATCAAACGCAAGCCCTAGTGCTGGGCAGCGCTGTTCATCGAGCCGCACCCAGGCCGGGCACTCGCAGGCACCACACACAGCAGCACACCTGAGACTGTGTCCCTTGCTCCTTTCCAGGTGGCTGCGGACCATTTCCATCATCTTGTTCTTGAACAAGCAGGATATGCTGGCAGAAAAGGTCTTGGCAGGGAAATCAAAAATCGAAGACTATTTCCCAGAGTATGCAAATTACACTGTTCCTGAAGATGGTAAGATTTCTAAACGGGCCTCGCCATTGAGGAACACAACTGTGTTTTCAGTAATTCAAACCCATCTGATGAGTCTAAGAAATTCCACTAATTTAAATCAATCCTCTCTTCCTCTGCCCCATCCTTAAGAAGTACAGGACAGGGCACCTGTTCCCGGTCCAAATGCTAGGGACCACAAATGTTTTGGATTTCAGAATTTTTTGAATTGTGGAACATTTGCATATGCATAATAAGATATATGGAGAGTGAGACCCAAATTGTGCACACAATTCATTTGTTTTGTATGCACTTTATACAGTTGTTCAGTGTGCCTGTGTTTTGACTACGACCTCTCACATGAGGTCAGGCATGGAATTTTCTACTTGTGGCATCGTGGTAGTGTTCAAGGTTCAGATTCTGGAGCATTTTAGATTTTTTTTTTTTTTCAGTACTGGGGCTTGAACTCAGGGCCTACACCTTGAGCCACTCTACCAGTCCTTTTTTTGTGTGTGTGAGAGGGGTTTTTTCAAGATAGGGTCTCTCAAACCAGGCTGGCTTCGCACTGTGATCCTCCTGGTCTCTACCTCCTGAGTAGCTAGGATTACAGGCATGAGACACCAGCGCCCAGCATTGGATTTTAGATTTTCAGATCAAGGATGCTCAATTTGGTTTCAAATTCCTCTTTAAGATTCTACTGGTAAATGGTTTGGAGTTTGATTTTCCATTCAAATTGTGCAATACAGCCAGGCGCTGGTAGCTCATTTCTGTAATCCTACCTACTCACAAAAAAAAAAAAAGAAAAGAAAAGATTGGTGTAGTGGCTCAAGGTGTAGGCCCTGAGTTCAAGCCCCAGTACTGCAAAAAAAAAAATTTTTTTTGCAGGGCTGTTTGGGGTGTGAACATGTCACTTACCAGGTAAGTCCTTCTCTTTGGTGCCCCTGATTGGGTCTGTTGTGACCAGGCATCTCACTTGACCTCCTCCCAACTGGTAGTTTCTGCTATTTTTCCCATGGGACAAGAGAGATGACATAAAGAGTTCAAGGCCACCCAGGTGGATCCTTCAAAGGCAAGGCCTTCCTTGAGGACTCTGTGCCCAGGCCAGTGCTTTCAGCCATGTGTCAG
Source organism: Castor canadensis (assembly GCF_047511655.1). Classification (NCBI taxonomy): domain Eukaryota; kingdom Metazoa; phylum Chordata; class Mammalia; order Rodentia; family Castoridae; genus Castor; species Castor canadensis. Next base: position 65,379,118 of record NC_133389.1, read on the forward strand.
GGCTCCTGTCCTGAGACAGGGCCCTGCACTGAGGCTGGGAAGGTAAACCAGGAAGAGCTTGTCACTCTTGTTCTACTATAGTTTTTCATATGCGCCAGGCCCACAGGGGCTTGTAGGAGGGATTTGTTGAAGGCAAAGTAACACCAGTTCTAAAAATTTGAACCCTGCAATAGATAAAGCCGAATGAAAACGGCCTACCTAGAAAGTAGACTAGAGGTCTTGGGATGTATTTTTATCATCAGTGAGGAGGGAAGAGAAACCTTGCATTCATTTATAATTAAGCTTTCTTGCTCCTCACGTTTGGTTTTCTCTTCTCCATCATGGTGGGTTCCCTACAGAGGTGTATACCTAGTAAAGTCCTGAGTCCCGCTGGCTCTTTTAACAAAGCCCTAAGCCAGGTGGTTCCTTGTGAGAATGGGCCTGGGATCAAGGTCCTGCTCTGGCCTCACAAACCCTCCTTCATCATGAACTGCCTGGGTCACCATCTCACTGCCAGAGCATCAGCATCAGATCAGGTTACACCCAGAGCTCACCATGTCTCTTCTGACCTCACAACCTGAGACTGAGGCAGCACTGGTGCCCCCAGAAGCTGCCAGAGTGTGGCTGCTATTGCCTTCTGAGGCTGGCACCACTGTTGTTGCAGCAGGTCAAGCCTTTCTCTGTCCTCTAAGCCACCTCCTTTCCCTCAACATCCAGTCTAGGTAATAGCTTTGTGGTGTGGAGCCACCTTCAAACATCCCCCTCCTCAGCCTCCACCTTCTTTCCCCACTCGTGGCCTTGGTCCTAGTTCCCCTCATTCCCCTCATCTCAGTAACTGCCATAGCTTCCAGCCTGGCCTCTCTCTATGTTCCTCACCTTTCTAGAGCATTCTCTGAACTTCTGTCACAGCCGTCTTTCTGATATACAACCGTACCCCACTCTGCTCCCTGAAAAGGACACCACCCCCAGTAGCTTAAGCTGCCAGGCCAGGGAATATCCAACAGCTGAGAGACCCAGGTTGCCAGCCATATTGTCACATGCTTACCCAGGTACCATATGACATGTCCCTCTGTGGCTCCCAGGGTGCCCATCTCTCCCTGGCATTGGTAGCACATGCTGGTGGCTTGGACTTACCAGCCACCTCCATGCTTCCCAACTCTGCCTTACTCAGCAAGAAACAGGAACAAAGCATGGGTCTGTGTGACAGCATGGATGATACTCATGGTGAGTGGCAGAACAAAGGAGTTAGGCCAAAACTACAGGCCACATGAATCCATTCATAGAAAGCCTAGAAAATGCCCATCTGGAAGAGTAAACATCTGCCCACAGTGGCAGAGAACATATCAGTGTTGCCTGTGAACAGGACTGGGAAAGAGGGATAACAAAGGGCACAGGCACGCCTTCAGACATGTTGGGGACATTAGTTTTGATCATTATTTTAATTATAATGATAATTTCACACATCAATACATATGTCAGAAGGCATAATCACATTGTACGTCTGAAGCATGTACCGTTTGGCATAAGTTACCCCTCAGGAAAGCAGCACCTGGTTCCCACCCACAGACCACTGGGCATCTCTAGAGGTGGTGAGCGTCACAAGCCCCCGGTAATTCCCGTGCACAGCTCAGGTGGACAGCCATTTGCTGCGGTTGACTCCCTCAACCCCAAAGTCCTGAGCCTATGCAGGACCAGGGATGGGGTGGGGGAGGTCTTCCTAAGAGTAATGCTGACAAAGCTGGGAGCGCAGCCCCAACAAGCCCACCTCTTAGCTCAGTGCTGAGTGATGCTGACCCTAGGAGGTCAGAAGGCAGCCAGCCTCCTCTCCTTGATAGCTCTGCAGGAGAAGCTGGCCACGGGGCTCCGTGTGATCAGCATTCGATAAGATGCTTTCATTTTCCTTGAGCAGCGGTTATCTTGCCCCCAGCCTATCTTAGCCCATTTGCATTTTATGGAAAAATACCTTAGACCGGGTAACTTATATACCACAGAAGGTTATTGCTCCCAGGTCTGGAGGCTGAGAAGTACAAGAGCAAGCACCAAGCAGGTTTGGTGTCTGGCTAGGGCTTTGTAGATTACTGGGTCCCCACATGGTGGAAGGCAGGAACAAGCTCCCTGTCTGTTATACGAGCACTAATGCGTTCATGAGGACAGTCCCCATAACCTAATCGTCTCCAAAGGCTCCACCTTTGGAGTTGTGACCACAGCATTGCCAAAGAAACGTTTGTCAAAGCTGTAAGTATTAAAACAATTTGGGAGGAAATGAAATTTTCATTTTCATTTCTACCTTGCTGTATGCTTATTTTAATGCTATGAACATTCAGCAGTCAGCACAACTTCTTAACTTCTTCTGCACTTCTGTACGGTTCTCTTTGCTTGATATCAGTTAAATAAAGTTTCACCTTCAATTTCTACAGCCACACCGGACGCAGGAGAAGATCCCAAAGTTACAAGAGCCAAGTTCTTCATCCGGGACCTGTTTTTGGTAAGCGGTTTTGTTGACCCATTTTCCCTTCCACCTTGGAGTTCTGTCGCTCTCTGCAGTTTGCAAATGACTTCCTCTTCACCATCTCAGTGGGTCCTCCCCAAATCATGAGCCACACGAAAAGGGACTCCCGAGTCATTTCATGGCTGAGCACACAGAGGTCAGAGAGATTAGACTTCTCATCCAGGGTCACACAGCTTCCCAAGATGGCCTCAAGGGGACAGTACTCAGAAGGGCAGATTTGTTGACTTGTGTTTTCCCAAAAGGACAGCAGAGTCCTTCAGCAGAGTCAGAGCACAGCATTCACACTCTGGTACCCCACGTCCTGCTAAAGCACTAATGGGCTCACATTAAAATGGACTTGCTCAAATTCTGACAAACTTCCATAAAATGTGAAAGAATTGTGCTAATGACTGCCGTATACTCTTCGCCCAGATTGACCAGTTGGTAGAATTTTGCCACATTTGCTTTATCTATATATACTTTTTACAATTTGGTTTTGGCTGAGGGTGGAACCCAGGGCCTTGTGCATGCTAAGCAAACACTCTACCTCTGAGTGCTTGCTTAAATACCCCAAACCTTGGGGGTATTTTAGGGACAGGCTCTTGCTATGTAGCTCAGGCTGGCCTTAAAACTCGAGATCCTCCTGCCTCTGCCTCCCTTGTGCTGGAATTACAGGCTTGAACAACTACAGCATGTTTTTTACTTTTGAATAAATTACAGTGTATATCAGGCTATGAGGGTTTTTTCTAGTGTAAATCTGGAGCATGTTCCAGGTGTAGGGATAGGTGTAGGGATAGGGATAGTGGCTCAAGTGGTAGAGTGCCTGCCCAGCAAGCATGAGGCCCTGAGTTCAAATCCCAGTATTGCCAAAAAAAAAAAAGAGAAGAAAAAGACTCCAGGGGCACTTGAGAAGTGCTAATGCATCATTCACTTCTGGACAAGTGGGAATTGTGGTCCAGGCAGCCAAGGGATGGCCCCTGCCTGGCCTCCTGCTGTTCCCAACCTCCATGCCCCTTGAATGGTTCCCTCTTGAATCCTATAGTGAGTTAGAAAGTAACTCTGGTGAAAAAGCAAGTCCCACCCAGTGATACATCCCTGTAATCCCAGCTACTGAAGAGGAGGCAGGATGATCACCAAGCTCAAAGTCAGCCAGGGCGACGTTAGCGACACCTGGTCTCAAAACTCAGAAGGGCTGGGGGCATGCCTCAAGTGATAGAGCACTTGCCTAGAATGCAAGAGGCCCAGGGTTCAAATGCAGACCCCAAAGAAGAGCAGGAGTTTCCCAAGAAACAGAGGGCAGTACTGAGAAAGCTTCCGCCACTGCTCATTAAATACAGTGAGCCAGCCTCTGTGTTGTCACATTCTCAGTGCCTTTGCTGTTCTCATGAGTGTTGGAAGTCTCTTTAACACAGGAATCAGCTTATGGGCAGATCAAGGGCTTCTAGCTTTGAGGAACATCTTGTGAGACCATAAAATACAAAGACACAGTGTTCCATAAAATGCTATTCTAACAAGAACTAAAAGGTAATTAAGCATGCAAATGAACACTTAGATGAAGATTAGAAAGGGCTCCATGCCCTCTCCAAAACCAAAGGACATTCAAAACTTGGACAAACCTTTTCTACCCTGGCAGAGGACCAGACCTGGCTTGCAGGCAGCTTGCACACGAGGGGAAATACCGGTGCAGAGGCTTCGCTTACATTTTGAGTTGTAGAATTTGCCTGGGGTGGAAAGAGCCCTGGGAAGCTGGCACAGTTGGAAATTGTGATGCCAGACTCAGAAGGCAGCCAGGCAGGCTGTCTTAAACTGGACAGAAGCTACTCTTGGGTGAAATAGTACCTTTGGTGACACGGGGGCCTTGGGGAGTTAGGGAAGCCCATGGAAATCTTCATTTAAGGAAGGAGGGTGAATTTGGGCAGAGAAGGGAGAGGGAATGGGCCGTGTGCCTCACGAGTATTCTCCCTAACATAGTCACTGCACAGTCTTGTCCTTCAAACAAAACCAGCAACAAGGCCAAGCTCAAGGTTGAGGCAGCCTGAGGCCTTTAAAGCAGACGGTGATGACAGCAAGGCTGAGGCCTGCTTCTTGACACTCAGCATTGTGGCAGTCTTCATGTCTCCCGGGCTAGCCACCTGGTGGTGTATCAGGTCACATGAGATTTCTTTTACCTCAAGCATTGTCTCCACAGAGAGGGCTTTGCGGCCTGGGGACCCACGACACTGAGGGTCTAGGGCTGCCCAGTTCTCTTGACAAATGTATTTCTATTATTGTTAATGAAAATCGGTGAACAAATTGAGCGTGCTGAGAGACTTCATTCTCTCAGTTTTTGTCCCAGACAGGGAAAAGCTTGATAATTACAGAAAAAGCCCATTTTTGCATTCATTCTCAGCACACTTATTTGGTATGTACCAAACTCCTCAGCAGTGCGTTAAGGCTAAAAAGAGATGTAGCCTATTCATTTCAGTGTCCATAAGTGTACAGAGGCAAAGCAGGGGCTGGGGCAGAGCACAGTGGTGGAAAGTTTGCCTAGCACGCAAAGGCCCTGGCTGTGATTTCCAGCACTGAACCACAAAAAAAAAAAAAAAAAAAAAAATCGCTCAAGAGATGTCTGACTATAGCTAAAATTCGGTCTGATCCCATGTGAGGAGTTTCATACCACAGGAACATTTCTACCAGGCTCTTCTGTGGTCCCTGCAACTCCCCAAATGTTGGGTCCCAAGATGCTTTGCAGACAGAGGTGGTCTACCAACCAAGGATACCCCTCACCAAGTAAGCGTGACTGTTGAGGGGGTCACTTATATGGGGAAGGGGCAGTGTGACTGATGAGGGTCACCTGTGTGGGGGACAGTGTGACATGAGGGATCACCTGTGTGGAGGAGGGGTACTGTGGCTGAGGCTGCCTTCTCCAAGACTACCAGTCATGTGAATATTGGAACCTAAACGAGTTAGCTGGGCTCTGTGGTGCAGGCCAGTCCCAGCTACTTAGGAGGCTGAGGCAGAAGGATCACTGGATTCCAGGAGTTGGAGGTCAGCCTGGGTGACATAGCAAGACCCCAGCTCAAAATAAATGTAAATGAATTAAAACTGACTAAATTAAAAGTCAGCCCCTCAGTGGCCACCAAATTGACAAGGCAGTGAGAACATTTTCCTAACCAGAGTAAGTTCTGTCCACCATGCAGGACTACACCCAGGCTGGCTTCATTTCTGGACACTCAGCCTGCCTGTCCTCTCTGAGGCTGTCCTCTACCTCCTGTGCTGCCTCCTCAGCTCAGTTCTAAGCCAGGTGGCAAAGATGAGCTGGAGGTTGTCTCGCCTTGGTACATCTCTGAATCTAGGCAGCAACTCCTGCTAGCCACTCCCACGTGAAGCCAGCAGCCCTTCAGCTCCAAGCTCCTCCTGCTCTGGCAGAAGTGTCACCCAAGCCTTCCTCCCTCCCTTCCCCAAGTGCATGGAGCCAGTGGCCCTCAGCACAGGTGCTCTGTTTTGCAGAGGATCAGCACGGCCACCGGTGACGGCAAACACTACTGCTACCCGCACTTCACCTGTGCGGTGGACACGGAGAACATCCGCAGGGTGTTTAACGACTGCCGGGACATCATCCAGCGGATGCACCTCAAGCAGTACGAACTCTTGTGAGGGCCACCACCCTCCTCCCTGCCCGCCTCTCCTTCCTCTTGGCCACCCCATGAGGCGGAGCACTTCCTCCAGACTGTGTGTCTGTCCACCCCAAGCCGTAGTAGGACATAGCGTCTAGTGTCATCTGCTGTCTGTCCTGTCCTGGGTATGCCCGTATGTGACCACCAAGCCTCTGGCTACCTCCATCCCTTGGGTTTGGTTCTGTAGAGTTCATTTCCACTGAACACAACAACCTCCCTACTCCACCAATTTGTGGCACTGCAGACTCACCTGGGTGACTGCAGTCAATCTCTCTGGGTGGAGCCCCTTTTAATCGTGAATTGATTGATTGATGATTGACTTGGTAAATGGGAGGAAACGCAATTTTTTTTTTCAATTATCAAGCATGACTGAGAAATGTACAGTTTTATAAGCTGCGGCTTTTTGACTTTCCCTTTGTGAAGCTGCAGACAGACTGGCGGCTGTCCCTTCTAATCTGCTTTGGCCCAAAGCCTAGAGTAGAACCCAAGCCAGCAACAGAGGAACGCTTTGTCAGCCACATTTATGGTCACTAAAAGCCACAGACATTTGAATTGAGTGCTCCTTTTTACTTTTAGGCAGAAAACCTGCCCCATTCACTACTGAAAAATGTGTCCTGTGTCCTCTACACTTTCACCATAATTGGCCACAGTCGATCATATATTCTTTTTGTTGTTGATTTATTGCTGGTTTATTACACTGTACAGACTACAAAAATGTAATATTCTTTTGTATCACTACTGAAGAGAAATCCTTGTAGATTTCTGTGCCTTGGTGATGGCTACACCTGTAAAGGGAATTGGTTTTAGTGGGTTGAACAGCTTAATGTCGACATGACCTGCTGCTTACTCCAAAACAGGGAATGAATGGTATCTGTAGAATTGAGAGTATTTTGATCAGATTGATACTGGCAAAATTCTTGATTTTAAAACCATCCACACTTTACCAGCAATGTCATCCCAACATCACAACTGTGTTGCAGCCACCAACAGTTACTGCTTTGAGCCTTGGCTGTAAAAACCAGGACTCAACTCCAGGGCACAGTTTGTAAGTTCATCTTACTTTGGGGAACTAGGGTTTGTTTTTCTCCCCAGAAGATGTGTATCTCTACTTCGGTTCCCTGGACAGGAGCAGGCCACCCATTCCCTTACTTAAGGCTCCATCGTTACAAAGAAACAAACGTAAGAGCAAAGTGGTGTCAATGTCTTTGTCTGCCAAGGAGAATGAGGTTGGTGTCTTCATTTGTCTTTTGAAGATGAAGCCAGGTCTAATGCATACTAGGCAAGTGCTCTGCTGCTAAGCCACACTGCCACCCTGCAAAACCTTATTTCACACATGTGCAAGATCTGCATATGCTGCTTCAAAAGTCAGTGCAGCACCATCCCTAGAAAGTAGAATCATGCAGCAGTGGTTTCCTGTTCTGCCCACTGCCATGGCTTTGAGGGTAGTTCTCGCAGATCTAAAAAAAATCTGTAAAGACGTCCAAAGTTACATTCTCAACCGTACAACTCCACAGCCCAATTCCTTCATTAATTGCCTTTCAGTCTGTCTAAAATTTTAAAGTTTACTCTACAAATCGGCATTTTATAATCCTTTTGTAAACTCATGTAAATGTCACTTTTCCTTGGAAGGATGGCACTGTAACAGACAGTCGGTGCAACAAGCACCCAACTTCATTATCACCATCTTCTTGCCGCTCCCATTCTCCACCAGTATATGAAACTCGAAATTAAACCGAGGTATAAAAATGCAAATGATTTGTGCTTCCTCTTGCACTTTCAAAGTAAAACAAGAAGAAAAGTGAAGAGCCAGCCCTTCACACACAAAAAAAGTGAAGCTGTACAGTACAGCCCCCGTAAGAGAACTATTCCTTAAAGCTGGAAGGACGGGGAGTGTAGCTCAGTGACAAGAGCAATGCTTTGTAAGCACAAGGACCAGGATTCAATAAAAGTAAAATAAACAAATATGAACAAGTAAATAAAGTTGAATTTAAGAGCCAAGCTCTTAGAAAAAAATATGCTGGGTTAAAATTATCACACCATTTATTTTTAAATAACAAAGCCACACCCTCTTCTATTTTTTTCAGGTTTTGATCATTGACAGGCATTGAGATGTAACAACGTAGTCTCCTGGAGAGAAATTTGCACTTACCTAAAAATCTGATTCCATTAGTTTTAGCTCAGAAATACAAAAGTCTTTTTTAAAAAAATGTGTTCCTGCACATTGAATATGTACTTTTAAGTGTGCAGTTTCATAATATATAGGAATTTGAGAGCTACTTTGCAGAAGGACAGAGCAAATCCAACATTTATGTGCACACATAGCCCCAGGTGTGCACCAGGGCTGCCGGTCCTTCCTGGGGAAGCAATGGTTGTGTGTCGTGCATGCAAGTGACAGTGTCAACAGCATTTACACACTGTACAGACACAACCTTGGATTCTACATATGTTTGATAAAATGCGAAAACACATTTCCTGTAGAGTACATGTTCCATTTTTACAGCATGAGAACAGTACAGTCAACTATTTATTCTGCAGCCACTGACATCACCGATTCAGTTTCTACCATACACATAAAGACAGCCTATGTCACTCTCATCCACTAGACTCTACTGTGAGCTCTGCCAGGAGTTCTGTCTTGGCTTTGATACTCATTATCATATGAACAATCACCTGCTCTTCACCTGGTCGTGGGAGTGGGCATTCTCAGCAGGTTCCATCCAAACAGAAAAGGTGAGGCTAAACACTCAAAGTGAGCTAAGACGAGGACCAGAACGAACCCAGCTGCTCCGCAGTATGTGGTCAGAACCGTGTCCTCAAATGGGAGGTAGCACTTGGAGAGAGCATAATCCCTGGAGGTCAAGCTGCCCTGGTGAAGAAATGGAAGGTTACACTGCAGTGTGAGCCCCAGGGCAGTCTGACTTCAACAGTCAAAAGACTGCCTCCCAGGGCTCTCCTCACCCAAGACCCACAGGCCCTCAGCCTGACAAGTCACCACCAACTACACAGACACTGGCAAGAGAAGGAAAGGTCTCCGTGAAAACGCCCCCTGACACAGGTGTGAGTCACACCTGACATCTAGAGAGGCAGAATGCAATCTGAGAGGTAACAACCAGGAGGAGTACGAGGGTGTTTTCCTGGTCCTTGACACTGAAGCATTAGCTTTTCCTTGTAGATGTTTTGCAATGTGGAATCACAGTAGCAAATGTTTTCATTTACTTTGAATTTGAAAACACGAGGGGCCCCTGCCTCTTTATGAAGTAGGAGTGTAGCATAAAGGCACAGAAACCAAATGTAGGAACCCATGGCTAAAAGGCCATGGTGGAAAGTGCTCATTCATTAAAACAACCTTTGATCAGCATAAATGCTACAGCTTGTCTGCCGGGAGTTTGGAAAATAAGAGCTGACCTGGGATCCTGTTTCCTTAAAAAACGTAAAAATGCCCAGTGTGACCTCAGAGGACACTGCTGTCCACTGTCAGGACAGCACACTCCTGAAGTGGCTCCCTCGCTCCCCCGAAAGCGCCCAGGGGCAATGTTCTGCTTATGAGTTCCCAGACAGGTGTCTAGGGCAGGCGGAGTGAATTTATTTCTGGCTTTCGTCAATTTTAACAGATTGCAGCAATTAAATAGTTGATGACTGTGTTGACTTTAATACTTATTAAAGCTTTCAGACAAAAATAAACTTTCATTTACCATGATGAAACTGGGGTTGTTTCTGTTCCTCCAACTGAAAGATGGGATGCTGATCTCCGGAACTCCTCCGGCATGGAGCACTTCACAGGCGCTGTGTGTGTGGCCACTCAGGACCAGGCGGGGCTGCAGCCACCACAGCAGCTGAGGGCACCAGAGAGACACAAGGCAGGCAGTCAGCGCTTACTCCAACCTCAGAGCGCCACTGCCCAGCTGGACCACTGGCACAGTCACTCACTCCTCTAAACTAAATGCTAGCTCTTACTACATAGGACTGGCTCATTTCCTCCTCAGAATATTTGTTTTGTTTATACTAGCCTCTACTCTTTCCATCAAATTTTATGCCTTTGTCATTTTTTTTTTTTTTTTTGGCAGTGCTGGGTTTTGAATTCAGAGCCTCATCCTTGCTAGGCAGGAGCTCTACCACTTGAGCCACACCCCAGCCCATACTGCTTTAATTTTGAGACAGGGTCTTGTGTTTTTGCCCAGGCCAGCCTGGACTGTGATCCTCCTATTTACCCTTCCTGAATAGCCGGGATTATAGATACACACCGTCACACCCAGCTTTTTATTTCTTGAGATGGGGTTTAACTAATGTTTTGCCCAGGCTGACCCTGAACTGCAATCCTCACAATCTCCAGCTCCTGAGCTACTGTAGCTGGCATTTTATTTTTATAAATTTGTTTCATAAATATATCCCACAAATATATTTATACTTTAAATATAAGTTATATTTAAAATATAAATTTTATTTTCATATTAACATGTTTAATAAATACTCTATATTATGTTTTTCTTAAATATGTATCTTTAAGAAGGACTATTTTTAATTAAGTCCATAAAAGTTGGACTCAAGTCCATTTACACTTCCCAATCCATCTAAGTTGATGAAAAAACTTTGAAGCAAAAAAAGGCAAAGGGGGCTGGCAAAGTGGCTCAAGTAGTAGAGCCCTGCCTAGCAAGCATGAGGCCCTGAGTTCAAACCCCAGTACCACCAAAAAAAAAAAACCCCAAAAAAGCCAGATTATAATCGAGTTGAGATTAAGAACTAGGGTGTTGACTGAAAAACAGAAAAGGAACACATGAGGAAACACGACCTGAGACGGTGACAACCCTCCCAACCTGGCAGCTCTAAGTGCAGAGGTCCTGGGTGCTGCGTGGGGGGACAGTAACACGGGTACCTTTTGTGAGGCCTCCCGAGAAAGCACATCATATCGTTCCTCAAAAGGGATGCTCCTCTCTTCTGGAGGGGCTGCATCGTCCCCAGAGCAGTTGGCATCGCTGATCCGGTAGAGTGGGTAATGCTGGCCGGGGTTTAAGGAAGGGTCAGATGGGTTCTCAGAAGCCTGGCGGCCTTGCCCGATCTGTGCCAAACCACTCCCCCACCCCCACCCCCACCTCACCTGCAGGAGCACTGGGGCAGACCAGGGAAGCCACTGCCCATCTCCACACTGGTCGGAGCCCTGTACCTGCTGGTCAGAAGTCAGCATGCTAACCCAGCAGAGCCGGGGGAGCTGGGTAACTGACAGCAAGGACGGGAAGCCCATCCACAGCCACGGTCTCCTACCTCTCTCGAGCAGTTCAGCTTATGAGAGATCTCAACGAGTTCAGCTTCTGCTTGAGAGCAGATGTCACAGCCGTCCCCTTCCAGTGCGACGCTGTTGACCATCACAAAACTGAGGTAGATGGGAGCAGGCAGAAGGTCAGGCCACCAGGGTGGTGTGTGTGCTGCACTCAGAAGCATCCAGGGTGGGAAGAAATGCCAGGAGCAGCTTAAATCACAGCTACACTAACTAGGTGTTTTGTGAGTCAATGTTAACAAAACATGGGAAGGGGACCATTAACCCCTAAACTTCTCACACCACCTAGATCACAGAGGCTCTGAGGTTGGACTGCCAATCCGCACACATCCAGCCAGAAACACGCATCTTCAGGCCTACTCTGTAAAGGTGGGGTAAGAACAGGCAGCCGGCACCAGCAGCTGGGTGTGAGGACTACATGAAATGATGCAGGGGCTGCTGAGCACAGCCTGATGCTAGACAGGACCCGGGAGGGTTAGATAGCATCCTCTCTGCAACGCAAACCCAGGAACTCTCAGGAACCTCTGTGCACTCTGCAGGTATGACGGTGGGCTCGGGAAGCTGGTGCTAATTGGGTTAGATAATCCTAATCCAGAGTAGTAACAATGTCAAGTTCCGGTACCCTCTACAGCCCCTTTACCTTCTTGGTTTTTATAGACTCCCACTCAATATGCTTTCATTTCCCATGCACAAGTCAATAAGATTGCTTGAAATTCAAGCAGTTTTAGAGATAAGTAATCAAGTGACCTGAAATCGGCAAGTACGTTTAAGGTTTCAGAAGCACTATGTTTGGGAGAAATAACTCAAATGGTACCAAATTACCATAGGACAGGAAGCCACCTCCTAGGAACTGCCCTCCAGGCAAAAGGAGGGAAAGGGAGCACAGGGGATGGGGAGATGGCCTGGTCTCCAGAGCTTTACAGGAATGTTCTCACTCCACAGCCCAGGAGCTGCTCATGCCATGGTCAACAGAGTGCCGGCCCCCACAGGAAAGGACCACCCCGAGAAAGCTGCTGCTCCCAGCTCCTCCTCCTTGGTATGGCAGCCAGAGCAATGTACAGTCTTGCCCACTAGGCTGCAAATGGAACAGCCCAGAAAGGTCCAGAGACAGGCACTGGGATGGCCTCGCAGCAGTGGACCCATCCCAGTGGTCAGACTAAGGGCTAAAATGCTGGTCTAAAAGCCATGGCTGATGGGAATGGGGTAGGCCCCTGCTACAGAAGCACCCCGACACACCTGCCACTGAGTCCCAGGACCATAACAACGGGAAGAGCCTTTATCACATGAAAGAAGTGCATTCTTATCAAATAAAAAGACAGCCTTAAACCATGCATGGTGGCACACACCTATAGTTCCCAACTTCTCAAGAGGCTCAGGAGAGATCTCATCTGTCCTTATCATAGTGAGCTCTCATCTCAAAAACAAAACAAAACAAAAAAGTTGCCTTTACAAAATGGACTGGTGAAATGTGCAGGACAGTGCAGATAGTGGCTGGGCAGTCCTAGACTGACCTATCAGGTGGTGTGGAGTTTCCCATCTACCATCTCCCACAGTGCCCATCAGCAAAGACAGCCGTGGTCAGATGGAACCTAGGTCTGACCAAGTATGGCAGTCACCTTTGAAAAATGAAGTTTCTGGGCTGGGGGGCAGCTCAGTGGTAGAGTGTGATTAGTGATTCCAAAAAAAAGCTTCCAAGACTGAAGATCATCATAAGACCTCACAAATAAGCTGGGCACAGTGGCTCATGTCTGTAATCCTAGCTACTCGGGAAGCAGAGATTGGGAGGATCATACTCTAAAGCCAGCCCAGGCAAACAGTTAGTGAGACCCCATCTTAACCCATAAAAAAAGCTGGGCATGGTGGGGCACACCTGTCATCATAGCTAAGCAGGAAGCATAAACAGGAACACTGAAAACAGGCTGGAATAAATGAGAGGCCCTATTCTCAAAATAACTAAAAAAAGGAGTGTAAACCATCTGCCTAGCAAACAGGAGACCATGAGTTCAAATCCCAGTATAGGAGATAGGGAAGGGAGAAGGAGGGAGGAAGGAAGGATGGATTCACAAATAATACAGAGAGGAAGGGAAAGCAGGACTTAGGGAAGGATGGAGGGAGGATTCACAAATAATACTCACTTAACTCCTTTCCAAGAAAACAGCCTTTCAGGGCTGAATACTTTCTCAAAACGTTTTACTCGGTATTCACTCATCCTACGTACAATTGTAAAAAGAAACATTTTTCAGATCAAGCCATCTCAGAACTTCAGAGTTATCACGAGCATGGAAAATAACTGTCAATACCCAAAGGCCAGCTAAAGGCTTTAACTTCCCCAGCCAATCAAGGTTCAGATCTCAGCTCTCCTCCTCGCTGTGAGGCCTGGGCAAGTTACGTAGATCCCTGAAACCTCAGTGTCCTCACTGGGACAATGACTAGAACAGCAGGACCTCAGTGAACACTGTACAAGCTAACACACGGAAGTCAAATTCTCAAGATGCACTGAGGAAAGCTCCGTAGCACTCTGTGAATGTCAGTTATGAAGCAGAAATGAACTTGTTTGCAGACTCCCCAAGAAAACAGTTGGCCATTAAATGTGCATTTCGACCAGGAAGCTGACAGAAGGACTGCAAGTTCCAGGCCAGAACATGTCAAGTTTGCTATTTCCCAAGGGCACACACAATTCACTCCTGCGACAGATACCTGCTGAGGGGCTCTTTGCCAAGACTGTTTGAATCCCTTGAGCAGCTTCCATTCCAGAGCCTCCATCTTTGGAGGAAAATGAATTTCCTAGTGAGCACAAGGGAGGCTTTCCCCTGAACTTAGCAGGTTTGAAACAACAGCTCACAAGTGCTCCCAGGGTGCCAGGCATCAGTGAACTACTTACTGGTAATGGAAGCCAATGTCATGGTTGCCAGCAACCACCTTCAGCTGCATGTGGCTGGGGTGTCTGAACATCTTCTGAAAGCGCTGCACGTCATCTGCCCAGGCCTGAGGGAACAGAGCCACAGCTGACAGCCAGAAAGCCCTCTTCCCTGTGGCTAAAACAGGGCCCTACACTGATCTGAGTAGTTAACTTCCCGTTCCAAATCAGATGTTCATATAGAACTTTCAATTTTTAATTCTTTTCTAAGACCACTTTGATACTTTTAATACTTTAAATTATTTGATACCAAATTTTAGTTAAATAGTATCCCCCCAGTTTAAAACATTTTTAACCTCACAGTTCATATACTTATTCAAAATCCCCTGAATTCCATGTGTGGACCCTAGTATGAGAACTGCTTCGGATCTGGACACATTTTAACAACAGACCCAGAAAATGTCAAGTGCATTCTTCACATGTCTCCATCAAGAAAAGGAGGGTAACAATCTTCACATTCCCCCATGGTTAAGACTGTGAGAATGAGAACTAATAAGATTTGGGAGAAAGACAAAGATATTTATTATAACAAATATTTTAACATTATTCTGCCATTTGATTTAACTATAAAGCTTTGGAGTTATGTTAGTATAGGTCTGTTTGCTTTTTTTAATTTTTTGGTGTCAGAGTTTGAACTCAGGGCTTCATGTTTGCAAGGCAGGCACTCTACTGCTTGGGCCATGCCTACAGCAGTAGGCCTAAAAGAATCAATTGGACATATACCTACAGTAGCAAAAACCCTCCCTCTCCTGGATTGTAATCAATTTCACCCTGAAGCTTTAACTATGGTACAACCTAAGGAGATCTGCTGGACAGTCCTTCAACTATTTATGAAGTCTCTGCTTTAACAAATGATACTTAAAGTCAGAATAACAAATTTGGAAAACTCGTAAAATGTTCTCTTAGTTGCCAAGGCAGCACAGATAGCCAAGCTCGTTGTGTAACTAGTTATTTTTACATATGGCATTTCTGGAATGTCATATTTAATTAGAGGCTACATTATATCAAACATTACCACTGTGTAAACAGAGGTTCCTATCGTATCCAAACCAAGCTTTCTTTGTGGAGCTTCTGCATTGTCCTGGGAAATGTCAACGGATTTTTTTAAATACACTCCTCAAATAAAATCCCTTCCAAAACCCATGAGTGACTGCATGGTTTTAACTAACCAGCAAGAACACTCTTTTCATTTGTTGCAAGCGTGATCAGCAGAGCACGCTGACAGCTGAGAGCGACTTTCTCTCTGGTTTCTGAACTGACATTATCCCAATACCCAGCAGTGGACCGGGCCCCCAGAAGGCAGAGGAGCTTCATCCCGTCCACATGGCTCCTTCTACCCCACTCACTCCCGGGAAAGAAAACCAGAGGCAGATGGTGAGTAACTCCATAGTGTAGTTCTCCTAAGGCAGTGATTAAAGAAGAGGGCAAAGTGACAGGCTGGGGTATGGCTCAGTGATAGAGTGCTTGCCTGGCACACACAGGGCCCCGGTTCCATGGCCATTCCAATGTGTATTCTGTGACTTGGGTGACAACTGACATTGCATCCATCTTGCCCGCTTTTCCTTGTCCCTAATCCACAATTATTTCCCACACAGATAAACACAGGAATAGCCAGCCTGAGAAAGATTCCCACAGGCACAAATCCTAAGACTTGTCAAGGCAGACTACACTATTTTTGCTGCTTAACAGCCTCGGGCCTCAACACATGCTAAGCACGGGCCCTTATGGCTGAGCTACACACCCGGCCGGGGGACCGCACAGTCCCAGTGCCAGTACTAAGCAAAACATCCAACTCAAGCCAGTGAGCTTCACGGACTCTCTGGGCTGCCTAAGGTGAATCCTCAAGCAGAATCAGGTTGCCTGGGCCACAGGGTCCTACCTGGGAGGAGCTCCACTTCCCTTCATCAAAGATGTCCCCCAGGATGAAGATGACTTCTGGTTGCAGCCACCACAGAGCTGTCTGAAAGGCTCGCTCCATTTGCCATTCCCTTGAAGACAAGAGGAGAAATTAATGTGGCTGTCTCTTTCTCGGGTGGAAGCTACTTTGTGACTTCCGGGTCATTTAAACAGTGAACTAAATGGTCCATTCTTCTTCTATGGCCCTACTCTTGCCTTTCCACCCTCAGCTTCGGAGGGGCCACCAAGTGTGTATCTGGTCAACTGTGGGGAATTAAGGCACCAAAAGGAGAGCAGAGCCCCCCTCCACACCTCCCAAATGCTGAGCTCTGTGTGGTGTCCAGAGACGGGCCTCACATCACACCCTGCAGCCATCACTCCATCGAGAGAGCCCAGGGAGGTGAGGGCTTAATGAGGCTTCCAGAGATGCCCAGTGTATACCGATCTTACACCACACCTACAAGATGACTGCACAGAACTCAAATTTCTTTTTTCTTTTCTTTCTTTTTTTTTTTTGCAGTGTTAGCCATTGAATTCAGGGCTTACTGTATGCAAGATGAGGACTCTACCACTGAACTACAGTTCCCACCCTTTAGGTTTCACTTCCTAAAGGGACCTCACATTCAGAAATGAGAAGAGACAATGAAAGAGCAGCCAATGTCACGACAGCAAATCCCGTGAATTTCAGATGACAAGTAATCATCCTGAAAGTGAACTTATAAACAAAGGGAAAAAATCCTGAGGTGTGCTCTTTTAAACCATTGCCCATCAGACTGTGCTAATCTGTTTAAAACCCCAGCTCCATCTGTTGACAAGATGTGGCCTAGAGAAGGTGCCTACTGTCTCTCAATTTCTGCACTGGTAAAACAGGGTTTGAAAAACACCCACTGCTGGGCCTAAGTGGCCCATGCCTATCATACCAGCTATGCAGGAGGTGTAAGTAGGAAGATGGTGGTGCAGGTCAGCCCAGGCAAAACTAGCTGGAAACTGCCAGGTGCCAGTAGCTCACACCTGTAATCCTAGCTACTCAAGAGGCAAAGATCAAGAGGATCATGGTTCAAAGCCAGTCTAGGAAAATAGTTCACAAGACCCTGTCTCAAAAATACTCAACATATACAGGGCTGGAGGAGTGGCTCAAGTGGTAGAGCCCCAGCCTAGCAAGCATGAGGCCCTGTGTTCAAAAACCTCACTACCACAAGAAAGAAAAAAAGAAAATTTGCCAGGCACGGTGATGGAGCACTTAGGAGGTGGAGGCAGAATTAATCAGCTTCAACCAGCTTGGGCACTGTAGTAAGACCCTGTCTCAAAAAATAAATAAAAATAAAAGCCACCTGATTGCAGGATAATTACAGGATTAAGTTAGATAGCATTTGAAGCGCTCCCAGCACAGCACAAGCACACAGTAGGTGAAAGACAGCCAGGCTTCCCAGCCCTCCCTTCTTCCTCCCTCTCCTGTATCATTTTCCGAAGGACCCCAAATCTCCCATTCTCCTTATGGCATGCACCCCCAGCTGCTCCTCTAAAGGGAAATGCTGTGTCCTGGGGTGGATACAGGAGAAGGTGAATTTTTTCGGTAGTACTGGGCTTTGAATTGAGGGCCTGGGGCAGGCCACTTGAGCCATGTCCCCAACCATTTTTGCTTGAGGTATTTTTCAAAGACCTTTCAAAGAAGCTCATCTATGCTCAGGCCAGCCTTGACCTCAGACCTTTTGTTTATGTTTTCTGTGTATCTTGGGATGACAGGCATGCACCGCTCAACAAGCTTTTTACTGGTTGAGATGGGGATCTCAAGAACATTTTATGTGCCCCAGGCTGGCCCTAAACAGTGCTATTGCAGCCTCCTGAGGAGCTAGGATTAGAGGATTACAGGCAGCACTAAGGAAGGTTTTGTGTGTGTGTGTGTGTGTGTGTGTGTGTGTGTGTGTGTGCGCTCAGAGGAGGTTTTCATGCCACAATAAAAGTACTGTATGGTGCACACCATGCTTCCCCCCCAGGGCTTCTGTACCTCAATGGGAGAGTACTTGCCTAGCATGCCCAATGTCCTGGACTCAATCCCTAGCACCACCACCCCCTAAAAAAAGATTGTCACTCCAAGTAGCTCTCAAAAGACATTTCTTAGTTTTTCTTAGTTTACTGTTACTCACTCTGGGGAAGAAAGAATTCGGCAGCAGCAAAAAAGCACAGGAAACTGCCTAGAGGCACTGGACTTGTGAAGCCAGACAACGTGCAGTCTCAGCTGGCCTTCTCCAGCCCATGCCTCCATGGCTTTAAACTCTTCACAGAAAGGCCCAGCAGCCCCTCTTTCCCATGCCTCCCTCACCCACATGGGACATCACACATCCTGTCCACCCAGCAACATGGGGTTTGCCCACGTCTGCAGACTCTAGGGTACTTCCTCTCACAAGTGTTCTGAGGCCCGAGGAGGCCACGGTAAGCCAAGGACAGCACGGTTATCTGAAACGCTCCCGGCCGCTCAGGTACTGACTCCTCATCCTCTGACCTAAGCAGTGAATGAATTCCTTGGTGGATTCGCACTAGGAGGTGGGCCTCGCTGGCAGAAGTAGGCCACTAGGGACATGGCCTAGAAAAATATTCCTGTCCCTGCCCCTTCCTGTCCACCACAAAGTGAGCAGTTCTGCTCCACACACCCTTCATCCTGATGGTCTGCCTCACTACCAAGACCAGAAACACAGCCAGCAACCACGGCCCGAAAGCTTGGAAACCAAGAGCCAAAATAGATCTTTCTTCACTTTCAGTTGTTGTATTCAGGCATTTTTGTCACGGTATCAGAAAACTGACTAACACAAAAAGCTAGGGTACAGGGTCACAGTGACAAGGAGAGAGCTCTGAGGAGCCGCTGGTCAGAGCCCCCCATTCATGCCTTCAAGTGCCAAGAGGGGAAGGCAACCCAGTGTCTGCCACGGGTGAATGGGCACATACGGCGTGGCCCACACAAGGGAATATGATTCAGCTTCAAAAAGAGATACTGTGACACTCACACGCACGTTGTAACACGTTGTACAGTGTGTATGAACCCTGAGGACACCATGGCAAGTGAAACAGACCAGTGACAAAAAGATAAATACTGTCTGATTCCACTTCTATGAGGCCTCTGGAAAAGCCAAGTTCACACAGACTGAAAGCAGAACAGTGACTGACAGGAGAGAGAAGGGTGAAGAAGGGCGAGAGTTTCCGTTTAAGAAGGAGAAACTCTGGAGATAGGTGGTGGGGATAGTAGGTGAACACACGTAATGTCATTGAGCTGGATGCTTCACAATGACTACGATGAGAAGTTTTATGTTAGGTGCATTTTACCTCAATTAAAAGTAGTCAGAACGCTAGAAAAGCTTCCTTGTGGAAACGCTGATGGCCGATGTCACAGCAGGTCTGAACTAGAGAGACAGGACCTGCTCCCTCCCGGGAGGCAGCCATATAACCTGCCCTGCTCCTCCAGCTGCCCAGAGGAGGAGAAAACCCAATGGGTTCACACCAACAAGGCGAGGGGGCCACAACACAGATCTGCATCCTCCACCCGCTCCCAGTGTTCCGTGCCCCCTTCTTCAGGTGGCTGTGAGGGTTCTTAGCCTCAGTCCAGGAGGGTGACAAGTAACAAGGAGGCAGGGGGCCCAGGGACTCTCAAGTCTGATTCTCAGCTTACCTGGTCCTGAACACAGTACATGCTCAGTAAAGTGGGAGAAAAGTAAGAGGCCCCCCACATGTCCTTCTCTGAGAGGAAAATGACTAGGAGTGACCTGAAGTCCCCCAGCTGGCCTGTGGAAGAGGATCATACCTTCCTGCCTACAGGATTCCAGGATTCCTGGCGTTACCCCTCACCTTCGTAATTTGTCTAGCCAGTGGCCTCTTCTTTCCCCAAGCAAGTGGGTATCAGCCAAAAACATGGCTTTCAGAAGAGGCTCCTGGGCTCCATGGGCGGTAGTTTTGAGTTCAGGCCAACTACACTGAAAGATCACTATGTGATAGATAAAAAATTCACAAAACAGAAGCACAGCAAAGACAATGGCTGCAAGTGTCAACAGCAGGGAACGCCTCCTCTGCAGCAGGCGGATGTCCTGCCTTCCCAGAACCCATCTAATCAGAACCATTTCTCCAGCCCAGGAGTTGCCAGCAAAGGAGTCAAGTCCATCAAGAAGTCACCGGAGAACACTGAGGAAAGTGAAGATCCATCCAGGTTGTGTACCTACAGGGAAAAGGAAAAGTGGGTTATGCTCCTTAATAAATCTAGTATTACTGCCCCACTTTGTTAAGAATAAGCCAGGCACAGTGGTATACACCTGTAATTCCAGCTACTTGCTATTTGGGGAGGCTGAGGCAGGAGGATCATCAGTTCAAGGCCAGCCTGGGCTACAGAGTGAGACATGAGAGCCCATCTCAAAAGAGAAAAAAGAACAAATGAACTACAGAATCCAAAATTCCCAATTAAATTGCCTTTTACTGTTACATGATAATATGACTTTACTAATAAGAAAATGACTACCCAAGCGCTAGTGACTCATGCCTGTAATCCCAGCTACTCAGGAAGCAGAGATCAGGAGGATTGCGGTTCAAAGCCAGCCCAGGCAAATAGTTCTCAAGACCCTATCTTGAAAATACCCAACACAAAACAGGGCTGGTGGAGTGACTCAAGTGGTAGAGCACCTGCTTAGCAAATGTGAGGCCCTGAGTTCAAACCCCAGTAACACACACAAAAAAAATCATCTCTCCATCAAGAAAATAAATACTCTAGAAATAATTAATACTCTAGAGATCATCAAGAGAGAATCCATCAAAAGGATGTATGGTAGCCACCTTGTAATCCCAGATACTCAGGAAGGGAGCTTAAGGCCAGCATGGGCTACACAGCAAGATCCTGCCTCAAAAAAAGTGTCAGGCACCAGTGGTCATGCCTGTAATCCCAGCTACTCAGGAGATAGAGATCAGGAGGATCAAAGTTCTAAGCCAGCTGGGCAAATAGTTCATGAGACCCTATCTTGAAAAAACCCTCCATAAAAAAGGGCTGGTGGAATGGCTGAAGGTGTAGGCCCTGAATTCAAAATGCAGTACTACAAAAACAAAAAAGTGTTAAAGTAGGAGACAGAATGGGAAATGTTAAGTATTTTGTAAGTGTAACTTGACTCCCCAAGTCCAGCATGGGCTACACAGCAAGATCCTGCCTCAAAAAAAGTGTCAGGCACCAGTGGTCATGTCTGTAATCCCAGCTACTCAGGAGATAGAGATCAGGAGGATCGAAGTTCTAAGCCAGCTGGGCAAGTAGTTCATGAGACCCTATCTTGAAAAAACCCTCCATAAAAAAGGGCTGGTGGAATGGCTGAAGGTGTAGGCCCTGAATTCAAACTGCAGTACTACAAAAACAAAAAAGTGTTAAAGTAGGAGACAGAATGGGAAATGTTAAGTATTTTGTAAGTGTAACTTGACTCCCCAAGTGATCCATCATCACCCATCTATGGCTTTAAAAACCAACAATAGGCTCATAAGTCCCCTGTGATATGTATGCACATTTTTGAAAATCTTACCTAAAGAAAAATAATTAGGGCCAGCAGAGTGGCTCAAGTAGTAGAGTGCCTGCTTAGCAAACGTGAGGCCCTGAGTTCAAATCCCAGTGCCACGAAAACAAAAAAAGAAAAGCAAATAGTTGGACCTGTCCCTGCAGACATTATCCAAAGCTGAAAAGCCAACTGCAGAACTGGAATGACCTTTGCAAATACACAGATGGGGAAAGGCCTTCCTGGTGAGTCAACGGGAGCGGTGCCGTTGGTATGTTATATGAGTATGAGTAAGACCTTACTTCCACTGGGGCTTTTCAGAAGGGATGGAACAGTAAGGGAGGGGGAAACGGATGGCCTCCTCTGGTTTCTGGTAGAGATGGCCCCACAATCTCCTGCCAGCTTCACAGTCCACAGCTGAGCTCCACCCTATCGCCTCCTTCCCACCTTCATCTGAATATTAAGTACTTATTTGATTAACGAGCTTACAGCCCACACTCACTAGATTTTGATTTCCTCCTTTCCATACCGAAGGCCCAAGGCAGCTCTCAAAGGTGCAATCAATCAACAGCTCTCACTGGGAATTTCCTCAGAAAAGCCACAATTTGATTATCAGGTCCCCACTTTCACACTTCTTTTTTTGAACCCAGGGCCTCGTGCATGCTAGCAAGAGCTCCACCACTTGAGCCATGCTTCCAGACCTAGCTTTTCTTTTTTAAGATCGGGTCTCACTAACTTTGCCTGGGCTGGCCTCCAACTTGAGATCCTCCTGCTTCTGCCTCCTGAGTAGCTGCGATTACAGACGTGTTTCACCATACCACACTTTATCTTCTTTATGGAGAATGCTCTCCTCACCTGTTTTATTTGAGGTCAAACAACAAGTGCCATGAAACCAGAACTGCCACATGTCTTATCTCCCAACTGTGGACACTTTGAGTGTGAAAACAGCACTTTACTGACAATAAGAGAATCAGGGCAGTGACACAAGGCAGGACTGGCCCAGGTTACTCAGGATGTACAGCCGGTCTGCAGCCCATTCTGCCCTGGGATGCTAGTGCTCCATGTGACACAACCAAGGAGAGCAGCAATGTCAGTCAGCAGTCACCACCTTATCTGTGACACACATGAGAACCATGGCCAGATGCAGTCGGTGACCGGCAGGCAGCACTGTGGCTGACTCTTGTAGAGAAAAGAGAGAGGCCCCGAGGAATAGTGCAACTATTTCACCTCAGTACCTCATTTTCTTTCAAAAGGCCTAGAATCTTCTAAATTCCTAAAAGCTAAGGCCAAAACAGCAGCTGGCACTTCCTAAAGCCTTGTTTCCTGAAATTGTGGAGTAGGTTGAGGGAAAGGATCTCTGCCCTTCCAGGCCTGGGCTTCAGATTCTTCCAGTGTGCAAACTTTGTTTGCTTTACAGTTTCCAGTTTCACATTTCCTAAAATGAAATACCAGAATGACAACTTGGGAATTACTCGTCTACACCCACCTCTTTTCATCAGAGAGAACCTTGTCTGAGCAGTTATGACTAAGAGGCAGAAGGAACCCATGGGGTGAGAGGCTAGAGACAAGGCCACTCTGACTGAGGGGGTTAGGGTGACCTGGGACACAACAGGCAGTCCTCCAGCTTTCCTGGATCAAAAAGTGGAGGATGGATGAGTCAGAGACAGTCCAAAGTTGGGTCTGCACCTGGTAACCTCGGCTCTGCCAGACCTGATCCCTAAGCAGCTGATCCCAGAGCCAACCCTGCAGGGCTGCCTGGCACGGTGCAGGCGCTGACTTGCAAGCCACTCACCAGAATGGCCACACTGCAAACAAGCCAAGGTGGGGGAGCTATGGCTCTGTCCCAAACTTCTACCTTCTTCTTTCCACAAAGAAATAAAAGTATCCTACACAGACCCAT
Source organism: Castor canadensis (assembly GCF_047511655.1). Taxonomy (NCBI): domain Eukaryota; kingdom Metazoa; phylum Chordata; class Mammalia; order Rodentia; family Castoridae; genus Castor; species Castor canadensis. Next base: position 65,402,724 of record NC_133389.1, read on the forward strand.
TTAAACAGAGGAGAACTTGGAAGGAAGGGAAGAGAGAAGGAAGAGAGGGAAAGGGGGAAAGGACAGAGAGAGAAAAGAGAGGGAGAGAAAAGACAGCAAGCGAGCTGGTGCCGTCACATACTTTCTCGAGAAAACCCTAATACCACATGAATCAGCTTACAGTATAATTTGATCATTTGAAAAAAAAAAAAAGTGAGAGTGAAAGCCGTATTTGGACAACTTCTTACACTAGATCCTTAAACAAAGTTCCTTTTGCTCAAATCTTGGAAAACTCCTTTTCTTCCTCTATCCAAAGCTGGCGGACTGAATTGATATTCTCAATGTTGTATGCAATGTGGCCAAGTAAGTCCCCTTGTGCTCCTGAAATGAAGATAGAATCATTGGTGGGGGGACAGGGAAAGGGTTCCACTCTCCTCCCCTAGAGGTGGCACCAGCAAGGCCACATGCCTTCCAAAGCAGTGGACTAGGAAATGAAGTCACTGTTACAAAGCAACCTCACTTCCTGGCCTAACTTACAGGTCACAATTGCCTCTTTATTTTCTGACACAGCTGACACTGCTACAGCCACCAGGAGCTAGGCAAGTACTTGGCCCCAAGGGTTAGAGGAAGGTAGGGAAGAAAGGGGGGATAAGGGAGGCTGGCTTGTGCAAATGTCGCCCAGCTTTCTTAGCAGGAAAATGTGGGAACTCTAGGAAAGTCAGCCACCTGCTCCTCTTCAAATATTTCATCCTACCAGCAGAGTCGGCAGCTGAACTGAAAAGAACCCAACTGCAGCTCTGCTGTAACTCTAAGCCGGCCACTTAACATTCCCGAACCTCAAAACCATAGTTATCACTGAACTAAGTTCTGGGCATGACAGAGATGACATAACAAGTACCTAAAAAACCCAGTAAGGTTAGGGACAGAGTTCAGTGGTAGAGCACCCACCTGTCATTCCTAAAGCCCTGGGTTCCATCCCCACCACCAGAAAACAAAACAATAAATAAACAAAATACAAAAGTAAAAAGCATATCCTTTTGCATAAACATAGATCCATGTGTGTGGCTCAAAGAGCCAAAGTGAGGACCAGGCCCAGGGGTTCACACCCTTAACCCAAGCTACTCCAGAGGCAGTGGGGGCCAATCCAGGCAAAAAAGTTATCAATACCTCATCTCAACCAAGCTGGGCATGATGGTACACACCTATAATTCCAGCTACTTAGGAGGCAGAGATGAGGATGATTTGTGGTTAAGGTAGACTGGGGCAAAACAATATAAGACCCTATCTGAAAAATAACTAAAGGGGTGTGTGGCTCAAATGGTAGAGCACCTGCATAGAAAGAAGGAGACAAAAAAACAAATAAAAAAGGAAAAGAAGCCAAAATGAAATTAGGAAGAATGGCAAGAAGACAAAAGAAGCTCCAGAGACTGTGGCCATGTTGAGCTGATGCCCAGTTTTCTCTACTTACCGAGTTGTACCAAGTGATCCTCCCCTTTCCTCATCAAAGGAAACTGTAAATCTGTCTCTACCAATGAACAGACCAATCATTTGAAACCTCCACATTCACTGGGAGGAATAAGTGAAAGCAATGATCCCCTTCCAAGTCTAGGGACTTAGAGGGAAAGGACAGAAGATGTTCGGGGTCTTCATCAGAGCGGGTGGGGTGCTACACCCAGCCCAAGATGGGACCTCTTCCTGCCTACCCAATAAGTGCCTGGAGCACATGTGTTTACTCACCCTCTACTGCTAACATGCAAACTGAAAACCAGAAGGTTCTGATGAAGACTGCAGTCTATGTCACCTCCTCTTACCAAAGGGTGAGAATTCCCTCCCAATAAGAAGCTTCCCTTTGCATTAGCACACTAGGTTTTAAAAATCAAAACTACATAGTTACTATTTTCACTTCCCAAGCTCAGTTCACCAGTGTTATGATCATGTGAAGCTGGGAGCTAATGGCTCTCACCTATAATTCTAGCTACTTGGGAGTCTCAGACTGGGAAGATCGAGGTTCGAGGCCAGTCCAGGCAAATAATTCACAAGACCTCATCTCCAAAATAATCAGAACAAAATGGACTGGTATTGTGGCTCAAGCAGTAGAGCACCTGCTTTTGCAAGCACGAAGCCCTGAGTTCAAACCCCAGTCCCACAAAAAAAAAAAAAGAAAAAAAAAAAGATAATCAAGTGATAACGCACAGGAACATTACACCGTCCTTCTCCACAATACAGTTCAGGTTGGCCTGTGATGGAAAAGCAGGCAGACATCGCTGTGGATCCCTCCTGACGGATTTGTGAAATAAGGGAGCTAGATTGGAACTTGAAGGTCCTATGAAGAGCTGAAATATTGAGCCCATGATATTTTGATTTCTACCATCCCTCCACCATATACTTACATCTTGAAACAAAAAATAAAAAACAATAAAAATTTGAAAAAAACAACACAAAAATCCAGCTGTAAGCATGGTGGGTAATGCCTGTAACCACTGTACTTGGGAGGCTAAGGCAGGAGAATCTCAAGTTTGAGGCCTGCCTGGGCTACATGAGGAGACTCTGCCTCGAAAACAAAACAAACAAAACCCCAGCACAGTATCATCTACTGTTTTTCACAAAGCTCAAAGAGACTCATTATTGGTTCATGAAATCAGTTTGGTGTGACCAGAATTTTAAAAAAATGAAAACACAGAATACATTAGCTTGCCAGGTAGTAAAGTTAATTTTATGAAACTTTTGTTTCCAACTTAATATACTGGCCATGATATAAAATGTATTTCTTTCTGCACTAGACTATCAGCCCCCTTCAGACAGGGACCTTGCCTTGTATATCTTTAAATTCCCATGTCTAGCAGGTAGCATGCACACAGTAAGTGCTCAATAAATGTTGACTTAAGGCCTCTTCTTAGTCTCACTGTTCCAAACATTTTAGGATTAGAAACATACATACACCTACTCTTTCTTTCCACTCCCTATTTTAGGTGCTTATGAATTTACAATCACAGCAACAGGAGGAGGTCACCTTTGATGAAAGGGTCTAAAATTAGCAAGTACGTGCAGAGAACACATTTCTCACCCATCCCTGGGACTCTACAGAGCAAAACTAGATGCACTGATGTGCCTCATAGGTAGAGCACTTGCCTAGCACACCAAAGCCCTGGGTTTTAGTTCCAGTGCTTAAAAAAAAAGTCTTGGAGCTTTGCTTTCCAGGAGAATCAATGAGTCACCTTACCTTTTAAAGAACACTACTGGTAGACTGAGGCATCCCAAGGCTCCTAGCAGGCATCTGCTCCAAACCAGAGCACATTCATCTGCAATAAAACAGAAAATGTTTTATTTAGTTAACTACCAACAAGTAACCTGACCAACCTTGAAAGTAAAAAGAAAGCTGAGAAGAAAAATGACTGACACAGCCAGGCGCCAGTGGCTCACACCTGTAATCCTAGATACTCAGGAGGCAGAGATCAAGAGGATCACAGTTTGAAGCCAGCCCAGGCAATTAGTTCTCAAGACCCTATCTCAAAAAAAAAAAAAACCTTCACAAAAAAGGGCTGATGGAGTGGCTCAAGGTGTAGGCCCTGAGTTCAAACCCCATACCGCAAAAAAAAAAAAAAAAAAAAAAGCCTAACATTCTGTTGTTAAAGAACAAGTCTTTGCTGATGGTGCACACCTGTAATTCCAGCACTCAGGAGGCTGAAGCAGGATAATTGCAAGTTCAAGGTCACCTTGGACTACATACAGTAACACTGTCTCAAAAAAAAAAAAACAAAACCAATGACCAAGTCTTCTTAGGGGTGGGGATGTAGCTCAGGGGTGGGGATGTAGCTCAGCGGAGGGCACTTTTGTGCCAGGTCCTTGGTTCAATTTCTAGCACCACACGCACACAGTCTTTTAAACTATAATATAAAATATTTGTGCATAAAACAAACACAGAACATTGTTCTATATGCCCAGCACATAACAGCAGCTGCAATCCAAAACTGAAGGCAAAATATTTTACCTATTGACTGACTTTTAACTTTAATGCTATCATTAAATATCTAAATCCTCCCCCAACGCAGCATGGAAAAATATTTAAATGTAGTTTCTTCTCTTGTTCATTCTCTTATTACCATAATTTCATCAATCGCTGTTTGTATGTGGAAAGTTCCATCTTAGGTGATTATGTAGTCGTTTTGTTTGTTTTGAGGCAGGGCCTCTCCATGTAGCCCAGGCCTCCCAGGTGTAGGGATTACAGAAGTCCATGCGTGTGCCCCTCCTCCTAGCTGAAGTGTTATTTTTAATGCTAAGGGTTTTTCAATATACATACGTAAACTGCGGAGAGAGGTCCATGCCGTCTCGTATATAGGCCTTAAGTAACGGAGACCTTCCAGTGACTAACTCATTTGCAGAAAGCTATCTTTCAGCGAGTTCACTTGCAATCCTGAAAGGGCCAGGAAGTTGCACTTTGCAGAAAAAGGAAAAAGCCTTGACCTGGAAGTTTAAATGCTGCAACACGGACATGAGAACACATTTGAAAAAAAAAACGAAAAAACCTGCGTTCCCCGGGCGCTGGGCAGCTCTGGGAGTCCTGTCACCGGCCCTGGGACCCAGACGCGCAGTGGCCCGGAGCTCGAGATCGCGGCGGCTTCCAGTTCGCTTGTCTGCGGCCGCGGGAGTCCCCGCGCCACGCTCGGAGGAGTGTCCCTTCCGCGCCGCCCTCCGTCCGCCGTCCGCCCCAGGTCCGGACGCGCTCGGCCGCCTCGGGGACCGCGCGGCAAACTGCGGAGCGCAGCCGCGGGAGCGAAGCGGACGCCGTGCGCGGGCGCGACGGGCGGGGGCGCGCGGTGGGGCGGGGAGGAGACGGGGTCGGTGGCCTCGCGCGCCCGCGTCCCCGCCCTCACGTCGACCCAGGAAGCCCCAGCTCAGCCGCGGGCCGCTTCCGGCCTCTCCATCCTCCACCCTGGCCTCCTCCCCGGCCTCCACCGCAGCCCGCAAAGCCTCGGAAACGCGCGCGGACCAGAAGGGCGCGCGGCACCAGGAGACTTGAGGCACCCTAACCCCTGAGGCACCCTTTGTCTTTGTATTACAAAAGCAGGGTTGCAACATTCCAAAGGGCTTTCGCATGCATTAGTCTAAATAAGGCTGAAAATCAACAGAAGTCACTGCCAGCAGCAAGTGTGCAGAGCAATGACCCAGCTGCTGTCCTCCAGCCAGCCGACTGCGGCACGTGTTTGCAGATCTGATGCGTGACAAATCAGGAAAACGCCTGGCACACGGTGAGTACGCGGTAAATGATTGTCATATCACTATTATCTATTAAGAAGATTGTGATCTTTTCAGCAACATCCAGCTAGACAACTTTCACATCAGCAAAACTAGGGGAACCAGATTTTTTCTGTTTTTCCTTTCTTAGGTAGGACTAGAGTTTGAACTCAGAGCTTCGCATTTGCAAAGCTGGTGCTCTACAGCTTGAGCCACACCTCCAGTCCATTTTGGTTATTTTGGTTATTTTGGAGATGGGATCTTGGCGATGCCCAACAAGGCCTCAAAAACAGTGATCCTCTGGATCTCAGCATCCCAAATAGCGAGGATTACAGGCGTGAGCCACCTGTGCCCCTCTGAGAACCAGATCCTTTATCCATGATAATGTAGTTCCGTGGACAGCTGTGGCATCACCTCTAAAGTGTTCTTCTGGCCCAAAAAAGAAAAACCAAACACAGGCAAACCTGTAACTCAACTGCAAGCTTAAGAAATACAGAGGCCAAATGAGCACACTGGAGGACACAACCAGGAGGTAATCTGCCCTATCAAATGTGCGGGAGATTCTGCATAACAAATGGCCTAATTTCTTTATTCAAAAGTAAAGCTTCTGGCTGGAGATGATAGAGCCCCTGTCTCAAAAAACGAATAAATAAATTTAAAATAAAATTTTAAAATAAATAGCATCAGAAAAAAAGGGAAGGAGGGAGAGCTGTTACATTTGTGAGCAGATCAGGAAACTTAAATACGGACTGGGTGTTGAGAAACATCGGAGAATTTCTGGTGATTTTATTAAGAGATCCCTTTTGTGGTTATGTATTGTTTCATTTTGTTTTGTTTGAGATAAGGGCTCACTGTGCAGCCTGAGCTGGCTTTGAACTCACAAACTTGCTGCCTCCACCAGGATCACAGGTGTGAGTCAGCCTGTGGTTGTTTTTTGAAAAGTCCCTATCAGAGAAACATACTTAAGTATTTACAGGTAAATTATGATTTCTGAGATTTTTAATAACAAATTTCTAGAATTCTTTAGAAAAACAAAAGTCAGGAGAGAAGAAAAAAAAAAAATTGGCTTCAGGTTCCATAGTGAAGCCAGGAGGTTCCATGGGCATTGTGCTAGGCAGAGTACCTGCCCGAGAGACGTCCGTGTCCCAACTCTGAGCCTGTGACTCTTTTACCTCTCATGGCAAAAGGGGACTTCTAGGATGTGGCCGAGCCGGGCGCGGTGGCGCGCACCTGTAGTCCTAGCTACTCGGGAGGCTGAGGCAGGAGGAGCGCTTGAGTCCAGGAGTTCTGGGCTGCAGTGCGCTATGCCGATCGGGTGTCCGCACTAAGTTCGGCATCAATATGGTGACCTCCCGGGAGCGGGGGACCACGGGTTGCCTAAGGAGGGGTGAACCGGCCCAGGTCGGATGTGGCTGAGCAGAAGATTATCCTGAATCATCCCAGTTCCATTTATCTCATCACTTGGGTCTCATTGCAAATCCCAGGCCAGTCAGAGGAAGGAGACAGTACACTAACCCTGGAAGGAGGGGCTGGAGATTCACCCTGACCAGGGCTCCACATATTATTGCTGGAGGTTGAAGATGGAGCAGGAGCTGTCGCTAATTTTTGACCTCAAATGGGGTCCTTTTCCCCTCTCAGTTCCAAAACCCAGTATCATGACCAAGGGTCAATAGAGCAGGAAGGAACATTTATTCTTGGCCAAGAAGAGAAGTGGGAGGTAATCTTGTAAATCAAGTTCCTCTGCTCACGTGGGTCAGGAGGTTACAGAAACCGGGCCAAAGAAAGGGGGAGGGGCAGGCTAATGAAGAAGAAGAATGGCCATGCCTTGTCTGGGAATGGGTGAAGATTGTCTGGGAATTTGAGTGCCACATTACTCACTCCTTTTATGGTTCTTTTTGGTCATTGTCATGGCAGTCCTCTACTGTCTTGGCCTTAAGGTGGGTATTTTACATCCCATTGGGATTTTAATGAAATTAGAGCCGTCTAGCTACATTCTGGCAGCCATCTTAGATCAACTGGTCTGGCCAGCCCACCTCGGGTATTCTACCTGAAATCTAAAACGTCAGCTAGGTCACCTGGGCCTACAAGATTAGGGCAGGATATCAAAACCCCAAGCAATGGAATTCCCAGGCCACCTCTCAAAGCTGGAAGAGGCAAGGAAATGGAGCCTCATAGAACTTCTAGGTGCCTCGACAACAGCTTGATTTTAGCCCACTCAGAGAGACCTTTGTGGGACTTCTGACCTACAGAGCTAAAACTTACTTATTTGGTGGTACAGGGTTGAAATCCAGGCCTCTCACTCACAAGGCAGACACTCTTACCACTTGAGCCATGCGTCCAGCCCAGGTGTAGGGTCATGCACAAACCTCGGATTCAATCCTTATTAGGTAGCAGTTAGTCTTGACTGATGGGGAAACTAAAATGGAGGGTTCTCCTGGGTCTCAGAGAAACACACTACAACTCTTAACAGCTTCTGTTAAGATCAGAATAGTTCACCGAGGTCATGGGATGTCACAAGATGTTTTTAAGTCACCCACCCTAAGGTGAGCTGATACCAATTCCTGAAACAATAGAGCTTCACAAAGACCTGGACCAAATAATAAATTGCTTTTGTAAATCTGTCCAAGCCCCTTCCACCTCAATAAAATCTTGTGCCAGGGTAAAAATAACTGTCCTCATCTCATTCTAGAAACTACTAGCTATATTAAAAGTGACCTCCTCTCCTAATAAACTTTACATCATTTTCAGTATATTTTCGTGTCTTGCCTGAATTCTTTTGCTGGACAGAGGTAGATACTAGTTGCTGACTGACTTTTGGGTTACCGTCTCCAGCAACACTAAAAAAAAAAAAAACAGTTGCGTTGTTTTAAGTCACCAAATTGGTGGTAATTGATTACAGCAGCAATAGAAAACATATACAAGCATTCATTGTATTTCTCTCCACTTTCGATTATGTTTAAAATTTTTTGTGATCACCTAGTAAGAAATACATTTTTCAGAGTACTTCATTTATATATGAAGAGTAATCTGAGGCAGGCTGAAATAAGGAAGGTTCTGGACTCTTAAACATATATGACTTATCATCTTGTATTTCAGATTGAACGTTTTCATTTTCCCTCCCTCTTTCTGGCTCCCTCCTTTTCAGTTGCAAATAGGCACAGTGCCCCTGCCTCTGGGACAGCCCAAACCCCTCCCCACTCACCAATTACTGGTGATCAAGAACTGCCCAGGTTTTTCTCCTCCTACAGGTTAGCGCAGGTTTTTAAAGCACCCGGATACAGGGAAGGGCGCTCTCTCTGCTCCCAGCTTCCACCTGGCCCACCACCATGGCATTCGTAACTCCTTCCCTAACCTTTAATAAAATTTTATTATCACTCACTGCACCCACATATCCTGCCTGGATACATCCAAATAGGATCTAAAAGCATGAAATTTTCTGTTCCCCAGCCACTACAACATGACCTGGCATGGAACTCTACAATGCATTTTAATTTGAAAAGGAATTACATACAACAATGCACATATAAAAAGAGAGGTAGCAATTAGAGCAATGGGGATATGAAAAGGGAACCTAAAATGGAGAATCCTTGGACCTTGCATATGTTCTGAGAGCCCCGTTCCCTCCTCTCTCCTTTCCTGTTCTCTCTCTCTCTCCCCCCTTCCCCTCGCTCTATTTCTCTGCCTCATATTATCTCTCTCTTCTTCTCCCCCCTCCCTCCTCCCTCTCTCTCTCTTTCTCTGTCTTCCCTCCCCTTCCCCATTACCTGCTTGCCTACATGCTACAAGCTACACTTTTCTACCCCTAGGCTTTTGGCTCCACGTCCTTTGAACACCTGTGACCCCACCACCACCATGTGACCTGTAGGAAAGAGTCCTGACGAAGCCCAGCCTTCCTCAAGACCAACCTTGCTCTTGAAGATTACTCATTGTGTCCTCCTGTGCCTAGGTCCACGTGAAAAGCAATTCTGGTCCAATCCAGTTAAGGTGGGCTACCTTTTCCCATTGCCAGGTCATTATATTCTCATTGTACTTTTACATTTTCTGCCCCCCCCACACACTCTGTCCATGTGGGTTTTTAATTTGTGCAGAGTGATTCCAGAGACTTAATTCTTTCACAACTCCCATGTCAATCGCTCTCCTTAGGCTGCTCCTGGGGAGGAACTGACACTCCAATCCAGTCAAGCGTCAACAAAGCCTGTGCCAGGACAGATGTGAGTGTTGTTCTAGACCCCTCTTTCTGAGATGACCCATTTTCACCCCCTTCTATTCTAATAAACTACTATCCTTCATAAGCTTTGCTATTATATCACTACATTTTGAGAATTGCCTAAAATCTTTTCTCTGGATGCAAGAATCAAGATACCTGTGCTGACCTTCTGGTAACAAAAGTATAATTAATTAAATAACATTGATTTTCAAAGTTATGTTAGGTCTGGAAACCTAAAGGACAGATGAGTGAGTAGCCCATCCCCCATGAATAGCACTATGAGCCCTTCACCCTGAGAAGGAGTTATAAATCTACATTCCTGCACCCTGGGAGGAGATACAGGGTCTCTTAAATCTGCCACGGGGCAGATAAGTTTATTCTGATAAACAGAATGCTCTCAAGGTTGCTTCCCCCCATAAGGAGCAAACAGACCAGATCATCAAAGAGAGTCCTAGCCTCGAATCCACAGCCAATGGAAAAACCCATGTAACCTATACCCTAACCCAGAGTTAAAGCGTCCACAAGAAGCCCCAGCCTTCACCTGAGCAGGAAGCCACTGGTTTCCAGGCTCCGCTGCACTGCTCCAGCTGTAGCCTTTCCTTTCTCTCTAATAAATCCTACTTTGTGTACTGCCTTGTCTCACGAGTCAATCAGCTGCTTCACGAGCCAGTTCTTTGGCCTGTGCAGGCAAGAACCCTCGACACCTGCCTGTAAGTTACAGATAGAAAAAAGCACAGTATAACCTGTCCTCAACTTTAGAATTGGTGTCACAATGACTAAATAAAGTTCATAGGAGTTTTTTGAGAAAACAAGCTCCCAAGATGCGTAAAAGTAGAATACTTTGAAATAGTCCCCAGGGGTGGGAGGTGTAGCTCAATGATAGAGCACTCACCTACCATGTGTGAGACCCTGAGTTCAAGGCCCAGCACCACTAAGACAGAGGAAAGAGGCAAAGGGAGATCCTCAATAATTTAATTTCTAATATTGAGCATTCTCTATTTCATGAGCGCACTATCCACATTTTATCAAATTTGCTACAATAAGCAAGCTCTATTAAACTCCATATTTTGAACTAATTTCATTGTGGGCTTTCAATTCCATTAACTGATTTAATGGAATCTCCTAGTGGCTGGCTTCCTCTAAATACTTCAGCTTCGTATTTTAGCTCACTGTCTTGTAACTTAATCCCAGTTAACACTTAAGAAGTCATGGGACCTTGCTCTTTCCCATACCAAATGGAGGTGAAGAGCCCCCTAAGGCAAGTGAGAAGACATCCTCAGTGATGGCTCCTCCCATCAGTGAACACTGGCAACCATACTCCTCCTCCTTCCCAGGATAGGCAGGCATTGGGCTTCCTGTGACCTAGGAAGAGACAGTAGGAACCCTAGAGAACAAGGAAAGGACTTATGTCTGACTTGGCTTGCTAGTTTTCTCCTACCCTGTAACTGTAAGGAACTGCCAAATAAAGACCACGCCACGTGTGGAAAAGAAAGATTTATTAGGAACCAGATCGCGGGGCTGTCTGTCACTCTCAGGTTCAGAGTGCAGCGGCTTGGCTGAATTGGGTAGTGGGCTTTATAGGAGGGACCAAGCCATGGGGGAGAGAGAGAGTCTGTGGTTTCAGATTACCTGTGATCACCAGATGGAACAGGTCGACATGCCTGGCTGGTTGAGTAAACTGGAAGTTCCTGAGGTTTTGTAAGCAGAGCAGGGAAACAAGCAGGGGAGTTTGGCAAGCAGTCATAAATGAGGCGGTCTGGCTTCGCGGTGCTAGCCTCGGGACCTTCTGCCCACCCCAAGAATGCCAGGGACCTAATAGTAACAACTACACAAACTTAGCAATCTCAGCCACCTACAGTTATCATCCGAAAGCATCTGAAGGTCAGGGTTCCTGCAACCAGCTGCCAGCCAGATTGGTGTCCTCATCTGGAGGCTGAGCCCTCTGCCAGCTCACTGGTTGTTGGCAGAGTTCAGATTTGTGGCTTAGGACAGAGACCCTCAGGCTCAGAGGCCACCTGCTGCTCCCTGCTATTGTTGAAGTCACTGATAATTCTAATCAGAAGATTTTGGTCCTTGAGCTCTTGGGGGGGGGGGCGGGGTGCAGAATCCAAGCAGAACACGTGGATGTTTGTAGGAGGAAAATACCAGTTTTATTATAGGAAACAGGGAGGGGATTACAGGTGGGTCTCTGCCAGGTGGAATGGAGGTGCAGTGTGCAGGGACAAAAAGGGAAGAATTTTTATTGCAGGTGGTTTTTATATCATCCTTAACTTGGAGGTGGGGAGAACACTTTTGTCACTTTCTGTCTCCAATGACCTTTGGGCCAAGGAGGTCATTGGAGACAGGAAATGACACAAGTGTCATTGGAGGATCTGGAATGACTCATGCATAAACCTATGCTAATTCTTAGGTACCCTGTTTAACAAAGGATTTGCAATTGAAATGTTGCTGTCTGGGCAGAGGGAATGGGTAAGGGAGGGGTTGCTGAGGTGCTGTAAATCAGGCTGCACAGTTTTTAAAAGTTCATGACTATCACTACTCCTAGCCTGCCTCACTATGAGCTACTGCTTTTTTCAAGACCAAAGGGAAATCTCTCCCCTCCATGTCTGACTGTGTCTAACCTCCGGTCCTCCTTATGATTAAGTCAGGCCCACCCAAGACAAACTGTCTTAATGTCAGTTCATTAGGAGACTTAATCATATCTACAATATCCTTCCTTTTGTCATATAGCAAAACTTGATCCAGGAGTGAACAAAGTGACAATTTGCACAGCATCCCGGGTGAGAACAAGTTCAACCATGCCATGAGTGTGTTAGCAGCACCTGGACTAAGGGAAGCTAGGAGAAACACTATAGAGAAAGGAAGGAAGTTTTCAGTAAGGGTTTTTCTTTTCTTTTTAAAGATTTAAAAAAAACTCCAGAGACTTATGCAAAAAGAGCAAGACCAAACTATATTATCTCCTCTGGTAATAAAACTACAAAGAAGCAGAGAGAACTGATGATTATAAAAGCCAGGGAACACTTACTCTTGGGGAGGGCACATGGAAGTTGCATTTCTGTCTCTCTCTCTCTCTCTCTCTCTCTGTCTCTCTCTCTGACAGGACCTAGGTCTTGCCATGTTGCAGTGTTGCCCCAGTTGGCCTCAAACTCTTGGGCCCGAGAGATCCCTCCTACCTCAGCCCGGGGAGGCTGAGTGGCTGGTACTGTGAGGTATGAACCACCACACCCAGTTTACAAAGTTGCCTTTCTTGACCTCAGTGGTGCTTACAAGGGTAATTCGTTACCCTCATTTAGTTTAGTGTGTAATTATTCATTAATTCATACACTTGGTCTGTGTGGCTATGCAATTTTTTGTTGTTGTTATTTTTTTAATTTTACAATAAAAAGGATTGTTTAAAAAGTATTCCAAAATAAACTGAGCAAGGGGACTCAGGCCTATAATCCCAGCTACTAGGGAGGTGGAGATAGGAGGATTGCATTTCCAAGCCACTTTAGGTAAAAATGTTAGTGAGACCCTATCTCAAAGAATAAGCAAGGTATACTGAAAGAACGCCTGTAATCCCAGCTACAGGGAGGCATAGGGAGGAGGACTGAGGTTCAAGGTGGGGGGAGGGAGTGAGACATAACTAAAAGCAAAGAGCTGGAGGCTTGACTCAAGTGATACAGCGCTTTCCCTAGCCTGTGTGAGGCCCTGGTTCAATCCCTAGTATCAGGCCAAAAAAAGGAGAAAAGAATGATGATAAAATATAAAAACAAAAACTGCAAATTCGAAGGTAATACGTTTAATGTCACTGTAAAATGTAGCAAATGCATTCACTGTCAAATTGAATACTCAAAATATTATTGCACTTGAAACAATCTCTGCTCTCACTTTAATAACACTCCTGGGGCTGGGGTGTAGCCCTGTGGTACTAGCACGTGCATGGCTCTGGGTTCCATCCCCACCACCAAACAAACAAACGAAAAAGGTCTGGTAGAGTGGCTCAAGTGGTAGAGCACCTGCCTAGCAAGCATGAAGCCCCAAGTTTAAACCCCAGTACCGCCAAAGCAAAAACAACAACAAAAACCCGTCCCAATTCTACCTAATGATTACCAAGAAATCCGAGTCAGACAGATACTGAATATTATTTATTTATTTTTACAGTATGGATATTGAACCCACATGCTAGGCAGGCTCTCTACCACTTGAGCTACTCCCCCAGCACTTTTTGTTTTCTGTTTTTTGTTTTTAAGACAGGGTCTTGCTACCTTTGGCCAAGTTGACCTCGGATGATCCTCTTTCCTCTGCCTCCTGAGTAACTGGGACTACAGACGTGTACCACCACACTCAGCTCTAAACTGAATATTATCCAAAGATAAATCATATCAAAGACAAAATTATTGTTTTTGTTTCAACTTCTGGTGGTGCTGGAGATCTGACTGAGGTCTTTGCACATGCTAAGCACATGCTATGCCACTGGGCTACATTCTCAGCCCCTAAAGGATTTTTGAAATCCTTTAAAATGTATTACAGCAAAAATATAAATGCACACATGATTTTTTGTTGGTTTTGTTTTTTATTTTGAGATGAGATCCTGCTTTGTGGCACATGCTGGCTTGAACTGGGCTCAAATGATCCTCCTGCCTCAGCCCCCAAGTAGCTGTGACAATAGGCACGCCTGGGCCATACGGTTTTTAATGTGGATATGAGTGTACTTTAATGCTTAATACATTCTACAGTTGGACCTTTGATTCAAAGCAAGCTCGGAGCTTAGAAAGTTCTTGAAATGGCCCCAGATGAGCACCATCTGGTGACTGGAATCTGGCATAATGAGGTATGTCTCTTGGATCTGGCACTTTTCTGAGTAGTGTACTGTAGGGTGGTGCAGTGTAGTGAAGTGGTTACACTTCCACCTGGAGTTGCCTTCCCGGATTTAAGTTTCAGTTCTACCCCTTACTAACCATGGCACTAGAGGAGTTATTTAATTTCTTTCTTTTTTATTTATTTATTTTTTTTGGTACTGGGGTTTGAAATCAGGGCCCCATGTTTGCTAAACAGGCACTCTAGCACTTGAGCCACTCCACCAGCCTTTTTTTGTGATGAATATTTTCGAGGTAGGGTCTCAAGAAGTATTCGCCCAGGCTGGCTTTGAACCACGATCCTCTTGATCTCTGCCTCCTGAGTAGCTAGGATTACAGGTGTGAGCTCCGGCATCTAGCTAATTTCTTCAGTACTTAATCTCTTTGCTCCTCATCTGTACGATGGAGATGATATCAGTGCCTACTTTACAACACAGCTGTGAGCATTAAACACTTTACTAGGTATAAAACATTGGACTATTGCCTGCCACACAGAACTTCTCAGTAAGTACTAGACACTACTATTCTTGGTTTTTTGTGGTATTAAGGATTAAACTCAGGGCAATTGCTAGGCAGGCATCTACTACTTGAGCCACACCTCTAGCTCACTATTGTCATTCTCATGATGGTGGCCGGCCACAGATATGACAAAAATTGGTGGGTGTCCTGGGCTGGACCAACAATGGCATAGCAACCTATCCTGTCTGCACGTGCCTCCACCACCAGAGCTGGCATGCACACTGCTGCTGTGCGGGCATGTGAGCTGCAGCAATCACTGAACTAAGTAGGTTCTGGATAAGGAAGAAAGGAAATGGGAGAGGAAGGGCCCTGGAATGGGCTGGGGGTATAGTCAGTGGTAGAACACCTGCTAACCATGTACAGGTCCTGGGTTCCATCCCCAGAACCAAAAGTAACTAAGTGGATAAGAAGATTGAATTGGAACCTGTATCTGTTTCCTATTGCTGCTGTAACAAATGGTCACACAGTGTCTCGAAAACACACAAACGCATTACCCTACTTTGCTACCAGTCAGAAGCCCCACACAGGGAGGACTCTCAATACTGAAATGAAAATGTCTGCCAGACTGCACTCCTCTGGATGCTCTAGGGAGGTGCTCTCTGCCTTTTCCAGTATCCACAGCTGCCGGAGTCCCAGGCTCACAGCCCCTGCCCCACCCTCAAAGCCAACAATGGTGGTTGAGTCTTTCCACATGGCCCTACTTGACCTCTTTGCCTCCCTCTTCCAATTTTAAGGACTGCTGTGATAATTGTGTTGGGCACACCTAGATAGTCTCGGGGTTTTTCCCTGATACCAAGTACATGGTGTCTTTTCCAGCACCAATTCTCCACTTTAGTAGTGCCAGCTAAGTGTTCCACAACTGAATTCAATTCTAACATTAACTACTTGGAGATCTTGTCCATTCCACAGGTGTATGGGCCAACACAGTCCCACAAGACTGCCCATAGTTCAGACCCCAGCCACAAGTATTGGGCTCCCTAGTGAGCCTCACTTCTGTCTGTCTGCGCTGCAAAGTCAGGGGTTCCCACAACACCAAGATTCAATTCTTGTTAGAATTCAGGAACTGCCACACCCACTATGACATTTCCTCAGACACAGCACCACATCTGGATGGCCAGATGAAGAGACATGTGAGGTAAGGAGGGTCCCAAGCACAGGAGACCCTGTCCCCTTCAGTGCCTCACTCTCTGGGCATGAGGATGTGTTCACCCAAATTTAGGAGGTGTTATGGAGGTTTCATCACACAGGCATGATTGTGGCCAATCTTCAACCCCTCTCCCTTCCCCCAGAGGTTGGGGAGCTAAAAATACCAAGCTTCTAATCAAAGCTTGGCCTCTCTAGCAACCAGTCCCCATCCTGAAGCTAGCTGGAGAACCAAGAGTCACCTCCTTCTTGCAGAAGACATGCCTACCACTGCGTCATTCAGGAAATTCCAAGGGTTTCAGAGCTCTATGCCAGGAGCAAGGGACAAAGAGCAAATAAATACCTTTCCTCTTATACCACAGTGACTTATTCCATCTACAACCCTGACTCCCCTTTGCACAGGAAGGTGACATTCACAGTTCGGGGAGAGGGGTTGGAATGTGAGTATCTTTGTGGGGCATCACTCTGCTGACCACAGCATCCAAAACAGTGTGGGTCAACCTGGGCAGTTAGGTGGCCAACACATGGAACGTGGACTCGAGGATTTGTCAAAAGGCTGAACTTTCGAGTACTGTACTGTGGACTGTGGTAACAGCCTCTCCACACCCATGAACAAAGTCCTCTGCTTCCCGACATGCCTTAGGGTGATAGGGAGAAATAGAAAGGGAGGAATCTGTGAGACAATTACAAAGCCAAGATAAGTTACACAATAAATGTGGAGTTTGTGATCACTCAGTCAGACCACGCCCTAATTAATTAATACAACTCTCTGAGACCTAGCCCATGCATTATGGAACATTCACCACCTACGTTAGCTTTACATAAACATGCAACTGTTTAATTCTAGGGACCCGAATGTCCCCTGCTGCCACACTACCTTCTGTTACCATGGAGAAATTTTAAAGCCCCTCATCTCTAGTCCTTTCTTCCTCCGTCCTTCCCCCTTTCACCTCACACTGCTTCTGAGGCAGGCTGACAGCTGCGTGGGATGTGGGGAGGGGGACAGAGACAGAGACATCCTCCCCCAGTCTGCACCCTATCATGCAGGCTCTCAGTGATTTGTGGATAAGATGTAGAAATCACAAGAATAAAATCCCTGTGCCCCCCAGATGATTCCCCAGAATGACTTTTCTCTGTAAAAACAGCAAGAACACTTTGATAGTCTAAGTTACAGACTTCGAAGTTGTCGCCCCCCCACCCCCACCCCAACCCACTCAGCATCTCTTGCAGTTCCTTCAGACTACAAGAGTTATGTTTAGTTTCCCAGCCAGCCAATCATTGCTGCAATCCCTCTAGATGGCAAATGTGCCTTTGCATCTTTGCTTTAAATTCTCAGTCATTTGCTCCACAAATAAAGAGTTTGGCACTTTAAGAGGTATGGTGCCAATGGGGGGAAATTGATCAAGTAACTATACTTCATTTAGGAAAAAGACAGTATTTTCTCATACTGGGCACTATCAACTGTAGATGTGACCATATTTGAGGCACATTAAGAAAGAAAGAAGGGCTGAGATGTAACTCAGTCTAACATGAGCAAGGCCCTGGCTTGGATCCCCAGTACTACCAAAAAAAAAATTTGTTTTTAATTAAAAAATGGAAAGAAAAGTAAGAGAGAAAGAAAAGGTGTCATAACTTGTCCTCTTATGTAAGATTCACTCCAGTGTTTCTAAGAACAGATGAAATAATTATCACCCAGTCTTAGAAAGAGCAGCTGTTTGCCCTGGAGTACAGTGAGGACGTAGATGTGTTAACATAAGAATTGCTCGCACATGGCTTTTCTAAGCTGTGACAATACTTAGCATATAGCAAACCTCTTGCCTCACATGGCTTAGCTGGGAGATCTGCCACAGGGACTCCCACAAGGTGGCAGCTAGGATCGCTCTGGCCTGGGGTTGGGGAGTCCGTTCCAGCTCATTTGCAGGGTTGTGGGAGTTCTGTTGCTCCCTGGCTCTTGCCAAGAGAACCTCTTCAGGGCATCCTGAATGTCTCCCCAGAATCGGAGGAAAACCCAAAAAGCCAGAAGCCTCGGCCTTCTAGCACCTCATCTCAGAAGTGCCACACCATCACTTCTGGGGCATTCTACTGGCCACACAGACCACTGTGTGGGAGGGGAAGACACAAGGCATGCTTCGCTATGGATTTGGAGAGTCTGGCTACCACAGTACTATAGAAATGAAACTGAAGCTAATGTTCTTCTGTTTTCAGGTAACATTTATTGAGCACTTTCTGTATACCATGCCCTACACTCAAGCCCAATAACTCATTTAAGATAATTAAATGAGAAAAACAATCCAATGAGCTGAACCCTACTACCATCCCTATTTATAGTAAAATAGGGAAATCAAAGCATAGAAGGGTTAAGTAACCTACCCAAGGTCACAGAGCTAGTAAGAGTGACAGCTTGAACTTCCGGTTTTTCAGTGAAACACTACCCAGGCTTTGTTGCAATGTACCACTGAAATTCCACAAGAGAGACTTGAAAACTTGTAGGAATCTCTGTTTTCTTCACTTTTGCCATTACCTGCTCATAAGAAAGTTCTCTATTATGCTGTAGCACTTTTGGGGGGTGGGGCTGGAGACTGAATTGGGAAGCACGCTAACCACTGAGCAATCCCTCCCTCCCCCGACCCACTCTGCTGTAACACTTCACACAAATTTTAGCTTATTCAATATGTTCTGGCATTGTAGTTTTTAAAAATCTAGAGAAATGGACTTTGGCCTTGGACTGTCTGCCCCTTCACAAAAGAGGCAAGGAGCTAAGCTTGACTCTGCAACACTTGGCTCCGATGATTAGTAGGCATCGTTTGGGAAGATAAGGGAAAATAATAGCTGGGGCACAGGGACCCCTGTAATCCCGGGGACATCTACTCCAAAGGCAGGGTGGGAGGGAGGTGAGTTCACCACCAGCCTGGGAAAAGTTAGCAAGAGCCAATCTCAAAAACAAAATGCAGAAAACAAAAGGGCTGGTAGAGCAGATGAATCAAGAAGCCCTGAGTTCAATCCCCAGTACCAACACACACACACAGAATTAAAGCGAGGGCCTTTGAGAAAATGTGAACAATTTCTTCTGAGCAAAGAATAGTCTCAGTTGAAAGTAGTTAAAGATATTTTCATAACTTTACAAAAGAAAGATGAGATAAAAGAGAGCACTTCTTATTCTAACATAAAGATGCTCAAATACTAATTATCCTAACACCCGTCAAGAGCAGAGGCACCGATCCAGGTCCCCTTACTTACTACATCAGGTCCTCTCTTCTTGCAGCCCCCTGCTCATCACAAATCACTGTCAGGCAAGTGACATTAGGCCACTGGATTTCCAGCTCATGTTAGACAAAGCAATTTTCTCCAAACTCACTGGAGCTGTAAATGCAGAAATTCTTCCATCACACAGCAAGGGAAAGCCAGGATCTCACTCTGCTACCAAACTAAGAAGGCAGCAGCCCAGGGCCAAGAAGCCCAATAGTGCAGACTGTCACACAATGGGGGCACTCCCCAGGGCGGGGATGGGTTTAGAGTGCCGATGAAGACTCAGTTGTATAGGGAAGTGCTAGCAGTAGAACACAAGGGAATTAGTGATGTCCCCACCAGGTGGCACAAGCGGTCTCTGCTGTGAGTAGCCCCACCAACAGTGTGATCAACTTACCGTCAAAATTGTTTCCTCCCTTACATGAAAAACGATATAGTGGAGCCTGGGTTAGGAAAGAAATCATTCAGCAAGATTCCAGGAGATACAAATTAGGTAAGATACAATCTAAAAGTATTTTTAAAAATTGGTAGTAGAATTTGAACTCAGGGCACCAGCTTGCTAGGCAGGCGCTCAACCACTTGAGTCACTCACTCCACCAGTCCTTTTTTTGTGTTGGGTATTTTTGAGATAGGGTCTCACTTTTTTTGTTTTTCTGTTTTTTTTTTTTTTTTTTTTTTTTTTGCTTGAGTGGGTCTCAAACCTCAGTCATCCTTCATCAAGAAAGCTTCTCAGATCTGGGCACTGGTGGCTCGCACCTGTAATCCTAGCTACTCGGGAGGCAGAGATCACAAGGTTTGAAGCCAGGCTGGGCAAATGGGCAAATAGTTCAGGAGACAGGAAGGGAGGGAGGGAGGGAGGAGAGAGGGAGGGAGGGAGGAAGACTTCTCAAATGTCAGCCCTGAGAAATTTCCAGAGAAACAAGAGTCAGAATGGTCAGACCAGTGAATAATTTCCATGAGTAGTGGTCATGCCAGTGCCTGCTGTCTTCTGTCTCTCCTGCCCCTTGCTGTGGCAACCCTCTGCAGTCTGCATCCTATGTCAACCTGCCATTACAACTTTAAGTTGTTTTGTTTTGTTTTGGTGGGACTGGGGTTTGAACTCAGGTTCTCACATTTGCTAGGCAAGCACTATACCACTTGGGCTACTCTTCCAGATCTCCTAAAATATTTTAAAATATAAAACACAGGTTGACTATTTCTTATTCAAAATGTTTGGGACCAAAAGTATTTCTGATTCTGAATTTAAAAAAATATTTTAAAATATTTGCACACACATAATGAGATATGTTGGGGATAGTTCTCAAATTCAAACATAAAATCCAGTTGTTTCATGTACGCTGATACATATAGCTTGAATGTAGTCTTACCCAGTTTTTAGTATATCTGGTTTTATTTGGTTTTGGATTTTTGAGACAGGGTCTTGTATGTAGCCCAGGCCATTCTCAAATTCTCCATCCTCCTGCCTCAGGCTCCCGGATGCTGGTGTTACAGGCTTGCACCAACACACATGGTGCTGTACCTACATTTAGACTTCCCCCTAGCACATAAGATCAGGTATGGAATTTTCCCACTTCTGGAGTCGTTTTTGGTGCTCAAAAAAGTTTCAGATTAGCTTTCAAATCAGATCAGTTTAGATTTTCAGATTAGAGATGTTCAATCTCTAATGTGTTAATTGCAATCAATTTGGAAACTAGAAGGTACAGAAGGGAAAAATTGCTATGCCTGAGTAAACATGAACACACATGCTTTTGATAAAGAGCTTGTATCTGGAGTATATAAAGAACTTGTATGAATCAATTTTTCTCTAGAAAATTTGAACAGCAGTTCATTTAAAAGGATACCTGGATGAACAATCTCAATTTTGTTAGCAACCAATTTTAAATTAAAATCATGATAAAGTGTGACATACATAGACAACGGAATGTTATTCAGCAAAAAAGAACGAAATCCTGTCATTTGCAGGGAATGGAAGACACTGAGTTAAGTGAATTAAGCCAGACACAGATCTCTCTCAGTTATAGAAGATTGGAAAAGCTGATCTGCAAGTGGACTAGTGATTACTAGGGATTGGGAAGGGAGGAGAGGGAAGGGTGGAAGAATGAGGTCATGATCAATGCATGCTGCATGCAAATCACATGGAACCCTATTAATGTATGTTAGTGAAAATAAATTAAAACCATAGTGAGGGCCGGAGGTGTAGCTCAGTGGCAGAGCACTTACCTAGCATGCTGTAGGTCCTGGGTTCAAGCCCCAGCATTGCAGAAAAACAAAAGAAAACATATAGCAAGATGGGTTTAAAGTATGTTTGCAGATTCTTTGGTACTTCTGTCTTTGAGAGATGAACCTAACTGCCCTCCCCTGTCAGTGGGCTAGATTTCATCATGCACTCATAGTAGATAGAATAAAACAGGCACAAAGTGTGAGCCTTCAGTGACTGCTCCTCACACTCCAGGGACACAACTCTGTCTGCTCCCGGTCCCTTCCCTGCGGTCCCAGGGAAAGGCTGCTCCTCTCAGACTCCTTTCTGTCCCCTCTCCCAGGACTTGGGGCCAGTATCTGCCTCCAGTCTTGGTAGCTGCCAAGTGCCTGGAAGCGTTGAGTATCTGACTCCCCAAGTCTGTGCAAGTCCCCTGCCCCTCCCCCAACACATACACACCAGCCATCACACCCGAGGCCACCTGGTACCAGGGGCTAGCTTGAACCAAAGGGCAAGTGCTTGACTAGCACCTACTTGGGCTCACTTAAAGAACTGCCTACCCTCACCCAGGCCCTATACCCAAGCCAAGGTTTTGTAGCTGTCATAAAGCCAATTTGGCTAAAAATCCACTGGATAAGGTATTGGAGACCATGTGGTTTGTTTTTTGTTGTTTTGGGTCTCCTCTCCTCCCCCACCCCTGCCCAGGAAAGACAACTGGGTGACTGGAAAATGGATTGGGAGACTTATTTTCATAGTACCCTTTTTACCTTTTGAATTTCATGCCACATGCAGAATTACTATTCATATTAAAATAACACCCTGCTCTTTAATTCAATTTGTGACAATTCAGTGGATTCTATGTTCAGAATATATGTGTTTTTCTGAACGCACATGTGCTTCAATGAGAAGTTTCCAAAAACAAATTTGTGGGTTCAGAGCAGAGCATGGCCCCCCTGTCATGAAGGCATGGGAGGGATGGAGGCTACCTGTGCTTGGACAGACAGACAGACAAGCACTGCCATTCCTGCTCTGCCTTTCTGTTGCCTGACTTCTGGGACACACACACACACACACACACACACACACACACACACACACACACACGGTGGTCCTACTTTCTTATCCTTCTGGGAAGCCAGCAAAGCTGCAATGTTAGGGTCTAGGTTTTGGTGGAAAGTCATCCATTCAAGCCTACTGTGCCCCTGAGTCCTGCGTTTCAGGCCCACTGCTTTGCTTTCTGTTAGGAGCACTCCATGCCGTGTGCCATCCCAGTGAAGGAGATTACAGGAGGAGTAGGGGGCCTAATAGGTCTCAAGAGCAGACATGCTTTACTCCACTCTTCACACTAGTCATATTTCACACAAGGCCCAAGAACAGAGCCTGGTACAGAATGGGAACTCATGTTTGTTGGATTAGTTGTCATCAAATGAACTGAGATGAAAGTGACCGATGGGGTCTGAACTAATGGTCTTCTCTTTTTCTAAACCCCCAACCACTGACACCAGAGTCTCCCAAATTCAAAATCAAGGAGAAAAATGTTATACGGTATGGAAGATAATACTGATGGGCATCATTGGCGCTGCTGGCGGTTTACCACCAGTGCTCGTAAAGCAACCTATTGACTGGATATGATGAGACGTAGGGAAGGGTACTTACTTTGTCCGTGTTCCAGTCCTCATGAACTCTGGCTCCTAAAAGAGTGTCAAAGAGTCTGGAACAATGACTAATGAGACATGAAGGATTTTAAAAGAAAAGGGGGGTATAATTGCAACTCAGGTGCACATTTATGTAGCAGAAAGGCTAGATGATGGGATGTAACCAAATGGTTGGGGACAATAACACACAGCATAGCACAGTAACATTGGTGAGAGGCTATGAGTATGTCAGAGAAGAGAGAAGTTCAGAAAGAGTGCAATATATGGAACATCTTATTGTAGACTAGAATTTTTTAAACAAAAAGTATTCAATTTAAGATGGAGGTAAAGTAGATAAATGCAAACCCATGATGTCTTAGTGGATTTTTGTCGATATGACAAGATACCTGAAGCTGGGCACTTTATAAAGAAAAGAAGTTCATTTAGCTCATTAACCCAAAGGTCCAAAAGGGGCAGACAGCATCACATGGGAACATGTGTGAGAGAGAAGTCATATGGTAAGAGAGGAAGCAAGAACCAGTTGAGAAAGCTGGGGGTCTCATTAGGTAGCCCAGACTGGCCTCAAATTTGAGATCCTCCTGCTTCACCCTTCCAAGTAGCTGGGGATGCAGGCATGTGCCTCCTTTGCCAGGTAACAAATCCATCCTGAAACCTAAACCACTTCCCCAGGACGGCTCATACCTGGAGCTCTCAATGACCTCCTCACCTTCCAATAGGCTTTAACTCTTTTTTTTTTTTTGAGACTATGTAGCAGGGGCTGGCCTTGAGATCCTCCTGCCTCCACCTCCTGGTGCCACCATGCCTGATTTAGGCCCCAAACTGCTCCATTGGGGACCACACAGCTAGCACATGAGCCTCTGGTGAACAAATCAGAGCACAGGGTATTTACTTCAATGGCTCCAATCGTTGTCACCCCCCCCAGGTTTCCTGGCTGCTTTCACACACAGCAGCTGATTCTGTGTTTCAAAGATGAAAAATAAAAAGCAACCGGACCTTGTAAAGTCTGCAGGATGTTTCAGAAGTCTCAGAGAGCTGGCACTCACGTGCTACATGATGGTGATTCAAGCATTGCAAAGTAAAGAAAACTGGCCTGCTGTGAAAAGGCCGGGGTCCATGTTACCTCAAAAGGGGCAAACAAATGAGGAAGGGTAATGGACAGCTACGCACAAATTTCCAGGAACAGGTGTGTTCATGTATGTGCAGGTATGTGTGTGCATGAGTGTATGTGTGCACTGTGTGTGAGTGTGTATATATGTATTTGTGTACATGTGTGTACGAGTGTGTACATGTCTGTGAATGTGTGTATATGTTTGTGTGTATGTGTACATATGTATTTGCATGTGTGGGGGTGTGGGGACATGCACATGTGTATTTGTATGTATATGTGCATGTGTGTGCGTGTGTGTGTATGTGTGCATTTGTGTATGTGTCTGTTCCTGTATATGTGTTTGTGAATGAATGTGTATCTGTGAATGTGTGTGTATGTGTGTGAATGTGTGTGCGCGCGCGCGTGTGTGTGTGTGTGTGTGTGTACATTGTATGTGTGTGCACGCTAAGCTCTGGGTGCTCACCACGCTGGAACATGAAGCAGGCAGTGAAATCAGGGAAGGAAGAGATCATTTCCAGGTCCCTGCAGATGCAGGATCGAAGCCAGGGCTCCCTGGCATTGGGGGCAGAGATTAACTGTCATAGGGAACAAAAAACATTGAGAGTACAAATCACCTAAGGCAAAGAAGCAAGCTAGCAGGCAGCTTGTTCTCCAAACATTAGCTGCCCAGTCTCCCCCCAGGCCCAGCTCGCCAACCTCAGCAGTGCTCACTGGAAGAGCCTGGGCTATAGAATCCATTCCCTTGGCTTCCCAACTCTAGGAGAAAGAAATGACCCAAGGCTGTACTATAAGGGAACGTAGGGAAATTGTGTTATGTCTTTGTACTAGCAGGTTTTAGGATTCTGGTGTTTGTTTTATGTGTGCTTCATCTGCAGTTAGGCTGCTTGTTAGGTAAGAAGAACCTGATTTGTTAAGGTCTTAAGCCTGACTTATTAGACATACAAGCCACACCTGGGAAGATTTTTGTCTTTGAGAATTATGGGAGTGCCTAGTTATTGCATATTTGAAGTGCTTGAAAGAATTAGGTATTGCATCAGGTAGGGCGTGGTGGCTCATGCCTGTAATCCCAGCATTCAGGAGGCCCAGGTAGGAGGATGGAGAGTTTGAGGCCAGCCTGGGTTACAAAGCAAGACCCTGCCTCAAAAAACCAACAAGATTAATCATTGCATTCATAATTACAGCTTGAATTTTTTTTTCATACTTATTCTTACAACAGTATCAAAAGTGGGCATTTTTTTCTTTTTTATCCTTTTTAAAATTTTATATATCTTTTTTTATTATTTTGATACTGGGGGTACATTGTGACATTTACCAAAATCCTTTCAATATATCATAGTTGGATTTACCACCTTCACCATTCTCCCCATTCCTGGAATAGTTTCAACAGGTCTCATTTTTCCATTTTCATACATGAGTACATAAGATTTCTGCTACATTCACCCTCTGTACCCTTTCCTTATAGCCTCTTCCTACTGCTGGTATCAACCCCCCAGACAGGACCTGTTTTGCCTTGTTGTTATTGTAGCTTGAAATTTCTAAGGCAATTTAATCAAGTTTGGAAATCTGATAATTTGGGGAAATTTAATCTGTCAAATTCATATACAAGCAGCATTGATTAGAGAACAAGAGAAGCCAGGTGCTGGTGGCTTGCACCTATAATCCTAGCTACTTGGAAGACTAAAATGGGGAGGATTGTAGTTTGAGGCTGGCCTCAGCAAATACTTCAGGAGACCCCATCTCCAAAATAACCAGAACAAAAAGGACTGCAGGTGTGGCTCAAGTAGTAGAGCACCTGCTTTGCAAGCACAAAGCCCTGAGTTCAAACTCCAGTCCAAAAAAAAAAAAGGAAGGGGAAGTTAACTCTTTTGGCTTTCTAACATTATTAGGTTGTTTAATAAATCAGCAAGACTTATAAAGTGAACACAAAGACTTAAAAAGATCAGGTTTGGGTCTGGGGATGTAATTCAGTGGTAGAGTGCCACCAAACACAAGGCCCTAGACCTGATCCCCAGCATGAGAAAAAGAGAGAGAGAGAGAGAGAGAAAAAAATTAGGCTTTCAATTTTATAATTTTAGTTCATAAAGTATCATTAATATAAAAAACATAGCTGGTACAGTGATTCACACCTGTAGTCCCAGTATTCCCAGCTACTCAGAAGGTTAGTGTGGGAGGATCACTTGAGTCCATGAGTTCAAAACTGGCCTGGTGAATACAGAGAGACCCCAGTTCAAAATAAATCAATTAACTGGGTATGGGGGTGCATATCTGCAAGCTCAGCACATGATGAGACCCTTTCTCAAAAAAATTACTTAATTAATTAAATTAAATTAAAAAAAAAAAACACAAGCTCTAAGCATCCTTTTCTGAGCATAATACCCCTCCACCAAACATGCAGGTGACATGTCTTCAGGCACGAGTTTAGAAAAGCAAAGGAAGTAGTTGCTCAAGCCATAGAAAAGATCAAGGCTCTTTTTTTTTTTTTTCTCATTTTTATAGTTTTATTTTAGGAAAAAGTGCATTTCTTCCTTTTTTTCTTTTTTTTTTTTTTTTTTTGGTGGCACTGGGGTTTGAACTCAGGGCCTCACACTTGCTAGGCAGGTGCTCTTACCGCTTGAGCCACTCCACCAGTCCAAAAGTGCATTTCTTAAAAGCTGTTTCAATAACCAGCTTCAACTGGGAAATGACTGCGGTCAACTCTCCATAATTCGTAAAAGGTTTTATTGTACATCAAACCGATTCTTCCTCGGAAATACTTTTAAAGGTAGGCCTACCTGCTTTAAACATTGAATAAAGTATTACATAATCATTAAAAATGCACCCTTCTCACCTACTTGTGCAGTTAATGAACGAACTACCAGGTACTTCTGTGAAGTTTCAATTTAAATTTTGAAAGACTTACCAAACATAAAAATGTTTTGCGAGTGTAAAGCCAAGTGAGCAAAAAATTATAGGGTTGATAAAAGACTGGCTTGGCTCCTGCCAGTACTTTCCTAAGTATATATGGGTTAGAATTATCTACAGGAGGCACTGTTAAGATAGGTTGAAAGCAACTGGTAACTCACCGCCACTGAAAGAAAACTCCTATATCCCTATTTCATAGGCATGATTTAACATATCAGTGTCAAAGTCCTTTAGTCCTGGCAAACCCATACCTATACTTTTGACAGTATCTCCTACTATATCTGTGTTTGAGAAACACACAAAAAAAAATCAGGGGCATACATCTTATAAACGAAACCTAACATGGTAATGGAAAAGCGGTCCAAACGCCAGTCTGCCAGCAAGAAGCAACTAACTAAATTGATTGCAAGTCACAAATGAACAATAGGGATTTGACAAACTCTTAAAGGAGCAGATGAGATAACAGGAGCTGTAGGTCAGTTTTGTCTACTAAACTGACATCGTAGCAGGAAAGCGGTCAAAATCAGCACATAAACGAGCATGAGGTGTTCCAATAAAACTATTTCTGGACACAGAAATTATGACATTTTTAAAACCTTCCCCAACCATTTAAAAAAATATAAAAGCCCATTTTAGCTCATGGGCCAGTGCAAAAAATAGGGGTAATCCCTGTTCCACTGCTCTATAAAAACTTAATAGTACTGACATCCTTTGGTTTCTATATCCAAAACTGATTCTGCTCCTCAGTCCATTTTCTTTTAGAAAATGCTCATTCTACAAAAATAAAACACTTTAGACACTTTATTCAATTATGTATAAAAATAGTTATTATACTGTCTCATTTTCAGTTCTATGACAGGGTCTTCCTAGTAACAAATCTTTGATCCATTAAAGAAACAAAGCTGCCTTTTGTTGGAATTATTGATTTACTGCTGGAGGGTCAGAGTACTAAATTAGATACTGTTACTTTAGGCCAGGCACCGACAGCTCACACCTGTAATCCTAGCCACTCAGGAGGCAGAGATCAGGAGGATCCTGGTTCAAAGCCAGCCTGGCCATAGTTTGGGAGACCCTGTCTCAAAAAAACCCTTCACCAAAAAAAAAAAATTACTTTGGGTATTTATGTTATGTATAGAATAGCACCCTGGGAACAGTGAGTATAAGGACTTCTTGTCCTTATACCAAATGTACTAATTTCATCATTAAAACTTCAACTCCATGTTTCTTTCCCTTTCTCTTCACTGTATCACTTCACAGTGCATCAATTTCTATCAGCATATATACTTACAGTCTAAAGAACTTAGGGGTTTTTTTGCGGGGGGCGGGATGTTTAGCCAGGCATGGTCGTACACACTTGTAATCTCAGCAGCCAAAAAGGTGTAAAACCCTTTCTTAGCATACGGTTTTGTTTTGGCAGCACTGGGGTTTGATCTCAGAGCCTCACACTTGCTGGGCAGGCACTCTTATCACTTGAGCCACTCCACCAGTCCCATAAAACCCTTCCTTAAAAAAAGAATCCCTCTGGAACCCAAGCTGCCCTAACACTAGTAGTTCTCCTGCCTCAGCCTCCAGAATGGTGGAGTTACAGGCATATGTCACCTTACCTGGCTAAAGAGTGGCCAAGGCTCTTTTTTACCTAATGACCATGTGATCTTTTTCTGATTAGTACACTTTCTGGTTTATATAAAAATAGGTTCTCCATTGGGAAAGGCATTGTGAGAGAGAGTTCTCTGATCAGTATTTGAAAAAGTTAGTTGAGTCTCAGAAGTACTGGAGATTCTCACCGAAAGCTTGTCTTTCAACTCTTAACTGGGAAAAGATGACATGTTCCTGCCATCTCCCAATTCTTCCCTTCTTGATCAAGGAAATTCTCATGGGAGGAGCCCTGCCCCCTGAATGTGCCCTTCACCACTGTGCTAGGCTGATGCCCAGTTGTGAATGACAGCCCCAGAAAACAGGCTGTGCTTAGTTGGTCCTGCCCCTTGTCACATCTTCTTTGGACGCCAGACTCATCAACTCCATCACCAACTTCTCCATCTTGCACTGGGAGGGGCTCTGCTCTCTCTTCTGCCTCCTCAGAGGAAACTCCAAGTGGGCTGGCCCTCTCACCCCCTTTACAGAAAGAGATATCACCTCATTCTCTCTCTCTCTCTCTCTCTCTCTCTCTCTCTCTCAACAAAGAGAACTGGAGATTGGACCAAGACCCTCTGCATGAAAGCAAGCTCACCTCATTCTCTTCAAAACATCTCTCTCCCTTGATTAAGGCACCTTTCAAGTCAGTGTTAATTGAGTTTAACTTTCAAAGTTGCCACTGGGACATTCCTGAGCATCCCATGATCCCCTGTAGTCTCTCAGGAAGAAGAGGAAATGGCCTTGCCTCAGGAAAGTGGGACATCCTAGTGTCGAATTGCTGTGCTCCCTGGAAGGACACTTAGAGTGACGCTGCTATTTCTATCATCCATAGTAAGAATGACCATCTTTCCTAAAGGAAACGTGAAACAACGTCCATGTTTAAAAACACCCCTTGGGGCTGGAGATGTGGCTCAGTGGCAGAGCACTTGCTTAGCCTGAACAAGGCCTTGGGTTCGATCCCCAGCACCACAGAAAAACAAAACAAAGTAAAAAGAACCCCTCTTCTGCTAGGCGCCATGTGCCTGCCCCTGTGGTCCTAGTTATTCAGGAGGCTGCAGGAGGAGGATCACTTGAGCTCAGGAGATTGACACAAGCCTGAGCATAGTAAGGCCCTGCCTCGATAAATAAATTAATTAGCTAATTAAAAATACTTTTTATGCTTAGGCCACAGTATTTATCTGTGTGATGTGTAATTATTACACAGCAGTGGAAGATGTTACAGTGGCAGAGAATAAACATGACACATTTGATGACTACATGACAGAGTTTTCTATAGACTAGGGAAAATAGTTCAATAGTTCAGGGCTTCATGCTTACAAAGCAGGCGCTCTACCGCTTGAGCCACACTTCAGTCCCTCTTGTTCTGGTTATTTGTAGATGGAGTCTTGAGAACTATTTGCCCAGGCTGACCTCCAACTGTGATCCTCCTGATCCCAGCCTCCCAAGTAGCTAGGATTATGTTTGTGTCTTGATCTCATTGGATAGAAATCTTCTGTACCAAAGAACCCCTGTGGGAAGATGGAGATTTACTTCAGAAGAAAGGACCCAAACAGATTAGGGCAATTGGCTTTAACAAGTTTTTTGGGTTTTGTTTTTGTTTTGTTTTGTTTTGTTTTGTTTCACTTGGGGATAGCAGAGTGGTTCAAGTGGTAGAGTGCCTGGCTAGCAAGTGTGAGGCCCTGAGTTCAAACCCCAATCCCATCAAAAAAAAAAGTTTGAAGAGATTAATTTGATCTCTTCCAGTTAAAATATTACTGCCATAATAAGCATTCCTTTATTTGACAGATCTTTTTTTTGGTACAATCATAAATTTAAAATTCAAAAAAACTAAGAACTTGAGGGGCCTGGCTCAGGTGGCAGAAAGCCTGCCTAGCAAGCACGAGGCCCTAAGTTCAAACTCCAGTAGAGCAAAAAAAAAAAATTGTTTTGAATTTGCCGTGTGCCAAATAGTAGACTGGATGCGTGCGAATGCAGTGATGTGTAGGCACTAGATTAAGTGTTAAAGTAACCTGGAGGTGACTTAAGCTAGAAGAGGTAATGGGTGTAAGCTATATGCATTTTATATAGGGGATCTGAGCATCCACAGAAGTATGGCGGGGGTGGGGGGATCCTGGATCCCATTCCCCCACAGAGAGCGAGGAACGACTGTACTGACCTTGGAGAGATAACAAGGGAAGCTCATTCCTGTGCATCAAAGCACTTAGGGGTTTTAGTGGGGGAAATAGATATGCTGACCGATACGTGCATGATGGTCCCCGTGTTTCATAGTCACCTGAGCAGGCATCGGAACATAAGGGAAAAAGGTGTCATTTGTCCTACTTTCAAGTGCCAGAGAAGCAGGAAACATCCTCCGTGTTGAGGGAGATGGCAGCCAGGTGAGCAGCCATCCTAGGAGGTTGGCTCTTCTGTGGGAGGAGAGGTGTGCTGGGCAGCTCAGGCCCCTCCTCTGCTCTGCTGATCCTCATCCCTTTGAAGCTCCCAGTTAGGACCTAGCAGTAGGCGGGCTCCACGGCCACAGGGAAGCTGCAGCAGGGAAGGGTCTTGCCTGCCCACTGTGCTTGTCAGCATCCCTCTGCACATGTCCAGCTTTCTTCCATCGCACTGTGCCTTGCAGAGGTCACAACACCAGCCAGGCAACAGCCTTTGCTGGAAGTTCCCTTCTGAACCTGACCCAACAGCCTCAGCAGCTCCCTGCAGAACACTGGCTCTCAGCTCTGAGGCACTCTTCCACTTTCATGTTCTGACCACCCCCTCCTCTGCTTCTGGTTCCCTAGCCTAAGACTGGTAAGGTTGGTGGGATGTAGTTCCTGTCATTGCCATCTTTATTTTTTTCTAAGGCAATACTGCCCTCACACTTGCTAGGCAGACACTCTGCCACTTGAGCCACTCCCCCAGTCCTTTTACATGTTGGGTATTTTCAAGATAGGGTCTCATGAACTTCCCCCACACACACTGGCCTCGAACCACAATCCTCTTGCTCGCTGCCTCCCAAATAGCTAGGAATATAGGTGTAAGTCACAGGCACCCAGTCCCCCCATTACCATCTTCACTGCCTCTGTTGTCTGTTTTTGCCTTTTTACCTGAGGAACCAGTTTCTTTTATTATAGCCTTTCTGTTGTAATGCCTAGAATGGCTTGTTTTCTTGACTGGACTGTGATTGATGTCTACTGGGTGTGACAAGAAAACAGGCTCTCAAAGATCAGATTATAGAGTCAATATAGATGTCCCTTTGGCCTTGATCGCAGTATTGAGCTCTTTGCTGGAGAGGAAATGGAATAGAGTTAAGCGTTCCTAATCTGAACTTCAGATCCCTGACACTCCCAAATCAGAAAGTTTGTGAGCACTGACATGATGCTGCAAGTGGAAAATTCCACACTGTGAAACTTTAGTCTATGCATACCATTAATAGAAATATTGTGTAAAATCACCTTCAGGCTATGTGAATTTGGCACATAGGAAACATAAATTAATCATGTTTAGACTTGAGCTCATCCCCAAGATGTATCATTAAGTATATGCAAATATTCCAAAATTCAAAAAACTCCAAAAGCTGAAACATTTCTGGTTTAATTAATTAGCTAAATATTTTGGATAAGGGATAGTCAACCTGTCCTAGTAATCCACAGGGGATGTCTGTAACCACTAATTAGTCAAATTATCAGCAGTGCTTCACTGTGAGGAAGGATCTACTGTTTTGAAGGATCAAGTGGCCACTGCCCTTGACCTTTAGGGCAGCAGTGATGATAAGCTCCTGAGATGGGACTGAAGAATTTACAGAAGGCATAAAACCACGCTCCAGGCTGTTTTTGAGCAAGGAAACCAGATCTAAGAGCATGCCTGAAGGAGGAAACACTAGGAATTCAGAGCAGGATTCTGGGGCAGGTTAAATTTGGTAACTTCTGGTTGGGATCTGTTTGAGAAAAGGCCATTCTGAATATGCAATGCTTTGGAGTCTGTATTTGCATTACTTTCTTGTACTCTGGCAATTTAAAGATAACAAACCACCCTGTATCTGGATGTAGGGTGCCCATATAACATATAGACAAAAAAGAAACTGAATGCTCTATGGCTTGTTTTAGAGATGGGGATTCCTGCTCAGCCTCCATGGAAGGCAACCCAGGTTGTGCTCCCCACTTTGTTGAAGGCTAACCCAAGTTTTAGTAGCACTGAAGGGGCTGGACTCCAGGTCCTAATCAATGCTCTGCCAAGCTACAACTTCCTGTCATTATCCTGGTTTTGTCCAAGGAGTTATGTAGGCTCTTTCCAGCTGAAGGGTGGACCCAGGTTCATTGGCCGTGTGGACTTGTTCAATTCGGGCGCCTCCCTCGGAAAGAAGAACAGCAATTAGAAGACAAAGTCAGGTTGAAGGGGAAGAAGAGGCAGGCGAGGGGCCTGGAAGCTCCTGTTCCCTTAGAGTCACAGCACATGCTCCTCTGTTCTGGCCACCCTCCCTGAGTCCTTCCTATCACCTTCTCTCTACCAGGTTGCAGCAGGGAGGGAGGGGCCCCTCTGCCCTCCTTAGTTTTTTGGTTGTTTGTTTTAGCGGTACTGGGGACTGAACTCAGGGCCTTAGGATTGCTAGGCAAGCACTCTACCCCTTGAGCCAGGCCCCCAGCCTTTTTTACTTTAGTTTTTAATGGGGTTTCACACTTTTCCCAGGGCTGACTTCTGACTGGGATCCTCCTCCATCGGCATCTGCCTCCCTAATGACTGGTACTGGTGTATACCATCATGCCTAGCTTGTTTTTTTAGAGTCTCTAACTTTGCCTGGGCTGGCCTCAAACTGAGAATCTCCTACTCTGCCTCCTATGTAACTGGGATTATAGTTGTGCACCACCACTCCCAGTCTTTGTTTTTGTTTTCTTCAGACAGTGTCTTGCTATGTGGCCCAGGCTAGCCTGGAACAACCATCCTGTCTCAGCCTCCCTACCTAGTAGGGACTACAGGTGAGCATCACCACACTCAGCTAGTTCTTACTTCTTTTTTTTTTTTTAAGTGAATCACTGAATCTTTTTATTTTTAATGTATCATTGAATTTTCAGAATTTTTGGGTGTGTGTATGTGTATATGTGTGCTGAGGATAGAACCCAGTGCATGCCAGTCAAGCACTGTACTACTTAGCTACCCAGCACCACTCCCCTTGGTTCTTATGTGGGCTCTCTGGCTGCGTCTAGGAACCCAATTTCTACAACAGCTGATTAATCTGAGAAAAGCATAAAAGTTTCATTAGTTTTATATGTACATGGAGATCTTCATGAAAGAGTGAAAAAATCCTAAAGCATGATGCTTTTATGCATTTTAAACAAAGAACAAATACATTTGTGAAGGAATGACAGGACAGATTGATATCTGGAGTAGGAAAATAAGTTCTAGGGGTGTTACTGTGAACTATATGGAGGGCGTGGGAGCTGGAGGGAGATAAAGGTCACGCCATTGAATTTGTTTATTCAGCGTGATTGCAGCCAACTACCAGTCTCTGGGGATTAAGGACATTTTCTGCCTTGGTACAGGAAGTTGCTACCCCAAAACAGCCTTTATGGCTTGCTGCACATAGGAAAATGCAAGCCAAATGTCTTTCTTTCTTTCTTTCTCTTTCTCCTTCCTTCCTTCTTTCTTTCTCCTTTCTTCCTTTCATTCTTTCTTTCTTTCCCTCCCGCCCTCTTTCCTTCCTTCCTTCTTTCTTCCTTCCTTCCTTCCCCTCTTCCCTCTCCCTCCCCCCTTCCTTCCTTCCTTCCTTCCTTCCTTCCTTTCTTTCTTTCTTTCTTAAATATGATCTTGATATGTAGCCCAGGCTGGCCTTGAACTCACTATTCTAGACTAGGCACAGTGGTACACCCTTGTAATCCTAGCAACTTGGGATATGGAAACCAGGAAGATCTCAGTTCAAGGCTGGCCTAAGCAAAAAGTTCAGAAGACCTCATCTCAATGTGGTAGTACACACCTATAATCCCAGCTATGCAGGAGATATAGGTAGGGATCACAGTTTGAGGCCAGACTTGGGAAAAATGAGAGACTCTACTAAAAAAAAAAAATAAATAACTAAAGGGCAGGAGGCATGGCTCAAGTGGTATAGTGTCTGCCTAGCAAGCATGAGGTCCTGAGTTCAAACCCCATACCCCCCTGAAAAAAAATAACAAAACAACTCACAGTCATCCTGTCTAAGCCTGCTGGGGTTATTAGCCTGCACTAAGATGCCTGGTCGTCATGGCCTTTTCTGAAGTTACAGTTCCTCAGTTGGTTTTGACCTGAAATCACCAATATACCAACTTGGAGAGCTTTGGCATAGGCTTCATCCTTAACTCCACCCCTGCTGCTCTTTCCTTCTCCAAAATAAGCATCCCATTTCACTCAGTATTCAGACTTGTTCTCAGTGAGTAACCCTCCCAAACAATGGCGTGCAGATGGGACCACAGGGTCCCGATGCCAGGGTAGAACGAGAGTTTGCAGTACGAATGTGCATGTTTGCATCTTTAATCACATATTTAAATTAATAACTTTTCAGGGCATGCCTAGACTAACCATGATGCTTAGTCAGTCGAAATTAGACTATACGCCACACACTCCTCAAGGGCAGAACTTCGATGTGCTGATTCCTGGAACCGCTAGTTAATCCACACCCCCCAGTCCATTAACCCACAGTTCCGGCGTTACACCTAAAGGGAGGATTTTACATTTACCCCAACTGCATTTCCCTTTCCAAGCTGTCCACAAGATCTCCTTGAAGCCTAACTCTGTCCCTCACTGTTGATGATCTCTCCAAGGGTTTGTCATGTGGAAGATAAAAACATGCTTGAATTCATTCAATTCTAAAATCACTGAGGTTCTCCCGGTTTCAAAGACAAAGAAAACCAAATGATTGCATAATGTGACTATTTCTGGAGCTGAGTTGGAATAAGCTGGGCTGCCAGGACCTGGTGGCCTGGGGACAGGGCGGAGGAGGTGGGGGAGGTATTGAACACTTTGTCAAGCTGCAGAAAATGTCTTCAAGGCTCCCTAGAGAAGCTGGTCTCACCTGAGGCAGCTCCCCATCTGGGAATAGAGGTGTCTGGGCCAGGTGTGCTGATGTGCCATGAAGAGTGGCGTGGTGCGGGAGTGGGTGGGTTTTTGAGTCTTTGACTGAAAATCCCACCACAATGTGGGGTGTGCTAGCTGTGCACCAAGCCTTGTAGGGAGGGTACCCCTCATGCAGTTTGCTATTCCCTGGGGAATGGTTCCTATGCCTGAAATAACCTATCTCTCCTTGTTTCTTTTTTAAAATCTAAAATTTGTTTGGCAGGCCTGGGAATGGAACTCAAGACTGTACACATGCTAGGCAAGTGCTCTGTCACAGAGCTATATCCCCAGTTTTGTTTTTTGCTTTTGGCGGTACTAGGGTTTGAACTCAGGACCTCATACTTGCTAGGCAGGTGCTCTACCACTTGAGCCACTCTGCCAGCCCATTTTGTGTTGGGTATTTTCAAGATAGGGTCTCCTGAACTATTTGCCCAGGCTGGCTTTGAACCACGGTCCTCCTGATCTCTGCCTCCTGAGTAGCTAGGATTACAGGCGTGAGACAACAGCACTGGATAATATCCCCAGTTGTTTTTGAGTCTGGGTCTCAGGCTGGCTTTAAACCCGAGATGCTCCTGCCTCAGTCTCCTGAGTGCTGGGATTACAGGTGTGTACCACCACACCTGCTTCTTTTCTCCCTGTTTGTGAACCACTCTTATCTTTGCTTCCTTCACAAAGCCTTCCCCATGCAGCTCTAGTCCTCCTAAGAATTGGTCTTGTCTTTCCTCTCCTTAGTAATCACCTATGGTCAGGTTTGAAAAAATCACCAATTTTATGGGTTTCAACCAGAGGCCTGGAGCCAGACTTCTCAGAGGAGGCTTAAAGTAGAGCACAATTTCTCATCTTCTGCGTTATTAACACACAGGGCTGGATGGTTTGTTGAGGGGCTGTCCTGTGCATTGTGGAGTTTCTAGTAGCACCCCTGGCCTCTGCCCATGAGTTCCTAGTAGTATCCCCCCACACACACAAGCTGTGACAACCAAAACTGTCTCCAAGTGTCCCTGGGACTGGGCTAGATCACCCTGGTTGAGAACCATGGATACAGAGTGACATGCTGTCTCTGAGAAGCATGCTGCATGATTTTCCCTCCACGTGCCTTCTAGGCATTGACCTGGAGCTGTCTCCTGGCCTGAAATCACGTAGGTGAAGCCTTCCCCCACCCCCACTCCCACTCCCCCCATGCCAGGGTGACCTGTCTTTTTAGTACAGAATTGTCTATACTAAACAAAGATTCTGTCATTACGTGGGGGCACACTGTGTTTCAAGTATTCCTCTACATTCTGGGATTTGTTTTATCTACATTTTTTTTTTTCAGTGCTGGCTATGGAACCCAGGGCCTGGAGCGTGCTAGGCACAAGCTACACTATTCCTATTTCACCACCAAGCCAAGCACACCCCAGGCCTTGATTTACTTTCTGCTCTTCTCTGAATGTGGAGTTCTCTGAGGACAAGGCCATCCCTTCATCTCTCTGATGCACACACGCAGACACAGTCCTGGCACTCAGCAGGGACTCAGAGCATAGTGAAGACAGTGGACCTAGAGTTGGGGACTGGAAGGAGCAGTCAGAAGGTGCAGGAACTACAACAGTAGAGGAGAGACTGCCACATATAGGGGGACCTCCAGGAGCAGCCATCCTCTGAGTGAGATGCTAGTGAGGCCAGCATGAGGGTTCTAAGGGTCCCTCTGTGCCCCCTTAGAAGGGCACTGGTGAGAGGTGGGTGGAGCTCACGGCAGAGCGCTTGCCTGACATGCACAGGGCCCTGGGTTCCATCCCAAGCACTAGAAAGTGTACTAAACAGACTTCTTTGAATCTGAAACCCACACCTACATCACAGCTAGGTTAGTGTGGGGGTGGCCATGTTGGTTGATAGCCTGGGATTAACAGCCAGTGCTCTCTCATTACCTGCTGGGCAGTGGCTCTGAGACCAGGGCCCCTGGTCTGCTGTAACAATACATCTGTAGGTGGTCATACTCTGGCCTAAATCGACACGTTTGCCTCAGAATGTCTCCTTGTTTTCTCTCCGGAGACTAAGGGGCAATGGCTGTATACCCTTTCTCTCTTTCTTTACCGTTTACCAAAGTCTTCACCCTTAATCACAAACTATTCAGATTGGGGATAAATATGCTCTTGCCTTAAGTAATACCTTTTAACATGATTATGAAGTAATGAAACTATACCTATGTGAAATAAGAAATTTAGACTTTGAGTAATTTGAAGGGTTGAGTATTTAATTTGTTAGTAATGATGGAATGCAGCTGGATATGCTTATACAAACCTATAATCCCAGTACTCAGGAGACTGAGGCAGGAGTATCTCTCCCCAAAAATTAAATAAATAAAGATTGAGCGTGGTGAATTCAGGCCCAAACATCAGAACAACACTCATGACACACAGTCTTCTAAATAAGGAAAAAGTCCGGGCGCCAGTGACTCATACCTGTAATCCTAGCTACTCAGGAGGCAGAGATCAGGAGGATCAATATTTGAAGCCAACCTAGGCAAATAGTTCTCCAGACCCTATCTCAGAAAAACTCATCACAAAAAAGGGCTGGTGGAGTGGCTCAAGGTGTAAGCCCTGAGTTCAAACCCCAGTGCCACAAAATAAATAAATAAGGAAAAAGCTGGGTGAACTTTGTAGAAGCTAACTTTATCAACAGTAGTAGAACTCTGCAGATGGAGCACTGTGTTTTCTGTCTCTGTGATGGCTCCCTTGCCATTCCACTTCAAAGGAAAGGTACTCACAATAGCTGAATGAGTCAATATGTGTTTCAGAGTGCTTGAGGATGTTTTTTCATGTGCAGAGAACAGATTATTCAGAGGTGACTCAATGTTAAAAGCTAACATTTGATTTATTATTAAATTTTCAGTCCAATTTCATATTCTCTTCTTTTTTGGTAGGATTGGGGTTTAAACTCAGGGCCTCATGCTTGCTAGGCAGACGCTCTACCACCTGAGCCACTCTGCCAGTCCACCAACAGTTACTTTAAAAGTCACCTTTATTATAATTTAATTATTTACAAATGTTATGAGTTCTCAAATGTATTAATTTACTTTTATATATTTAATA
Organism: Castor canadensis; assembly: GCF_047511655.1. Classification (NCBI taxonomy): domain Eukaryota; kingdom Metazoa; phylum Chordata; class Mammalia; order Rodentia; family Castoridae; genus Castor; species Castor canadensis. The sequence goes on from NC_133389.1 coordinate 65,441,499, forward strand.
ATTTCTTTTTAAGCATTCCTATTGTATTATATAAACAAAATCTCTCTCAGTTTTGAAATGTTAGTAAGTCTAAATCCAACTCACAAATATAGTGAGTCTTTAGGTCACTTAAATGTTTTAACACTTAGTTTAATTTAAATGTTTTAGTGAAATTTCAAACTTAAAATCACAAATTTATATCATTTATTCAATTACAAATTTTAACTTGAATTATAATCTATAAGAAACCCTAATATGCCAGATTTTACCAACTATACATAGATAATTCCTTAACATAGAGATATTCGTAATCTGAGTCTCTCCTTAGTATTTATTTTTTTCTGCAGTGCTGGGGGTAGAACCCACCTCCTTGCACATTTTAGGCAAGTGCTCTAGCATTCAGCTACACCAGAAAGCGACATTTCTGCCTAAGGCCTTTGAACATAATAGAATTGTGCTTTATTTTCATCTTCTGAAACGACAATGACTGGTGTGATGTACCACTTATGGAACACGCCTCTGGTTTCTCTCTGACTCTGCAAGTCAGTTTCCAAGCCCATTCTACTGACAGTCTGGACAGTCTGTTGCTATGCTGCCCACCAGTTTAGTCATCTATTCCTCTTGTCCTCTATATAGTATTTCTTCATGTCTTGTCACTCTCCCAAACCAATTCGGGACCTTCAGTAGTGCCTGCCTTTGATGAGCAGGGCCATTAATGGAGCAGGTGAATATAACCCCAAATCTCACCTTCCCTTCTTGCTTCCCTGACAACCAAGGGCCAATATGCAGTAAATAAACATGTGTGGAATAAGAGAATAGACGAATGAACAACTACATGCTTGAGGAGAGATCTGCCCGGAAAAATGAAATGCGTTTGTTTTGCTTCTCCCCCTTAAATGTGTCCCTCTCTTGGCAGAAGAGACTCAAATGTACTTACTGATTCCTTTTTGAGACACAAACAAGTAGGATACACACACATCTCTTTTGAATCCTATATTCATCCTTCAAGATGAAAAATATTCTAGCTTAATAGTGGCAGCTGCCTTAGAAGCAGAAATTCCTAATAAGATTCTGTACATACTAGCTTTCTTCTATATTCTTGGAAGGTATATGGTGCAGGCTCTCTCTTGCTCCCTCTCCCTCTCCTTCCCTACACACACACACAGACACACACACACACACACACACACCTATACCACACTATATTAAGTTGGGGGTGTAGCTCAGTGGTAGAGTACATGCTTGGCATGTGCCCTGCGTTCAATCCCCAGTACAAAAAAAAAAAAAAGTATTTTAAATTCAGATAGATTTTAAAGTATAATATAAATTGTTGCCTTAATTAAAATATGACTAGTTTTGAGAGCTGCTGGAATTCCATTTTAATCAACTTAGTCTGCCTTCAAAAGTTTTTGTGCCTCTTTAAGGCATTTCTTACTGCAGTGACTGCTTCAGGAAGCATGTCCATTGTGTCTTTTAAGCATGGGTGCTAGACACAGACTATTATCAAAGAAGTCTCTTAAACAAAGAAGGAGAAAGACCTGTTAGAGTGGAGAAAGCCTGGCAGGACTGAGGCAGCTCACAAAAGGCCCCTTTCTGCAGCTACCAAAACAACCAGGCACAGAAAGCATGACATCAACACTCAGCCACCAGGTTTGTATAATGAAGACAAAAGCTGCACTGATGTCTCACACCTGTAATCCTAGCTACTCAGGAGGCAGAGATCAGGAGGATCACGGTTTGAAGCCAGTCCTGGCAAATAGTTCACGTGACCCTATCTTGAAAAAAGTCCTTCACAAAAAAGGGGTTGTTGGAATGACTCAAGTGGTAAGAGCGCCTGTCTAGCATGCCTAGCCAGTGTGAAGCCCTAAGTTCAAACCCCAGTACTGCCAAAAAAAAAAAAAAAAAGAAGAAGCTTCCACATGGATTTCTTCCATCGGTGCCCATTCAGGAGTGTCAAGTATCCAGACACTTGGATCAAACACAGTGCTGGTGTCTTCCTCTCCAATGCTATCACATTGCTGTGTGGCATTTTTGTGTGGACAAAAATGTGCTGTGTGGACAGACTCTTTGCATGCAAATGGAATATAATCTTTTCATAAAAAAGAGGGAAAACTTGAAAACAATCCAGCTTTAAAATACAGGCAGGCAAGAGAGTTTGTTAGCGGTTGCCATCTCCATTCATTTTCACCCCCAAGTCTTCCCCACAGGCAGAGTTGAGGCTTAAATGACCCTAAAGGGCAGGTGAGCACTTGTCACAGGAAGGGCTCAGAACATGGCCATGCTGCAGAGCTAATGCTGATAACGAACATAAAACGATCTGGGAAAGGTGATTTCTCTGTGAACCTAAAATGCTCTAAGAAAAAAATCTTTAAAAAAATTAGTGTGGAAGGACTGGAAGTGTAGCTCAGAGGTGGAGCACTTGCTTAGCATCCTGAGCCCTGGATTTGGTTTCCAGCATCATAGACAGTTAGTGTGTGGGAGTGGGAGAGATGGCCCGTGATCCTCCTTTGTGCAGTTGAGCCAGAGCTGGAGCGGTGAAAGCAGGAGCAAGAGGCACAGTAAAGCCAGAGGGAACAGAGGTCCAGGCTCTAGACCCAGGCGCTCCGTCCTCCTGCAGAGGAGGAAGAGGGGTCAAACAGAAGAAGACTTGTCTTAGAAACATTTAGGAACTGGTGTGCGGGGGGCATATGGCAAGCAGGAACTCTCCTGGTTACCTTGTGCATAACGCCAGCACAGGAAGGGAATGGGCAGCAAAGTGAGTCCTACCCTGCGGCGCTGGAGAGGAGCCTGGCCAGCACAAGGAGCCTCTTGGATGGAAGAAGAACTGGTACAAGGGGGATTAAAATAACTGTGGTCACTCAAGAGAAGCTAGCCGATCTGAGCCAAAGCCAGGGTACCTCTCAGCATCTGCTATTAAAGGATCCAGCAAGGGCCAAGGCCCAAGTGTCCTCTCCCAAAACCAGGCCCTCACTGTGAAGCATGCTAGGAAACAGGGAAAACAACACACCTTCTCTTAAACAAGATATCTTCATGCTAGACTTCTTTCTCTTCTACCCCAGCACCACACTGAGCCATATCTACAGCAATAAATCCCCTCAAAGTTGTAAATCCCTTGGCAGTTGCAAGTATCTTTGCAAGACAGTGTCCAAAGAGGCACATCTGGGTCTTGCCTGCTTGGTAAAAGGAGACCTGCCTCCAATTTGACCTCCCAGGTCAAGTACTCTACTTAGGAATTTAGGAATATTGGTTTTACCCCATACATACAATTAAAGGCCTAAAAACTAGCATAAGCACATTCGAAGGATACCCATGTTATGTGATAAGGCTGTGTTAATTAAACCTGCCAGCCACCCCAGCCCCTCCCTAGGGACTGCCCAGATTTTTTTTTTCCCCCCTGCCTTATAACTTATAAACTGATCTTTAAACAAAGAGATCAATGCTCCTGTGCCACCTGGCAGGAGCCCACTGCCTCTGTTGCAGAGCTTTCTTTTTCACTCTCTTTCCTTTTCTTTCAATAAAATTTTGCTACTGTTTTGAGATTTGTGTCCCTGTCCAGTTCTTTGTTCAGGTGACAAAAGAACTTGTTATCTTCTGGACTAGTATCTTCTTAGGCCCTGCAGTCCAGGAATAATTGCACACACAGATCCATGTCAGGGGCAAGGGGTGGCTCCAGCAGAATGGACTTAAAGTTAAACCTGGTGTGGCTGAGAAATCACCGATGTGTGAAATAAAACATTCCTGAAGAAACTATTATAATACAATTCTTCAAGCAAGCACCAGATAGACAACTTCTTCCTTCACAGGGCACATGGGCCATCATTGACACAGCCTGGGGGACATTTGTGAGATAAGGTTTACTTGACCTTTAGATTAACAAGTCACTATTCTGCTCTCAGGACAATTAGGTAAAAGAACAGCCCCTGGCTTGACCAATCCTCTTGCTAAGAAGGCAGTAAGGTTCCACCTTAGTCCAGTGGTCAGATTCCCTCCCCACGCACACCTTACCTAAACCCACCACGTAATGCCCCATGGAACGTATCACTTATTTCTCTATACAGGTCATTCTACTTCTTAGTTTTCACAACACTCTTTTGGGGTGACTTGAATCCTTGTTCCTGTATCTAAGTCACTAGTATTTGGCTCAGAATAAACCTTGTTATTTTCCTTTAAAGCAGATTCTTTATTTTAGGCTAATGATACTGGATTATTGATACTGAATTAGTGTCCTGGCATAGTCAGTAATTGAAGATACTGGACCAGGAGTTAGGTGTTAAAACAAGCACAAAGTTTATTGAAAGGACAGCAAAGCACCCTGACAGGTGGGACCTAGTGAAAAAGCTAAGCCAAAGGAAGGCTGAAGTCTAGGAGATGCTATAGGGTACTAACTGGCTTAGGTCCAACGCTCCTACCTTGAAACTACATTTGTGATTGGTTGGCACCTAGTCAACTTCTTACTAAATCCAACTACCTGTCTGTTCCTCTCCTTTTGGAACTGGACCTTCCAGGAGGATCTGATCAGCTCATCCTGGCCCTAGGGTCTACTACCCACATTGTACAGCTGCATCTTGTTATTTTGTTTGGCAAAGGGTTTGTTATTTCTCTGAGAAGCCTGTTGTTTTCTATTCATCTTTAGATGTCTGCTTTTAAAGTGTTTCTCTCATCCAAAATGGAGTCACCTCTGTCATTGTTCCCTTTACATTAACACATGTCTGCACCATCTGAAAGAAAGAGGGGAAGCAAGAATTGAAGTTCAGCTATGGGAAAGTGAAGAGACTAGAGTGTTGTATGGCTGGGTCTACGGATTGTCAGATATCATCGCTGGGCTAGCATTGCTAATTTCCACTAAAGACATGAAGAATTTCACATATGTGGAACTGGAAACCCCAGACATTTATTTTAGAGGACTGAGGCCTTACTTCCTAGAGTTTAATCAATAAACAGGGCACCAGTAATTGCAGTGCCATTTCACAGTCTGCAGGATCCATACGTGGGATCCTAAAGCGGCGACTGGAGGGTGAAGCAGAAAAGAAATATGAGGCTGGAAAAGCTTTGCAGTTTTGAAAGCCAGCATTCTCGGGGAGTCTCTGGTACAAGGTTACACTCAGCAGGAATGGGACCAACCAAAGCCATTAACCCCTTCCCCAATGGCAAAAAATGACTCTAAGATTTTTTTCCCAGGGAAGGAAAAAGTGGCTCCAGTTTTACAGCAGAAATAAATAAGAAATAGCCTGGGGAAGAATTTTTTAACAGACAACTCTGCTGGAATAGAGCTTCACAAGTATTCCTAGAATTGTGCATTGTGGTGGGTCCATGGTGGTATTAGGTGGCAAAAAGTGTGACAGTCGCTGACTCCAACTGATGCTCTTGCCCTGTGGTGGGCACAGGGGTTGGCTCGGATACTTGGTTCTTGGTGCCCCCTGCAAGGTCAGTCCACTAAAAAGTGTTTTTTATAACCTGTGGTGTGGGTTGCACAAAGTGCACCTCCTCAGTTCCCAGTGGAAGTACCACAGCTTGGGTGGTTTGAACAGAAACATGCCTTCTGAAAGTTCTGGAAGGCTGGATGTCCAAAGTCAAGGTGTAGGCAGGGACTGGCTTCTTCTGAGGGCTATCAGCTTGCAGATGGCTACCTTCTGGTATGTCCTTATGTGGCCTTTCGGTATGTAATTTCCCTCTTATAAGGAAATCGGTCACTTTAGACTAGGGCCCACCTTAAATCCAATTTGACTTAATTAACTCTTTAAAGTCTCATTATCCAAACTAGTCACATTCTGAAGATAAGACTTCAGTAAATAAATTTTTTTTTGGAGGGGGGCACAATTCAGCCTATAACATCAATTTTCTCTACATAAGGTTAAGAATGGTCAGACATTATCATAGGCCTGCTTTTAGGGATTTCCATGAGATGAAACAAACCATAAAGTTCATAGGATATCTGTGTTAGCTTGCCTCGGCCTGGAGAATAGTATCAGATTTCGTAGTGACCTAGGCAATGAGAAAAGTACATAGAAGAAAACTTTGCCTGACATTTTGCTTAATAAGCAAAGTCTTTGCTTTGTTCCAGAAAAGACACCAGGGGACAGAACTCCCAGAATAATAAGGACTTGAAATCCAGACCAATGCCCTTCCACCTGCTCACTGCCTCCCCCTGGCTTCTTTGGTCCCTACCCACATACTTCTGCATGTGGCTTCCTGGTGACCTAGAGTGTGCCCTGGAGATGGCGTGGGAATGGGCAGTTGGGAAAGTTTTCTAACCCAGAGCACAGTACTGTGGGATTTGTCAAAGTTTATGTGGCATTCAGGGCCTCTGAAGGCAGCAAAGTGCAGACTGGTGTCCCTGGTATGCTGGAGAACAACTATTTTACATTTCCACTCAGAACTGCCATTAAGGAATGAGAGCTTTGCGTTATCCATTAGAAAGAGCTGTTTTCAGCATGCAGTGATTAACTGAGATTTATCAAGGATCTAGCATGGCCAAACAGGATACTGATCCCTTGAGGCTACTTTGGTGCAGTATTTTTGTTTACATTTTTTTGGTGTTGGGGACTGAACCCAGGGCCCCACAGGTGCTAAGCAAGAGCTCTACCACTGAGCCAAACCTCCCAGCCATGTCTTTAATAATAGTGGCAAATACATTGTGATAAGCACATGTTTATTAACTCATAACAGTTACAAAAATCACTGGACAGGTTTTTTTTTTGAAAGAAAATTAAAAAGATTATTTGTAACTTGTGCACAGCAAGGAAAAAGTGAAGTCAGTATTTTAACTCAGGAAAATCTGTCTGGCTCCAAGCTTCAGGCCTGTGAAAAAACACACTATTCTGCCTTAAAATATGTCAGTTAGACAAGGAAGTTATTAAGTCTTTTCTGCAGATGTTTAGATAGGCTGGGATCCATAATAAAAGTTTATCTAAAGATATAACTGAGCTTCCAGTCAAGGTCACACTCCAGGGAAGAGGGGGAGAGATGTTTAGAAAGGGGAGCTGGGAAGAAGTCAAAAGAAATTTCATCATTTTCTAGTTTTGATCTCTGTATGAAAATCAACAACTGAATGCATGTCATTTTAAATGAAGCACTCAGCGGCAGTCTCAAGTGTTTTTAGAAGTCCCGCCTCTATCATGAACTTTATGAAAAATATGAACAATTAAGATGGAGGAGAGTGTGCCTTTAGCTGCCCCAAAACTGCCCAGGGCAATCCTTGTGCAATAGGATTGAGGAGGCTGGGCAGGCAGAGTCCCCAAACCTGTCCCAGATTCCTCCTGCTGCAACTTTGTCTTATACCACTAACGTCTAATACCACCTGCTTCTCCACAAGGTGTTTCAACATAAGTGTTCACAAACGAAAACTAAAAAGGTTTACTCCCATTATTCGGTTAACTGCATAAAAAATGTCCTATCACGGTTCTTAAACTCCCATTGTCCTTCCAGACTCAGAGAAACGGCACTCTAGAATAATTTTATGTGGGTCAACAGCTTTTATGAAAGGGGTAGACAGGGTCAATTAGGAACTTAAACTTTTGCACACCACGCAGTCACGTTCGGGAAATGCCAGCGTTCGCTAGCGTTAAGAGCTCAAGGTTGAAAAGGTCACTACAGAAAGGCTAATTACAATCCCGGCTCGGGCTCTACGTTTGAGTTTCGAGTTAAATGGTTTATAAAGCCCAGTCTGACTTTTAGCTGTTTGCATTGCAACACTGCTGTGTGCTTCCCCACGCCGGCACTCGGGCCTGCGCGCTCTGCAGGACCGCGCACCGAGACCGCCCAGCCCACCGCGCAGGCCCACTTCCAGCGGCCACCCGATGACCCAAAGCGACTGGTTGGAAAGTACTGATCTGGACTCCGCCTTGCGCCCTGGGCCGGAACCATCAGACACAGACCAGAGAGTGCTTTGAGCCCGGTGCGGGCGGGGACGAGGTTCCGAGGCGCCCCCTGCACATCCGGAGGTGGGCCAGTGTCATCGCCTCCACCATGCACGTTCACCACGGCAGCAGTCCGCGGCCGGACCTCAGCCTCTCCCTTCCAGGTCCGTGTCAGCCCACCAGGCCACCTTCGGCTTGCAGGACCCAGCGTGCAGCGGAACCAGGTACCGCAGAGTTCCGCGTCGAACCCAACTCGGCAGGAGGGGGCGGGGCTCGGAGCAGGGCCGGGTTTAATCTGGGGGCGGGACTAGGGTCTGGGCGGAGCGTGGAGGGGCGTGGCCTAGCTCTCAATGCGGCGGGAGGGGCGGGGATGTGAGCCCGGCTGGCCTTAGTGTGGTGGGGAGAAAGGGGCGAAACTTAGCGCTGATTGGTGTTCAGGACCTGCCCCGCGGTCTTAGTGTGGTGGGGAGAAAGGGGCGAAACTTAGCGCTGATTGGTGTTCAGGACCTGCCCCGCGGGGCCGGGCTGACTTGGCGCGCGGCCGAGATGGGTGGAGCTGAGCTCGACGTGGGCAGGGAAGGGCGGGGCGCGGGACACCCCGCGTGGCTATCCCTGCGGCTGCTCGCTCGCTGCCTTTCCTGCCAGCTGCCGTGGAGCGCGCAGCTGAGGAGGCGCGGCTTGGCGGGAACTGGAGGAGGGCGTGCGGAGCCTAGTGTCGAGGGGCTGTGGGAGGCGGGGTCCTGTCCCAGGTCTCGCGGAGGAGGGCTGGAGGTGGCGGGCTCTGGCGAGGTCGCGATGAAGCCGAGCCTCGAGGACGAGACGGTGGCCGCGGGGGGCCCCTGGGAGGAGTGCTTCGAGGCGGCGGTGCAGCTGGCGCTGCGGGCGGGACAGGTGAGCGCACTGGCCGCGGGCAGGTGGGCGAGGGCACTCCAGAAGGGCTGGCGGGCTGGCCGCGTCACTCCCACTCGGAACTCGGCCAGCCGGAGGATGCCCTGCGCGCGGGCCCGGGAGTTCTCGGTGGGAGCGGGGCGGGCGGGCGCCTGGCATCCGCACACAGAGGTGCGGGGGCGGCATGCGGTGAAAGAAGTCCTGTGCGTGTTCCCGGGACGCACCTTTCTCGTTCCCTTCCCTAGCAGCCCGAGGGGGCGAGCACCCCGGTAGTACGGCGGCGGGGGTGAGGCGCAGCTGCCGCGGAAGAGGGCGGGACGCGGCCCCTCTGCTTTGGCCGTTGATGGCAAGCTGCGGGTTCCTTGACCTTGGCGTTTGAGAGTGTCGATGAGAACACAAACCCTCTCCCGGGCTGAAAAACCCCCGCTGTTTGTTGTTAAAGGTCTGAGTTGACCCAGAGTGGTGGCCGCCCTGGCTTTAAACTCGGGGCACGTGGAGACCTGGCAGGCTTGCGGCTCGGTTCCATGTCGCTAGGCGTCCTTCTCTTTGCTTGTTTTTCTTGTTTGAACTCGAGCCTCATGCTTGCTAGGCAGGCAGTCGTTCTACCGCTTGAGCCACTCCACCAGCCCTCTCCAGGCGTCCTGGATCCAAACTCGCCTGGGCTCAGCCCAGCGTGGTTCCCGCAGTGATTGGCACAGCCTCTGTTCAGGAGGAGCTGTAGGCTGCGGGGAGGGTGGAAAAGGAGCCGCAGAACCGAAGCAAACCAGCGACTAGGGATTAAAAGTGGGGCGCAGCTCCGCTCTTTTCTCTTTTCATCCTCGCGTTTGTTCCCTGCGGTTTTCCTCAGTTTCCTCAGCAGTGCCTGACACGCAGTAGGTGCACCATCAGTAGTGGAGGGCAAATGAGCAGTGGCTCTCCCAGGACCCTCAGGACAGGCTTGGCTGTGGAGAAGGCTTGCTCCGTGGTTTGCTTCTTAAGGTATGTGGTTCTCTGGTGGCTTGGGGACAGAATGAGTGATATGGGCACATTGGCCTTCTATAGTCAAACAGCATTTTTTTTCCCCAGGTCTGGAAGTCCTGTAAAGAATGCGTGAATTAAACAGTGTTGGGACAGAGCTGCGGATGATCTCAGTGGGATAGCTAACTCTAGCATGCATCAGGCCCTAGGCTCCATCCCCAGCACTGCAAAAATGTAACAAAAAATGTGGACCTTTACCCTGTCCCTCCCTTCAGCAAAGGAGAACCCCAGTCCTCTCCTGTGCAGCAGATGGAGCTTGGAGCTCAGGGCAAACCTTCCTGGAAGGCAGGCCCACTGTGAAGCTTCCCCTGCCTCCTCCCTTCCTTTGCAGAGGGAGCATTACCAGGATATTCTGGAACTTTTCTTTCTTGAGTCTTTGAGGAGAAGACAGTTTTGGATGCAGACACTGCTGTGTAAAGCCTGGTGAGGGGGTTATGGGCTTCCGTGGTTTCCAGCTTCCCATCTTTGAAGAAACAGAGGCTTAAACTTTTTATTTAACAAATGCTCACATAGAGCATACAGTATCACAGGCACAGTTTTAAGAATCTTACTAATTTTAACTTATGTAAGAGTTTGTAGCTTGTTTAGGTTTTGCAGCTTGCCAATTACAAAAAAGATTTTTTTTTTTTTTTAAGAAAAAGGAAGGTTGTGTGAAGTAAAGATTCTACCATTAGAAGTCTGATCAGGAAGCCCAACTCCATACTCCCTCTTGGGCATTATACTGCTTCCTGCCTGACTAGCATTGGGTGAAGGAATGGCCCGGTGTCCGTGGCTGGGACAGGCAGAAACCATGTAAGGTCACTGTGACCTGTGTAGAGGGACAAATCCTCTAAATGATGTTCTGCAGTAATTGGGGTGCAAAACAGCATTAGCCCGGTGAGCCTCCCCATGGCATGTTTGGCACAGTTGCCATGGCCCCAAATGCCACCCTCTCACCTATGCCCAAAACTGTGCTACTTAATTGCGCACTACTCTCAGTTACTTCTGAGGCTGAGTCTGGGTTCTGTATGCCAAAGTGTGGGGGGAACAGAGGGAGGGACCCCAATAGATGAACATCCGCTGCCCCTGGGCCCTCAAGTGGCCTACACCATTTGCTGCCATACCCCCCTTTGTCCTATCCTTAGAGGCCTCCCTGCCTTGTGGTGCTGCCCTACCTCAGGGACTCCCTGCTCCCTCCACTTCTTCCTTGGTGCTCCACCACTCATGCCTTCAGTGTCTGTTGGAGTCATCCCTGCCCTTCCAGTCCTAGCCACCCATGCTGCTAGAAGAGTGTTCTCCCTGGCTGGTGGGCCACAGCCCAACCCCACCACCACTGCAAGTACATATAGCAGTGTTCATTGACATGGGTGTCCACCTTTCATGTTGTGTGTGAACCAAGTGTACATAAGGAAGTATCACTGTACTTATTTCCTTTGTAGGGGTGGATCCAGGCTTCCCTGGGCCTAAAGCTTAAACTCTTTAGAGGGCCCTCCAGTCACAGGGGCTCATGCCTATAATCCTGACTACTCAGGAGGTGGAGTTAGAGGAGAATCATGGTTTGAGGCCAGCCTGGGCAAAAAGTTAGTGAAGCCACCATCTCAGCAAATAGGCTAGGTATGGTGGCACTCTTCTGTAATCCCAGCTATGTGAGAGGTGTAGGTAGGAGGATCTCCATTCAAGTCTGGCCCTGGGCATACGACCCTATAATTAAAACAAGGGCCAGAAGTGAGTGCTTGCCTAGCCAGTATGAGGCCCTGAGTTCTAAACAACAGTACTGCCAAAAACAAATAATCAAAGATTAAGAACAGTTACAACTATACGGTTTTTAAGATGCTAACAAATACTGCAAATATCAGAAAACATAAAAGTAATTTTTTCATTGCTTTTTATCTAGCCCCTCCATTCTGGAATTGAGCACAGGGCCTCATGCTTGCTAGGAAGGCCCTCTGCCACTTGAACCACTTCCTCAGCCCTGCTTCTCAATCTTCTGTAATTCGTTCCTCATCTTTTTGGCTTCATACTCTTAGCATCTTTTTTTTTTTTCCAGTACTGGGGTTTGAACTCAGGGCCTACACCTTGAGTTACTCCACCAGGCTTTTTTTTCGAGATAGGGTCTCTTGCAAACTATTTACATGGGCTGGCTTTGAACTGTGATCCTCCTGATCTCTGCCTTCTGAGTTGCTAGGATCCAGCTTAGGTCCCCTGCCATGTAAGGCACATGCTCTACCACTGATCTAGACCCCAGCCCTTGTGCTATTTTTCTTTTTCTTTTGAGGTAGGGTCTCACTATGTAGCCCAGGCTCACCTAGAACTTGAGAGCCTCTTGTCTCAGCCTCCTAAGTGCTGGGGTTACAGTGTGCATTACTGCATAGCTGGCTCCTTGTAGTAGTTTCTGAGGAGGGAAGAGAAAGGGAAATTCATCCTTTCCTGTCACATAACTGACTGAAATTTATTACTGAGGGTTTAGAAAAGTTGTTATGTAATTTCTTAAGGTGCTATCAAACAGAACTTTCTACTCATTTTCTTTCATATACTAATATATGTTATATATTTGTTGTAAGATGTGGAAGAACTTCATACGCTTGCTTCCAGCTGCACACAGTTGAAACCTCACTTCTTTCCATGATCCACACACTACAAGGGCCAGCTGCCACACAAAGCTCACCAGCTCCCACTCTGGTCCTGCATGTTGATGTCAACATGATAGTCAGTTGGGGAGGTGGACAAGAGGTGAACAGTCCATTCCTATCCATGGTGGTGAACAATAGCTTATAGACAGATGCTACTGCAAACTACATGTAAGTTCCATCAGCCCCAAAGTGTGTCTGCTCAACTTCCCTTTTGCCCATACTGCCCGCGTCCACTCCAGTATCATCAGGTGCCATGTCTGGTGGAGGGTCAGTCAAAGTGAAAAGAGACAAGGTCAGATCTTTAGTTAAAATATCTGTCATCTGCCCATTAACAAAAGGTGTTTGTGTGTGACCTTGCGAACATTTCACCAGAACCTCTTGTAGGCAGGTGATGCTTGAACTCCATTTGCTTTGCAATATATTCACCTCTGGGTAGTTACAACAACTTACAACAAAATCTTAGGACAAGCTGGAAGCTGATAGCTCATGCCTGTAATCCTAGCTACTCAGAAGACGTAGATCAGGTGGATCATGGTCTGAAGCTAGCCCTGGGCAAATAGTCTGTGAGACCTATCGTCAAAACACCCACCACAAAAAGGACTGGTGAAGTGGCTCAAGTAGTACATCTCCTGCCTAGCAAGCATGAGGCCGAGTTCAAACCCCAGCACTACCAAAAAGTATAATAATAAAAAACAAATCTCAGGACAAAGCAGAAAATCAAAACCCAACCCTCCCTGTTCTACAGTTAGCCTTTCACACCCTTGAAGATTTTGGTTCCCCAGGCCCAGCCTTAAGAATTGGGGACTGATTTAGCCAGATCTAGCTACTCTGTTTGGTGTTTTCAAAACACACATTGCATTTCCCTGCCCAGATCCTGAGCCCCTTCCTTCAGCTGGAGGGATCCCCTCCCAGGTCACCTGTTCCTCTCCCTGCCCTACCAAGTTGGCAGTCTTCCCAGCTTCCCTTATCCTTGGCCTGCTGTCTCCACTATGGATCTCTGAATGTGGATACCTTCCTGTCCAACCCTGGCTCCCTAGGAGCAGAAAGTGCACGTAAGGGGGCAGAATCCCATGCCGCCCACTTGTTTATCTTGCTTTGCCAACACTGTGATTTTCATTGTATTCGCACAGGGAATCAGGCAAGTGAAATAATATTGAAAGGACCATGGTGAAGAGCAGCAATGCCCCATCCCACACTCCTCACCCCTCATGCTATCCCCAGAAACCCCTTTACAGTTGTCTGAGGTTTACATTGCTCTTTCTTAAGTTGTGCCATGCGGCTGCCTTTTATTTGTTTCCATCAGTATCCATGCCTATGTTAGGATGGCCATTTGAGTGTAAATCGTGGTCCAGCCAGGCAGTATGGCATATAATATCCTTTCTGATGCAACTTGTATTTTCCTTGAAGTTAAAAGTTTTGGGTTTTTTTTTTTTTTTTTTGGCTTGGTTTTCTATATATGTATGGTCAGCTTTCCATCTTCCCAACAGAATTTGTTTGTGTGTTGCTGGGGACAGAACTCAGAGGTTCACACATGCTCACAAGCATTCTACCACTGAGCTACACCCCCTGCCTCCAGCAGAGGTTTCATTTGTTGTCCCTGAGTAGTAAAGGCCTTGAGCTTGTTGCTGCAGAGCAGTGGTCCTCAGGTTTTAGCCTCAGAGGCACCCATAGGGCTTATGAAAGCCAGCCCACTCCCATGTCAGGGTTCTGATGGGCTAGGTCTGCACTGGGGCTGAGAATCAGCTTTTGTGACATTCCCAGCTGGTACTGATATAGCTGGTCTGGAGCCACACTTTGAGAACCACTGCTGTGTAGTATTTTATTATGGGAGCATATTCACTCGACTCTCTTTTTCTCTTTTCTCTTCCTTTCTTTTCTTTTTTTCTTTCAGTAGGTTCTTGCTATGTAGCCTGGGGTGGCCTTGAACTTGTGATTCTCCTACCTCTGCCTACCAACTGCTGGGATTATAGACATATACCACCATGCCCAGCTTTCATTCAGCTCTTGAGGAAACTAGATCAGGTCCATTTTGGAGTACATATGAATAACATTGCTGTGAATGTTCCTGCAGTGTCTTTTGGTTATGCACAGACGCTGTTCACTGGGGCCATGTTAAGAAGAGGAGTGGGATTACTATTTCATCAGGAATGAAATTCTGCCAGTTGGTCTCCAAAGCAGACACACCACTTCAAACTGAGCAGCAGCCGGTTACCCTTGCTCCATGTCTTCCATGACTCTGGGCATGCCTTGTCTTTTCCATTGCAGCCCTTCTCCTGACGTTGAGGTGGTGTTTTATTATGGTCTTAAATGCCTTTGTATCCTCTTGTTCTCCCCTTTGATATCATGTTTGTTTTTTTAAATGATGGTCCTAAAACACTTATGAGAAAGTTATTCATCCAACAATATTTGTTGAGCAACTCTGGAACTTTAGCCTTTCCTCTGTGATGTGATGTTTTGGGGGAGTGTCCTGGGTGGGGCCCTATAGCCAGAGGGCAGCCTGGCTATCTGGTTGGACGCCAAATAAGGAAGGAGGTGGACTCCCCTGGGCTGTGTGAAGAAGGAGAGAAAAGATTCGTTTTGAAAGCGGAGATGACAGGGTTTGCTGTGGATCGGATGTAAGGTGTGAGAGAAAAAGAGGTACAGGGTTTGGTCCTGAAAAACTGGTGAATGAACTTTCCATGTGCTGAGGTGGTGAGGTGGGGGAGGAGCAGGTGTGGAGGTGGGAACCAAGTGCCCAGGCATGGTGGACTTGTATAGGAAGAGGTTGAGATTAGATCTCAGTGGAGGGGAGAGGCAGAGAGAGGCGATGTGGAATCATTGGCACAGGGATGGTCCTGAGGAGGAAAGAGTAGGCTTGTTTGCTGGTGGGCTGCGCCCCAGGATAGCATCAAGTCAGGCTTCCGCCTTTTTGTTTGGGCGATGGATGGCCAGAAGCAGGCATGTGAGGTCTTTTGTCCACATAGGCATCCTCCTGTCCTGCCTCACCTAACACCTGCTGCTGGAGGAAGTCAGGAGGCGGCCGGTGATCTCACCATTTCCACAGGCACCTCAGCTCACCTTCAGCCACCTGTCCCCATACCTCCAGTTTCTGCTTAGCTCCACGGGGGGTGGGGGGGTCAGCCTGTATGAAAACTCTGAAACTTTCACCAACATTTGATTTTGTTTTTGGTGCTGAGGATCAAACCTAGGGCCTCTCACATGCCAAGCAAATGTTCTACCACTGAGCCACACCCCCAGCCAACATTTAAACCATCAACAAAGACAGATCGCTGAGAAGCAAAAGCCCAGGTACACAGCAGCAGCTGCCCTTGTGAGTGTGTGGTTGGTGTCCCAGTGTCCAGTGCCCACAATCCTGACCCTGCCTGAGATGCCATCTCTCATTTTCCTTACATAACATTGTGAGAAAAGCAATGCCTTTCTTTTTTGTTTTGTGTGAGGTTTTTTTGGGGGGGAGGGGGCTGTACTCAGGGCCGTGAGCTTGCTAGGCAAGTACTCTGCCACTTGAGCCATGCCCCCATACCTTTTTGTTCTAGATATTTTTCAAATAGATTCTGGCTTGGATCTTGATTGTCCTACTTATACTTTCCCCATAGCTGGGATAATAGGCATGCAGCACCAGCTTATTGGTTGAGATGGGGTCTCGCTAACTTTTTGCTTGGACTGGCTTCGATCTCTGTGATCCTCCTAATTTCTACCTTCTGAGTACAGGTGTAAGCCACTGCACCCAGCTTTTTTTTTTTTTTTTTTTGTAGTATGGGGGTTTGAACTCAGGACCCTGTGCTGCCTACCACTTGAGCCACACCCTCCAGTCCTTGTTTTGTTTTTTTGAGACAGGGTCTTGCTGTGTAGCCCAGATTGGTCTTGAACTCATGATCCTCCTGCTTCAGCCTCTTGAGTGCTGGGATTATAGGCGTGTACCACCACACCAGTTTTCAAAGTATTTCTTATACCTATTTTGCCAACAAAAGCTGTTTAAAAAAAATAGGAAAGAATACTTTCTTTACAGTGGCATTTGCACCTATAACCTGCCCCTTAGACTTTAGCCCTTGACGTGTGAGGGAGTCTGTGATGTCCCTGTGGGGCTCACTTAAGGAAAGCTGGTGGCAAGCAAGTCTTGGTGTCTGTAGCTGTGAGATGGTCACTTGCTAACCAGATGAAGTGCTGCCTAGTGGAGATTATGTCCTTGGGGCTGGGAGAGGGGATAGGCTGGCTGACATCATGTAGCCTGAGAATGGGAAAGTTGCTTGCTAGTGATCTCCAGGTCCCATCTCCTTCAGCCCTGGGGAGGGGCAGCTGGGTAGGGGAGCATGAGGGCTCTGGAAGAGAGTTTGGAGAGGGAAGGGGAGCACAAAAGTCCTGGCCCTGCCCTTTCTCCCAGCCTCAGTTGGGCCTGAATCTCAGGCCGGACTGGTTTGCAGCTTCTTTAGGAGATAAGGGAAGAATTCAGCCTAGGGAAGACATCGGGGCCATGAGGCAAAGCCAGTCTAAGGATCCCAGATCCCTCTCGAACTGCATGAGCACGAGCACTGTGGGAGGCCTGGTCAAAACCGTATGCAGAAGAAGCACCAGGAGTCACGCCAGGGTCTAGGAGTGCAGAGGAAGTCACAGCAGAGTTAGGCCTTTAAGAAGAGCCAGGTGTTTGGCTGGGGAGGGTGGAGAGTAAGAGAAAAGGATCAAGACCAAGGGAGGGCACTCCAGGACCCAGGAGGGTGGAATAGAGTGAGTGCAACACCCAGTTGCTACAGGACCCTTGGCTGAAGCTGTGGGACCCAGAAGGGTCAGTCCACTGTGGGGAGAAGTTGAGATATAGGGACAACCATAGACTGTGGTGGCCATCAGAGTCAAGACCAACTGGGGTGTAGAACTTGGTGATAAGTTAATTGAGAGTCCAGGTGGTCTTGGTGATGCACTGTAATTCAAGGGAGGCCTAGGAGTAAAGAGCACCTGGTCTCTGGTTTCTACAAGTAGGTGGATCTCATTGCTTTGGAGAGAAATCTGGAACAGGCAGAGGGACTTGGACTATGGGGGATCTGTTTCATTTAGGGCCTGAGGATCTGGACTGTGGCACCAGATCTCCTGTACTAGTCCCTTTTCCTACACTTGACAGCTGTGTAACCTTGGGCAACCTTTTCAAATGAGTTTGTGCCTCAATTTCCTACTTTTCCACAGTACTGGGATCAAACCTAAGTCCTCACACATGTTAGGCAACTGTTCTGCCACTGAGCTGTACTCAGCCCTGTTTACTTAGCATGAGAAGAATTATTATCCTTAGGTTATGGTGAGGATTAAATAAATGGGTGGGTACACCCTGTTCTAACAGAGCCTGGGGCAGAGTGAGCATTTGCAGTGTGAGCTTGGTATCTTCAGGACACCATGGGGCACACCTCCCCATACACAAGTTCTCAGAAACTCCCAGATTTAGGGGATGTCTGAGAGAACAGCTGCAGCGTGGGGAGCAGGAGAGGAGCCTCGGAGAACAGTGATCACAGGGCTTGGTGGGGAAGGCCTGGTGCAACTGGAATTAGATGAAAAGTGTCCCCGGGTTTTTCTGCAGGAGGTGACAGTGCCTTCGAGGCTGCTTCAGAGGAGTGTTGGAGCACAGGATAATAGTTTAGAAAACAGACGGCAAGCAAGACTTGGTTATGACACTGAAGAAGGTGGCAATTTAGGTCAGAGATCCTCAAAACGTTCTGGTCCATGAGCCCAAGAGAAGCCAGAGCCCCTGGGCCCACCTCTGCTTTGACCAGCTCCTCCTTCCCATGGTTAACGTCATGTGGGAATTCATGGTGTTCATAGCTGCTGACCACTGCAACACGTGTAGTCATGTTATTTCCAGGGTAGCTGATGAACTTTTAGGTTTTGTCAATTGTCACCTATATTCATCAGGGTTCTCCAGAGAACAAGCCCCAAGTAGGCTGACAAATTCAGTCTGCAGAATGAGCCAGTGGGTTGGAGATCCAGGAAGAGCTGGAACTCTAGCTCGAAGGTCGTTTGTTAGGAAGAGCCAATGTTGGGATGGACTCCTAAGGCTGTCGGCAGAATTCTCGCTTATTGGCAGGGTAGGTCAGTGTTTTTGTTCTACTTGGGACTTTAACTGATTAGATAAAGCCTCCCCCCACCATAGGGAAGGTAGGCCATTTTGCTCATCAATTAAGATGCTAATCTCATCCAAAAACACTCTTGCCAACGCAACAAGAACAACATGTGATCAAACATCTGGGCACACTGTAGCCCAATCAAGGTAACACATAAATTGAACCATCACATCATACTCATTTTTATTTAGTTAAGTCTAGAACCTAAAACACAGGGCACATCACCAAGTTCCTATCTCTGGTAGAGATAGACATAAACATATTAGGGGTTGAAATCCCATTGCTTTTTTTGGGGCAGTATTAGGGTTCTAGACTCGTGGCCTTGCACTTGCTAAACACACACTCTACTACTTGAGCCACACCCCTAGCTCTTTTTCCTTTATTTTTTAGCTAGGGTCTTGTGCTTTTCTTGTCAGAGCTCACTTCTCTTACTGATGCCTCCCACATAGCTAGCATTGAGCCACCTCTCCCAGATCATTCTTTGAGATAGGATCTAGCTAACATTTTGTGCTTGGCCGTGATCCTCTTACCTCTGCCTCCCAAGTAGCTGGGATTACAGGTGTGAGCCACTGTTCCTGGGCCCTCTCCCCCAGTTCTGAGTTCTGGACATGCTCTTCCAGTGGATGATGGTGCATTCTGGGTTCTGGAGACCACACAAGCTGCTCTATGGTGATGGGTGTGAAGATGGTCTGGGGACAGTAGCACAAAACCAAGATCGTGCAACAGGCAAGGAAAGTACATTTGGATGGGACTGACGCTGTGTTGGTTTTGTTTTTTAATTTTTTGTTTGTTTTTTGAGATGGGGTCTTTTTGAGCTATGTAGCTCAGGCTGATCTTGATATCCTTTTGCCTCAGCTTCCCAAGTGCTGGGATTGTAGGGGTGTGTCACCACGTCTGGCTATGTTGTCTTAGGATATGTGATATTGGGGCAGATGGTATGCCTTTCTTTTGGATTTGGAATTCAGTTTCAGTGACTCAGGTCTATATTTTATCTATTAAACATTAACAGAGTGTTTTTGGAGGGAGAGACCCAGGTCAGCAGGTCTGTGCTTAAGTGAGTAGCTGAAAAACACTAATTGCAAAATAGCACATGCTAACTTGTTGATAGAATGAGAATGTTAAAAAAATCTCTAAGACTGAGGGAAAACAGCTTTGGGAAAGGGCCTCATCAGGTGATACCCCCAACCCCCACCCCGCCGTGACCATGGATAAAGAAAGGGCAGGGCTGTTGGCTTTAAAACAGGCAGAGCTGTTGGCTTTAAAACAGCACCTGACTGAAAGCTCTCTTTTGCCACCTTTCCTGACAGGGTGAAAACAGTTTGTGAATTAAAAGTTTTCTTAAGCTACTGTTTTAGACTCCTTGTCTGTTGTGTATAAGTAGGGTTGGGACTTGTGTCAGATCCAGGTTCTTACGGAAACTAGAATGTTGTGAAGGTCTGGGTGCGTGTGTAAATCAGCATGGGCCTTCACATACAGTTCCTTGTTTAACTTACAAGACAGCTGAGTGTCTCAGACACGAGGACACTAAGGCTCCCAGGACCCAGGTAGAATCGAATTCAGAATTGTCTAGTTGTAAAGCATAGTTCATCCTTTGTGCTTCTATCGAAGATAGGAAATTGGTAAAAGCAAGAATTTTTAGATTAGCTTGCTGCCATGAACTCAGTGGTGACGAAGGGAAGCTAATTTGTGAGAGTTCCATTGGTTAAAGCCCTATTTCAGCACATAGTGCTGAAATTGGTCCCCTTTCTGGGTCCAGGTGGGGTGTCCTTTAGCTGGTAAGATGAAAGGCAGAGTTACTCCCCTGAGAAATGCAGAGTCAGGAGCTGGATGGTCAGTACAGTGACCCAGCAGT